>NC_090929.1:1325726289-1326371728 GCF_040938575.1 Ambystoma mexicanum
CTCTTTGGATCTCCTGAGGGATGGGGAGTTGGTAGTTATGGGTGCCGAGATCAGAGAGAGTGGGGGGTAAGTCTTAGATATGATTGCTGAATGAGCAGTGATGCTCCCAGTTTCAGCAACAGTATCATGCTCAGGTGGAGCATGTGTCTTTTTTAGCTTTGGTGTGGCTTTGTGGTTGAGGAAACAAGAGTCTAGTCTTTGATTCCTAGAGTGACTTGAGTGACTAGAGTGACTTGAGTGACTTGATAATGGGATGAAAGGTGTAGGGGGCATTATGTAACGCTGAATCTGTGTGGTCTAATATAGGATGACTAAATAGAAGATCAGAGATGACACTGTGGTCTGGTCTGGGAGTGAAGACATGTTGAGAAGCCAACTATGTACTGAGGGGGCAAGTGACTCGAGTTTGGGCAAATAGTGGGCACAATGGGACCTAACCCTAGAAGTGCAGTGTGCATTCAGTGACATGGGCGATCATCTCGGGGGGGCTGAGAGACCTGGAGTAACATGGGCAATAACAGAATAGGTAATAACATAGCACCATGGGTGTACCCTGGGGCATTAACAGAGCAGAACCCAATGGATAAAAAGTGGGGAGCATGACCATTACAATGGGTTGAGGGCCTCATCACGAGTTGAGCGGTAACGCCGGCGGTATCAGAGCCAGAGTTAATAGCCCTACCGCCAAACCCCCCGGCGCTAATATTGCGGGATCACAGGTTTGGCAGAACGGGTATTGCCCATTCCCCACTGAGCCCATTTGAGAATTCCCCATTCCCCATTGGGATCAATGGGGAATTTTCACGCTCTTACCGCCGGCAGATTTCCCGCTGGCGGTAATAGCATGAATTTTTGGCAGATTTCCCCCCAGCTCAGAGCTGGGGAGAAATCCGCCGAAGCCCTGATTTGGCAGACCCTTAAATCCAGCGGTAATAGCACTACCTCCAGATTTAAGGGTTACAACCAAACTCATGATGAGGCCCTTAGTGTGGTACCAGATAGGACACACATACAGTAGGCATTTGGTATGAACAAGGTAGGCTAGTTTAATGGATGGCACATGATGCAGAAACACAATGCAACTATAGCTGCCATTTGTAGTACACAGAATTGGCTAGTTCAATGAATGGCACACAATGCAGAAACACAATGCAAATATAGCTGGTATTTGTAGTACACAGAATGGGCTAGTTCAATGGATGGCACACGATGCAGAAACACAATGCAAATATAGCTGGCATTTGTAGTATAAAGAATGGGCTAGTTCAATGGATGGCACACGATGCAGAAACACAATGCAAATATAGCTGGCATTTGTAGTACACAGAATGGGCTAGTTCAATGGATGGCACACGATGCAGAAACACAATGCAAATATAGCTGGCATTTGTAGTACACAGAATGGGCTAGGTCAATGGTTGGCACACGATGCAGAAACACAATGCAAATATAGCTGGTCTTTGGTCAGGGTGCAGAGCGTACGCGAGAACAAGCACCAAGAGAGTAGTTGGATAGGGGTGGAAGTCCAAAAGTGTTAAAGGACTAGGGCAGGGTAAGTGGGTACTCACATGATGTCTGCTGCAAGCGCTGGGCAGAGATTTGCGGCGACGGTGGTCTGGCGGTCACGCACAGACAGGCACAGACAGACCAAGGAGTTGTAGAGAGGAGTAGCATCAATGCGAACACTATGTGAGCCCTGCTGGACCTGCTGCAGCACTGCAATGGGATGCAGTACACCTTGTTCCTTGCAGCTCAGCTTGCAGAGCGTGGATGCTGGGGATGGTGCAGGCTGGGCTCTTGCCTGCCTTGAAGCTCATGGGGAATGCCACCAACACAGACAGGCCTGTGCCTTATGAGAGTGCCTTCGGGGATGGACGGCTCACATCTTCCAGTGGGGCCACTCCTGCAAAATATCAGCAGCTGACCAATGGAGCTCTGGGAGGTTGCTAGGCAACCAAATCAACAAGTGTAGAGGCGGCCATTTTCAGCAGGCCTCGGATTCTGCAACTAGATTCTTCTAAATTGATGTAGAATAACACGGCAATGGCAGCATTTTCGATGGGGTTGTATAGAGGTGTAGCATCAATGCGAAGACTCTGTGAGCCCTGCTGGACCTGCTGCAGAACTGCAACGAGTTGCAGTCTGCCTCGTTCCTCATTCCCTCAATATTTCACCACAAGCCATCAGACAACCAGCTAGATTAGCTTTAAGATGATTAATATTAAGTTAAGACCAACATAGCCTATTTCTTTGCAGATTCCCTGGGGGATTGTAACATAGTTTGTGTTGGGGTTTGGGAGGGGAGATATTGCATTTCATAGAGAGTATAGTGCGGTCGCTCAGATCCATGGGGAGTTCTGTTAGATGGTTTAGAATAAAAGGATTAGCAAATAATAAATCAATACATTTACTATAGACACCATGTGACCAGGTTGGTTGAGGTTCAGGGTCCCTAGTTGTTAATAATTAGAGATCAAACTCTGCCAAAACCGCCTGCAACTCTTTACCTTTTGTGATAGGCAAGCCTTTTTTTTCCCAACCGCAAGTTCTTAAATTAATTATGGAAACACTCTACATTAAAATCCCTGGTAAGTATAATTCCACCCTTTGGGTACTGTGAGTGCAACTTTCTAAGGGTGTCTGAGATAGTTGCATTAAGATTTATGGTGGAATCACCTCCCGGATGGTCATACAAAGTCACCACTAATGTGCCCCCAATTCCAAAAGGGAATTTTGTTAAGAAGGATCATAAGAAATGTTTTAACAGCAGAAAATTCAACCAAATTATAATCAACTTTGCACCAGTACATATTCCACTTTTGGGACGTCTAATTAGTGGAGGAGAAGACAGGGAAAATATCAAAGAATAGCCATCCATGTCAAAGGAAGGGGTTAACCAGGTCTCCAGTAAGCAAAACAAGTGTGCCCTCATTAACTTGTCTCAACCACAAACATTGGTGAGAAAAGACTGATGTCCACGTGTGTTCCATGAAAGAACATGGAAATATGCAGCATCAACTGAGTGGCCGGGTCATCGAGACATTTGCAGTATGTGTGACCAATTACAAGGCAACCTCTGTGGCTCCACCTTAGTCCTGGATATGTTTACAGCAAGTTGTAGCTGATTATTAGAATTGCTTATACTCTGTTGCACTCGCAAGTTCACTAATTGCAGAGAAGGTTGGAACACCAAGCGCTCAAAGACCAAATCCAGCTGTAATTTAGCATTTGTACATACCTACCATACATTGAAGATATGTATGTATGTCTCTATGCTGTTCCTTATACCCTTTGGCTTGGTTTACATCTCCAATGTTCTATATCTTGACGCCCTTGGGGTATACTATTTTCTCTTTATCATTTGATAGACCCATTTAGGTTCATTAGTGCGTGTCTGATTCCCTTGACAAATGCAGATTTAGTTTCCCTTGCTTGCCGTGAGGAAAACTCTGCAAGCTAGGGTAACCAAATCTGCATTAATTCAGAGAAAGAAGATTCCAATACAGACAAAATTGAGTCCTAATCCAATTCGAAAGAGGATAATGTTAAAGGGATAAAATATAGAGTGTTTTACTCATCACCCTAAGCGAATATCATTAATAACTTGATAATAACCCTCCTGATGAACCGTCTATAAACACAAGATGGAGAAACATGTTGAGGGAATCAGACAAGCACTAATGAACCTAGAGTGGTCTATTAAGTGATAAAGAGAAAATATTATACCCCAAGGGGGTCAAGATATAGAACATTGGAGATCTAAACCAAGCCAAAGGGTATAAGGAACAGCATAGAGACATTCAAAAATATCTTCAATACTAGTAGATTACAATTGAGTTATGACAAAAAAGGATTGAGAAACCACATCAAATCCAGTCAATTTTGTTTTAGAAATGTGTTTTATTGTAACACAACATTTTCAAATAAACACCAACAAACTGGTGCAACATAATGGATCTGTCTCTTCATTTTCAAATACAGGGTTGCTACTACTTACTCTGCAATAAGCTTCGCAATAAGCAAATTCTCTTTTTTTATCAATCTGTTTATTTTTTTTCATAACAGGACAAAACACTGCACTACAAAAAAGTGTGACTTATGCATATCACAATCAGCATTCATTCACATTAGTAGGAGGACAAGAGAGAACCGATAACCACTATATCAAATGCCATGTATTGCAGCATTCAGCAACTGCTCACATCAAGTGGCAGTTACTTATATTGCTGTGCATTTAAACATGTTTCTTTTTAGGAGCATTTGGATGAAAGTAAAAAATTCATATGTGCATTTAAGCAGTACTCTGTGTAACTTTTTTCTAAAAGAATGTAAAAGCAGATGGAAAAGATGTGTAGAACATTTTAAAGTGGTTCTTGGTGTGTGGAAGTTTAATATGTTGGCAGTACATGTATACTTGCCAACATGACCCATTCCAAATATTCTTTTTTTCTTTGCATTCTGTGACTTGTAATTCCACTTCTCCCTTGCAAAAAAAAAACAGGACTGGACTGGAAGATTCGAAAGTGTACCATTTATATGGAATGGAAAATGGTAAATGCTGTGTGTGTAAAAAAAATTCTTTTGAGGAGGTGCTTATCCAGTTCTAGTTTTTTTCTCTGCATTCTGGGACTTGTAGTCCAAGTTTCATAATTGGAAAAATTGAACTTCAAGTCCCAGAATGCAAAGAAAAAAACATCCAAACTGCCTCCATCTGAGTTATTAAAATGCATTCATGGCAAAGTAATATATTTGCCATTAGATCTTAAGGAAAATGTAGAAACCGTAGAAGTATGACAGCCGATAGATCAATTTTTGATTGTACTAGTGAATGGTGTACCAACAAAAGACAAATACATTTGGCAACAACTAGTCGACTTAAACAAAGTTAGCAAAGCCCTACATTGTCTCAAAGAAAACAATGAATACTACAAAGATATAAACATAGAGGAAAATGTAAGAGAAACCACCCAAATAATTCAAGATTCACCACCAAATGGCCAATTTGAACCTGCAGATCCTGTTAATGTTAATGTAACAAACATTTTAAACCAGTATACAATTCACCCAATACACTCCACTCCAAAGACATCATAGAAGATGCATTGGAAACATATCAAATGTGTCATGCCAAAGGATCTCCAATGAGTATATGGGAGAAAAGTGTAGAAGCATATTCTTTTCCTCTACTCTTTCCAACAAATTATTGCATCAGAATATCATGCATTCTGAAGACCCCAGATTCAGATAAAATGTAAAATGCATTTTCCACCTCCTGTTTGAAAGTCAATTAGCAACTCTATGTTAGGGAGTTGCACATACAATTAAAACAGTCTAATTTTTTAAACATGTCCACTAACCACCTGCTTCAAATGATAAAATAAAAAGATGAAGATTTGCAGTCAAATATCACAAATCTCTTGGCAAATATGTGTGGTACCAAAAAACAATGATTCTGATGTCATGCTTCTGTACGTTGTATGCTAAGGAACCTAGGCGCACCCACATGGTTTGTTACTTTAAGTTGTGCAGAATATGCATGGGATGACTTGCACGTCTTCTTACATACTGCAAACCAAAATAAAGAGGGAATAGACATAAAGACACCAAGAGAACTTGGTTCTCTTGATGCTGCCAATGTATAAAGGTACTTTCACCATCGCTTTGTTGCATAGCTACACTTCATCTGCAATAAAACTACCCCTCCACTGAGAGCTCAACGAGATGAAGACACTACTGAAGTTCATCAACCTTCCCTTACAGGAAGCCAAGAACCACTTGGAGAACCACTCATTCTAAATGAAGCAGAAATAGCCATGACGACTTGACAGTGCTCAAATGACAGCTAAATAATGAACAACTCACCATTTATGTAGAAGTCACTGAAGAAATTGCACATGGGTTTAAACATGAAACTAACACTTGTAACTGTAAAACTATACACCTCTGCTCCTGTCCGTATGTGGTGAAGCTGGTTCTGGTAAAATGTTGTTAAAACAACAAAATCAGCACATTTATACAAGACTTAACAGAAACCAACCTTTCAGCTGTTTTAACAGCCCCCAGAGGTTTAGCTGCATACAATATTGGAGTTGTAACTTTACACCCAACTACTCCTCCTCCCATTAGAACACCAAAACACATTTGAATACTACAAATTATCAGCAGAAGCTGCTGCTGAATTATGCAAAATTCTGAAACAAATGAAAGTGCTCCTCATAGATGAAGTAAGCATTGTTTCCAACCTCTTCTTGGCTTTAATTCATCTCAGAATGCGCAAAGTCCTAAAAAGCGATTATGAAGAACTGTATGGAGAAAAACACATTATTGGTTTCAGAGACCTCATACAGTTAGTACCAGTAAAAGTTCTACCTATTTTGAAAACATTAGGACACAAACAATGCCGTAACACACTTGGCAGCTTTGGAAATGTAAATCTCTGGCAACTTCTTTTGCTACAGAGAACTAACTAAAAACACGTGTCAGTCTGACGATCTCACCTATGCTAACATTTTAAAAAACATTAGTACTGGTCGGCTTACTAAAGATTCAAAGTGCATCATAAATACTTGACTAATCCATGAGCTTTATGGGCAAAACACATGTGCTCCTGATGTTCTGGAACAATTAACCCAACAAAATATAAAATGCATGTCCTTAATGCCAACCCTTGCAAGCTGTAGTCAATTCAACGATACAATGTTGAAAAAAGAAATGCAACCCATACTTCATATCAGCTCCACAGACACACGAGAGGTGCTTGGCATACTACAGTATCTAACTACATCCATAATACTACAATAGTAATTTTAAAATCCAAGACTGTTAGAATACTCAGTGGTCATCTAACTATAGCCATTATACCTTACATACATTGTCCAGGGTTTGCCTCGGAGCTAGGACAGAAATATTCAAACCGAATGCAGAACAGAACTGCATGAAAACGTGCTGTCATAAAACACCCATAAATCAAAAGCTTTTATAATCATCTAAACTAATTAACATCATTCACTTTGCAAAATTAAAATGTCTCAAGACAAAAAACGGATTGGTGAACACATATCTTACCCCTTTTGAAGGGCATACATTATCAATCAATCAAATGGTTTCTTCTAAAGTGCACTATCGCCGAAAGCATCATGGCATGGCAGGAGATACCAAGAAGAGAAAGGGACTGGGAAAAGGAGCGACCTATGTGAAAAGGAAGGTCTTAAGTAATTCCTAGAAGATGCAAAATCTATGTTAGTTCTTAGTTGCAGAGGCAAGGAGTTCCAAAGCCTGGGCCCAGCCACAGAGAATGCTCTTCCACTAACCCCTTCCCTTCTGTATTTAGGCATGTTCTATGATTGGGTCCCGCAAACCTTATCACACCACCCCTAGCTTCCCGTTAAGGCATCACAATTCAACCCCCAATTCCCACATCATAGTTCCAATTCATTTGAACATTTGAGATGACCAGCAGATATTTATTCATCTGTCCTGGTCATCTCACACGTTTTATGAGAAAGTCTTCTACCATGACACTGGGCCTCATTACGAGTGTGGCACTTCAGAAACAAGGGTGCTGGTAAGCTTATCAGCACCCTTTCAGCCATCCAAACAGTGTTCGCCTCTCTGCAAAGTTTGATGACCATTCATTGAATGGTGCCAAAGAAATCAGCTGCCAAAAAGTACTCCTGCTAAAAGTGATACAGAAGATAATGAAGTACACAAATAATAGGTAGAAGAACTGCCCACCTCCAGCGCGCAGAGACAGTCATGGTTGTGGCGGTTCTTTAAGATCATAGGTCTTTGGCTGCCCGTGTTGAATACATTGAGACAAAAAAATAATGTAAAAACCGGCAACACAAAAAAGGTTCCTTTAGCAGCCACCTTCCCCAGTTAAAAAATAGAATAAAAAATAAATATGCATGACTTTTTGCAGCCTGTATGTTCCATGGACATTATGATAGTTCGCAGACACCTGGAAAATTCCAGGCGTGGGGTGGGGGAATTAAAATAATTTTAACAGTTTTATGTTAAAAAATTGTGTCTCTTAGGGGAAAGGGGTGATTACGAGTATTAGTAGTGAAGAATCAGGTGCAGTTCACCAGACTCCGCCGACAAAAGGGAATAAGTGTAAAGAAAAATCCAAACACATTAGAAAAACGGCAGAACCCCAACACGAGGAAATATCCGATTCACCGAATTTGTAAAACCAGGTAGAAGGGTCTCTTAATGTATCTAATTATGACATTAATGAAGTTCCCCAGTCACCTGTTTGCAGGAGGAAAAAAGGGAAAAGAGGGGCGAGGATGCCTAAGAAAACTAAAAGTATGCCAGATTCAAAAATTAAGGGGAGGAATTCCAATCTTAGAGCAATTAGAAATATATCAGTTCAAGAAGATCAATCTAAATTGCCTTGTACTAGTAATAACCCTTCGAGTGGTGATATGGCCCCTTCTGTGGAAGGGTCAAAGGGGGGGCCCCGGATATGGAGGGAACTAGTCAATGACATTGAGATGCAAACTTTAGATGATAGGGATGAAAACCAACTTAGGGCAGTGCAAGATCGCCCACAGACAAAACAAACCAAGATGACGGCCTTTGGAAAAATAGTTAGCACAAAGCATGCCAGAATTTCTACTGGCTCACAGCAATTGGGAGTTTTCTGCTCTCTGGGCCCACAGTCTTTAGTTCCTGCAGTGAGTGAAATATCCCTGACAGGCCTACAATTGGGGCACAGTACACAGTTAACAAAGATAGGGGGCTGGTCACTACTAACATAAATAAGGATGTAATGCCCACAGGCTCAATGATTACATTGGGTGATAATATTCTAGGGATACCTAAAGCCAAGCCAGAGTAACTAGTTCTTAACAGGAATAAGGAGGCGTTAGTTCCTGAACAGCCAGTCGCTGCGACTAACACAGGTAAAATCATTGGTTGGATAAACAACAATAAGGCAGACCTAGTGGCCAATCTAAACAGAACTAATTTGTTAAACATCTTTAAGAAAATCTCCCTACTTTGTTCTATAACCACTGAAGATATAGATGCCATTTCCCTGCCAGCCCACAACAACCTCCGAATGGTATGTCATTTCCATTCGGAGATGGCGGACGATATGGTTAGAGCACTAGAAAAAAACCTTGAGTCATTGGGATTTAGTCTGCTGACACTCTCTAGTGCCAAGGAGGCTGACATCTTCCTTGAATACAAGGATCCCATGACTATTCCAGTGGGGAAAATGGTACATTCTGGCTCTAATCCTTCTATAAACCCTGCACCAGTTCTGTCCTTGATTTCTAGTCTCTTCAACAATGGACAGGACTGGTCCTGGCTAGAGCTAGCCCTCAAAAGTTATTTCATGGTACACATGTGGGAGTATAAATTTGATCACATTTTTGTGTATGTACTCAACAAATACCCTACCACGCATTTACTTATTCCAAGAAACCATGATGGTCGACCTTCTGACCATAGAGGGCTTTCATAACTTTTCACATCCTGCTTCTAAGGGTATGGCGGGATGTCCTAGTGGGGGCTTGAATACATTGTAGAGTGGTCTGTAGTAGGGACTGGCTCTTGGGTATTGAATTGGATATAGAGAAAGTGCTAGAGCCTATATTGTTGCTAAATCTGTATTGGAATCCCTTGAAAGTGCCATTTGAGAAAGTGGAGGAGACCCTCAGTGAGATTCTAGGGGAATGGTGGGAGATGGGTCTTGGGAACTGCATTGTGATGGGCGGTGATTTTAATTCTCTATGTACTGAAGGTAATGAGTGGAATGATAGGGGGGGCGGGGTATCCCAAAGTTCTCTACCCAAATCTTAACAGGGGGATGTGGTGGGACACTTCTTTGGAGGGTTGGGATTTGGGGATGTTGGACCACCCATACCACTCGGAAATACCCAAGCTGTCACAAGTCTCTCCCCTTCTCATCTGTTTCTGTTGTGTACTTGTGACCTTCTGGGATTTCTTCTTCTTTACGGTCCGGGATTTCTATAGACCCAAACGCCACTCTTCGGTGTCCAGCGTGGGAGAAGCGGTTCAGTTTCCAGGAGCGTTTACAAAGTCCAGGGTAATTCCAAGAAGTAATTAAGGTACGCTCGGAGGCACGGAGGACCATGACTCAAGCACGGAAGGTTTTCCAGGATATTGGAGAGGGATGGGAACAGGAGGGGATTCAAGGAACTGGGAACAAGGAATCAAGCGAGAGCCCCGATCGAACCCGACTAAGCACGTCCGACTACAGGTACCGGTAGCGTTGAGACGCGCAGAGCTGCGGGGGCGTGTCTCTTTTGTAGGATGAGCAGCATGGAACGCATAGACTGATCCGGAGCATTCCGTTCCGGGCGGCCATGTTGGAAGGATAACTGCATGCAAACCCCTGCGAGTCAGGGACCAGGAGGTCCAGAAAGGACGTAGAACACGGTTCATGACAGTATGCCTCGGATACCCGGATGGATCAGATGAAATCGTCGAACCAATCTGGGAGCATTCATGTTTGACACGGGTTCCCAGGTATGCTCACTGGAAGGGTACCCTTTCCACTCAACCACATATTGTAGTTGACCACGTCGATATCTTGAGTCACAAATCCTGGAAACCTCGTATTCCAGTTGATCATTTACAATAACAGGGGTAGATCTAGGAGCTGTTCGGGATGACTGAATGAATGGTTTTAACAGAGAAGTGTGAAAGACTGGATGGATTCTTTTCCAAGATTCAGGTAACCGAAGTCGAAAGGCCACTGGGTTGATGATTTCTTGTATGGAAAAGGGACCGTAGTATCTGGGAGCCAGTTTATTGGGGCGCAGGTGTCGAGGAAGGAGCTTTGAGGATAACCAAACTTTATCTCCTACTGAATAGGAAGGTACAGGTCTTCTTTTAGAGTCAGCATAACATTTGACATCTTCTCGTGCCCGTTCTAGATGTTCCTTAACCTCCTTATGTACTGTGATGAGGTTTTCTATCCAGGAGTCTATTGCACGTACTGGAGTAGGATGTGGGAGTACGGAGGGTAGGACAGATGGATGGAATCCTTGACTAAAGAAGAAGGGACTGGTCTTGATAGCTGAATGATCTGAATTGTTATAGGCGAATTCAGCCATAGGTATTAGGAGTGACCAATCGTCCTGAACTTTGGTGGCGAAACATCGTAGATATTGTTCGATAGTCTGGTTCACACGCTCCGTGGCTCCATTGGTTTGTGGATGGTATCCAGAAGATAAGGCACGTTGGTTTCCCAGAATTCAACATACTTATTTCCAAAACTGAGATATGTACTGAGGTCCTCGGTCTGAAATTATCTTGGAAGGCAACCCATGAAGTCGGAATATGTGTTCTAGGAAAATTCCGGCAAGGTCTGATGAGGAAGCTAGTTTGGATAAGGGTGTAAAATGAGCCATATGAGTAAACAAATCAATAGTGACCATGATTGTTGCCTCTAGAGGGTGGTAATCCCACAATAAAATTAGTGGCAATGAAATCCCTGGGTCTTGTTGGTATTGCTGGTTGGAGTAGGAGTCCGGCTGGCTTCTTATTATCGTGTTTGTTCTGATTGCAAACTGCGCATTTTTGGAAATGGATCCTAATATCATCCTTCATCTTGGGCCACCAAAACTGTCATTGTACTAGATGGAGGGTTTTGGTTATGCCACGATGTCCTGAATGTAATGTATCATGAAATAGACTTGTGATCCTTTGTCTTAGTCCAGGAGTGGGAATGACTAAGCGATTATCTTTGAATAGATACCCGTCCTTAGCTGTGAGATTCCATCTGTTATTTCGCTTGTGCTCCTTCCAGAGGTCTGAAAGTCGAGTTTGGCCTTGGATATTCTCCAGGAGGGTGAGTGCTTGGGCAACAAAGATCGTATGAGGAAACATCTTTGGAAAGGTCCGATCCTCAGAGTTTTCATAGTCAGGATGTCTGGAAAGGGCATCAGCAATTATGTTTTGTGATCCAGTGACATGATGGATGTGGAACTTATACTGGGCAAAGAAGAAGACCCAACGGGCCTGACGACTGTTCCTACACTCCAAAGATTGTAGAACTTGAAAATTTCGATGGTCCGTACAGACCTGGACTGGATGCCTAGCTCCCAGGAGTAGATGTCACCATTCTGTGAAGGCTTGGCAGATGGCTAGCAGTTCCTTTTCCAAGACGGAATAATGAGTCTCACTGGGCGTCAGGGTTCGTGAAAGGTAAGCAATGGGGTGTTCCAATTTGTCCTCAAATTTCTGTTTTAGTACTGCTCCTATGGCGTAATTAGATGCATCCGTCTCCACTAGGAATGGCCGGTTAATATCGGGTTGAGCCAGGATGGGGGCTTGAGTAAACTCTGTCTTTAATAGTTGGAATGCCTTGTCTTGATTTGTAGACCAGAGAAATGGAGCATCTTTCTTCAATAGAGTAATGATCGGTTGAACAATTTCAGAGAAGAACGGTATGAACTTTCGGTAAAAATTGGCAAGTCCCAGGAAAGATTGAATCTGTTTCACGGATGTGGGAGCCAGCCAAGAAAGTATGGCCTTTACCTTTGAAGGATCCATTCCAATTCCTTCTGGACTAAGGACAAATCCTGGGTAATGAAAAGAAGTGAAGTGAAACAGGCATTTCTCGGGTTTAGCTAGGAGTTTGTGTTCACGTAATCGTTGTAAAACTGCCTTAACATGCTCTTCATGCCTTGGAAGGTCCTTGGAGTAGATCAAGATGTCATCCAGGTAGACGATAATGAAGTGGAACAGCATGTCCGAGAACACCCTATCCATGAAACATTGAAAAACTGCTGGGGCATTAGCAAGTCCAAAGGGCATGACCAGATATTCAAAATGGCCGAAGGGAATTCTAAAGGCTGTTTTCCATTTGTCACCTTCCTTTATACGAATGAGATGGTAAGCTCCCCTTAGGTGTAATTTTGTGAAGATTACTGCACCTCTGACTGCTTCCAGGATATCCGAGATGAGGGGTAGAGGATAACGGTCCTTGAGAGTGCACTTATTTAGACCACGGTAGTCCAGACATGGTCTGAGTTCTTTGGTATCTTTCTTTGGAACGAAGAACAATGAAGCACCCGCTGGAGATTTGGACGGGCGTATGGTGCCATTTTCCAGGTTAGTATCCAGGTATTCTCGGAGAGCCTTCTTTTCAGGTTCCGATAATATAAACATTCTGCCGAAAGGAATCACAGCTGTGGGTTCGGTACCGATGGCACAATCCTCTGGCCTGTGAGGAGTAAGAGCTTGAACTATTGCGGTCGTAAAAACATCACAAAATGCTTGACAGGCCCTGGGAATCTGGATGAGGTTAGAAACGGTGAGTGGACTTTGTTGGTTCTCTTGAAAGTCTCTAGAAGGCTTTGGTAAGGTATCCAGGGATAGGCATTGATCCATACAATATTCAGATGCAAGAAACAGTGAGCCGGCTGCCCAGTTGATGTAAGGATTTTGCATCTGCAGCCAGGGCATTCCAAGAACCATCGGATAATGGGCTGATTTAATGAGGTCAAATTTGATTCTCTCTTGATGGTGATTGATAGAAAGTAGAATCTCTTTAGTCTGAAGGGTAATGGGTCCTGAGGAAAGAGGCCTTCCAACAATTGCCTCTACTGGTTGCATTGTAACCCGGGTTTCATGTGGAATGTTATGAACAGTGACCCAATCTTGATCTAGAAATATGCCCATAGCTCTGCAGTCAACCAATGCTAGGATGGGGTAGGATTCTGTCTTGGAAGGCGATAGTAGGGCCTGAAGAACCACAGTGTTATTTTGTCCAGGAGAGTTCAAGGATGGAATTGATGTGGAGCAAACATCTCTCTCCCGACACTGTGCTCCATCTAGGATCGGGAGCTGGCATTTCCCGAACGCCGTGGAGGAGCAATGGGCCATTCTCTCACAAGATGTTTATTGGAGGCGCAATACATGCACAGACCAGTATGGATTCATCGCATCCTTTCTTGAGGGGTAATGGGTCCACGAAAGGCTCCTAGTTGCATAGGTTCTGGGTCCGGGGTAGAAGGAACAGTAGACTCTGCTCTAGGGACATGTTCCATGATGGTCTTTTGGAAACTTTTCTTAGAATTCCTCTTCTTTGCTCTTCTTTCCTGGGTTCGGAAATCTATCTGTAAGGATAGATCCATAAGAGCCTGGAAGTAGCTTGGGTGGGCCACCCTAGCAAGCTCATCTTTTATTTCTTCGTTCAGCCCCCTTTGGAAGAGTGTAAAACTAGCTTCTGGAGACCAGTCTGCTTCTTTCACAAGTTGTTTGAAACGAGTAACATAGGTGAGCATATACTGGGACCCTTGTTGAAACTCGAGTAGTCTCTCTTGAGCACTATACACCTGCTCTGGGCGATCAAACATTTCCTTAAGGGCTCTCACAAAACCATCATAGTCATCCAGCAGTGCGTTGCTTGTATTGACTAGGGGGGTTCACCAAGTCAATGCATTTCCAGTGCGGTGTGAGATCATAAAACCGACCTTTGCTCAAGACTGGAGAAATAGTAGGGCTTGAAAGTGAAGTGAACTAAACACAAATCAAGGAAGGCACGGAGTGTCTTGGAAGAGCAGTCATACTTGTCCACTATTCCTCCAAATATTACATTTTCTTTGGTTGCGGGATCACGTGATAGAATTAGCTATTTTAATGCTGCGTTCTCTGCCTTGAGGTTCTGTACCTCCGTTGTTAATTCCTGCATGCCTCGCATGAGGTCTTGAACGGCGGCTTCCATCTCTGAATCTGTATCGTTTTTAAGGCGTCTCAATCTGTCACAAGTCTCTCCCCTTCTCACCTGTTTCTGTTGTGTACTTGCGACCTTCTGGGATTTCTTCTTCTTTACGGTCCGGGATTTGTACAGACCCGAACGCCGCTCTTCGGCGTCCAGCGTGAGAGTAGCGGTTCAGTTTCCAGGAGCGTTCACAAAGTCCAGGGTAATTCCAAGAAGTAATTAAGGTACGCTCAGAGGCACAGATGACCCTGACTCGAGCGCGGAAGGGTTTCCAGGAGATTGGAGAGGGAAGGGAACAGGAGGGGATTCAAGGAACTGGGAACAAGGAATCAAGCGAGAGCCCTGATCGAACTCCGGCTAAGCACGTCTGACTACAGGTAGCGGTAGCGTTGAGACACGCAGAGCCGCGGGGGCGTGTCCCTTTTGTAGGATGAGCAGCGTGGAACGCATAGACTGATCCGGAGCATTCCGTTCCGGGCGGCCATGTTGGAAGGATAACTGCATGCAAACCCCTGCGAGTCAGGGACAAGGATGTCCAGAAACGATGTAGACGACGGTTCATGACACAAGCATACGTGGAGGAGGGGCTCTTATAGCTCGAGGATTGATTTCTTCTACGTGGCTAAGGGTTGGAAACAAGCCTGTGGGAACCTGGCTCACACAGACAATGACTTGGGGGATCATACCTCTTTAGCCTTCACTCTGACATTGGCCCTTCTGGGAATCCAAGTAAGACCTGAATGTATGGGTCTTTTAGTTGTAAAATAAGGGAGATCAGTTAATTGGAATACTAACTCCATTAGGAGATTCAATACCATCATCACAGAACACTTAATAAAAGCTGCTCAAACTGATTTGTGGGAGCTCCCACTTACGAGGGGGTAATTTTTATATAAACATTATGCTGACTTGCGCCTATAAAAACTTTAAAGTGGGAAGCAATATCAGCAATAAATCTGAGACCTTTAGATGGGACTCTAGAATTTATAACTCCAAAACTATCAAAGGAAGGGATCTGCCGGCTCTTAAAAAACAGTCCTTATCGTTAAGAGAGTTTTTGGTTCTAAAGAAAAAGATAATTCTGAGACATAAAAACTTGGTTAAATCACTTAGGATGGATCATTATCTAAATTCCCACAAGCCTATGATGGAAAGTCTCTGCAAGGGCATGGATGGCAAATTCTGGGCCACAGTTAATAGGACTCTAGTCCACTATAAGGGCAGTTTGGACTGTCCAATCCAAGCCTCGGCTTGGATCACTTATTACACCAACAAATTTGCCCTGCCCTCGAAATTTGTTATAGGGCCAGGCATGGATTTGGGATCTCCTGTCATTGGAGGCTGTACATGGGACCACAAGGATATTATAAGGGATATACACAAACTTAAGCCGCCCAGAGCCCCTGGCCCAGACAGTATTCTGCCTTTATTACCAAGGCTGCCCCTGAGTTGTGGGACAATCTTTTGAAACCAGTGTTTGATGACATCTTTGAGACCCACACTGTCCCAGAATCCTGGGTTCAATCCATTATCGTGCCCATATATAAGAAGGGCGATGTCTTAAACCCGAGTAATTATAGACCCATAGCGCTCATTGATGTTGCTAGTAAGGTCTTTGCCATCCTGCTCATCTCGGGAGGATAGCTCAGCGGCAATATTCTCGCCTTGGAAGCAAGACAACACGGAGCAACAGAGGTTTGATCCCCAGGTCCGCGCTTAGAAACCTCTGGGTATTAATCACATTATAAATAACCAATCATATCATATCATTAAGAGACCTTAATAAAGTGGTCAGGCATAATTCGCATCTCAGCAAATTTCAAGTCGGCTTCAGGGAAGAGCTGGGCACCAACCTAAACGCAAGGGTTGACCTCTCAAACGCATTTGATGGAGTAATAAGATTGAGATTGTGGTCCAAGATGCTAGCTATGAAGATCCCATGTAAGATTGTTCAGCTCCTTACATTACTTCACACAAACACATCCATCAGGGTTCGTTTGACTAAGGAGGGTGCTTTGTCCAGGGAAATTGCTAGATATGTGGAGGTCAAGCAGGGCTGTTCACTGGCGCCTATTCTCTTCAACCTGTATGTGTGCGATGTGGAGGGAGTGTGGCAGGGACCTTCAATCGCACCGTCCAGGTTGAGGAGGATGGCGATCGAGTGGATGACTTTCGCAGACAACTTTATTCTTTTGGACCATACCCCTTGTGGTCTTAGGAGAAAAATGTATCTTTTTTATATCTACGCAGTTGCTAACAAACTTTTGCCCTAAAAGAAGCAAGATTCTGGCTTTTTAAGTGGATCATAGGTGGCGAATCAGTGGACCAGGTCCAGGCTATCACATATTTGGGGTACAATTTCACAAATAGGGTTAGGGCTGCGCACCTGGGCGAGTACCTCGAGTACTGTTTGCTGTCTGGACCTGCTGCCTGGTTCATTCTTGCTTCGTGTTGAAAAGTTTGAAGAAAATTGCCTGGAGGACGTCTCTTGCGGTGACACCTTGCCTGCCTGATCTTACACTCAGGAAATCAACAAAGGACTACACTCCAGTGTGCCCTCCCCACTACTGGCCGCGCCCCTCCCCGCCTCCTTATTAACAACGGCCATTGCACACCTGTGCTGCGCACCTGGGCGAGTACCTCGAGTACTGTTTGCTGTCCGGACCTGCTGCCCGGTTCATTCTTGCTTCATGTTGAAAAGTTTGCAGAAAATCGCCTGGAGGACGTCTCTTGCGGCGACACCTTGCCTGCCTGACCTTACACTCAGGAAATCAACAAAGGACTACACTCCAGTGTGCCCTCCTCACTACTGGCTGCACCCCTCCCCGCCTCCTTATTAACAACGGCCATTGTGCACCCGTGCTGCGCAACTGGGCGAGTATTTCGAGTACTGTTTGCTGTCTGGACCTGCTGCCCGGTTCATTATTGCTTCGTGTAGAAAAGTTTGCAGAAAATCGCCTGGAGGACGTCTTTTGCGGTGACACCTTGCCTGCCTGACCTTACACTCAGGAAAACAACAAAGGTGACTGTTGTGGCACGTTGTGCCTGGACCGGGTTGGGCGGTGCATTGTGTTTACTCGTTCAGTGCCTCCTGCACATAGTGCTTTGGATGGGTGGATAGCAAAAGGACGTTGGTGCCTCTTCTGTACCTAACTGTCCTTCTTACTCCCTTTTTTGTGTTAATTACTTTACAGGACTACACTCCAGTGTGCCCTCCACACTACTGGCCGCGCCCCTCCCCGCCTCCTTATTAACGACGGCCATTGCGCACCCGCGCTGCGCACCTGGGCGAGTACCTCGAGTACTGTTTGCTGTCTTGACCTGCTGCCCGGTTCATTCTTGCTTCGCGTTGAAAAGTTTGCAGAAAATCTCCTAGAGGACGTCTCTTGCGGTGACACCGTGCCTGCCTGACCTTACACTCAGGAAATCAACAAAGGTGACTGTTGTGGTACGTTGTGCCTGGACTGGGTTGGGCAGTGCATTGTGTTTACTTGTTCGGTGCCTCCTGCACATAGTGCTTTGAATGGGTGGATAGCAAAAGGACGCAGCAAAAGGACGTTGGTGCATCCTGCACGTAGCGTGGAGTGGGCGTATTAGGATAAATACTCTACTGTGCCTAACTGTCCTTCTTACCCCCTTTTTTGTGTTTATTACTTTACAGGACTACACTCCAGTGTGCCCTCCCCACTACTGGCTGCGCCCCTCCCTGCCTCCTTATTAACAACGGCCATTGCACACCCGCGCTGCGCAACTGGGCGAGTACCTCGAGTACTGTTTGCTGTTCGCTGTGTGAGGTGCTCGAGGTGCGAGTCAGACTTTAACCTTCTGTTGCCACCTTAGGATTTTTGGATTTTCCAAAATCGGAATTCACTATTTACACAAGTAGTGTGATCCTTGCATTCACTAAAGTTAGTTTAGTGATAGCTGTTACGCATATAAATATAGTTTGTTGCTTTTCGCTTTGCGACTATTATTTGTCCAACTATAGATATGGACTATCGGCTCACGACAAACATGCCACCACACATTTCAAATTTATATTCCATATCTACAAGTCATTTGACACAAGCCACTCAAGACGAGGTTGGGATTCAACCACAAGATTTCTATTCTGCCCACTCTTGTATTCCAACTGGCACTGCGTTACGCACAAAATCAAAGTTCACTTGTGATAACAACATAGATGAATCCATAGTCTCTATTTATGTCCCACTTAGGGAGTATCAAAAAACTGGAGCATTCTGATACACAGGAAATATCCACTTCACTGAAAACTCCAAGTGTGAGAGCTAACCCGCGACCTCTTTCTGACATCACAATGTTAGCCTCTACACCTAATTGTCTGCATCTCTCCTCTTCCCACATTGCAATCACTCTGATTACTTTTCCTTCATTAGTGCAAGATCAAACGGGCTTATCCATTCATGCCAGTCAAAGTGAGTCCCCTATTCCATGGAGTACTACTGTTTACCCTATTGTTGACCCTTTAGGTAGTAAAAGTACTATGTCCCATCAATCTGTATCAAAGTCTAAATATTCTATGCTACATTCATTTGCTTTACCCACACCAAGAACATCTAGAAAATCCTCTTCAGGCCTATTTTTACAACAAACTACTACGACTCAACCAGTTTTGATAACCATCAATACAACCATCAGGAGACTGTGCAAACTGTTTGAATTGCTGGACACAAAAGTGTCACATCAATCTAGGCAATTTGATGACTTAATGAAATGGTTGTTGGCCCATTATAATTCCTCTCTCTCCAAAAATGTTTCTTTGCCCACTGGGTCTAGGAGGCCAAACGAGCCACTTGAAGGGGAGCTGGCATGAAATTCAGCAACGCCCAAGTTCCCAATTTATAGTGTTGCTGACGCATCCACTTCGAAAGCTTGTGCATTACCCCTGATCACTGGCATCATTCGACCAATTGATCAATTACCCCACACAGAAACTTCTCTGAAAGGGCTTGCATCCACAGATCAATCATCTCAAACACTTGAGCCTGAAGTGCCATGCCCACCACCAGAGCTGTCTTGTGGAGGAAAAAGTGGACAAGGACTCAGCCATCTAGATGCTCTGAAAGTTCGTAATCCAAAAGTTGCACCACAAAAACCTTTGGCTTTAAAAAAAAAACAAAGAATATGGCAAACCTTAAACAAACTAAAAAGACTTTGAACTATTTCTTCAAAGGCTTCAGGCAAATCTACTGTCTTAAAAGACAAAGCAATTATTCCTCCAGGACAAGTTAAGGTGCCACCACCCTTATATTTACCATCATTAGCCTCGGCTGGGGTGCCCCCAATTAGTTATACATCAGCAGAGGCCGGTTCAGATTCTTTACCATCTTCCTTTACATCACTTCCTCTGCCCTCTGCAGTTTTGATTGACATAACAAAAGCTATTTTGACACAAGACTCATCTCATCCAGCCCACTCAAAATTACTTGGTGGGCCCCCTTTCATACCCTCGAGGATAGCCAAACAGGCTAATGATACACAAGCTTGTGCTCCTTTATCTCCATTGTTGCAGCTGGTGCTATCTATAGATCGCAATATAAAGGCAGACAAACAACTAGCTGCCTTAAAAGCACAAAATGCTGCACATATGAGGTTCTTCTCGAAAGATTACACATCAGTATCAATGGGCCCTGGGCTGTCTAATACCAATGCCAATCGAGTAACAGTGGGTGCTTATCCAGACAAATTTCCATCGCCGGTTGCTGTGGTCCCTGCCAAAAAATCTAGTCTACAAAGCCAGCAGACCCTGGCAGACCCCACTGATGCTCCTTCAACCATGGCTCAGCTTGAGACTTTTAGACAAAAAATGTATGAATATTTGGCTGCCAGCTTAGCAAAAGCACATAATTCCCTAGCCTCAGCTGCAGTTGTCTCTGACGACCAATTCGTTCAGAAACCAACTGCCACTTGGCAAGTGAAGCAGGAAGCAGATTACCACACTCAAGCCAGTACTAATAACGACACTCATTTTTTGCAATGGGCTCCACAGAAAGCTAATACTCAGGCTGTTTCATGGCATCTAAATCCACGACGTGGGCAATTTTTCACTCTCATTTTAAAATGTAGAGATGGAAAGTTCCCCAGTTATGATTTGAATCGGCAAAGTGTTTTGAACATATTCAGAGACATTGCTGACTTAAGAAATCTGGCATCCAATGATATAGAGCAAATTGAATTCATCTCAGAACTGTCATGCTCAATTGTCAGATTGTGGATCCCTTCTGGTCTAGTTCGAGATTCTATCTGGCAATGCAGAATGCAATTGTTCAGTATGGGTTTTCTCATAGCAGAGGAACCTGAGAAAGCGCCTCCAAAAATTCAACATCTAATTCGCAAATCTAACATCTATTTCGGTGGGCAGAGGCAGACCAATGAGGCACAAAGTGAAGCCTTCAATCATCAGTAACCATCAACAGTATGTGCTAAAGTCTTGATTCTCTTTTTAAGTTGGAACACAAGGGTCCATACTCATCTGCACACCTCCATTGCCAAATTCGCCAACCTCTATCGCCTGTTAGGCTTATAGGAAACTTGGCTCATTACGTGTCCGGTCTGGGATGGTTATGAGATCTCGCTTCTTCCAGCAATTCCGAGCAGTGGTCGACCTTCCTCGGGCCTTTTAGTGGGTGTCCACATGAGCCAGTGGCTTTTCCATTACTCCCTGGGCCTCAGTAGGTGCCCAGATTCAGTTAGTTCTTATCTTGGGACATTCCGAAGAACTGGCACTGGTAAACATCTATCGCAACATTTCTATTATGAGTGAGAATGTATTTTATGATGGTCTGAATGAGATCTTAAACCTCATAACTTCCAAACATTCCATCACCCAAACCACTGTTGCAGGAGATCTTAACTTGGACTGTCGAGATATAGCTGATCCCTCTCGGTCAGCCCAAAAATGGACAAACATTATGTTTGACCGCAATCTACACAGGCTAAATGGTTCCGTCACGGGTGATGTTCAATCAAATTATACTTGGCACCGTGGGTCCAGCACCAGCACTCTGGATTACATCTACATGAGTCCAAAACTGTTTCAGAATGTTCACCATCTTGCCATCAGTCCTCACCCTAATAGTAATCACTGTCTGCTGGTTGCACAGATAACTTGGAATTTTGAGCATGTCCCTAGTAGTCGAGTCTTACACGAGGTGGCAACAGTAAACACCGCAAGAAATCGTCTCCGATGGAATGTTAGCAAGATTCAATCTCTAGCAAACATCTTAGAGGACAATGAGTGGCATTATAATGGTGTTCAATATCCGGATCTCTTAAAACCTTTCATGCAAAATCTCTCTGAAACATCAATTCGCTCCATTATCATGCAAATTAGCTCATCAAAAGAGCAGGGTCCCAATGGGCTATCCAATTTCATGTTTAAGGTCCATCCGAATGAATGGGCACACATCCTTTATCTTATCTTTAATGATATTTTACTCACTCGCACAATTCCCAGTTCCTGGAAAACATCCATCCTAATCCCGATCTTGAAGAAGGGCAATCGCTGCCACCCAGCCAACTATCGGCCGATTGCCCTTCTTGACGCTCCGGGAAAAGTATTCGCCAAAATGATCCTTGCTGAATTCAATGACTGGACTCAAACGGGTTTTGTCGCAGGCATGGGTACATCAATCAATTTATACACGTTGAACTCAATTAAGTTGCAATGCCATCTGCAAAAACAACAAGTATTTTATGCGTTCATTGATCTCAACACTGCATTCGATTCAGTGAGCCACGTGCTTCTCATGGCGAAACTGCGGAGAGATCATTGTCCTGCAACCCTACTGGATGTGATATATGCCCTACATTCTCAAACATCGATTAAGGTTCGCCTGTCCTTAGATGGCATGTTGTCAAAGCAGATTCACACATCACAAGGTCTCAAACAGGGCAGTCTTTTGGCATCCGCCATCTTTAATTAATTCATACAAGATGTGAGACATGATCTGTCTACTGTGATCTCAGACTCCCCGAAATTGAATGGCCATACAATTCGAACCCTCTTATATGCCGATGATTTGGTACTCATTTCTAAAACACCAATGGGGTTACAACGACTGTTGAACGCCTTCTATACTTACACTCAGACCAACGATTTGAAAATAAATATTTCCAAAACCCAAATCGTAGTCTATTCTCCAAAAGGGCGATGCCCGCTCTTTTATGTGTGGTCCCTCAACCAAACCGCTATAATTAGAGTGCCTTTTGACAATTATCTCAGCATTGTCTTTGAGAATTTAATTCATCCAACAGGCCATTTAATGCTTCTGGAATGAAGGTTAACATCATTTATATCACATGCCACTATACTAATGTACAAATATGGTAAATTCTCGATCTTGCCAGTATGGCATTTTTGGACCGCGAAAACTGTTCCAGCTCTATTATACGGGCTGGAAACTTTTCAAGAAATACCCTCCTCACAATTGGCAAAATGGGAGGCAAAATATTGGCGCTGAATACTACTTCTCCCAAATTGCATCCCAGTTGCCTGGATAAGGTACGAACTTGGTTTAGTCTCAGTACAGGCAATTTTTAATTGGCGCAAATATTCCTTTTTTAGAAATTGTTTGCTGTCAACAACATCTCAAGTTCTATTAAAACATGTTTCATCATATATTTTCTCATCAAAACAGTTGTTCATCAAATCTTGTTTGAGGAGTGTCTATCGTGTGCTCATCCTGGTGGATATACCATTAGATCTACTACTGCAAAATCCAGACAAAGCCAAACTGAAAATATATCACACAGACTGGATTTTTACCAGAACTGTATGTCTGGCATATCATGATGCTGATGAATTTCGATTTCCACACAAAGAAATGTGTACATTACCAGCCTACTTAATTTGCTGCCCATCTCCCAAATATCGAAACAACATTTTAAGATTACGATTTAATCTGTGGGTCACCAGAGAGTTACAAGTCAAAAGGAGACTGCTGAGTAGTTTGATGAAGTATTGCCGTTATTGCGACTCGATGTACACTCGTGAGACCTTGATGCATCTCATCACGGAATGCACAGTTCTCCGTCCTATGCGAGAAATTCATATTGTAATTATTTACGTCTCGTCACTCATGACTTGACCTGGTCTCTAATTCTAGGCTCTGGTTATTTACCATTACAGATTGCTACTGTAAACTTTCTTTCAAGCCTAAATTTAGAGATTCGTTAATGGCTTTCACCATTCCTGAACTTTTTTTTTTCTAATCGACAACCTCTGAGGTTTCCTATGGTTTATTTTGTCACTGCTTGTTTTAAAATGGTGTCTAAAGACAAAGACTAGGATTAATAATTTTGTGTGTTCCTTTTTGGTTTTTTAACTTTATTACTTTATTACTTGTCTAAAAATGTTTTTATAAAGTTTTGTATGTATATGTATTTTGTACTTGTATTTGAAAGGTTGATTTATTTAAACTAAATCAAATTAAAAAAAAAAAAAATAGGGTTAGTGCCAAACTATGGAAACAGAGCCTTGAAGAGAAGGCCTGTAAACTTAAATCCCAAATGAAATTTTTGAGAGTGAAGCTTTGCAGATTTTTTCTGATACCGATAAGGTGATACTATCTTGCCAAATGTTAGCCCATTGTACTCTATGGCCTTGATATCTGTACCCACAATATGAGTCTGATTCTTAATTGCATTCAGGGAAAGTTGCAGAAAGAGCTACTGGTCTTATCTATGGCAGTGCCCAATGCAGTTATCCGCCATGAGCTCTGCCTTATATCTCTTAAAGCTAGGTACCTTTGGAAACAACTTTCCCTGTATAGAAAAATAAGCGGCCCTCCGATAAATACTTTAAGAGAGGTTGCTAGACCAGAATCAGTTTTATCCATGGCAAAGATTTGTGCTAGAATGAACTTAATAGTACTTTCGCTTGGCTTTACTGTAGAAGATCTTGTGCAACGCCCAGGACTGGTGAAGAGGTTCCTCTTCAGGGCAGACTGAGTGAAAACGGTCGACTGTGTCAATTCTTATTCTACCTATAAAGAATACTTCAATTTTGGCCACATACAGAATGTTTGCCGCTTTACCTGCAGAGGTTCCCGTGTGAGAGGGGAAGAACCAGTTATATGCGCTTTAGGCTCAACCAGTTACTGACTCTCAAGAGGACAAGGCACTGGGGTAATAATGATGCACCACGACCTGATTCACTTAACCTTTGCTGTCGCTTTTGGGGAGATACCAACTCCGAAGAGACACTTAAGCACAGAGTGCTTAGTTGCTTTTATTTTGAGTCTATACGTGCTTTGACCTTCAAAGATAGGTTTCAGAAAGACTCAGAGCACTCAGTGAAAATTTTCTTGTCGAGATGCATGTGGGGGCTAAATATATCCCTAATCATGGCTTTGAATGTACTCCTGCAAGGTATAACTAAAGATTTGGAAAACATTAATTTGGTCACTTAATGCTAAATCTCAGATGTGGGAGCTTCTGTTTCTCTTAATGAACTCTGTAAATTGTGATTCAATTTATACCGTTATATTCTGTAATGAATTTAATGGACAGGCCAATGTGATGTATTAAGTATTATGGATTTTTAAGGATTATGTATTTTATATGATGTTTTTTCTACATGTTGTGTAAGATTTTTTGTAAGCTAAACACGCAACAATATATATATATATATATATATATATATATATATATATATATATATATATATATATATATATATATATATATATATATATTTTATATATACTGAACTAACAAATGTCCTACTGAAAGTATTTATTTTTTCCAACTTTCACAAAAATTGATTCTAATTTATTTTCGGTTTTTGTTTTTACTACAACTACTAAAACAAAACATCACAACATATTTCATGAGTTCACAAACATTGTTTCAGTGCATTTTGGATATTCAAAAGAAAAATCTGATTTCCAACATCAGTCAAATTCACTCCATCTCCTCGAAAATTATTTACATCATCCAACTTGATATTTTCTTTGTGAAAAGGTGCGATTCCTAAAGCATATAAAAAAGCATACATCTCCATTCACAAGCTGTCTACCTTCTTCCATCTGAGGACAAAACAAATTTGGACATCTCCATATTTGTCTTCGATTGATTTCAGGAAAAAATAATCTTTGCATCTGGAGACAGTTCCATTAGGCTTCTCAACATATCAAGATCCTGGAGTCACACAGCCCACACCAGAGGCGTTGCTAGGGGGGGGGCGGTTTAAGGGGCTATAGCCCTGGGTCTTTTGGTTGTAGCCCCGGATAGAATCTCAGGGTCTACAACAAAAAGGCTAGCTAGCCCGAGTCCCGACAATCCTGACATTAGTGTAGCCCCCGATCTTTTACAGACCTAGCAACACCCCTGGCACAAACTGTTGCCTCCATAGTGCACAACAACAATATCTGGATGTTGAAAGTGAGCCATCCTCTCACATAATTGTAATAAGGCTACCCAGTTTAACCCACAATATGCATAGCACAAAACTTCCACTTCGTCCAATCCAATAGTATCAGGAATGCCATGAGATTATTTATTTATTTATTTGCATTTATAAAGTGCACAACAGTTTTCGGGCATTGTGGCACTGCTAAGAAGGCTTACTCAGTTATGTAAGTGCTTGCAAGAAACAGACATTCATATATCCATGTTGCCTAACCCCAAGTGCATGGCGGCAGCAGCATACAAATGCGTAAAGTCAGTATAAGTGGGACAAACATGATGCCCAACCCCATGTTGCAGGGCAGCAGCAGCATTCAAATGCAAAAAGTCAGTATATGTGGCATGAGATTCTCCTCATCGGCATAACTGCTCCCTCCTTTCCTGTAGCTCTCTGGCCGGCCTCTCTTGTCCCTCTTCCTGCTCCCACCTGCAAGGCTAAAACATCAGGGTCATCTTTGACTTCACACTCTCTTTCTCCCCTCACATCTCTGGCATCTCTAAGAAGTCACACTACCAGCGGTAACTCCACAGAGGTATTCTTCCTTTCCTCTCGTTCACCCAGAAGCTCACTGTCTGCAGAGCTCTGGTTCTCTCTAGGCTGGACTATTGCAACAGCCTCTTTCTAAATCTGCCTGCTTCTACTCTCCGCCCTCTGCAACTCATCGAGAACAGGACTGCGAGACTTGTCCTTGGCCTCAAGCCCAGGGATCGTATCACTCCTGGACTGAAATCACTGCACTGGCTCCCAGTGGCTGCGAGGATTAAGTTCGAAACCCTCTGCATCGTCTACAAGGCCTTCTGGGGCCTGGGGCCTCAATACCTTCAACTCTCTCTCCCTAAATATCTTCCTTCTCGAGCTCTCCACTCATCCGCCTCCAACTCCCTCAGAGTCAGTCGCTTCTCTAAGCAATGAGTTGGTGGTAGATCTCTTTCTTCGGCTGGGGCCTCCCGCTGGAATTGCCTCCCTGCCTCCCTTAAAATTGAGGAGAACCATGTCTGGTTCTGGAAGCACCTCAAAACCTTTCTCTTTGCTTCTGCTTTTTCTCCTCCTTTCCTCTGCTGACCTCCTGGGTGTTACTGGAACTGCACCGGCTACCTGGACACTCTCTGATCTCTGACCTAGGTCCCTCCCCCGCCAGCATCAAAAACCTGCATTGCCCATCTGGCATCCCCTGGACTGGGGGACTGTTTCTGTATCACTACAGTTCCCCTACGAGCCCTTGACACCTGATGTCTGCACTTACCCATGCACTTGCCACATGACGGCCGTTACTTTACTTATTGTTTTATCTATTCCCATGTACTGCACTGTCCCTGCCTCCTTCTCACGCACTTGCGTGATCTGAATGACACCTGGCCTAGTAAGGTCGCTGTCTCTCCTCCCTTTGTTCCCCTCCCTTGCCTCGTCGTGCCTTGAAACACTTGTGTATAGGCGCATTATAAATGCCATATCATATCATATCAAACATGATGCCCGGCTCCATGCTGCAGGGCATCAGCAGCATATAATCCATAGAGACAGTTTAGATGGGCATGGCTAAGAGGAGAGGGAGAAGGAAGGGGGGAAGAACAGTGGGAGGGGCACACGCAGCACAGAGGCGACCATAAGGGGGTGGGGCCACATTCAACACACAGGCGACCATAGGGGACACATTCAACACACAGGCGACCATACCAGTGTTGGGGGGCACTCACAGCACACAGGCAACCATGGGGATGTGGGGGGAAGATTCAACACAGGCGACCATAGGGGGGCACATTCAACACACATACGACCATAGGGGAGGTGGAGGGCATTCGCAGCACACAGGCAACCATAGGAGGGGTGGGGGGCACATTCAACACACAGGCGACCATCGAGGGGGTGGGGGCACATTCAACAAACAGGCGACAATAGGAGGGTGGGGCACTAGCAGCACACAGGCGACCATAGGGGGTGTGGGAGGCACATTCAACACACAGGCAACCATGGGCGTGTGGGGGGAAGATTCAACACAGGCGACCATAGGGGGGGCACATTCAACACACATGTGACCATAGGGGGATGGGGGGCACTTGCAGCACACAGGCGACCATGGGGGTGGGGGGCACATTCAACACACAGGCAACCATAGGGGGCTGGGGAAAACATTTAACACACAAGCGACCACAGGGGGGTGGTGGTACATTCAACTCACAGGTGACCATGGGGGGTGGAGGGCACTTGCAGCACACAGGTGAACACAGTGGGGACACTCGCAGCACACAGGTAACCATAGGGAGGTGGGGCACACATTCAACACACAGGCGATCATAGGGGGGTGGGGGCACTCGCAGCACAAAAGCGACCATAGGGGTGTGGGGGCACATTCAAAACACAGGCAACTGTAGGGGGGATGGGAGGGGACTCGCAGCACACAGGTGACCATAGGGGGGGCTGGGGGATAATTCAACACACAGACGACCATAGGCGGGGTGGGGGGCACTGGCAGCACACAGGAGACAATAGAGGGGGTGGGGGGCACATTGAACACACAGGCGACCAAAGGGGGGGTGGGGGGCACATTCAACACACAGGCAACCATAGGGGGTGTGTGGGGCACATTCAGTACACAGGTGACTATTGGGGGTGTGGGAGGTACACGTGGCACACAGGTGACCATAGGGGGGGTGGTGGGCATATTCAACACAAAGCTGACCATAAGGGGGTTAGGGGGCACATTCAACACACAGGCAACCATAGGGGAGGTGGAGGGCATTCACAGCACACAGGCAACCATAGGAGAGGTGGGGGGCACATTCAACACACAGGCGACCATCGAGGGGGTGGGGGCACATTCAACAAACAGGCGACAATAGGAGGGTGGGGCACTAGCAGCACACAGGCGACCATAGGGGGTGTGGGAGGCACATTCAACACACAGGCGGCCATAGGGGGGTGTGGGGAACATTCAACACACAGGAGACCATAGGGGAGGTGGGGGGAACATTCAACACACAGGTGACCATGGAGGGGTGGGGGGCACTTGCAGCACACAGGCAATAATAGGGGGTGTGGGAGGCACATTCAACCCACAGGCAACCATGGGGGGTGGGGGCACATTAAACTCAGGTGACCATAGGGGGATTGGGGGCACATTCAACACACAGATGACCATAGGGGGGTGGGGGGCACATTCAACACACAGGTGACCATAGGGGAGGTGGGAGGCACACTCAACACACAGGTGACCATGGAGGGGTGGGGGGCACTTGCAGCCCAAAGGCAACCATAGGAGGTGTGGGGGGCACATTCAACCCACAGGCAACCATGGGGGTGGGGGCACATCAAACACACAGGTGACCATAGGGGGATTGGGGGCACATTCAACACCCAGGCGACCATAGACGTGGTGGGGACACTCGCAGCACACAGGTGACCATAGGGAGGGTGAGGGGCACATACAACACACAGTTGACCATAGGGGTGTGGGGGGCACATTCAACAGACAAACGACCATAGGGGGGGCACATTCAACACACAGGTGACTATAGGGGGATGGAGGCACATTCATCACACAGGCAACCATAGGGGGGTGGGGGCACATTCAATAAACAGCCGACCACATGGGGGAGTCTGGAGGGGGGTCAACACATAGGCGACAATAGGGGAGGTGATTAACTATAAACCTTCAATGAATGGATCCAGGAATCTTCCACCATCCACACACACTGCTTCTTTGCAGATATAGCCATAGCCATCTTCACTACACACAACAAAGAAATCCTTTCCTACCCTGTACTCTTGTACACTTCAGCTCCTCCTCCAGACACACAACACTTGATTGACTAACCCCCTTTAAAATGCCCAGATGTTTGCAGACCCGGTGGCAACTGCAACGCTTTTATTCACCTATAAACACAGCTCCATATCATCTTTATTCCACTGCTCCACCCTTTCCAGGCCCTCTTTCGGCCACCAAAACACCCCCATTGTGTTTTCCCCACTGCGCTATCTGAGGACAAAGGCGGCTGTACGCGGATTCCAACATGGCGGCCGTTTAACAAAATATAAATATAACACACATCACGTGCTTCACCATCCAATCAACAGACGCTTATGATGTCAGCAGACATCAAGCTGATTCTCTGATTGGTCCAAGGGGACTGCGGACTCCAAACCAAGAAGTTAGACCGGACCCAGATATAATTTATTCTTTTTGACCTACTTTTTGACCATTTTTCAAAAAACTACTGGACGGATTTACACCACATTTACAAAAGCACTCTTTTAGGACAAAGCCGCCACTCCTGGAAAAAATCTGGTGAAAACCCTGTCCAGTGGTTTGGGCTGTAGGATGTGTTAGTCATTGCATCTGTCAGGATTTCCACACATTTTGGTATCCCCCATAACTTTGCCCCCCTAGACGAAATCGGACCATTTTGTCTGGGGGGGCACATCGGACCATTTTGCCTCATTTACTGTACAGTTAAATTGGTTTAAGAATAGGTTTGTGAATGGACCTGTTGGAACACATTTCCCTGTATTGACCTTTTCGTGTTTCTTAGTTCCTAACAGCGACTGAGCTTCCCTTCTTGGGTAGGGCATCAGTGATGTGATCTGTGATGTCATCATTGTGGTCATAGGCGGCGCAACAGGGGGCGCAATGTTAAGGTGGCTTGAGTGGAATTTCAAGGATTATGTTGCGTTAAGTTCTCACTTTAACTACCTTGCAACTAGGGTTTTGCCCTTGAATTTCAAAGGTTTTGTTACAATGTATGTATTGCTCACCATAATGTCCCTGCAACTGAAGTTTGTTTCCTTGAATGTCAATGGTTTTGTTATTCCATAAACAATTGACATTAATACTGCAGACAACTGGTCTAATGAAAAGCATGTATCATTCATGTGTAGAAAGTGAAATAGAAAGGCAGGGTGCAACCACATTCCCCCAAAATAAACCTGTTCTTAAAAAAAATGTTTGCATATTTACTTAAGTGTTTACATGTATATGTACTGTTATTGAATAGAAATTAATTTAAGTGTCACATTAACTGTGTACAAAGACTACACACCATGTATCCTGAAATAAATCTTTAGAAGATACTGCCCACAAATATATGTACATATATTTTTTTCAATGTTTCTAGCCACAGCTACCAAGATACAGGCGTGGCTAAGTCCGGCAATGACAGGGTGGGTTTTACCTGCAGATTCCACAGATCATAACTGCGGCTATAATGAAATACATAAGGGTATGTATTTTGTTTTTTTTTACACACACTGTATTGAAAGGATCAATTAAAGGTCTTTGATCCATATACAAAGAACGTTTTTTTTGGGTCTATTTTTATAATTGAAAAGTTGGCCCTGAAAAGGACAATTTTGGGGCATAAGAAAAAAAGAGGTTGGAACTTGGAAGGGAAAAACACTAGGATTCATATGAATAACAAAGAATAGGTTTAGAAAAAAACTTATACTTAAAAATATACCTAGGGTTGGCAATTGGCTGGATGTTCCAAAAGAGCCTCACTCAAACCGTCTAGGGTGATACCCTCGATCAAGCTGTAAAAGGTTTTGCACAACACAGTAAAATAGGAAAGATCAGGTGCAGACAGAATGGACTGAGGTCAGTGTTTGATGGTGGAAAATAGTAATCATGTTGGAAGTCTGTGGCGCAGATGACAAATACTGCTGTGCTGATCTTGCTCCATACCTTAAGTTTTACATGAGCCTTTCTGTAGGATTCATCCACTTCATTCCAATGAACATGAACAAGATGTTGGATTCACCTTTGCGATGGCTTGTGTTAGGGAGAATTCTCAAGAATGTGCTAATTTCCCTTACTTTTTGAGACCCCCAGCAATTTTGCTGGATTTCTAGGATTTTATTTTTTACCTGAGAAGAGTATGAGCCTTTTTTCCCACTCTTCCATGTATTTTGTGTGTGTTTTACTTTTGTGTTCTTTGGTTATGGAGTTTTATAACAACTCCATTGGCATTATCTTTTTCTGTTTGTCACACAGCACCTTTAGTGCAGTGGCACAGGGATGTCTTTCAGACTCCCCAAGGTTTAAATACCTTCTCTGGGACTGACTACCATCTCCCAGAGCATGTAAAGTTAAATTGCCTGAAACTCCAATCGACAGAGAGGCCCTTCAAGGTTAACTTCTTCCTTTGAGTTTGGTGGGAACAACCAACTCGTAAGCCACCTGGACACTGTCTCCATCTGGTCGAGTGTTGTTGAAAACCGGATAGCCAGAGGGAAGGAAACCAGCTTGTGGTCTATAAGGCACTCACACCATAAACCAACGCCTTGCTAATGCTTTTTGCCTCATCCCTGGGCAGTGCAGGAACCTCCCATCGTCCTCCTTCTTGTCCTCCTTCTTGTCCCCACGACTGAAGTTCAGGAACAGCGAGATCTGCTCGAACTGCCAGGACCAACTGCCTCAGGTACAGCTCTTCTTCATTAACAAGGTACTGTGCAAACGCGGTCTGGAACTCTTTTCGGCCATCGAGAAAGTGTGTGAAACTTTCCTCAACTTCGAAGGTTTATCCTTCCCTAAACATTCGTCAAACTTTTCGCCTAGCCAAATTCTTCTAAACTCTGTGGCAAAGACTTTACTGTTACTACCAGAACTGTGCTATCCAATACAAAGACTCTGAACCATTGACTTTGGCCCAGGCCTATGAGATGAATTGCTGGTTGTAGTCAATGACATCCTTTGCCCTGCCTATGAATGCATTTGTGCTATTGATTTGCATAACCTTGTCTTTTTACACCTTTTTAAAGTATATGAAGTGCCATTTTGCTCCCACTTCACTGGAGAGCTAAACTTGTTCATTTACTTGCCGGTTGTGTATTTGTGGTTTTACTAGTGTGTGATATTGAGCTGCTCTTGCTAGTGTAATGTTTTCTAACTGACTGAGTAAATAAATGTATATTATTTTACCAAGAAACCTTGAGATAGTGTCATTTGAATCGCTATATTAGTTGGTCCTTTGTATAATTTGTTGTACTGCTCACTTAAACTCTTGAGATAAGTCTGGCTGCTCAGCCATCGCTACCACTTTACTGTGTAGTACAGGCTTGTACCAAAGGTCAAATTTTGCTTACACTTTTAGTCCTAATTGCATGTACTGTTCCCAAAGGCTAATGCATGTGATTCTGCCTAACAGTGGTGTACAGCGGTGAGGAAAAAGTATATGTGTTACATTTGGAGTGCTTCTTTTACCTTTGTTCAAATAACCTTCACAAGGCTAAGCAACACTAGAGAAGCAATTGTTTCATCATGACTGATTTGGAAAGCTACAGACAGGAGACCCTAATAACTTTAACTGTTGATCAATTGAGAGATATGTGTAAAGCTAGGAATCTCACGGTAGAAGGCAAAATGGTTGAATTGATAGAAACGTTGTTAGAATACCAAAGTCTGAGGAGTGGGTCTGAACCCCCACCCCTGCAGCAAATGTTTAAAATGTTGATGAGGATGATAATATGTCTGAGGATAACTCAAATGCTATTGATGGGTTAGATGAGGAAGAAGAATCTCAGAATGTAGACCCTGTTTTACCTCTACCTGCTCATAGTCCTCAACCTTTGACCACAGGGACCCAACCAGGTCCCACAATAAGTCCTGCATTTGTCTCTTTAGAAAAAAATGGAGACTTGAGTTAGAGTTTAAAAGAATCCAAGCTCAAACTGATAGCAAACATCAAGAATTAGACTCAGAAAAATGGAATTGAATCATGCACTTGAAATGAAAAAGTTGTCTCTTGAAACTGGTTCTCTCCCAGAGTCCTCTAGGTCTTCCAGCCCTACGAGACCTTGCATGCCCAAAGATGCAGTAAGTATGTATGAGGTTAAGCTTGATGATATTTTGGATTGGTTGATTGCTTTTGAATATAACCATGGCATTCAAGACATTGCAGGGAATCAGTTGATTTATTTTCTAGGCTACCCCCTGTTGCAACTGAAGTGGTAATGGATATGGGGGATATAGACAGAAAGAAGTATGAAACTGTGAAGCTAGCTTTGATAGCTAGATTTGGGAAGACCCCTTCTCAGTATTTTAAGAGGTTTAGGACCCTCAAAAATCATGATGGTACCCCTTGGGCTACCTGGGTGACTGAATGTTTGAAAAACTTAGATGGATGGGTTAAGGGTTACAGAGTGAACACTTATGAAGGTATGATAAATCTGTTTATGTTGGAGTCTATTTATGATCCCTGCTCTCCTAAGCTGAGACAGCACTTGGCTGACTCTAAGGAAATTGATCGAAAGAAGTTAGCATGGGCTGCTGACTTGTGGGTTGCCAACAGGGCTACTCACAAGGATTCTGGGGTAACTCAGAAAAAGGAGGAGGGAAAGCAGCACAAGAAAGACAATAAACAGAATTCTAATACTTCCACTCCAAAAGAGGGCCACAAACATAACAAGGGTAAGCCCCCTGGGAAACTGAATTAGGCTAGAGCACCTTCTGGTGCCAAACCAGAAAGAGGTCAGAACAAACCCCCATTCATAAAGACTTTTGGAAATTGTTATGCTTGTGGGTCAACTGACAATGTGAAAGGGGATCCCAGATGTAAGGGTAACCTTCAGGGATCCACGCTGTCTTCTTAGCATTCTCCCCAGAGGATGAAGTACCAATGACAAGTGGAAACTATCACTTACTGGCTGAGGAACCCATGAAAGTCTCAGCCAGTGTTTCTTTAGTATCCCTGGGTCTGTGGGAACAACAGAATTTAGATGTGTATAACTCTATTCCAGACAATACTAAAGAGTATTACAAAGACAGTGTTCTTGTGAATGGTCAGGAGACCCCTGCCATCAGAGACACTGGGGCCAGCATAACTGTAGATGATGAATCTGTTTTCAAGGTGGTGTATGGTGCTAAGGCACCCAAAATGCAAACTAAGCTTGCTGGAGACCCTGTCCAAATGCTTCCACAGTTACCAGCTCTCATCCAGTGCAATGACATGGCTGTCGAGATACCTATAAGTGTGTAGTGTAGAGTGAAGTACCTGGGAGAGTCCTGTTTGGGAATGACTTAAAAACTCTTGGAGTTGTATTAAGCACCTCCAGGTCTCCCAGCAAAAGGAAACAGGAGCAGACTAGGAAGGCCACAGAGCGTACCTTAAGGGGCTCTCAAGAGGAGGTTATAGAGGAAACTATTACTCCCAGTCCACATGACTTACTGACTACAATTTCAAAAAAGAAAGAGAAAAAGGGGAAACCTAAAACCTATAGGAAGAAACCAGCCAGCACTCCTGTGCTACCAACAAGGACATCCCTGAGAGGTTCTGTCCAAAGCCATACCTGTGACTCCTACACCAGCTGAGGCTGAGTGTGTGGAACAACCTTGTGTGGTTGAATCAGCTGCTGAGGAATCAGAGCTGGAAGAGGACCTTGCTTCTGTTGGAGATCTGGATCCTGAAGACCATCCTGAGCTGCAGTCTTTACTGGCAGAAGGTGGACCCTGCAAGCAGACTTCAGCAGAGGACAAAGAGAGTGCCCTACTCTTGAAGGTCTTCGCCAACAGGCAGCTTCCCAGCTGGATGGGCAAGAGCCAGGGAAGCATAGTTTGTATTGGGAAGATGGCCTCTTCTACAGTGAACCGACTGAGTCTATCCCAGGGGACTACAGAAGACTTGTAGTGCCTCTTGAAAGCAGACTCCAGTTCCTACAGTTAGCACATGAGATACCTCTGGCTGGTCACTTAACTTTTAAGAAGACCAAGAAAAGTCTCTCTTTATATTTCAACTGGCCTAAGTTGGGGTCTGATGTAGATATGTTCTGTAGGAGCTGTCACACTTGCCAAACCTCTAGCAAGAGTGGAGCCAAGAATGTGGCACCGTTGGTGCCTCTCCCAGTGGTGGGAGTCCCTTTTGAGAGGGTAGGAATCGACATTGTGGGTCCCTTGGACCCTCCAACAACTTCAGGAAACAGGTTTATCCTGGTTGTAGTAGACCATGCTACTAGGTATCCTGAAGCTATACCTATGAGGACTGTTACAGCTCAGGCAGTTGCTAAGGCCCTACTTGGTATTTTTACCAGGGTATGTTTTCCTAAGAAAGTTATCTCTGACAGGGAATCCAATGTTATGTCCCACTACATGCAGGCCATGTGGAACAACTGTGGTGCAACTTTCAAGTTCTCAACTGCCTACCATCCTCAGACAAATGGATTGGTAGAGAGGTTCAACCGTACAATCAAGAGCATGATTGGTGCTTTAGAAGAACACCTTAGAAAAAAGTGGGACCTTCTCCTGCCATGTTTTCTATTTGCTTCTAGAGAAGTCCCTCAGGAGGGAGTTGGATTTAGTCCCTTTGAGCTTCTCTATGACCATCCAGTTAGAGGCCCCTTGGCCCTAATTAAGGAGGGGTTGTTGAGTGCTCCTTCCCCCAAGCCAGTGAGAGTCTTTGACTTTGTGATAGGTCTCCGGAGGAGAAAGTCACACACGATGGCAGAAGCATCAGATAACTTAAAAGCAGGTCAGGCTCTGGTCAAACAGTGGCATGACCAGATGCCAACATGGTTGAGTTTTCCCAAGTCCAGCAAGTTTTATATATGGTCCCGACAAGGAGAGGGCCTTACAGGACAAGTGGATATGACCCTTCAAGGTTGTGGGTAAACCTGGAGAGGTAAACTATCTGGTGGACTTAGGCAATCCGATGGAAGCTCCCAGAGTCTTTCACACCAACCACCTAAAGGCTTATGTCTCAAGACCAGAAGTGGGATGTTTGCTTCTAGCTTCAGCCCAAGAGGAGGAGGAGAGTGAACCTCTACCTGACCTACTTGGAGGCCAGCCTTTAGATGAGAAAATAGAAGGATTTAATCTCTCTTCTAATTTGACAACTGAACAACAGGAGGAGTGCACATTTCTGTTAAATTAGTTTGCCTCCCTGTTTTCACTATCACAAGGCTTGACCCCTTGGGGCCAGTATGATATTCAAACTGGTGAAAGTGTACCTTTGAAAAGCAGAAGTTACAGGATGTCAGACCATGTAATCTCCCACATAAAGGAGGAGGTCAACAAGATGCTTGACCTCGGGGTAATAGAGCCCTCTACCAGTCCATGGTCTAGTCCAGTTGTTCTAGTACCAAAGGCAGGGTCCAAGGAGTTGAGATTCTGTGTGGACTATAGAGCTCTCAATGCAGTCACCAAGACTGATGCCCACCCTTTACCAAGGACAGATGAACTGGTGGATAAACTTGGTTCAGCCAAGTACCACAGTACATTTGATCTCACTTCAGGCTATTGGCAAATAGCACTGACAGACCATGCCAAGGAGAAAACTGCATGTTCGACCCCAGCAGGCCTCTACCAGTTTAAGGTAATGCCTTTTTGACAAAAGAATGCACCTGCTACATTCCATAGGATAGTTAATCAAGTTCTGAATGGGATGGAGTACTTTTGCATGGCATACTTGGATGGCATTGCAGTGTTCAGCCCTACTTGGAGAGAACATGTTGACCACTTAGGTTATGTTTTGCAGGCTCTTGAGCAGGCCCATATGACCATAAAGGCTAGCAAATGTCAAATTGATCAGAGTAAAGTGGTTTACCTTGGACATGAGGTAGGATGAGGTGAAATCAGGCCATTGCCTAGCAAATGACAAGCTGTAGAAAACTGAGCCACCCCTACTACTCAAACCCAAGTGAGAGCCTTCCTAGGCCTCACTGGTTACTATAGGAACTTCATAGAGAACTATGGGAACATAGCTTCTCCCTTGAATGTAGTCTCCTCTCCCAAATTCCCATGAGGAGTGCACTCAAGCATTTGAAGGCCTAAAGAAAGCCGTTTGTCAAGCTCCAGTCCTAAGAGCCCCTGACTATAACCAAACCTTCATTGTGCAAACTGATGTTTTGAATACAGGTATAGGTGCAGTCCTTAGTCAACTGGATGTGAAAGGTAGGAAGGACCCCATTTGCTTCATCAGCAAGAAGCTGAAGGAACCAGGAACAAGGTGGGCAACCATTGAGCGTGAGTGCTCTGCTATTGTGTGGTCACTGAAGAAGTTTAGACCATACTTGTATGGATCTACTTTTGTGATTCAGACTGATCACCAACCCTTGAGATGGTTGATGCAAATGAAAGGCGAAAACCCAAAACTACTGAGATGGTCAATCAGCTTGCAATGGTTTGATTTTACCATTGAATACAGGTCAGGGTGTCATCACCAAAATGCTGATGGTCTCTCCAGGATGTTTGACCGACTGGACTAAAGAGATTCATCCAGGAGTGAATTAAATCCTCCTGTCCCTTAGTCTTGGGGGTGGGGGGACGAGTGTCTCAAGAATGTGTTAATTTCCCTTACCTTTTGAGACCCCCAGTAACTTTGCTGGATTTCTAGGATTTTATTTTTTACCTGGGAAGAGCGTGAGCCTTTTTTCCCACTCTTCCATGTATTTTGTGTGTGTTTTACTTTTGTGTTCTTTGGTTATGGAGTTATGGACCCAGCACACACTATTTTATTTTATTTGTATGTATATATTTGTAATGCGCCGAAAGCTTGCAAGCATCAGGGCGCGACAAGGACACAAGGCCAGAGACACTATCTTCCTATAAAGTGCTGGAGGGGTTGCCTAGCTTCCCCTGAGTCAAAACACTCATGTAACAGTCAAATGTTACCTTTTCCTACTTTAAAGGGCTGGTGGCAGTGGTTTAGATCAACTACCATGATTTTTCCCGACAGCTAACAACGGTAGCTAAAAATCGGGTCAGTCATGGTTTTCAATATGGCGCCCCAGACCTATCTGTAAAAACAGACTCTGGTCATCTTTTTTTGCCATTTCTTTTAGGAAAAGTCCTTCTTGTGTTTGTCTCTGTGCGCCAAACCAGGTTTGGTCCCTTTGTTCGTTGGCCTTTGGCGGGCTTCAATGCTGAAGCCATCCTCTGGCGTTTGAGTGTCTGGGGTGGACAGGATGTGATGGAGGTGCCCGGAACTCCCTGTGCTTAGTCTCCTAGGAGACCTGAATGCACTCTGGCATGATTGGCCGGCAGACTGACCGGCAAGGACAGCCACCCTGCTGTGTGAGTGACAGCCAGGCTGGAATGAATGGAGGAAAACTGTTTAAAAGCAGGTCTCTGGGTCTTGGAAAGCAGAGTCGACCACTGGAACGAAAGAACCGAAGACGAGCTGAAGGAAGAGGACTGCTGCAACTCCTGGACAACCGGTGAAGCCCTGCTGCAGGTCAGAATTTCCTGAAACTTCAATAGACAGAGAAGCCCTTCAAGGTTAACTTCTTCCCTTGAGTTTGGTGGGAACAACCAACTCGTAAGTCGCATGGACACCGTCCCCATCTGGTTGAATTTTCATCAGAGTGTTGTTGAAAACCGGATAGCCAGAGGGAACAAAACCAGCTTGTGGTCTTAAAGGCACTCACACCTTAAACCAATGTCTTGCTAAAGCTTTTGGCCTCATCCCTTTGCAATGCAGGAACCTCCCAATGTCCTCCTTCTTGTCTCCACGACTGAAGCTCAAGAAAAGCAAGATCTGCTCGAACTGCCAGGAACAACTGCCTCAGCTACAGCTCTTCTTCATTAACAAGGTACTGTGCAAATGCAGTCTGGAAATCTTTTCGGCCATCGAGAAAGTGTGCAAAACTTTCTTCAACTTCGAAGGCTTGTCCTTCCCTAAACATTTGTCAAACTTTTTTGCCTAGCCAAATTCTTCTAAACTCTGTGGCAAAGACTTTACTGTTACTACCAGAACTGTGCTATCCAATACAAAGATTCTGAACCATTGACTTTGGCCCAGGCCTATGAGATGAATTGCTGGTTGTAGTCAATGACATCCTTTGCCCTGCCTATGGATGCATTTGTGCTGTTGCTTCGCATAACCTTGTCTTTTTACACCTTTTTAAAGTTTATAAAGTGCCATTTTGCCCCCACTTCACTGGAGAACTAAACTTGTTCATTTACTTGCCGGTTGTGTATTTGTGGTTTATTAGCGTGTGATATTGAGCTGCTCTTGCTAATGTAATGTTTTCTAACTGACTGAGTAAATAAATGCATATTCTTTTACCAAGAAATCTTGAGATAGTGTCATTGGAATCACTGTATAAATTGGTCCTTTGTGTAACTTGTTCTACTGCTCACTTAAACTCTTGAGATAAATCTGGCTGCTCAGCCATCACTACCACTTTACTGTGTAGTACAGGCTTGTACCAAAGGTGAAATTGTGCTTACACTTGTAGACCTAATTGCATGTAGTGTTGCCAAAGAGTACTGCATGTGATTCTGCCCAACAACTTGTATGAAGGTCCCTCTGCAATACCTTACAGCAAAAATTACACAAGACATCCTCGATCCCCTTTTTACTGTGTTTGTCCTTTACACAGAAATATTGTTAACTGTCAGCCACGATTTGTTGTGCACATAGCTTCTTCCGCCGTGGTAAAAATGAAGCCACCCATACCACATCATCATCACTGCTGGTCATATTAATATTGAAATGCAAGACCGTGGAGGAAAAATAAAACTGTAAAAAAAAAACAACATAAAATGGACTCTGCCTCTTAATAATAAAAAAGTAAAAAAAATATATACCAAGCTAAAATAACAAACACTAACAAACTACAAAGCACAAGACAAAAGACAATGGAATATGAAGTAAAAGGGTTGAAAATGAATGGTACATCAAGGTACTGCTTTTAAAAGTTCCTGAAGGCTCACAATGAAGTTCACCCACAAAGAGACCAAAATCAATGACACAAAACATGAAAAAGGGGTTTGGGAGAGGGGTGTAGAAACACTTGTGTACAAACGTTTTATAAATGACTTTTACCAAAGAAAATAGTTAAAACATGTGTTTCTCCTTTAGTGTGTGTGACCATCACTTATGTATCCATTGGTTTGCGCCACCCACGCTAGTATCGCCTTCCACCAATGTCGAAGCAAAAACCACTTGTGCACTGTTGAGTCTTACAGGTACCATCACTGTTATTTCAATTTTCACTTATGAGCTCTGATTGGATCCTTGTTAGAGATACATATGTAGACACCTCCCCGTGCTCTTATGCTTTGGGCTGGAATGCTGTCATTGGTTTGCTTAGACTCCTGACAGATATCTATTTTTCGCTATGGGTGTGATCCAACAAGGGATCACGGACCTATGGAAAGGGACAACCTTCTAATCGCTGTATGTTAAGAGTGATACTTCCTTTAAAGCATGTCTCTGGCACACCTCTTTCCCGCCATGACCCTCAACTGTGCGGTGTTGATTATTTATAATGTATTTCGACACACGCAGATAGCATCATTGATGTGCATCTGTGTGCACGCACTGCACACCCTGATGTTTTATTTTATTTATTCATCGCCACACAGACAATAATGAAATCATCTTCTTCTCCGCCCCCCATCGATTAACCTTTCCATTTATGCTGACTACATAGCAACAAACCCAGCGCTCTCAAACACCCACCACTTAATCAAAAAAGGATCTCTGTTCTGTAAAAGGGCTTCGAGATGAAAGACGGTTCTCAGTGGCCTCCCCGCATACGCAAGCATCAGGTGCCAAACTGACACTCGCACAAGCCTTTTTTTTCTTCTCCAAATAAACATTGAATGCGACTATTCTGAAATCAGTAGGCGTCGAACCGAGTACGCATGCAAATAAATACCTCTTTTCAGTTCCACCCATAATTAAGAATTAGAAATGAAGGTCTAATCAAAACAACCCAGTCCAGATAAGGATCCGAAAAGAGCCTCGAGTGCCATGCCCCTCTGCCAGTAACAGTTCTTTACTACGGGAAAAAAGGCTGCCCAAGGGGCGTTGTAGTTTGAGTGACACCCTTAGTAAATCAGGGAATACATGCCAGCTAAATGTTCTTGTAAATACTCTGGCGAAACCCCCACAGTTGCACATGGAACACAAGTTGGGAATGTGGGCGATCAACGCCGAGGCACTGCAGTTCTTTAATAATCACTCTGTGCTGCTTCAGGTGATGGAAGCAGTACACATGAATAGTGTGCAAACCCCACCAATTAATATCGAGCGTGGAGTATGTCAGAGCTGTGTTCTTTCCCTACTCCTTTTTAATTTGTTTAAAAATTCCATGGCGAAGAATCGTTGTGATTTGTGAGTACACGTGCCTTACGTTGGCACTTTTCCAACCCCAATGTTGACATACTGTGATGACCCTATTACTGCCTATACTGATACTATGCGTTTTTAAGACTTAAAAAGTCAATGCTACTAAATCTGATGTTCTGATTTTGTTAATTAGTTGAAAAAGAGAACATTCGACCTTTCAGTATAATACTAGCCAGGTAGCCAGCGAGAAAGTCTCCTAACACAATTATCTTGGTGTTAGATTTTCTTGACTTGACAGGTCTGAATCAAATTGAAAGGTAGACACGTTGGGCCTAATTCATGGAACTTTTTGCCCGGTGCAAAGTGATTTTGTACTGCCAACAAACACCCTGATTCACAGAGCGGTGCAAAGTGTATTTTTGCGGTTGTATGCGCTTATTTCAAATGCCCACTCTCTTTATTGAAACTAAACTGTACCAATTAAAGGCTGCACAGGACTTAACCACACACGGACTTAACCACATAAACTTAAAGAAAACCATTAGACCCAGTTGCGCCAATGGTATGTCAAAACACATTTGATGATATAGGTATTGTACTGATGAGCCTCTTCTCAAATCATCATTACTCCTATCCCTGAAAGAAAGATCGCTGTATTCATGGCCCTTACAGAGCACGTTGTATTGTGAAAGGAAGCAGAATTGAAAAGTATTGAAAGAATATTGCAAGCATCAGGGATATGTATTTATTTGTATTTTATTGAGCATTTGTAAGGCGCTTTATACAACAAAATTGTGTTTCAAAGCACCACAAGTGGGTAGGGAACAGGGGAAAAAATAACAATGGCAAATACAGTAAATATACAGTTGTGGTTCTACTAGGCCTTGTGACATTTGAGCGTGCAGTGCTTTGAGGAGAAGGGCAGGGGATGGCGATGGAAGGGGGAGCAGAGGAGTGGAAAAGTGTTGGAGGAAGGCCTGTGAGGGAAGTACTAAGGGGAGCCAAGGAGGAGAACCTCAGGCTAAGTGCCAGTACAGGTGACTCTCAAGAATGGGATCTGGAGAAACCAAGCAGGGGCCCGCAAAGGCAGAAATAATGTGGGGAGGGGTGCTGGTTTGACTAGGAAGAAGGGCCTGGGATTCTGTGAGATTCATGGGTATAAGGCCACCGGTCAAAGCAGCAGTGGAGTGATTAGCAGGAAAGGGAAAGAGGGAAAGAGGTAGAGAAGAGCAGAGTTTTGAGCAGTTTCTGGAACTTAAGGTTTCAAATGGGAGAGGGGCAAGGAGGTTGTTCCAGAGAGAGGTGCCAGCCGAGGAGAGAGACCTGCCCTGCACCCTCTGCTTAGAGAAGTATTTGACAGTCAGAGAGTTTTAGCGTAGGGCTCTAGCAGGGGAGTATTTGGGGAGGGAAAGTTAGAGATAGTGTGGTCCCAAGCCAACAAAGGCCTTGTGGATGATGCAGAGGGTCTTGAATTTGCTCCTTGCAGCCACAGGCAGCCAGTGGAGAAATATTAGGGCTGGAGAGAGACAGTCCCTGGGATAAGAATAATGATGATTGAAGAAGAGAATCATCAGTGGAAGATGCTATTAATTGGAATTCATGTTAAGTACAAAGGAAGATGTCCATGATTATGATTCATCTTGGAATACATTTTGGAGATGATTATCAAGGAACTCAATCTTGAAATTGGGGCAAGAATGTTATGTACTGTTCACGGTTTTTGTAAGAAATGAGGATGCTGTTAGACCTTTGAAGAAGCCCACTAGAATGTACCGCAAAAGAAGTGTGGAATCTAAACGAAACAAGTGTTGGCCAATCTTTATACATATGAACTACATTCTGTCATTGTAACAGAATGGAAGGTTGTGGTTGATGTTCAGTATTAGATACATTGTGATACAGAAATAGATTGGAATGTCCAGGTAAATAAATTATCCAATGTGTTTTGAAATGCTATTGGCTCAATTGGGTGCAATGATTATTTGTTCCAAATAACATTTTGGAAATTAACAACAGAACATCTTTATAGGTAAACAAATGTGCCTCCCTAATGACACTGTTCAGGTGACAGATTCACATGGAACCCTTTAATATCAACTGACTACTCCACCAACGAGCAACAAACATTGTTTTTGTATATCATGCTTAATGCTCGAGTTCAGCCTCCAAGTGCGAGATCCAGTAAGGAACCATGCTGCTTTCCACTGTCTTGTTTCTACCTCTGAGCTATCATCCCAGCCCAGTACTAAATATATGTACATATGCAGTGAACATGTTATTGATCATCCAAAAGGCCTTTGTTGGCTTGGGACCACACTATCTCTAACTTTCCCTCCCCAAATACTCCCCTGCTAGAGCCCTACGCTAAAACTCTCTGACTGCCAAATACTTCTCTAAGCAGAGGCTGCAGGGCAGGTCTCTCTCCTCGGCTGGCACCTCTCTCTGGAACAATTGGGAACACCCCAGCCCAGGCAGTATCATTACTGTTAGATATGACGTGTTTATACCCATTAGTAGCAGCAGTGTAATATGAGGTAGGTTCTATGGTTGTCTGCACATGCATACTTGTGTTGGCCAAGTCACTCGGCCAATAATAGTCACCATCATATTAATTTGTTTCATTATCATTACTCATGCTTATGCCAGGGTGTAACAGGGAGATAATTGTTGGGTCAGCAGTGAAGTGCTCTAAAGCGTGTGTTGCATTTGTATCATTATCATCAGTGACATATGTTTCTCCCCATATTGTCTTTACTCCAGTCCATATTAGGCTTGACACTTCTCGTATCAGTTGGGTCCCACTTCCCCCTTTGTGCATATCATTAACCAGAGATAAGAGAGTGTAATACCAGGCCATGAAGAACAGCATCACAGAAAGCAAAACAGCAGCACATTTTAAAACACTTTTGACATTGCTGTACGTATTGGCCCTACTGCCATCCCTATTGCTGGCTAATATTAAATCAGTCTCTGTGAGTACACTCCTTTCGGCCATTGTGTCACCTGAAGGGGCGATATAAATTTGTTTGCGACCAGAATATGCTTATCACATATACATATTTACACATTGCATTTATTCTCTATTGTTATTTACTTTAACTTTACATTTTATATACATTTTTCTTTTATCAGCTTCACATATATATTCTTTTTACTTTTCATCATTTCTTTTATATATATATATATATTGGGAGGAAGAATCAGAGAGAAAAAGAGAGTGGAAGAGATAGAGAAGTAGCGGAAGGCAAATCATGTTTTCTGCTCCATTATAAGTTCTTCTCAATTGATCAGGTTGTGATTAGTTCTCAACCTCAATTGTAGTGCTACTTGCACATGCCTGCTCACATTGAGGGAGTGCAGTATCGCGCGCCCTCCTCACATCTGAGAGGTGCACCCAATACTTCAGTCCCTTAACCTTCACTGCAGTGGGTGTACTGTAAACCGCCTCTTATGGTCCATGGATCCTTGGTGAATTCCACCTTCTAACAAAACTCCTCACATATACCTGTGCTTCTGGCATTAGTGGCCCACTGGGGCTATCTGTGGCTGGTATTGTGGTGTCTGTTGCTGCATTTTTGGTGAACGGAGGTGCTATCTGTACCGCTATGCTGCGTACCACGCGTGTCAGCTGGGTCAAGTATTCCTTAAATTCTTCCCCAAGCACTGTTGCAGTCCTGTGCGCATCTGATGCTCTTCTAATTGGGGAAAGTGGCGTGTGTATTCGCCTCCCAGTCACAATTTCATGGGAGCTTAAATGGTGGTCTTTGCTTGGCTGCGTTCTGAGTTGGAACAGTGCTAGGGGCAAGCAATACACCCAGTTTTTCTTCAGTGTTTTACACAGTTTTGATAGTTTACTAGTGAGCAAGCCGTTGATCTTTTCCACCACTCCATTGGCCATCGGATGATAAATGGAACACAGTTTGTGCTTTACCCCTAGAAGCGACGTCACTTCTTTAAAGAGGTCATTCACAAAATGCGTGCCATTGTCTGATTGTATAACATCACATATTCCCCACCGGGAAAACACTTCTCTCACCAAAAACTTAGCTGCACACTTCGCGTCTGGGTGGGGGCATGGTCCCGCTTCCACCCACAATTAGATATCTTGCCCCATTGCATCTTTTTCCCATGTCTGCATAATCTATGTGGAGCTCTCTAAAGGTCCCTACAGGCCGTGGCAAAGTCCCTCGTAATGTCCTCAAAGTCATCCCCGAATTGTATGTTTGGCATGTAGTACAATCTATGATAAATTTGGACCGGTGTTCCTGTAGGTTGGGGACGTACCAATGCTCCTGAATGTCTGCGGCGATGTGTTGTTTTGCCACATGGGCCGGGAAATGCAGCTGTTGGAACGCTACCTCTAGTAATTCTACCGGCATTACTACCTTCCCTGTTGCCTCTTGTCTCCAAATGAGGTCTGTAGGGGATTGTTTAAATCTCCATTTACTCCATAATTCTTGCTCCTCTATTGGTGCTCTTCTCTGTACCTCTATTAATTGTGTTATGGACATGTTGCTATAGGCCTCTTCTAGTGGTTCTGTGGTGGTTGTTTTAACAGTGCACTCAGTCGCGGGGGATACATTGAAATAAGAGGCCTCCTTCGCCACAGCATCGGCTGCCGTGTTTCCCAATGAGATTGCATCTGTGTTGTTGATATGGGCTTGGCATTTCACCACTGCTACTACTGATGGTTCTGCTAAGGCCTCTATTAGTTCATTCAATAATGTGGCGTGCTGTACTGGTGAGCCATCTGCTCTTCTGAACCCTCTTCTATGCCAGTGCGTTAGTCCTGAATGAACAGTGGTAGTTGCATACGCTGAATCTGAATATATAGTCACTGTGCATCCTTTGGCTGTATGTAATGCTTCAATTAATGCCGTTAGTTCAGCCGCTGGTGCGGAGTAATGTGAAGGGAGGCGCTTTTGAACAATCGTTTCATAGCTATCTTCCTCCATCCGTACTACTGTCATTCCTACATGTTTATCTCCTTTATCTGGATTTATTGATGCTGAACCGTCTATGAAGTATATTTCCCCTTCTTGCAGAGCATTTTCGCTCACTTTGGGAATATCGTCACCCTCCCCTCATATGTTGTACAATCATGCTCCTGCATGTCTTCCACAGTACACGGTTCTGTAATGAACGTTGCTGGGTTTACGGTTTTGCGCCTGACTACATGCACGTTGGGGCTTCAAATAATTATCTCATATGCAGTCGCTCTTTGTGTTGTCAGTGTTGACTTTGACCGCTCAAGAATCGCAAATAGTGAATGCTCTGCATACAGTGTTAATGAACATCCAATTACAATTGTGGCGCTCTTTTCAATGGCGAAGGCCGCAGCTGCGAGGGCTTGTTTGAACGCGAAGTGACCTTGCATTACTGTATCCAGTGTTCTGCTGTAGTAGGCCAATGGCTTGTGGCCTAGTGATGTTTTTTGCGTTAACACTGCAGGCATCAGTGTTCCATTGCAGTGGGAGAATAAGAAAAATTCCCTGTCATAGCCTGGGTTCGCGAGAACTGGGTCTTCTGTTATGAGGTCTTTCAGTCTGAAGTACTGGGCCATCATATTATGTGTCCATTTTATTGGGGCCCTGCTCTTTTGCGCTTCCTTTAATGCTTGCAATAATGGGTGTGTGTATGCTGCATAATCAAGTATCCATGCTTGGCAATAGTTGCATATGCCAAGACATTTTTTCATATCCTTCACTGTCTTTGGTATTATTATGTTACATATGGCAGCTGCTCTGTCAGGGAGTATTCTTTTGCCATCTTTGGATATCAGCTGTCCGAGGTACAAGACCTCGTCAAGGCAGTATTGTAATTTCCCTTTATCAACTTTGTACCCTTTGGTGGCTAACACATTTAACAATGTTATGGAATCTTCTCTACATTTTTCTTCTGTTTTGGTGCAGACAAGTAAATCATCTACATATTGTAATATGGTGCTCTCTACGTCAATATTTCCAATGTCTTCACGTAATATTCTGTTAAAAATGCTTGGGCTTTCACAATATCCGTGGGGGAGTCTGCATGCTCATATCTGTTATTTCCCAGTGTGAACGCTGTGAAGTACTGCGATACTGGGTCGAGTGGTATGGAAAAGAAGGCATTTTTCAAGTTGACTACAGTGAAACATGTAGATTCTTTGGGTATAATGCACAGTATTGATGCCGGGTTAGGCACTAGTGGGAACTCCTTTGGGATGACGTCATTGAGTGGGCAGAGATCTTGGATCATCCTCCACGCCCCTCCTTTTGCTTTTTTGATCGGGAAGATTGCCGTGTTGCATGGGGAATTCAATGGCACTATTATATCTTGTCTGAGGAGCTGAGTGCATTGATTGTTTCTCTAATCCCTTCCTCTGCCTCTTTGGATATTGGGTATTGTTTCACTCTTGGCGGTATGGCACCTGGTTGAGTTTTATCTTTATTGGCGTTACTTCATGTAATAACCCTACATCATGGGGGCCTGTGGTCCAAATCTCTGGTGCTACTTTCGCATGTCTTCCTCAAATATTGTTGGTGGGGCATTAACACTGGCCATAAGTGGGTTGTGTACCTCTCTGTACTGGATCATGATGTCACAAGGTATACTTATTTCCATTATTATCTCTCCATCACCTTCATTATCAGTGAATAGTTCTTCGTCAGATAGGTCTCTTAGCATTATGTTTGGGTCTATGCATAGCACAGTTCTCCACTCGCATCCATGCGTGTCCAGCCCTATCACCACAATACGTTTATTCGATACCTGAACTGCCTCAATGTCTATGGGCAGTATAGTTCCTGGTACAACATCTGTATTTGCGATGGGGCGGAATATAAAATCTGATGGTATCCTCCACTCTTTTCTCATTATTTCAGGTACTACTCGGGCCAACACCTTGATGACATAGATGAACATGTCTATGTCAATGGGTATCCCTCGTACTACAACCTTGTTTGTCATCGCGCTAATCATTAACATCGCTCGTACTGGGCATACCCCTGGGGTGGAGCACACTATTCCCCGTTCGGTAAATGGGATGGTCATGTTCAACTTACTCAACGAGTCTCTTCCCAGCAAATTGATTTATGCGTCTTTGCGATACAGTAAGGGTGCCCGCACTGTTTTTCCCCCTGCAGTTATATCAAGATCTTTGGTTTAAGGAACTTTTAAAATAGCCCAAGAAAACCCCTGCGTTTCCAAATTCCTGCCTGAGAGCGGAAACCGCCCTTCCATAAGACATGATTTTTCCCCTCCTTTGTCTACCATAAAGATAAACTGCTTATTTCCGATCTCTGCCCCCACTAGTGGTTCCTCTTCTGCACGTAGGGTGGTGGATAGGACTGGACACGCAAGTTCTCCCTGTGGGCTGTCCTAATCTGCGTACCTTTCCTGTCCAGGCACTGAGAAAACATTATCTCCCACCACAGTTGTGCTGCGGAGCGGTGCAGGTGCATCATTTGTGGATGTCGCAAAACTGTTGCTGCTGACGTTTCCTACAGTGTTTTGTCTTGCCATGGGTTGTGAGGCACTGTGGTGTGGTTGTGAGGGTGGTTGTCTTTGCTGCATTTGGGGTTCATTATAACACTTGTCATGTCGTCTTCCCCCCCATTGGTAATCCATAGGGGCTACCTGATGTGGACATCCCCATACCTGTTCATTTTCCATGGGTGGTTGCCCTTGGAAATACCCTGAGGGCTGCATCCTGCAGTCTCTTGAATAGTGCCCCCACCTCCCACAGTTCCAACACGACCCTTGTTGTCCTCCTCTCATCCCTTGCCCGCCAAATCCTCTGTTCCCTATATCTCTGAACCTCCCTCTCTGACCACGGTACCCACCTCATCATCTTGCCGGCCTTTCTTGCCACTGAGGTCCTCTGTTTTGCTCTTCTCCGTCCCACTGTCCTGGCCCTCCTGCTGGCCACACTGCAGCGATTCTGACAGGCCTGCCTCCTGCACTTTCATCCCCCTCATTCTCCCTATCTGTTGTGACGCTTGCGTTCATGGTGGCGACCTTCACTAATTTGTTCTGCACCAGCTTTGCTTCGTCTGCCAACCTTTTTTGTGCTATCTCCTTTTCTCTCTCTTTGATCCTCCTACAGTGGTGCACAATTATGCTCTGAATTTCAAGCTAGCCCTTGGCTTCTATCCCAGCTATTTTGTCCAAGGCCTTCTGTACGTCTTTCGGGAGCCCTTTCATTATTATAAAATAGAACAATGCGGTGAATTGGTTCCACGCCCTACCAGTTTCACTTCTCCATAAGTCTTGCACCCGTAGTATGAATTGCGTAGGATCTTCGTTCTCCTCCATTGTGCATTGCATCACTAAGTGTAAATCTGGAATATCTGGAAATGTGTGCCGCAACGCGTCCCATACTTGTGCTCGAACATTATTGAAGGGTGATCCATCGCGGCGGTCACAACTCATAGTCACTCCAGGAAACCCTGCCTTCTCCCACACTGTGTCTGCTTGATCACCAATGGCGGACACTAACAAACTCTTTACATTACCTATAGCTAATGGTACTCCTGCTGTGTTCTTCTCGAACGCGTGTATCCATTTCCCTGCCCCTCCTGCAAGTGGGGGGAGGAGTTTCAACAGGTTGTTCTTGTCCCTCTGGGCCCATGGAATATAGTGTGGCCTACCTGCTCCCTTGTGTATCAACGGCATCTGCATCTTATGCCTCTTTCCTGTTTTACCTACTGTCCCTTTCTTTGTCTTACTTATCAGCATATTCCCTACTCGTTGTCATAATCTACCCTGCCATCATGGGGGTGATCGTTCATTAAAGTCATCAAAATAAGACGCCAGTGGGGATCCCACAGCTGCTGCTCCCTCTTCATATTCATCTAGATCACCCACACCTCTTCTACTTCCTCTTCTTGCTCATTATTCTCTTCCTGTCCTTCCCCTCGCTGGCTTTCTGGGGTGGCTGGTCGTATTATTTTTACTGGTTTATCGTTCAGATGGAACAGGAACTCTCCTGATCGCCATTCTTTTTCTCGCCCTTGTGATGTGGGTGCTCTTGTGATAATGTAGACTGTGCTGGCCCTGGTGTCGCTGGTGCTGATTCTCCTGTTACACTTAGCGGGCGTGTGAGGTCTGCTACTGACAATGGTGGTACCTCCCCTCCCCCAGGCAGCATTTGGCCCCTGTCACACAGTGCTCCTAGCCGTGTTATTTCCATTTGTGCATGCGCTAACTGGCAGTCTAAATCTCCGGTTAATCGTGGTAGGTTTACAGGGGGTGCACTTGTCAGGCCATAAAGCCCTCCTTTGTCATATGGTGGTGGCACGGTGGCTACCACTCCACCCCAGGGAGTGGGGGTGGGTCACGCAGGTACATACAGAGGTTTGCTGTATCCTACTGCTGGTCTTGTCATTAAAGGGTATATTTTAGTTGTATCATTCTCAACTGTTGTCGTTGTGCATTCACGCTTTGGTGTTCCGGTTACCTCTTCCTGTGTTTTCTGCTTCTCGATTGTTTTATCTGTATCTACCTCTACTGTGGGGGTAACCTCCATGAACATTTGCCACAGGTCTAATACTTCCCTTCTGTTTTGCAACTGTTTCCCCTTATATCTTGCTAATAGGTGTGCCGCTACTAAATCTAATACCCTTTTGTCAAACGACCCTCCCTCTGGCCAGATTGGTGTTACACTGTCCCCTTTTATCTCCGTCACCCACTGATCGTGATATTTTTGTATCTTTTCACTATACAATGGGAAATGTTGACAAATGTGAGCTAATGGTGTTATTCCCTCCATGACAATGCTTCTCCCTGTACTTGTGCACTCACCCACACCTGAACTTCCCCCCGATCTTGTGTGCAATATTTGTTACCTTCTTTGGTATTCACACCCTTCAAACACCTCTCCCCTTATTGTAAATCAACAATATTATAAATGTTCGCAATCATTGACAGTTGTTGTTCCTAAATACTCAAATCACCTTTGTAATCAATTCCAACATTTCACTTTTTGCATATATAACCAAATACTGACAGAGCACATGTAACGTCTTGACATACGTGACAACAATCAACATAAAAGACATATAACACATAACATGTGCTACCTGCGCGCTTTTATTCCCCTCTTGTTCCCGTTACTTTAGGCTCCTTACCCCCTATTCTGCTCTTCTCATTCACTCCACTGCTCTTGCACCCTCTTACTCTTTCCCAAGAATCTTACTTACACAGAAAAACAATATTCTAAATTACTACTCCGAGTCTACTAAATATACGAGACCCCTACTATTTTCTCTTTATCTTCACTTATTTATCTGCACTGGATGAGACAATGATAGGCGGTGCCGCCTTCTACCCCATCCGGGCTAGGATACCTCTTCTCTTTTTCTTTATTCTCACAAAACATAATGGACATATAAAGGATAGATCAGAAAAGCCTCACCATCACTCATACAGACCCTATTCTTAGTTCTGACCCACTGCCACCTGTTCCCCTGTTCCCTTATTCTCCCCTTTACCTTTCCTAGGGAACTTTCGCAACCGGTACTCATGTGTTCAGTCGGGTAATCCGAGAATCACCATTCGCGGTCTATCCTCAATCTGGTTCGCACCCCAACCAAGCCATGGCCTGCCTCAGCGAGCAGCTTTTACTGTTGGGTATTCATCAACCGGGAACCCTTGACCTTTTATCGTTGTGCGCACAGGCTGGTCAACCGCGGAGGCGATGGTTTTGCTGGGGGGCGTCCTGGTTCTCTCTGCACGGTGTGGGCCTCAAGGCACCTTCCCAAATCACGTCGGGGTCACCAAATGTTTGTGCCCTCCCCGTCTTTCATGTGCAAAAGGAATAAAAATAGAATAAAATAGACACACCCCAGACAGGGAATGAGGCAAGGAGAACAGGCTGTGAGAGTTCAAGGTAAGGTTTATGTAAGTAAATGGCATCCAGAGAACTCTGCTGCCTATGAGAGCGCTCTGGCAAGAATTAAGGTTACAATACATTTGATAGGACAAATGTGTCATTGATGACGCAACTAACATAGGGTACTACGTTGGTCCCGGATTGGACAGTCCATATAGTGCCTATGGTGTGGGCGGCATCTCTTCCTCCGGGTTGGCTGCTTGGTTGGCAGGACGTCAGGCATCTGCGCTCTGAATGGGTGAAGGTCAGGTCGCTGTGAAGCAGGGTGGCCACTAGCTAAACTAACATAATACATTCTTAAAAATGCATGCACTAAATAGTAATCATTCGAAGTCTTTGAACAAATCATCATGTGTCTATAAACTTCACACACGTGTCTATACTATCAATAACATCGGATTATAAAGGCATTAGATTAAGGGTCTTGACCATTATAATAACACTGGTTGAAGTGAGGGTCTGTGTTCATAAGAATCTCTGGTATGTTGACATTTGTTAGTAGTAGACAACAATATACTGCAGTAGGGGTTTAATGTTAGTTGGGGGTCTGTTGGGTGGGCATCATGGCGTGGTCAGCGGTCTGGCACATAAAAGGGATACCTTGCAGGGGCACGGGGTTACAATGGCAGTAAGTTTCCACTGGCGAGGGTACGGGGGCAAGGACACGTTTGTGGAGAAGGATGAGCTATGTTCTCAGCTCATGCTGGTTCACACACAGGACAGTGATCTCAGAGGAAGAGTGATGTGTTACATTTGTTCTTTGTTGCAATTACCTTTGGCTTCAGCGTGAGAATGGAGCTGCAGAGTTTTCCAGTCCGAGTGGGAAAGATGGTAGGGGCCATGTGCCCTGCACGCCTGGCCGTTGCGAGAAAGGAAAGAGAAGCGTTTTTGCAGTGAGGCCTAGTCACCAAGATGGAGTCGAAAGGGGGTACAAAAATGGATGCCCTGTGTCCTGCTCACTGGTCCCATCTACGCGAATGTTAACCAAAGTTGACATTGCATATGGGCAAGGGGCAAACCCACCACTGGAGGCACTTGGTCCGAGTTTGTACTGAGAAGTAAAGGATGCGAGGAGCCTTTTGACCCCTCGCTCCCACACACCGCTCAGCTCTGGAATCCCATCCCTCAAACACTGTGAGCTATGAAAGAGCACCTTACATTTCGCCAGTCATTGAAAACCTACCTTTTCTAATGTGGCACTCTACTCCACTTCTTACCTCAGACAGTGCCATGATGCATTCATTGGCGACCGTGCACTCTACAAATAGAATATAATATTACATAAAATAGTTGCATAAATGGAAAACTATTTCGTTTTGTTATTTCACAGTGACACCATAAGGTCCCCTGTGTCCCTTTAACAACTTTTGTCACAGATTTTCAAATGTTTTCTTAAGATAAACTATTAGAACTACATTTCCCACTAGACATGGCCTGTATCTATGGGGAACTGCATGGACATAGCCAACATTCATGGCATGAGATCATACCCAATGCTCACTTTGCCTGGGCATGGCCTGTAGACATTCTCCCGACACCCTCATCTGCAATGGTGCATTTACAGTCTAACACTATATCTGTGGACCCCATGAACCCCTCCAAAATGATCAATTGGCATGGCCTGATTCCATGCCCAGTTGCCGCTATCCACAGGACATGAGTATCATCTGTGCCTTGTGTAAATCTAGAGGGCCTATAGGTGAGTACTTATCTCTGGACACCATACGCGACTCAGAGCCAGGCTCCAGCTGGATCAGAGACCTGACCCGGGCCAGCTGCTCCAACTTTGACCCATAGACCGAATAGCAGAACTGTATAAAAGCCTGTGAACTTGGAATCACAGACCTCGTCTATGAGACCTGCAAATAAAAGGCCCACTGTTTTGCTTTTCTCAGGGCATTTTGTATGCTTCAGTGAGCACTTCAAACTTGCCTAGCTTAGGATAGGGGTGTGGCCCGATGTTGTACTCTCCTTTTATAATTATGTGCTGCTTCGTTTGAGAAGACCATCTCAAATGTCAGTGAATATTATTTGGGGCCATTTAAAAAATAGTCTGAGACTCAAAACAATCAGATTGGCTATTTTCCAACTAGAAAATATTTTGCACCTTGCTAAATCTCACAGAATCGGGCCCTGTCTGCAAACACAAACCAGCCAATAAGGGCCCATCAATAATATCTGCAGGTCAAGGCAAGAAATATCAAGAGTATTTATGGCCCCTTTTTGATAAAAAAAAAAAAAAAAAACAGTAGACAGAATTCATCAGTCCAAGAATGAATCGCGGGTTAGAGCAGAATGGAACACCTGCAGGAGGTTCAGTGCAAATGCAGCCTGTAGATTCTGCTGTAGGTGAGAGCAAAATGTTCATATGTAGGTTATTATGAAAGAATAAGATTTGGGACCAGCCCTGTGACACAACTTTGCCCCCTCTTGACAGAACATTGTACCCTTTCTAGAAACAAATCAGAACTGGGTCTATATTTTCTTTGGAATGTTTTCGGCATATTTGTCAAATGGCACCAAAGTTATATACATCACAAAAAGTTTTCTGCCAACAGAGGTTAATACCGTAATATTGCAAATATTGCATATAATTTTCATTTATTATTCATGCTAGAGGAAATACATCCCAAGTTTTACACATTTGCATTAATTAAGCCACACATGTTTTAAATAAATTACGTATTGAGCACATGAAGAACTTACTTAATGTAAATCCATCTACCAATAAGTATGTTTTTTTTGTTAATAGGATTTGAAACAAACATTAATGTTGATCTAATTTATTTGCCCAACTGACGATAAAGCAAAACAATTTCCTCTGCTTTTTTCTCCAATAATGTATTACTAAAGCACCTACCTCAAATTGTGACCTATTACAAAATGACAAACATAAATTAAATAACACTTTGCTCTAAAGATTTCCCACACAATGTGTCGGAGCCCTGGCTTCTCTTACTTCATCCAATGCATTTTACATATGCAAAAAAAATGTTTTATGGGCATTGGAGCAATATCTAAAGAGTGCATGGTGGGTCAAAAAGAAATATTTGGCAAAAGACTAGTCCTCTTGGAATAGATATATATTTCTTTGATTTTGAACACACACACAATTTAATGTTATACATGTTTATTCTTTAGGTGAATCTCCATTTTATTACGAAATGCGGCAATTTCTTTGGTAGGCTTTTAAAGACATGATTCTTTTGAAAATTGATGAAATGTAATCTATTGTGGTAAAAAAAAAAAAATAGTTCAGCCCGGTAAAAAGGTGCAAACTTATTAGCTGCAGAATTAGCCCCCTAAAATGGGAGGGGGCTTTGTTGATAGCCTAACCCGTTCTATGTACCAGGTTGGAGAATGCTCTAAATAATTGTGTTTTAAACATATAGGCAATAATGATGGGTTACAGGTAAGTATACAGGCTTAAGATTAGACAGAGGCACTGTAAACATGCCACAGAGAATACTTTTCCCTAGAAAATCCACATTTTATTAACTTGCTTGCTGGTAGCACATTGCACATTATGTGTTCCCAGTATCATACTGTAAGGAAGGAGGAGGAAAGGCGAAGAAGAGGAAAGGTAGGAACAAACAGGGAACTCTGGAAATAGGCTTTGAAGCAGAAAAGCAAGGATGGCAGTAGAGAAAAGACCACAACCGGGTGTTAAGCACAGATCACAAACTCAGTTGCCCCTTCTACAGAAGGCAAAAAGGGAAGTACATTACATACCTTGGCAGACAATGGGATAATTTGGTTCACAGTTTACCTTCACTAATGGTAGGAGCCACCAAGTGGATAAATGTATTTGAAAAGGAGACAGCAGGGATCCCATCGGCCATAAAAGTCAACAAGAGTTTATTGGCAGTTTTGGTATGAGAACGAAGCAGGGTATGCTGGGGTTAAATTAAGCATTAAAATACATTACGGAGAACCTTTTGACGTAGAGCACACATGTGGAAAGCTCACGGTGCTGTATCCATAAACGTCAGATATGCAGTCAATATTAGCACATAAAATGAATCCAGATGAGGACCCTGCAGAATACATATGATCAATACAAGAAATGTGGACGCAAGAGATTAAACAATCACAATAAATTATTGTTATTCTATTACATTCTAGCGAAGGGGCTCCCCACAGAAGTGCAGGCTTCCCTAGAATAAATAGTTGGGTATAGAAACAAAAGGATGGCCCAAGATAAAAGCACCAATTGTACATTATTGTGAAAGAAAACAGGAAAAAGACAAGGAAGCATTAGACCAGGCAGTAAAAGCGGAAATTGGTGGGGAAGAAAACTGGCCAAAATAAGCATGGAATGGGCAGTGCTCACGGGACCAGTTAGCGTTCCACCCGCCCAACAGGGGGGGCTTCCAGCAACAGCAGTAGCACAGCAAGGGGGATATACACAAGAGTCATATAACCCACAATGGGGAGTACAACAGATGCAACAGCAGCCTGGATTTGTAAATGCACAGCAGCTTGGATTTGCACCTGAAGGGGAAGTAAACCCGTACATGGGACAATATCAGACAGGAAGGGGATTTTATGCAAGGGATGGGGATTTGGATATAGGGGTATGGGCCTTGTTTTGGAGGACAGTATTTTGTTTGTGGAAGTTTTGATCACTATGCCCGAACATGCCCATTCATTTAACAAATGGGACAGCAAGGAGTTGTGCAGCCACCGCAGCAATATATGCAGACATCCACATAGCCTCAAAAGATGCAAATAATACCACAGCAACAGTTGCAAATGCAACCAATACAGACACAGGTCGTACCAACACCAGGAAAATAATCAGCCCAGGGGGGAATGATAGCTGGATCAGAGTGTACAGTAAGAGTACTGCAGGCACTAGCGCAGACACACGCACAAGAGAAGGTGACAATATTGGGACAAAATGAGGTGCACCATTATACTGGGGTCACAGTGGTGGGTGGAAATCCAGTTGCATCTTCGATCAATACATTTTCCCAATAGGGGTGCTCAGAGGAAGTACGAGTTTGTCCTGTCCTAGCAGTAACTTAAGACCCCCGAAGAGGAGCCCGGGTTAGCAGTTTTAATAGGACAGAAGGACTTTTCCTTTTTAATAGATACTGGAGCAACTAGAAGCGGGGTGCCCATTATCCAACCAAAAAATTGACATGCAAGGCTTTTTGGGACCATCCGAGCGGTTCCTCTAACAAAAGATGTACCGCTTACAATAGGGGTGCAACCACTCATGTATTAAAAATACACACCTATTAATATATTAGGAAGAGATTTGTTAAGTGAAGTTTAGAGAGGGATATGCAACCCATGTTCGTATTTATTCCAATTGCGCGCATTGTGGAAGTGCGGTTGGGAAAGTATGGTTGCTGCTGTCTCGCTGCGGGCCACATCGCATTTCATTCCTTCACTTTGTGGACTTTATGGACTCTGACCGTGGGATCAGCTTAGCCTCTACGAATCCAATGGACTTCCTGATTCCCCAAAGGAGGCATTCTATTGGACTATAGTTTGGATCTTTGCCCCGCCTCCAGCTCCCAGCAACCTTATCACTGCCGCGCTCGCGCATTAGTGCGCGCGCTTTGTGGAAGTGCAGTTGGGAAAGTGTGGTTGCTGCTGTCTAACTGCGGGCCACATCACTTTTCATTCCTTCACCGTGCGGACTTTGTGGACTCTGACCGTGGGATCAGCTTAGCCTCTACGAATCCCGTGGACTTCCTGATTCCTCAAAGCATTCTATTGGACCATAGCTTGGGTATGTGCTTTTTCTGAACTTTGAAATTGACTTTTGATTTGAGGGACGGGTGGCTAACGTGATAACGTTAGTCACGTATGTTCGTGCAAGAGTGATTCGGAGTGCACAATACGCAGTACTTATTTTGCTTGCTTTTTAGAGTTTTGGCCCACCTCCAGCTCCCAGCAACCTTATCACTGCCGCATTAGTGCGTGCGCATTGTGAAAGTGCGGTTGGGAAAGTGTGGTTGCTGCTGTCTCGCTGTCTAGCGAGTCAGCAAGGGAGCGTGGAGCCTTTAGTTATTTGGTATTGTATTCTATTTTCTGTGTTATTCCACGCCAACCTGTTTTTTCCTTCTTGACCATAACTCATTAGTGTCTCTCAGTGTGCTTGGTGATATTATCATTTCTCTATTATTATTTATGTATACCTAAGCAGGAACGCGCCAATAAAAAAACAACACTAATTGAAAACCGAGTTAACTAATAACTGATTTATTTATTTAATTGTTTTTTAATTTGATTTTATTGTCGAGTGGCGACAGTAGTTCTATGAAACACTACACCCTGACTAGCAATATGCCACCCATCTCTGTTATAAGAGCGAAACTAGATGGACCGTGCCGCGACAACATAACTGGCAAAGCCCTTTTACTAAGTCGCCTAACAGCATTACTACTGAGTGCAGGACGCGCAATCTCCAAGTGGTCAGCCTCAGTCTCCCATGATATCAGATTATGTCCAAGTGATAGTGTAGTTCTCGAGGGTGCAATAATGACATTGCTTCCGATTCCGCCAGACTGCTTCTCCGGTGACAAGGATTGCAGGCCAGCCACTGTCTAATACGAGTGCTGATACCACAAGTATTCAGACCATGGGAACTGTCATTGCAAACACTGAAAGCGGTTCAAATGGTGCTCCTACGGACACCACGATAATGGCTGCCTGTTTTATAGAAGATACGCAGACATTATCGACCAATTTGCCGAGTGACAAGATGCTACAGCCGGTACTGTGCTCTGTTTTGGCACAACAAAAACTAAGGCAAGCTCATGCCCATTTAACCATGATAGGGGAAATTGAGGAGGTGGAGAACATTGAATTCATGAACCTCTCCAATAAAACCCAAGAAGAAAGTAACAAAGTGTTATATATATGTTCGAACACTGGCGACTTAATTCAGCTAGAACAAGGTGACAAAAATCATTCTAAAACAGATATTGAAGACCTATCTCCTGTTCTGTCCCATTGTGATGACCATAAAGAGGAGGCAATAGGTACCTCCAGGGACAAGGAAAATCCCCCTGCTGAATTTGTTGAAGAATCAGTCTCATTCATAGCCCCCACGCCAAGGCAATTCAGGTTTAACCCAGGTGCGTCGGACTCCGATTTCTTTATTAATCCCATCAATGAAGATAGGAGTTCCTTCCCAGAGGCCCCTGCCCTGAATAATACCCTTGCTGCTATGAATACAGCCTTATTGGCTGTTGCAAAACTCTATGAGGTATTGGACACAAAGGTCAACAAGCAGACTGCATATATTGAGTAACTATTACTACTAATTTAAACCAATGGGTCCCATTTTCAGGAGGGCATGCAAGCTCTTGAGCCAGAAGTGAATAGTGGTAAAATCCTAAAGTCAGCCTCAACACAAACACTAGCAAACAATTGTAACCATTATTTATCATCACAGCAGACCACCAAGCTAGGCGAACATTGTATAACGATAGTAGAGCAAAGTAAAACGATCGACACAAACACAGTGGGGGAAGCTAATCCCAATTCTGATTGCCCCAAGGTGGTGGTGGAAACAACAATCCCTACATTTACCATAAAACCTGTGGCCTCGCAACAGACAGAGCAAGATCTGCCTGCGCGCAAGCCGGTTACTACAAACATATTTGAAGTTTTCTGTACTGTAGGTTCCAAATCTAAACCCTCAGGAGCAAGTAAAAAATGCAAAATTCTAGTGGCAAAGTCACAGATATCCTTCACAAGGCTTCCTACTGGAAACAAACGGAAGAAAATGATGAAAGGGAATTCCACGAAGGTAAACATAGATCAGTCTACTACGAATCCTATTAAGTTCATACATATATGCTCAGGCCTCAAATCAGAGTAATGTACCAGAGTTGCCATACAAGCCATTGGATGATTTGGCACGGATGGTGACAGCCATTGATAATCAACAGGCCTCCCAGAAAAACTTGTTGGAGGCAGTTGACCCCATGCCATCAGCTATGGTCGTTGAGGCTGTAAATGAGAATTCTGACCAAAATACCAACGTTCCGGGCTTGTCTGCACTGGCAGCAATCCAGACGCAGATACAAAGCTCAATTGAATCTTAAATGAAGCTCCAGCCTATCCAACCACAAATGATGACATTGGGTGAGCAACTAAGTTTACAGCAATCATTCCAGTACAACCCGCCAGTGCCCAGGATGTCAATCCTAACACTGCCCAAAATATAAGTGCGAACGACCACACAGTCGGTGGCTTCATACCCACCGAAGCATCTAAGAAAGTTGACCTCCATACTGTTCTGTTGATCTGCGAGAGGAGATCAGGGTATTGGTTGAGGCTTACTTGGAACACAATACCAAATTAAATTCAGCTATCAACCATTTACCTCAACCAATGCAGATGATCTCAGTTCCTCTTCCAAATCTATTGTCAGTCTCTAGACAAGAGATACGTCATGAAATCAAAGCCTCTACTGAAGCATATGTTCTGCTGACAAATGCCACCAACCAAAATGTCATGCCATTGTAAAACATGGAAAAAAGGTACCCCTCACTTATGCCTTTACTAAAGGGGCACCAATCATCCTCTTCTAACAATCAGGAGAGGTGGAACCATCTTCAGCCAGAGTGTTAAACCAGGCAAAAGATTTACCTGTTCAAAACAAAGAAAAAAAAGATCAGACTCACCATTGTTTTGTTATCAAGTGTTAGGATTCCCCATTCAAAAAATATGAGTTGAACCTTTCAAGCGTGCTTACCATATATTCCTTAGCCGCTATAACAACGGTAGACATTGATGAGATTGAATTCATAAATCATACCGACTTGTCCATGGCCCGATTGTATATACGATCATCCTTGGTAGCGGAAACATTTTGGCAAGCAAGAATGTCTTTATTTCATATGGGACTCAGCTTAATACAAGAAACCCTCTCTGGTGGTCCGACGTTATAAGGCCATATGTCACAAATCTTTATGTCAACTCGCAATGGCTCACTTCAGCCAGGCTTATCAGATCAAGTGAGGCCTGCATAACTATCCTCAAATACAAAATCCATAAGCTTGATTTCCTGGAATACTAGGGGGCATAGACATTTAAACTCTTGATATCACAGCCCTCCAGGAAACCTGGCTTTGTTACCGCCTATCCGAGACTCACATGTAATTTTGTTCACACCTGCGGAAAAAAAGTTTTCTGGGCAGATCCAAAGGAAGTTTATTGATAGCGGTCAAAAAAATCTAGCGTTCTACAACCCAAGCTTTGCCACTCTCCATCAACTTCCTTTCAAGTGGTTAAATTGTCCATCAGTAACCACAAACTAGCAATAGTAAATATATATTGGAAAATTAATACATTAAAATCTGATGACTTTTTAGATCATTAGAGGTGGGACTGATGTATATTGTAATACTAGGTGATCTCAATTTACATCTTATACCAATTGTGGACGTTGAATTATCAGGCAATGAATTGACCTGGTCCACAATTATGGCAGAGCAAAATGTTATCATGACGAATGGGAATATGAGGGGAGACATTCCAGCGCAGGCGACGTCCTCACTGAACATCCGTGAGGACCTGCTCTCGAACCTTGACTCTAACATTCCATGTGTTCTCATTCTGCTTGATCTCTCTTCTGCCTTTGATACTGTCAACCATACCATCCTGCTCAACCGTCTCCGTGATAACCTCGGTATCACTGGTCAGGCTCTGACGTGGGTGACCTCTTTCCTCTCAAATCGACCCTCCCAGGTCCAACTGCGGTCTTTCCTCTCTGACATCTTCTTCTCTACCTGTGGTGTCCCCCAGGGATCTAACCTCTCTCCCTGGCTGTTCAACCAGTATCTGGCACTTCTCGCCCACCACATCGCCGCTCTCTGCCCCTACTTTCAGTGCTATGCGGATGATACCCAACTCATTCTCAGGCTACCCTCGGCCTCCTCTTCTCCTTCCCTCATCTCTGACTGTCTTTCTGCTATCCAGGAATGGTGTGCCGCCAACGACCTCTGCCTTAATGAAGGAAGAAGTGGTCAGGCTGGGGTTCAAGGTTTTGGAATACAATTGTATTTTGTAGAGTGTGTAGGTATCATTAGTGCACAAACTTCATTTGTACACTAATTTCAACAGAGCCACTGACCTCAATAGGGATGTAAGCACTAATGTAAAAGGGATCCCAGTGTCCAGGTTAGGTGTGATTCGGGTCTGATGTGAGACATTGATGAGAACCATACAAACCGAAGAAAGGAGTTGGGATTTAGCATGGTAGCATAGTGTTGTGTAGGGGCTAACAATTAACCAGACTTATTACTAACCATTAACTATAAATCTTTACTGACTAATCTATAGTAATTGGAATGGGGTTGCTCATACATCCACCCTGCAGGCCGTGAGTGAAAATGCACCATTCACACAGTTATGCGAGATTATAAATAAATGCACACCATTTGAAAGTTGAAGCTGAACTGCAGTGTATGTGGCAGACAGTGGAATACATTTTGTAAAAACCTTTTGTTTGAGCAGGAAGCTACAGGAAACAGGGGATGAAAATGTTGCATGTTCATCCGGGCCTGGAGAAAGAGTGATGTACAGAGGTCATAGTAAAGAGGCAGAAGGAGTTTGGAAATGTACAAGGTGTTGGTTAAAGGGGGGTGTTTGATTGATGGGTAACCTCACGGCAAGGGGTGGTGAAATCATATACTTTCTTTATGGAACTATAAGCAAAGTGGGATGGCAGAAAAAGGTCTTAAAAGGAAAGAAGAAGAGTAAACAGGGGGATGACAGCCAACAGAAAGAGGGAGAAGAAGGAGGTTTGACGGAGAAGAGAGAATTCAAGGTATTCAGGGGCTGGTGTCTGACTGGCCATGTGTGTGCTGATAGACTGAAGCTGGAGACTGGAGCAGGAGGGGCAGGCCTGTGCTGCACACGCATGAGTTATCAGCTGTGTCACAAAAACAGTCGTACTGACTGAAGGCATTTCCCATGCAAGCTAAATGCTCTCTCTCTGGGCTCAGTGAGTATTGGTCAATACAATAAAGATGAATAAAAAATGTGATTAGGACAGGCCCTGGTCAGAGTTGGGAGGTGTTAATCTGTTTTCAAGGCATTTCTGTTCTAATACAAAGCGTAGATTTCGCAAAGGTGCTAAAGGGCATTTAGTGTGACTACCAAGGCCAACTGTGGGTCTCCTTCTAAATGCTGATGTATAAATAGTCTCACTAAAAGAAAAGAGACATTCTTGTTGTGGGAGAGAACACATGAAGAGGAGCATCAAAGTGTGTTCGCCGCACTGAGATGATTGTGAATACGTTTCTCATTGTATCATTTGTCCAGAAACAGTGAATGGCAAGTAAGGCTGACAACTCTGAGAAATATAGAATGTTTTCTCTCCACTGTAAAATGTGAAATTACATGTATTCATCTTGTAATTTCTTTCCTGTGATTGCAAAAGCCATATCTAAGTTGTACATGACTTAATTCTCTTGCATGTAGATGTTTTATGCTGTACTAAGACTTTCCAACTGCATTTTGATAAGCCACATTTTAACGCTGTCCTATTTTAACAAATTTAGATAAAATCGCAAGAACACTGTTATAAAAAATGTGTGTGTTGCCTGTCATTGTGTGAGCTATTCTTTCAAAATGAAAAGGTTAGTGTGCCCAGCACTGCACTAGGTCTGGAATTGTAGCCAAGAGGTCCCAAATAAAGGAACATGACAGCAAACAATTCCCCATGTTTTAGCATACAAAGAATCAGAGATACATTATGCACATTATTGCTGCTCTTAAGGTGGTGGATGTGACCTAGAGACATGCAAGAAAAAACCTACAGGTATTTAGTTGCATCTGTAATCAGTAATCATGATGGGTCAGGTCTGGGACAGAAAAAGTAGGTATGCAATATTCCAGTGTTAGGATTTTGCACTTGCTGTAAGTAACAAGAATTATGTGTTTGATTGTTTTAAGCTCAGCCAATTGTTCTTTATCCATATATATGATATTGAATAAGGAATGGAGCTTACTTGGGTTGCCAGTTCATGTGCTGTCCAGTTTTATTTGTATTTGGGTGCCATATGCTCACAATAACACAGCTTCCTTTTTAGAATGACACACTTTCACAGATGAAACATTTGGGACCAAGAAGTATGCCAAGGCCAGATGCTTAAAGTTGAACGATTTTATTAGGGGACTGTGTGCAGCTGTAGGCCAACTTAAACATAATCAGGATCTTCCCCAAAGAAATAACAAATAAAAAACAAAGTGTAGAATTGCCTTCTTCCACAAATGTCTCTTATGACAGCTTTTCAAATCTCACAGTGAGTGGTCAGGCATTTGTGTCTCAGCTGCCACTATTCCAAAGTTCCAGTGAAATGACTGCATTCCTTCTTGAAGTATGTGGCAAACCTTTAATCTGCTCCTCTGATCCTAAGTGTGCACTGTCGGGAGCCCTGCACCTTAAGACTAAACCATTACTTAATGTTCTGCAGGACCGTCTGGGGTCTCTTAGAGGAAATGTTGGGTCAGTCAAGAGAGATTCAGAAATCCCTACCAAACTTTCTTTCCTGACTACGGTCTTTCCACCTCCTCTCTGAACTGTCACTGGGCTCCCTGACAGACACTGGGATCTTCTCCCAGCTGATAGACCTGTCTAGAGCATGATCTGGCTGTCCAGAACAGCCTTGCTCCTCTAGCTGGCTTGTCTGCTTCTGGCTCCTCACCTCCTTCAAAAATCATCTTCACTCTCCTCATCTGAAGACATATCACACCCATTCTCCTCAGTCTCACCTCCCCCACCTGCTAATTGGTCACTTTTTTCTTACTATTATTTTGATCTGTTGTTGCCACTTTCCACTCCACTCCACTCCAGGTTTTACTTCCTCTCTTCAGACTTCTAATTATACTCGTTCTTCCACCCGCATTCCAGGTTTTGGTTTATTCCACCTTCACTCTGCTCTTCTCTCCTCCAGTAACTCCACTCCTGGATTTACTGCCTCCCTTTTTTCTCATCTCCTACTTCTGCCTTCAACTCCACCCCCGATTTTGGTTCATCCCACCTTTCCTCTGCAACTCCTACCAATTTACACTCTGCTCCTGTGTTTACCTTACCCATGTTCCCTCCTTTCTCGCACCATACTATGGCACCGCTTTCTTCTGTGGGTCCTCTCTTCTGCTGCTACTTGTCCGGCTCCCCTCTGCAGCACTGTCCAGTCTACAAAGTCTCTGCAGCACTTCGCCTCTCCAGGCATCCTACATCTCCAGCATTATCCAAACAGGAGCTGCCTACAAAACTGAACAGGGCTTCTTGTATTATATATATATATGTATATATATATATATATTCAGTAAAAAAACTTTGTTAAAGGGACATTATGGTTCAAAGTAAAACCGAAAACCCCCTGAAATTCGGCAGTTATGGTAACATAAGCAACCATAACTCGCGCCACCGTGCACTGCTAACACTAACACCCAGGACATCAAAGATAACATCACAAATGTCATTGATGACATCACTGATGACATCACATGTGCATTTACTTTTCATAAAAACTCTGTACAAGGGATTCTTATAATGCTGACCAAAAACTGTCAAGGATCATTGGGATACTTATCATGAGCTAATTAGTGCATTAAGCAATGCATTGATATAAATAGCATTCTATTATGAAGTTATATCCAGTATACTAAGCTACTCATGCAGAAACATAGGCAGTGTGTGCAGCATGCATGATGAATGTGCCATATTGAATATTGCCAGTAATGCTGTTAATTTTAAAGAAGATGGCATTTCTTTATCTTTTACGGGAAATGCCTTTCTATTTTGGAATGTAAGGGTTGCTTTGGAGAAGGTTATGTGAAGCACCAACACCCTGACTTTCTCCACTTCTGCCATCTTATTGGCTGATCCGTACAGTCTTCTTTCCATGTTGAATTTCCTGGAAAAACCCGGATGTAGCATGCCCTGTCCACGAAGAGCCGCAGTGTCTGCGGACGGCGTCCACTTTACTCTCTGTGCCATTCCCTCATTGCATACAGCTAAGCAATTACACAATACGAATAACGTCCTCAGAACACCCCCATTTTGTGAATTTCCGAACATTTCAGGACAATTATCATTTCATTATTCAACATATTAACATTACACATATTATACTTTCATCTTGTACTCTGCACACAATGCTAGTACACAATGCTATGTTTCTCCATTAGTAGCTCAGTATACTAGATAGAATCCCGTAATACAATGCTATTTATATCAATGCATCGTTCAAAGCACTAATAACGGTATGATATTTATTGCAATATCCTTGACACTTTTTTCGCAACATTATAATAAAAATCCCTAGTACACAAATTCCATGAAAAGTACATACACATGTGATGTCATCAGTGATTTCATCAATGACATTTGCGATGTCATCTTTGATGTCCTGGGTGTTAGTTTTAGCAGTGCACGATGGTGGCGCGAGTTATTTTTCATAGCTTACCATAACTTGCGATTTTCAGGGGTCTTTCGGCTGTACTTAGAACCATAACGTCCCTTAAACAAACTTTTTTTTAATATCACGCAAACAATATACAAACATGGCGTGCAAAAACCAACTTCTCACAGATGGCTTTACACAGAATGTTGCAAAGTAAGAATTTATGCTCGTTCACAGTGAAGGTCAGCTGCTTCCATTTTTTTCTCCGGCCCCGGAGAGGCTCACGAAGCGGACTATAAGGTGGTATTGTGTTTTGACCTTGACAGACAGAGATTGTGATGAAAGACTTCTCTTGAAGGAGTGTTGCTAAAACGTAAGAGAAGATAAGGATGACATTTCTGAAACTAAACCACTTTTATATATTATATCACTATGCGAAAGATCGTTCGCACACGCAGAGTCGTATTTTTGGACTGCACTACTCGTAGACAATGGAAATTGCAATTGTACTGTAAGTAACCCTTTAGATTATTTTATACCAAATATAATTACAATAGCGTAGCATTAAAGACCGCTCAAGTTGAACTTGTTAGTTGAAAGTGGCATAATGTTTTCTACCGCGCACTATCACCGCCGAATTGATCCCCTGTCGTTTAGAGGGCTCTGAAAAAGGCAGATGACACAGGATGGGTTAATAGAAATAATTTAACAGAGTCTATAGGCGATCAAGCGCTCTACTCGCTGTGCCACTTCGCTGTAGCCTGTCAAGTGGCACAGCGAGTACAACGCTCGCTTTGACATCCGTGCACACCTTGCTAACGCAAGTTCGAATCCCGGCAAGGCCAAACTCAGCCTTTCATCCTTCCGTGGTCGATAAATGAGCACCACACACCGTGGTTTATAATAAGCACCGCTTAGAGACCTCACGGTTCTTGGCGCTATATGAATGGGAAAATATTATTATTTTATTATTAACATACTCCGTTGCACTATCTTCGATAGCAAATAGTTTCACGCCCTTATAAATAAAATGATGATTTTTAATGAAGATCGGCTGGTGAGACTAATTTATGTTTTTTAAAACAGGTATGTGGCCCCATTTTGCCTATGTCACGATTTACAGACTCCACTGGATGTGGTCTTCAACTGCCAGGTGCAGGTCCAAATATGCAACTTCATGACCCTCACCATTTTATGGGACAATCGCCAAGGACCAATATGCCTTTATGCAGTACTAGCGGCTACAAACAACATACCAACCAATAGGGTGGTCTAATGGCTCGTTGTTGGAGCAACCTTCCGATTATCAGAGCGACCATTTACTGCTTTTATCATAAACCAACAGCCTATCTACCGCAAAGGAACAACGCGTGGCTCAAAATAAACTTTTGCTGATCGACAGCAGAGACAATAGCAAATCGCTGAATATTCACTAAACATTTCATGTGAAATAAATGTACTTTACCAAATGTACAATCCTGCTGTTTACTTTTAAACCACAGTTTCATATTCCGAATTGTGGCGTACTGGGTTGTAAGCTGATCTAACACCCTCTGTACCGCAAAGGAACATCGCGTGCCTCAACATGAACTTTTGCGGATCGACAACAAAGACAAATGCAAATTGCTGAATATTCTCTAAACATTTGATGTCAAATAAATGTACTTTACAAAATTTACAATCTTGCTGTTTGCTTTTAAATCACTGTTTCATATTCCGAATTGTGGCGTGCTGTGTTGTGACATAATATGTTTGATGACGCACCCTGTAACGTCACGGAGAGAGGCGGGAATATGAATGATTTGATAATATCAGGCTTAGGGGCGGGAGGTATGATTTAGTGTCGCAAAAGCAAGTCAGCCAGGTCAATAGCGCCAGTCATAGGATTATCACATAATGCTGGCACACACCAGCCGGATTTATCGTTTCTTTAGTGGACAAAAAGTCGGTTGACGCCCATAGGAGATTGTACTATTAGCAGACAAAAGGAGTGGTCTTAAAACACTTTCACCCTGACAACGAACAATACAAACAACGTTCTCAGAAGACCCCCATTTTGTGTAATTGCAACCATTGCGGGACACCGTGAGTGTTCTTAGAACACATTCAACTAGACAGATTACAATACGGACAGCGTCCTGAGGACACCCCCAGTTTGTGTATTTACGAACAATTAAGTACACCGCGAGTGTTCATAGCTCATTTTTACCTTCCTTGCGAACAAAAATGACACATACTCCATCCTCTAAACACCCCACCATTTAGTTTATTTACAAAATGTCAGAACAGCCGTGTTCTCCGCGGACAAATCGAACGCAACAAAAATGTCTAGCACATAAAAAAACAAAACATTGAACCTATCACATACTCCCCCACCCTCCCCAAACACTCTTACACACCAACACACGGCACTAAATACAATTTTTTATCCACGTTTCACCGCGCTGTATGTGGTCGACGGCGAATACAAGATGGCGGGCGCCACAGAAAATCTGACGCGCTCCACGCCCCTCACCGTCCAATCAGCGAACACGTCGCATGTCCGCGGACATGACGCAAGGCCATGGGCCAATCGGGTGCTGTCCGCGGAGCGAACAGGGAAGTCCGTCCGCGAAGCGAACACAGATATCACTAATTTTCTTGCCTTACGTTTTGGTCATTTTATAAAAAACTACTGGACGGATTTACACCAAATTTGCAAAAGCACGCTTTTGGGACCAAGCCCCCGCTCCTGCCGCAAATTTGGTGTAAATCCATCCAGCGGTTTGGCCTGTGGCCGTGCGCAAAGCTTTTTCCCATTCAGTCTATGGGAAAAAAAAAGTTTTGGGACCCCCCCTATAACTTTGCCCCCCCTGGATGAATCCTCACCAAACTTGCAAAAAAAGTATATGGCCCACTCTGAATATTTTTGCAAAGTTTGGTGAGGATTCGTCCAGAGGGGGAAAAGTTATAGGGGGGGTCCCAAAACTTTTTTTTCCCCATAGACTGAATGGGAAAAAACTTTGTGCACGGCTACAGCCCGAACCGCTGGACGGGTTTACACCAAATTTGCGGCAGGAGCAGCGTCCTGGTCCTGAAAGCGTACCTTTGCAAATTTGGTGTAAATCCGTCCAGTAGTTTTTAAAAAAATGACCAAAATGTAAAGCAAAAAAATTAGTTATATCTGTGTTCGCTTCGCGGACGGACTTCCCTGTTCGCTCCGCGGACAGCACCCCGATTGGCCCAGCGGCTTGCGTCATGTCCACGGACATGCAACGTGTTCACTGATTGGGCATCGTGGTGCGTGATGCGCGTCAGATTTTCTGTCACGCCCGCCATCTTGCATTTGCGGACGTCCGCAGACAGCGCAGTGAAAGTTTGTTCAAAATGTGTATTTAGTAGAGTGTGTTGGTTTGTAGAAGTCTTTGGGGAGGATGGGGGAGTATGAGATAGGTTCAAAGTTGTATTTTATTTATGTGCTAGACGCTTTTGTTGTGTTCGATTTGTCTGCGGACAACACGGCTGTTCTGGAATGTTCGTAAATAAACAGAATGGATTCGGTGTCAACTTGAAAGTGTTCTAAGAACACTCGTGGGGTCTTGGAATGTTTGCAGGGGGTGTCCTGGAGACGTTGTCTGTATTGTTCGTTGGCAAGGTGAAAATGTTTTAAGAACAATCGCAGTGTCCTGAAATGTTCGTACATAAAGAAAATGGGGTTGTCCTGAGGACGCTGTTTGTATTGTCCTCTGGCAAGTTGAATGTGTCCTAGAACCTTCCCCCTGTCCGCAGACATAAAAATGGTTGCAATGCTTGCATCTATGGGTGTGATATGCTGCAGTGGTTGTGGCCAGGGTATAGAATGTTGGGTGCATGGCCATTTGGCCATGCACCCAAGAGTGTATGCCCTGGCCACAACCACCGCAGCATATCACACCCATAGTGTCTTTTAACTTTGGGTCAAAAACTAATTTATAAGGAACAATGTTATAAGCTTGTATGGGTGTGATAAAGTGCAATGGTTGTATTTATCTTGTTATACGTACTATTTGCTTTAGTAACGGGAGTCCATGTTTTTCTTGTTCATTTCTGTAATAAAAGAAAATAGCATGTTAGTATTAGTATTTTATAATGACTTATTACATTGTACAATCAACATTTTCTTCTTTTTATTGACCCTCATATTTAGTAGATTACAAACCAGAGTACTGTGCAATTTGCAAAGTTTCTGTGTTTGTTGCTAAAATCATTGGGTCTGTGGGAGAAAAAAAATCCATGTTGGATTAAAAAAAAACCCTTTTTCTGTTATGCTACAGTTTATTTATTTGTTTGTTTTCCTGCGTTTACTTGTTCTCTCTGCCTAATGCTTTATGCATTGGATTGTTTCAGTTTTTGTGAGCAGTAAGATATTTGGTATTTGTTTGGATATTGTATAATTTTGGCCCAGTTAGATACCAGTAGGCGTATTCTAACTGTTTATGTTTTGATATAATTTCGTGGTATTGATTTATCTGTTTGCATATTTGTAAATTTTGGGACAGTTAGATACCAATTGGCGTATTCTATTTTTTGCTCTATTTGAGTGGTATTTATTTATTCTGATTAGTTGTTGTAGAATCTTTGGGCAGTTAGATAGGTTTTGAAATATTGTGACAGTTTATATGTTTTTACTACAAGTGTACTTAAGGTTTAAGTACAGTTCAGTTATCAAATTTTGGTTTTAAGAACATTAAATACGCGTTTGTAAGATTAGCTGGTAATCTCTGCTTTAGAGTAACGGTACTATCATTACATTCAAACCATCCACATTTTTTTTTTATATATGCAGTGTAGTGCCCTGAGTTGGTTGTGGCTCCTGCGTGGTAGATTATACCTATTGTTGTGAAGGTTTTCCTACCAAGTGATATTTGACCATGTGTGAATCCAGTCAGCTTGCAGTTGTTTTTCGTACCATCTGCATTGTAACATAGAAGCATTAGTATTACGTATTTACTATGTGTTTGTATTAGTAATGTGGAGCGATTATCCGAATTGCAGGTAGAACATAATCTACCGTGGTTTGCATTTTGTACAAGTTGCTGAAATGGAACGGATTCACAATTAGGTATTGATATATAGACAAAGCGCTCATTGGGGATTTGTTCTTGTGTCACATTGTTGCAGAGAGTGCATGTATCTTTCCACATGTATGAAATCTGGAAGATTTCATTTATAGGTATGTTTTTGTTTTCCAGTACTAATTGTAAGCACATTAGAAATTCTTGTGGATCTTCCTGTGAGTTTATAGTGAATTTCACCATTCCAGCACAGTAGTCCAATTGTTGTCTTATTCCAAAAACACTATACGTGTTGTCAGGATTGTTTGCTGCATTTCTGTGAAGTACTAACATTTGCAAACACAATGGGTCTATACTGTGTAAGTAAATGTTGTCAACAATTGGTGGTAATTGAAATAGAATATTCATTGCTACATTTGCCTAGCGACTTACACCAACTATATTTGAGAATTTAAATGGTCCAGGTAGTTCTGTATCTAACTGCTTTTTTTGGAGTTTGTCTTCCTTCTTTAAAGAAGTACCTGGTTTACTTTCCCTAAGTGATTCTTTTTTTTGCTTGTGGTACTTGATGAAGTTTTAGTTTCTTTTAGTCTCTTTGGAGGATTTGCAGTGACATCCTGTTGCATTTCTGTTTGATTTAGTTTTCTTTTAGAACATTTTCCTTTTTGTGGAACAGGATATGTTTGTAGATGGGGGTGTATAGTGAACGAAGTCTATTGTATTCTAAAATGCAAGGAATACCAGCGTTTACTTTACTTGCATCAAAGTTTATTAGAAATAGACCGTCAATTGTGCGTAGGCGTGACAGTGCTATGTAGCTCATGCCTTCTTTAAAGACTGTGTTACCAATGTCTATCATTGCTTTGTCTAGAGTAAGACCTTGTGATTTATGAATGGTGACTGCGTATGCAAGAGTTAGAGAAAATTGTTCTCTGCGTACATACATGTCTTTGAAGAGAAGGAATCGAGCTGTTGAGCGTCCTATTCTTTTTACTTCTGAAAGTTTGTCAAAGAGAATATTGACAAACTGAATTTTGTTGTCACGTGGGTATGTTTGAAAGCCAACAACTGTACCCAGTGCTCCATTAACTAGTCCTTGGTCAAGGTTACGTTTAAGCATTACTCTGCAATTTAAGGATAATTTTAATATCTTTTCCAAGCCTGCTGTGTTTGAGATTGATTTTTCTAAACTATTTAGTCTTGCTGTGGCTTGGTCACACATGGGTAGTGTCATTCCATGTACATCTAGTTTGTCTGTGGCGCTAATTTCCATAATTGGTTGCATTTCTTTGCTTAACATTATTTCATTGAATTCGAAACAGCTTGCAAGAGTTGGCATTAAGGCCATACAATTGACATTTTTGTGGGCTAATTGTTCCATAACATCTGTAGCACATGCATTATCACCATAAAGTGCATGAATGTGCCAGGTTTTCAATATTGCTTCTGCTTCTCTAGAAAGTATACCAACTCTGATACTTTTTAAGATGTTGGCATAAGTGAGATCTGCAGATTGGCGCATGTTTTCTGTTAATTCTATGTATTGGAAATGTTGCCAAAGGTTGACATTTCCAATGCTGCCAACAGTTTTACGGCAGAGTTTGTGTCCTAATGTTTTAAAAATAGGCTCACCTTTTACAGGTGTCAATTGAAGAAGATCTCCGAAAACAATGATGTGTTTTCCTGCAAAGAGCTCTTCATAGTTTGTTTTGAGTACTTCTTGTAATCTGAGGTGAATCAAGGCCAACATTTGGTTGGAGACCATGCTCACTTCATCTATTAGTAGCATTTTCATTTGTTTTAATACTCTGCGTAGTTCCATTGCAGCTTCTCTTGAATGTTTGTAATAGCCTCTTTTGTTTTGGTGTTCTACTGGCAGGAGTAGTAATCGGTGTTAAGTGACACCGCCTATGTTGTAGGCAGCTAAACCTGTGGGGGCAGTTACAACAGCTGACAGTTTGTTGTTTGTCAATTGTTGAAGTAATTTACTGATGATTTTGATTAAGAATGTTTTGCCAGAACCAGCTTCACCACTGAAGTACAGTAGTATAGGTTTGTAATTTTGGCAGGTGCATTCTTTGTTTTCATGTTGTACACCATGTGCAATTTCTTTTGTTACTTCTTCAAAAATGCTATGTTTTTCATTGTTTAGTTTTGATTGTAGGATAGTTAAGTCTTCTTTATCTTCATACTGACACATGGTGTTTTCTATTTCCGTCAGAGCTAATTCTGCCTCATGTGTTATTAGTGGCTCTCCCAGTGGTTCTTGGCTTCCTGTTACAGAAGGTTGACTACTGTCAGGAGTGTCCTTATCTAGGTGGGCCTGGAGTTCTTCTTCATGTTGCTGTTCATTGTGCAACATTGTTTTGTACTGTGTAAAGTTTACATCAGTTATAGTGCTTTCATTTGCTTTGAAAGCGTCTTCATAGGAGTCAGAGTTATCTAGTATTTCTTCTTCTTTTCTCCATAGTTTAAAGAGTTGTAGCAGGGACATGTAATATAGTTCTTTATGTTGAGGAGTCTTTAATGACAATTTGATATGATTAATTCAATTTGGTTTGGTGAGTTTTACTAAGCTGCCTTCACAATTTGTCACTCTGTATCTACCCTTTTTTTCGTTGGGTTTTATATTATTTTTGTATGTGAAGTTTTGGGGTATGTTGTATAGACACATGGTTTCCCGAAGTGGTACTTCTGTTTGGGTAGTATGTGTCCAGCAAATTGTTTTTTAAAATGTCTTGGATGTTGGGATCATGTTTGGCTATTGTTTCTATATCTTCATATGATTTTAGAACTCTTTTTCTAGATTTAGCTGGCCCAAGACTTAGCCATACTATATTTTCAGATTTTCCATACAAAGAAGTACCTGTTAAACGATCTGCTGCTTCATAGCAGCCACATTCTCTATGGGAGAGCATTTTTATGCCCAAGCTGTATAATTTTTGAGACAGTGTTTTGTCTGATGACAGGTCATTCCAGAGGTCTTGTAGCTCTGTTTTTTCTGCTTTGGTTAAGTATGCTGTAACATATCGTGCAACTGCAGTGGAATTGTCTGCAATGTACTGCACATCTATGTTTGCATTCCATAAATGGGAAATGATTGCATTGTAATCATTGATATATTTTTCTTCTTTTCTTTTTATGCAATATGTATTTTTAGGTGACTTACCTTTAACACTATGTCTAACTGAAGACATGAGGTTGTTCACTTGCCCTTTATTTGTAACTGGTCTAGGGAAACCAAATCGGCATTTGGTGTAGTATTTCCTTTTATTTTTGTATTTGCGACTACAATATTTGCCACATTTGTGTCTTTGGAATTGTAAGATTTTTGCATGAAGATCACTATTTGTGGATTCTGACGGAATTTCACAAGTGACATATTTTTAAATAAACTGTAAAACAGTGGCATCACTGTCTTGACCAAATTTAGGAGCATCTTTAATCCATAAAAGCATGTGGACATGTGGCGCTCCTCTGGCTTGGTATTCTTTTCTCCAAAAGAAGTGTTGCACTTCTCCAAGGGGAGGAACAGTTTTATTACAAATAAAATGTAGCATAGCAATGAAGCGATGGTGAAAATATCTAGAAACATTAACAGGATCCTGAGAACAAAGTTTTGCAGGTGTTAGTATATCTATGTTTGTTTTGTTTTCGTTTGATATGCGTAGGAAAGCATGTAAATCTTCCCATGCATATTTTGCGCAACTTAATGTAACAAACCAAGTGGGTGGGCCAAGGTTTCTGATCATACAAGGTACATCTCCATGGCGTCGAAACCAGTACTCTTTAGTACCTCACATATTTGCTAATAGATTTGTAAGATTTGCCTGTAAAACCTCATCTTTTTGTTGAACTTTTTGTAATAATTGTGTGGCTGTCATATTTTGAAAGTGTGATCCTGATGTTAATATGTGTGCAACTCTGTAACATAAAGTTGCTAGTTCACTTTCAAAGAGTAGGTGGAATATGTATTCCACATTTTGTCGAAATCTGGGATCTTCAGAATACATTCGTAATGAGCGATATTCTGATGCTGATATTTGAACAGGTCTATCATCGTATCTTCCTCCTTTGCCAGTAGGAAAGAGTAGAGGAAAAGCACGTGCTTCTATACTTTTTTCCCATATGCTGATTGGTGATCCTTTTGTTTGATGCATTTGGTACGTTTCCAGTGCATCTTCTATGGTGTCATTAGAATGCAATGGGTGAATTGTATAATGGTCTAAAGTATTGGATATTGTAGCAGGATCTAGGAGCTCAAATTGACCAGCTTCGTGTGTCTTTTGAATTATTTCAGTTTTATCCTTCAAGTTTTCTTCAATATTAATTTCTTTGTAGTATTCATTATTGTCTTTTAGATATTGCAAAGCTTGTCTAACTTTATGTAAATCTACCAGTTGTTGCCAATTTTTTTGTCTTTTGTAGGTACACCATTTACTAAGATAATTAAAGATTGCTCCATTCAACGTTGTACTCCTAGAGTGTGCACATGTTCTTTTAGATCTAATGGTAAATAGACTACTTTTCCACGAATACCTTTCACTAATTCAGAGGGAGGTCATTTTGCTGTTTTTGGTTGAAGGCGTATTATTGCTTGAAAGGGTTGCACTGTTTGAATTATGATGCTCTCATATAAGAGTTGTTGTTGGGGTTTTGGTAGTGGAAAAAAATCAAAATTATTTGCGATAGCACGTGAAGAAGTTTGGTTGTTGTCAAGTTTTGTAGTGCAGTAACTGCAAAGTATTAAGGGGTCAGTTAATTCGTATTTGTTTTCTGCTATAAGGTAGAGAGCTAATTCAAACCATTTAGAATCTTCATTGTCTTCTATTTTATATGTTAGGTCTACAGTTTTTGTGTTACTTTTATAGAAAGTTCTACGGCAACACATGGTTTGGTACTTCAGCAGATGTACTTTTACATTTCAGTATTTCTTTTTTGTATGTGTGTAGTAGAAGGTAGCCATGCATAGAATTGTTGCTAATTTTCTTTAAAGCTATTGCATTCTGTAAGTGGCTTTCACTTGAAAAATATTTTTTCTGGATATAGTCGATTTCTTCAAATAGGTCTTTTGCTGTACCACGTAGAAGAATGTTATTTAAATTGGCTAGTGCTAAAGCAGGACTTTTAGCATAGTACAGTTTATAGACTAGATTTCTTATAGTTGAATGATGTGTTGATATCATTTTGATATAATGGAAGGTGGTTTTGCAAGTAGGTCCTGAAATGCAGGCCAATGAATGTCCGTGTAGTCCTGTGTACTTGCGCACTGGACAGGTATCCATATTTTGCAGTAGTTTAATTTTCATTTTGTCTTTGCCTTTCACATATTGATTGAGGAATTGGTGTAAAGACTTGAAAGATTCTTTGGGAATGTTACACATTGACGTGCATGGCCATTTGTATACTAGACGTTCTGACTCAGTTGAATGGAGAGGTAATTCTTAGTTTTCTGGGGATATTTTGTAAGCATTATTTCTTGTTCCATTATGGTATTATTAACTTTTTCATATTCTTGTCCACTGCTATGTATGGCAATTGTATTTGTTTGCTTTTGTTTGTATGCTTCTTCATTAATGTATGGTTCTGTGCTCGTAGTGTGCCTCCATTCACCTCCACAGATACTTAAGAATTTATTTCTGTTGACATTTCACTTTATTGAGAAGTCTTTTTTGTAATTTAGTCATTAGTTGTGTTAGTGGTTTCATTTTGTTTAACACTAAAATAAATAACTTTCTTTTGCGAAGGATTTCACTGTCTATCAACACTTCTAAGATTAATTTCCTATGATAGGTTTTAAGGGATGAGTTTGATTTCTCTCCTGTTTTATAAGATTTTGCAGGACTCTGTGACGGAACAGTTTTGCTAAAATACTTTTAGCAATGATAATTGCTTAGTTTGCACTATATCAAAATTTATAGGCAGTTTTATCTGTAGTGGTAGCTGATTTTTTGTTAATTGTTTTGTTTATTTTACATTTTGATAGAGGAGGCAAAGGTTTCTGTACTTGAAGCTTGTTTTGTTTGGCTAAATGACTGTACTAGCTGTTTTGTTTTAACTTTTTTTACAAATTCGGCTAGAGATGGATGCTTGTTTTGGACACTTCTATTTTCATTTGCTCTGTTTCTGCGTTACTTTCTACAGATTTTTGGTAGGCATTCTTTAGGGTCTGTTGAAAAAAATTAAGAAGGTATGGGTTGGGGTGTTCCTAACGTATGTGTGCTGTTTGCATGAGTGTGTGAGTAAGATAATAAAGATGTATGTAATGGTGTGTGATTGTGCATTCGGCAACTACAACTAGTTGGGATGCCTATTCTTGAATTCACGTGCTACTAAACTGGGGTTCAGATGATAGTAGAAAGTAAGCTGGTGGTGTGGAGAAGTAGAAATAGTAAATCTAATGGTATACAATTAAAACAGTTGTTTATTCTATAATATCAAATTTCTAGGGGTTGAGTTGGGTTATTTGTGTGTCAAAAACTAAGAAATTGTGTGTCATTCTGCCTGTAAATCTCTGTTTAAAAAATGGGGATTTGTAGACAGAATAGTGCACAATCTCTACTTTTAGACACAGAAATAGCACAAATTAACCTTACAGTGTGTTTGAATAATAGTACAAATAATACGGTGATATTCAACTTACTTTTTTTCTGAAATGAGCAGGTTTCTTCTTAGTTGTTCTTTGTACTTCAAATTTGCTGCTTCTTTTCAGGAGAACGGTCTTCGCTGCAATTGTAAAGGAAACAAATAAGGAATTTAATTGTGTTTGTATATAGCATTGTTTTTAATTTAGGCATTGATTTTTTTAATTGACATTGATCCTCAGCGCCTTTCTCAAAATCATGAAAACTATCTTATTCACATAAAATGTGTTGCACCAGTTGAATACATATCATATGTTCTTAATGCATAAACTGTATTGTAATGACTAACTGTAGAAACCAAAATATCATTTGTAACGCTTGTGGAAATCATTATGTACCACTGAATATCACTATTTCTGTAACTAAGCTCTTGTAAGTAACAGCGCCTCAATGCCATGTGCTGCTTGCGCAGTATATAAATATAAGTAAATAAATGTTTATATATTTGTACAAGTATTGTTGTTTGATTTTTGAACATACTGTGTGCATGCAATTTTGTTTGAGTATGTTAACTCTTCATATTGTACTTTAAATATGTTAGATCAACATGCTTTGAAAATGTGTTTGTAAAAAGAAATTAAATAACAGATAGGTTTGGAAGTGACAGTTGATTTTAGGAGATGGAAAAAATGACAGTAAATTCATTTTATAGATTATACAAGCTAAAAGTCAGTTAATCTGTTTATATGAATCTATAAAAATTGTACATGTACTATATAGAAAATATGCATACCTGCAGTTTGTGTTCATGCATATGGATATGCATGCAGCTGCAAGTAGAAATCTTGGAGACTTGTACAGTATTTCTGGTAGAAGGTGCTTTCCAATGTTATGACACTTGTACTCAGAGAGATTAACAGTACATTTAAAGTGCTGATCTATGATGATGCAGTTAGATGTAGAGGTCTTAGATGAGATTGGTGGATGTTCATGTGACTTCTTAGCTATATCCATTGAGAGAATGGCACAGAAAGTGAAAAGGAAATGGTAGAAGGACTGTTCATGTTACGATATGTCCGCGGACATGGCGGTAGTCCGCAGACATCGGGTGTTACATCCGGGGATATTTGGGTTGGGGAGCCATGCAAATGAGAATGAGCAGAGAAAGGGATTGGTCAGGAAAGGGTGTGTTGTGCCAGGAGAGAGTTTCTCAGATGCTCTTTTTGTGGAGAGAAGAACAGATAGCTACGGCTGTGTGTTTTAAAAAACCAATTGTTTGGATTTTGGGAGAATCGTGGATACATTGGTTGAAGGTGCATGCAGAAAACTGTGGAGTAGTTGTAGATCTTGGATTTCAACATGTGGAAGTGCACTGGCATGGAGTATGTGGAATGAAGTGGTTGGACTTGCTACCTCTCTGTGCTACTTTGGAGACAGAGCAACATCCAGACATAACTGTAATTCATTGTGGAGGGAACAGTTTAGGACATGTGTCTGGAATTTCTTTGCGATTTGCAATGAAAGAAGGACTTGTTTCCAAATTCTGGAGTATTTTTTTCACGGATTGCGCAGAGAGAAATGTGGCTTCGTTCTTCTTCATTTGGTCCACAATGGAGAAAGCAAGGGGCAATGTCAATAAGGCTTTTTGTGCCTTTCTAAGAGATTTTGGCATGTCTTCTTTTCACAATGAAAATATTATGTTTCATAGTACATACATTTTTTGCAGAGATGGAGTCCATCTTACTTATCCTGGCAATCAGATTTTTTGGGAAAATGTACAAAATCCATTGCGACCTTTTTTGGAATTACAGCATCCATTTTATAGTAGGTGTTGAGCATTTCAAATTTTTCAAACACAAATAAACAACACCAAAAGGCTCTTTTCAGAGCCACCACTTCCTCCCAGATAAAACTGCAATGGTTATGATAGGGTAGCACGCCAAAATTTTAGATGTCCGCGGACTGTCCGCGGACTTTTAAAAAATACAAAGGGTCCAGCTTCATTTATTTTCACTTCTATTTTTTAACTGTAAAATGCGGCTCTGAAATTTTTTTTTTATACAAGACACACTAGGAGAGGAGGGGAAAGGAGGGTAAGGGGGGACACCAACCACGGGGATAAGAAAGGGCGAGCTGAGAGAGGAAGATGTAGAGTGGGTTTCACTTGGGTAGTGAGCAGACCTTCTTGTGCTCTGAAACGATAGCCTCAAAAGCACTACAAAGTCTCTCCCCCTGCACAGTACTGCGTCGCAGTACATACACACAACCGTGACCCTCGAAAGGTAAGGGTCATCAGCATTGCGTATGGCCTGTGAGGTAGCTTGAGGAATACGCTGTCCGACAGGAGTGTTCCTTGTGGTGACAGGATCAGAAACAGAGGATGAAGTAGAGGAAGTCAACCTGCTACGCTCCTTGCAAGATACAACTTTGCGAACGGCCCCCGAGTAGAATGACTTTAGGTGTTGCTTCATGGTAGTTGTCCCAAAGCTGTAAAAACCATGCCTCCGGTGACTGAGTACCATTTTGCACTCATTGCAAGTGACTTGGTTCGCACGCGCCTTAGGTCTATTACCACGAATGGTAAATAACCGCCACACCCAAGACTCATGGCGAGTGCTGGTAGTAGGGACTTACACTACCTCATTCTCAACATCCTCTTCTTCCTCCTGTGCATCCTCACTCCTGTTCCCCTCTTTAGGCCCTTGGGGAGGTGGTGGTTGGGGTGGTGGAGGGGGTGGGGGGTGGTGCTGACACAGATGCAGCACCTAGTGGCAGTAGTGGAGCCACGAATGGCATCAAGTTCGCGATGGAAATCTGCAATTGGCAGCAAAATTTGCTGTGCTCTGTAGGATAGCCAGAAACACAATGAGAATGAGCTCTAGGACGTGGTCTTTTATAGGGGTGCTTGTGCGCAGTTCGCGGACATGCGCGCTGTCCGCAGACAGATCAAACAGAAAAAAGGAGTCAAAAAGTCACAAAAAGTATGTAGAAAGTCAGGATTACTATGTGGGATTTGTTCTATGGTGAGATTTTGTTGGAAAATATTGTGGATTACTTGAAAATGTAGTTTTAAATTGTTCGGGGACACGAACAGTGTTCGCAATCAGAACATACGCTGATCGTGGGCACGGTCACATGATAGCTTCGCGAACATGTCTGTGAAGGGAGCGGGTGTCCGCTCAACACCAAATGCACTGAAACTATTTTGCGCATGCGCATTGGTGTTCTACGGACACTGTTCGGGTCCTGGAGTGATTAAAAGTGCGTCACAAGTGAAAGGAACAGTTACAGATAGGCGTTTGTTCTTAGAACAGTTTCAACTTGTCTGCGAACAATACAGACAGGCATAGCATCCTCAGGACACCCCCATTTTGTTTATTTATGAACATTCCGGGACACTTGATGTGTTCTTAGAACAGTTTCAACCTGCCTACGAACAGTACGGACAGGCATTGCGCCTCAGGACACCCCCGTTTTGTTTATTTACGAACATCCCAGGACACATAATATGTTCTAAGAACACTTTCATCTTGCCAGCGAACAATACAGACAGCGTCCTCAGGAAACCCACATTTTGTCCATTGACGAAAATTTCAGGACACTGCATGTGTTCTTGGAACAGTTTCAACTTGCCTGCGAACAATACGGACAAGCAGAGTGTCCTCAGGACACTCCCATGTTATTTCTTTATGAACATTTTAGGACACAGCCTGTGTTCTTAGAACAGTTTCAACTTGCCTGCAAACAATACGGACAGGCATAGCATCCTCAGGACCCCCTCATTTTGTTTATTTATGAACATCCCAGGACACATAATATGTTTTAAGAACACTTTAATCTTGCCAGCGAATAATACGGACAGCGTCATCAGGACACCCACATTTCGTCCATTGACGAACATTTCAGGACACCGCGTGTGTTCTTAGGACAGTTTCAACTTGCCTGCGAACAATACGGACAGGCATTGCGTCCTCAGGATACTCCCATTTTGTTTCTTTACAAACATTTTAGGACACAGCCTGTGTTCTTAGATCAGTTTCAACTTGCCTGCAAACAATACGGACAGGTATAGCGTCCTATGGACACTCCCATTTTGTTTCTTTACGAACATTTTAGTGCACAGCCTGTGTTCTTAGAACAGTTTCAACTTGCCTGCGAACAATACGGACAGGCATAGCGTCCTCAGGACACTCCCACTTTGTTTCTTTACGAACATTTTAGGACACAGCCTGTGTTCTTAGAACAGTTTCAACCTGCCTGCGAACAATACGGACAGGCATAGCGTCCTCAGGATACACCCATTTAGTTTATTTACGGACATCCCAGGACACATAATATGTTCTAAGAACACTTTCATCTTGCCAGCGAACAATACGGACAGTGTCCTCAGGACACCCACATTTCGTCCATTGACGAACATTTCAGGACACCGCATGTGTTCTCAGAACAGTTTCAACTTGCCTGCGATCATTACGGACAGGCATAGCGTCCTATGGACACTCCCATTTTGTTTCTTTACGAACATTTTAGTGCACAGCCTGTGTTCTTAGAACAGTTTCAACTTGCCTGCGAACAATACGGACAGGCATAGGGTCCTCAGGACACTCCCACTTTGTTTCTTTACGAACATTTTAGGACACAGCCTGTGTTCTTAGAACAGTTTCAACTTGCCTGCGAACAATAAGGACATGCATAGCGTCCTCAGTATACCCCCATTTTGTTTATTTACGAACATCCCAGGACACATAATATGTTCTAAGAACACTTTCATCTTGCCAGCGAACAATACGGACAGTGTCCTCAGGACACCCACATTTCGTCCATTGACGAACATTTCAGGACACCGCGTGTGTTCTTAGAACAGTTTCAACTTGACTGCAAACAATACGGACAGACATAGCGTCCTCAGGACACCCTCATTTTGTTTATTTATCAACATCCCAGGACACATAATATGTTCTAAGAACACTTTCATCTTGCCAGTGAACAATACGGACAGCGTCATCAGGATATCCACATTTCGTCCATTGACGAACATTTCAGGACACTGCGTGTGTTCTTAGAACAGTCTCAACTTGCCTGCGAACAATACGGACAAGCAGAGTGTCCTCAGGACACTCCCATGTTATTTCTTTACGAACATTTTAGGACAAAGCCTGTGTTCTTAGAACAGTTTCAACTTGCCTGCAAACAATACGGACAGGCATAGCATCCTCAGGACCCCCTCATTTTGTTTATTTATGAACATCCCAGGACACATAATATGTTCTAAGAACACTTTCATCTTGCCAGCGAACAATACGGACAGCGCCATCAGGACACCCACATTTCCTCCATTGACAAACATTTCAGGACACTGCGTGTGTTCTTAGAGCAGTTTCAACTTGCTAGTGAACAGTACGGACAAGTATAGTGTTCTTAGGACACCTCCATTTTCATTTCTTTACGGACATTCCGGACACTCGCGCTGTCCGCGGACACCTAAATTGCTTTTTAAAAAAAAACAAGAAATGAATTAGGACACAATATAATCATTTTACTTTATTTTACATGTATGTTACATTTATGACAGAGAAGGTGAGGCAGAAACTGAAACAAAAACAGGAGAATTAGGGGTTTCAATAGGATTTATATGAGGTGAAGAAAAGAATGGAAGTCTCATTAAAACGTTTTGGTTCATGGAGAGGGTTTGGGGATAATTGACTGGGATATGGTTAGGGGGGACAATGGTATGTCGCTGTTTGTTTGAAGTGATCCTACACAACATTTTTTAAATTATTAAAATTTGCCAAGAGTAGGTCCATTTTTTCTTCTATGTGCTGAAGCGTCTTATCCAATACAGCTTTTTCATTAGTATTTTCAATTTTTGTATGGTCTGTACAAAAAAAATATATATGTTAAATGTACATAAAATAATATTAATTAATTGGTTTATATAGTAAAGTGTCTACCATTAGATTCACTATCTTCTGACATTTCCTCACACGGGAAATGCTCCTCTAGCCACTCCAGAGTACTAGAGATTTCTGTGAGAAAAAAACATAATATCATTCTTTTTTGTATCTAATACAGAAAGTTTAGAAATATATGAGTAAAATGCAGTACACTTACTAGCTTCTGGTAAGGTGTGTTCTGAGTGGTCTGTAAATCTGCTGTTGCTCTTAGTGGAGTTTCTGTGAGGTAATCATGTTGGAAGCCTATCTTTCTTTTTTTGGTACATTTCAATTTAGAACATATTGTATTTAAATGAATGGTTAGTGTGTTATATATATGGGTTACACTTCTTATTTATTACTACATATAATGTGTATGTGTGTTGGTTTGTGAATTTGTAAAATGTTCATATGTTATTATATAACAATTAAACATACCCCCCCAGACTTTTTGGGTAGTGGTGATGTTGTCCGAAGATGTCCGCGGACATTAAAAGAGTTCGCAGACATCAAATTCAGTAGAGAGGGTTCAGTATGTTCCATATTACATGTACAGAAAGTCAAAGTTATTATTGTTAAGTTGCGCTACTAAAAACCTATGAAATTCAGTGAAAAAACTTTGTTAAAGGGATGTTGTGGTTAAGTTGCGCTACTAAAAACCTATGAAATTCAGTGAAAAACTTTGTGATGTCATCTTTGATGTCGTGGGTGTTAGTCTTAGCAGTGCACAGTGGTGACGCGAGTTATGGTTGCTTAGCTTACCATAACTGGCGAATTTCAGGGGTTTTTCGGTTTTACTTGGAACCATAACATTCTTTTAACAAAGTTTTTTCACTGAATTTCATAGGTTTTTAGTAGCGCAACTTAACCATAATGTCCCATTAACAAAGTTTTTCCATGGAATATATATATATATATATATATATATATATATATATATATATATATATATATATATATATATATATATTCTCCTAGATGTGAGGTATCAGAGTAACTTTCTGGCTCACCAAATTTGTTTGATTCAGTCAACCACCAGCTGACTCTACAATAATAACAATTAAAGAATCATGCCCGGTAGGAATGACAGAGAAAGGACAAAGACCAATGAACAAGGGAGTAAATGAAGGGGATCCATTATTCAACTGCTCAACAGGTCATTAATGGGGACCTCCTTGACTAATACCTCAAGCATTACTCTACAAACGCTGGTAAGATTATGTGTTATCATACGGGAGGACATAAAATCACTGCCGAACTCGGTTTCAGATATAAAAGTCTTAATGGAAAAGAAGACCAATGCACCATGAGAAAAGGAAAGGGATATTTTTACTAGAAAAGAGTGCCAAATTGACAACATTGTCACTGTCAGTGCTCCAAGGAGTGTGCAGGAGATTGGCTTTCTTAATCCGGTTGACCCGCTGTCAATTGAGGATGTAGACATAGAAATAAGCAAGCCCTGCATACGCAATCTGAACTGCTCTTCTCCTTCAGACAAGGACCCTCAAACAACAAGGGTAAAGCACTATCATAAGAAACAGAGGACCCACACAACAAGACCTAGGCAAAACCCACAAAGATGTAAGGCCTGTGTCCACTGTCTCTGCTGGTCTTGACCCTCTGCAGGCCCCCCTTCCACTATGGGAGCCCTACAAGGTTTGTTATTGCATTGGGACTGGAGTCCCCTCTCATCGTCCAAAGATGGCCGCCAACGCTTCTACAGCTCCGTTGAGCTTCCAAACCACCTCAGCCTCCCTGGAGCTGCATGACTGGCTGGAGCCAGGCACCTCCCTCCCACCCCTACCGAGCCAGGAGTGAAGCCGGCCACCCAGCAAGGCATACAATTAAGGCCTGTGTCCACTGCCTCTTCCGGTCCTGTCCCTCTACATAGCCCCGTCCACAGTGGGAGCACTGCAGGGATTGTTATTGCACTGGACGGGAGTCTCCTCTCATCATTCAAAGATGGCCACCAATGCTTACAGGGCTGCTTTGAGCTCCCACACCGCCTCAGCCTCCCTGAGCCGTGTGATTGGCTGGAGCCAGGCACTTCCCTCCCATCCCCACTGAGCCAGGAGGCAAAACCCGCCACCCAGCAAGGCCTACCATTTAGGCCTGGGTCCACTGTCTCTGAGGGTCTCAGCCAGCGATGCCGAGATGGTGTCCTGCCTAGCATGACCCAGCAAGCATGCCCAGCACCTGCAGGTAAGTCAACTGTATTCCTAATTATGTACATTGCGGCTTGCATTGTATCAACTTGGTGCCCGCAAGCCAACCTTACATATGCCCACTTGCCCAACCCTACCCGTTTCCTCCCACCCCTGCAATGTAACCCTACCCATGCATTTGTGCACACTCCATCTGCCACGCAGATGACCCCTCAACCTCGCTCTGATGTTACCTCGCACAACTCCGCCTCGTTACACACTGCCTTCAAAATGGGAGGCCGAGCCCCACAAGCATCTTCTCCTCACACTTCCCATCGCCTGCATCTACACTTCAAGACAAACTTGCCCATCCAAATGGTCCCCCCTCCTTTTCCCTTTCTCCCTGCCTTGTGCCTTGTTCAGTTGTTCAATGGGGTTACCGCCGCCTACTACTTCCACAAGCCATCCATCAAGCATCTTACATGGCTCCCTCCATTCTGACGCCCACCTGCTACACGAATGACCCACAGGGGCTTTCACCCATATCCCCTATGCGGATTGCAAACACACTTGCTTCAGTACCCACCCTGGTCTCAACACCCCATACAGCACATTTTGTGTATGCCCTCCACTCCACCCACAGCCCCTTGTCTTACCACCCAACAATACCTGGTACACACAATCTGGAAACCCTGTTCCAGTCACATGCCACACAAGTCACCCCATCGCTACAGATTCACCCCACAAGTGCACCTCACTTGAAAACACGACCAAAATCGCAAATAGAAAGGCAGACTCACCTAGCCTCCCACTCTACCCCAGCCACTGCGACTTCCCACCTAGCAACGAAAAGAACAACCGCTTCCTCAAGTTAAGCACCAGTCCTGGAAACCAGCCGACCATTAAGGCCTGCAACACCTACACCCCTCACCTCACCACCACTCCTACCAATCCTACCCCACTTCCTACACTCCCCTCACCTATGCCCACACCTGCCCTCCTTAACACCTGGTCCCTGCCTGCCCATGCCCACGAAATCCATGACCTCATCTCACACCATAACCTTGACTTTTTGACAGTCACCAAAACTTGGCTCACCACCACTTCTGGCCCCATCCTATCTATAGCAATCCCAACTGGCTAAACTATATTACGCAGTGATAGAACAACCAAAAAAAGGGGGGGGTGGCCCACATTTTCAGGGACTCTCTAGCAGTACATAACATCAACGCCATCTGTCTGCCCAAATGCAAACTCCTCTCAGCCAAACTTGCCTGCTCACACACTGTCTCTACTACCATCCACCTCATCTACCGTCCTCCAGGCCTGACCTTCACTTTTGAATAGGACATTACCCAGCTTATTGCCTCCAAACTTAAACCATCCTCACAACTCCTACTCCTGGGCTTTAATGACCCATCTGACCACGAAGCAACCTCCCTTACCAACTAATTGGAAGCCTTATGCTGCACCCAACGCATCACACGACCCACTCACACCCACAGGAATACTCTTGACTGGATTGTTGACCACAAAAGCAACATATATCCCCCTTCCTCTTGCCCCTGCCTCTGCCTCTGGACTGACAACAACATTATCAAGCCCTGCCGCTGCAATGGAGATGCCTGCCCAGCCACCTTACTTAAAGAATGTGCAGAACCCTAACTACTGCTCATAGCCGCCATCATCAACACTTCCTATGCCTCCTGCACTGTTCCAACCTCACTCAAAGAATCATGGTTCTCCCCATTACTAAAATAAAACCTCCCTCGACCCTGCTACCCCCACTAACTACCCCCCGGTCACCACAGTCCCCTTCTTGCTCAAAATCATGGATAGAGTCACCTACTTACAAATCCAATCCTTCCTAGATCACACCATGTCCTAGGTTCCAGACAATCAGGTTTCCGTCCCAAGCACGACACCGAAACGGCCCTCCATGACCTAAAAAATCAGCTAGATGTAGCCAATGACCAAGGATCCCTCTCACTTCTCCTACTTCTTGACCTCTCCACTGCATTCAACCTCATTGATCATGTGATCCTCTGCCAAGCACTGTACACCTCTGCCCACATCTCGCCAGGGGTCACCAACTGGATCTCCTCTTTCCTAGCCAAAATAACCTCCTGTGTCTTCGCTGGAGACTCTGCTGCCACCCCGCACCCACTTCTTGTGGCACCCCACAAGGCTCCTGTGTATCGGTCACATTGTACAATGTGTACACCAAACCCCTCTTTCGACCACCTAGACACCCTGGGTGTTTCATACACTAACTATGCAGATAACAAACAAATCCTCATACCCCTCTCTGGATATCACCCTACAGACACTTGCTGCATCAACATCATCTACAAAACCATCCAATCCTTGAAGGCCACACACAGATTATGCCTTAATGATGACAAAACTGAGCTCCTCATCATTGGCCCAGCAGCACCCCTTGCCAAATTACACACTGACTACAAAACCTTCACTATCGATGGTCACAACATACCAGTAGCATCATCCGTCAAAAATCTCTGCGTCTTCTTCAATTCCACACTCATCATTACTCTCCATGTCAACCACTTTGTTTCCTCCTCAGGATATGCAATCAGATTTATCAATGCCAGCAAGCCATTCATCTCCTCCCAGAACCGCCTCAAAAACACTTGAGTCATGATCGGATCCAATTTGGACTATTGCAATGCTCTACTGTGTATAACCTCTGAGAAAAATCTACACAAACGACAAACCATTCAAAATGTCATGCTGCGGGCAGAACTTAACATCAAAAGGCATGCCTGCATATCGGAGGCCAGAAGGCCGGCCCACTGGCTGCCAGTCAAGGACAGAATCAAATTCAAGACACTCTCCATCACCTACAAATGTATGGCTAATGAGATTCCCCAATACCTCGCCGACACCATCAAAAAACATTCTTCATCTAGGCCTACTTGAACCGCCTACAAACACCGGCTCATCACTCCTTGCTTCAAAAGGAAAAGAGCGGGTGGCGTCAGCTTCTTAGCACATGCCCCGGCACTCTGGAAAGATCTGCCGCCTCAACTGCGCATCGAACCCTCATACCATGTCTTCAGGAAACAACTCAACTTAACTAAAACTATACATGTTCTGCTCACGTAACACTCATGGCTGATGAATCCTCTTACCATGCTCCCCTCCCCACTCCTCCCTTTTTCAACTAGCGCCTAGATTACTGTGGGTTTTGTGCACTTTTTTAAATGTACAACATATCTGAAAAATCTGAGGTGGGAAAATATGTGAAGCCAAAGCCTTAAAAGCGATGTGAATAGAAAAACACCACTTCAACCAAAGAGTATTGCATCTTGCCTTTCCTAACAAGAAATCCCCAGGTCTGTTCAATGTGCCCAAACCAATAATCCAGAGGAGGAGGTGGTTGTCATGGGGGAAGGCGTTGGTAAATCTAAAGGTGGTTTGGAAAGTGGTGTGTGATACAATTGGAGGAAGGGTGGATACCCTGTATAACCTAGGCCAAATTAAAGGTTCAGACATGATCCCATTTGTGGACCGAGATTTCATAACCGACTGAAATTAACACTCGGGTCCTCCTGCAGGACGCCAGTAGATAGTCAGCATTAAATGGCAGACTATGACCCTGAAGGTTCCAGACTTATTACATTTTTATCTATCTGGATTTGTGGACTGAATTCTTAGGTTGGACGAAAGTAATATGGGCACTGATTCAAGAGACAAGTCCAGGCATTGTTCAGAAGAAGTAGGGCATAAAACTAGTATGATGCCTCAATACTTCTCAAAAGTGAATGTAGTGCCAAAGATTGGAAATGTTGATTTGGATAATTCTGTGTTAGTATTATCGGCCTTGGCAACTCAAAAGGGAACATTGGTTTTAAATAGATAGTTTGTCTTGGACCAAATTATGGAAATGTGTTGCCTTCAATCATTTCAGTCTCGTGGCATTGATCTAGTGGAACTTCTCAAAGCTGATCGTACAGACACCCTCATTATGAGGTTTCCGGTAGGCCACGAGTGATACCGGTGGCCTACCAGCAACCTCTGCTTACCGTTTCTGCTTCCCGATATCCCAGTAATACTGGGATATTATGGGCGGTGGAAGAGCGGTAAATTCTCATCCCGCATAGGACTCCATCAGAATGGGAACAATGAGGCACCGGCACTGTTAGTAACAGACCGGTAGTTCACTGGCCCTACAGGTAGACTTGTAGTTTGCCGGTCTGGAAAAGGTGCCAGTAGCCGTTGTTACTGGCACTTTTTTCCAGACCGGCAAACTTATAATGAGGGCCATAGTCTTGCTCGACTTAAAAAGTAAAAATGATTTAATTGTACTCCTTTGGGAAGTGGGCTTTGGTATTGTTCCTTACTAAAGCCCAAAAGAGAGGGTGGCATTGCTGTCAACATTGCAACTGGGTCAGCAGGGTAAGGTAGATACAAATATCCCAATCACCTGTATAATTGGAAATAATCAGGAGAGATTTGTAAAAATGTGACCTGCTGGAGAAATGGTGAAAGAAAATCTCCAAGAGGTTTGGTACACTGATATTCCAAAAATGGATGGCTACACAATTGTCGTTAGGAAGGCAGTGAAGGGGCCCGTGGATCTCCCTAGTGGGGGACTTTTATCCAGACTTAAACATTATTTTGGTCCGGTGGTGGATGAAATATCTATCGACCTGAAAGACCTCCTGGTAATCAAACTATCTTGGAATAATACAAACGGTGGGCAGGCTTTGGAAGTGTTATTATTAAAAATGTATTGGAACCCGGCAAAGACAGAAGATGATGAGCTGGTTGAAACCAAGAATGCTTTACTGACTTTACTCATTGATTGGCATTGTAAAAATTCTCTGCAGAAGATGGTTGTTATTGGTGACCTAAATTGTAAGATTGAGGATAAGTATCCAAAGGTAAAAAAGGAGGGTAAACAAGTCTCTGCCCTCTTCATCAGCCGACACTGCAGATGGGGAGAGACAGTACACAGGCATCAGGACACTGTATAATGGTCGGATACACACATGACAGTTGCGCATGCGTGGCAATGTCAAACTTCACAGGTGGCATCACACTCCCCAACGCTCATATCATTTGAACCCACACACATGCACAAAAGGACAGGAATCATGCAGCAGTCAGCAGCATCCATACACACACATCAGCATGAACATCCAAAGCTTGGCATGACGTCACAAGCAACATGGGGAGTGCCGAACACATGCACACATGCCAACAGACAGACATGCATCTGTACATCTCCACCACCTGTCACAGTGCAATCATCGGCAACTATGTCACATCTGCCAATTGGGTTCCTACATTTCTGTGTCACATGCATCCATGGTGTATCACTGTCGTACACATACATGCACATGTCACACCCCAACCACGCCATAGTACATACCCAGAAATACTAACATATGTGCATCTCAACATGCAGTTGTGCATCATGCTTTGGAACACATTCACCATTGATGTGCATCACACATGACAGGACTCACATGCAGCACGGTCATGTCCCTGCACATACACATCCATACATGAACATTTTCAGACATATGTCCAAGCTGCACACTCCTGGCACACCTCAACATGCACTGCGTCCAATAAGTACGCATGGACACTTACCGCTCGACTCCGGACCGGTCTCCCTCTCGAGGACCTGGCAGTGAATCGCTGGGTTAATGCGTTCCAGGACCCTCATGTCATCAGTGGTAAGGTGGACCAGGCACCTCACTGCATCTGCTGCATCCAAGAGGAGCCGGGCCTTCCTGAGGGACCTGGACCTGAAGTCCTCCCAGCGCTTACGGACGTGTTGTATTTCACGGGTTGACACCCCCTCCGCGTTGATGGCAACCACGATGTCCAGCCAGATCCTCTTCCGTCCATCCTTGTTGGCGCGTCTTCTTCCGTAGAGGGCACCATAATGCACCAGGACTTGCTCCACCAGGATGTCAACCTCTCCTGCTGTGAACCTGGCAACCCTCTGCCTCCCTGCCTGGGGGTTGCCAGTGGTATCTGATGTTGTTTCCCCCGACATGGCAACCCCCGAGGCAGGTGTGGGTGGGCAACTGGGTCCTGGTGCTGGGCTGTGGAGTGATGGAACTTCAGTTGGGAGTCTTCTGTTCCAGCAGGGGTGGTCACAGCAACTGAACCCCTGCAGATGGCTGACATGCAGGCACCAAATGGCAGGGAACGTGGCCAGCAGGCGGGAAGGCAGCAGCAGATGGCTGGTGGGAGTCTGCTCAGGGCTCTGGGGGGCAGGAAAATGGCCTTCTGGGCAGGAACGTGGTCTTCCATGTGTTGTCGTGTGGCCAGCTTGATACAGAGTGATTTGGCACGTGAAAAAACAGCACGTCAGCGTGTAATTCGAGGAAACTCCCTTAGCGTGTAAGCGCTTATGTGACATAATACACGTGGGCGTTTCCCTCAGCATGGGTGCATCCGCATGTGCAAAAAAATCACATCTACGTGTAATTCGAGGAAAGGGCCTTACCGCGTAAGTGATGTTATGTGCGCGGGTGTTGCCTTCAGCACGGGTTAAAGGTGAGTGCGTGCCAGTGCCAGCAGACCACTGTACGTGCTGTTCGTGGAGACCGATGCGTGTGTTTACTCTGCTGGAATCATACGCGATTACTTCACAGCTCTGAAGTCCGTACCTCTTCTTTTGACAGGGTGTTGCCTACGCACACAAGCGTGTGTTTTTGATTTATTTTTTTCACGCAAGGCAGGCGGTGAGTCACATGCGCTATTTTTCCCACTATGGTTCCCCCTGTGCATCACATACCGTTTTCGAGGTCATAGTAGCCCGCGTGTTCCAAGCGTACATGTTTTTTGTGTCCCTGGGTGCCACACCGTGCTGCTGGAGGTAAAATCCACACACATGGGCTACCGGGGTCACGTGCACATTTTTTTTTATTTTTTTCAATTTATTGTTCTTATATTTTGTCAATCTTTTAATGTTTTTTTATTTGTTTTTTTTGGGGGGGTGCCTGAGCGTTGCGTGACCCGTCATTTTTCCCCAAGGGTCACAGACAGCCTTGCAGGAGCACTGGGGTACCTATTCTATCAAGTACCCTGCCCCCTTCTAGCCAATTGCCCAGGACAATTGTTGAGTGAACCTCCCATAGCCTATTTTCCATCGGTGCCATGGTTGGGATGCCAGCAAATGCTAAGGGCGGCAAAGCTGGGCGTCCTCCCAGGGCTGGCCATGGTCGGGCACGTGGGCATGGAGACCAGGGAGGACGGGGAGTCCAGGGTGGCCAGGGTGGCTACAGGGGGGAAGAGGCAGGGGTGCCCCTCTGGGGTGGGATGCCCAGCCACATGCTGGTGCAGACATGCCACCACCCCCTGTGGCTCCTGGTGATGCAGCTGTTGCATCACAACCTGGTGCCCATATCACCCAACAGCAATTTACATTTGCTGTCACGGGCCCACCGGTGGTGGTAGCTGCAGGTTCAGCTGTGGGCACCTCCTCCCGGGCTCTGGGTCAGGCAGCGCATGTTGCATTGCATGACGAGGACTCCCAGGATGATTTCCATCTTGACCGGAGGTTGGGGTCACGTGTGCCCACTGTAGCTGTGACTGTGGCACACATATATGGGGCAGTTATGACATCTGCTGCCCCAAGCAACCGGGTGGTGGTAACTGCATGTGAAGATGCTGCCAACACCAGCCTGGCAGTGAGTCAGACCCAAGCTAGACCTTCTGTCCTCATACCAACACCCACTGCCTTGGTCCAGTCCACCAGTGCCACTGCCCCCACTGATCAGGGCCACATTGCCCACTCAGGGTCAGTACCACCAGCCAAAAGGAGGAAGCGTGCTCCTGCACAAGAGGCTGGGACCCCAGACACGGATCCGGCCTCCGGCACGTCAAGGAAGAAGCCTTCAGTGCTATGCTTATGACAACTGACTCATTTCCAGGCTGCCTTTGGGCAACTCTTCTCCCTTCCTTATTTCTGATAGCTTCATTGCCATTTTTTTTTTTTTTTTTTGTACTTTCTTTAACCTAAAAGGTTTTTAAAAGGTTTTGTGTTCAAACTCTTCGTTTCTGGATTTTTACAGTTTACAGTTTACAGTTTGCTCTACACATCTTCTTTGTTTGCAGTCGCGAGTATTGTGTCCAAGATTTTAGCGGTTGCAGTAACCCATGTAGTACGCCCACCTCCGATTAACCTGGCCCACAAAATCTCTTCGTCAAAGGTATGTGCCGCTGCTAACATCGTCTTCAGATAAGAATTTCTTGTAAGCTCTACGCCTGGACAAGTTAGGAGTAGGTGTCTTGTGGTTTCTACCACCTCTGGGTCTTTGCAGAATCTGCATTTGTTTGTTGTTGCTAGACCTCTTATCTTGAGAATTTCATTAGTGTGGAGTAAGTTAAGACGAGCTCTTAAAAAAGTGTTCCTCAATTTACGATCAGGATATCTTTTCACAAAGGGTTGGAGTTCATGTAATTTAAAGGTCATGAGTGGTAAATCGGCCACCAGTTTGTAAGAACCTGCTTGTTCCAAGGTGTTGACCCAATCAAGCTCGTTTAATTTCTTTTGAATTTTCATTGGATTTTCCACCAGGTCTTTTTTTGAGCAATTGATTTTATCCAGTTTCAATTCTTGATCCTTGTACCACTGGGTCAGGACGGCGGAGCAACCACTTTCAGCGTCTGCATTTATCGCTTCTAGTAGTTTCGAGCGTTTTTCAAGGAGTAATTTTCTGAAAAGCATCATGGTGTTCCTTTCTACTAATGCGGTCATCGAGAGCTGGCTCATTTCGCTTCTAATTAAGACCAGAGGTGTGGAACTCGGTAGATTTAAAACTTCTCTCCAATATTGGCTTTCTAACATGGGCCAGATTTTTTTTGGAAGGCCAGGCATAGCTTCAGCTCCATACACAAGTGTGGGTATGACCTTGGTTTTGTAAAATTCTATAACTGGTATGAGAGAAAAACGGCAAAATTTCTTGTCTATTGCTTTGGCTTGAGATATTAAACTCTTTGTTTTTCTCAGAAGTTGTTTTTGCATAGCGTTTTCCTTTGGCGTGTTATCCACCATGATACCCAGATATTTAAATTCTGTCACCTTCTCGATCGGTTCTCCTTCCAAAGTCCATGTGAAAAGGTCGCTTTTTATTTTTCCTTTGCCAAAGAACAGAATCTTAGTCTTTGGCTTGTTTATCTCCAAGCCATTTGCGGCGATATATGCAGCAAGGTTGGTCAGTTGTCTTTGTAACCCTATTGCTGTCTGGTCTAGAATAATGATATCGTCTGCATATAAAATTCTTGAGATTTTCGTGTTTCCAATTTGTGGAGGGAAGGATCGAACCATGTGCTCCGTTTCTTTATAGTCCCCTATAAAGGTCAAAAAGAGCGCCGGGGCCAACGGGCATCCTTGCTTGACTCCTCGGTTTGTAGGGATCTCATCAGAGTGTTCCTTGGTGGTCAAGCCTCACTTGGATTCTAGTGGCCATGTGGAGGGCTATGAGTGGTTGTAATATGCTTGCTGGACACTTCCAGACCCTTAGCTTTTCCCAAAGCCTTGATCTATTTACCTGGCCGAATGCTTGGCTAAGATCGACGAAAGCCATGTAAGTTCGTGGGCCACCAGCAAGAGACTTGCTTTTTAAGATGTTAACCGTGAGAATGTTGGTGGTTGTTCCCACGTTCTTTTTGAACCCAGATTGAAACGGGTCGTTACATGGCGCGTTCTCTGCCCATTTTTGGAAGTGTTTAAGGAGTAGAGATCCATAAACCTTGCCGATCACATTTAGCAAAGCGATTGGTCGAAAATTTCTGGGGTCGTCTCTCACCCCCTTCTTGAAAATAGGGACAATCACTGCATTTGTCCAGGATTTTGGTAGAGCTTTCGCTGTGGTCACTCTTCGAATGACTGCACTTATAAACTTTGACCAGAACTCCGGATGTTATTTTAAGTGCACGTTGGTCAGGCCGTCCGGCCCAGGGGCTCTTGAGTTTTTCAACTTTTTCAAGATGTATAAAATATCTTCTGCATCGTGGAGCTTCACCCACAAAGATTGGTTTTGTTCCTGGATAATGATGTTATTTGCAGCAACATCGAAGAAGAGATTTTCAAAATGGATTTTCCACTTTGTTTCCGAAATGCCATTGATCAGGGCATCTGAGTTGATTTGATCAGTCGCATTTATCAGAGCCCAGAAATCTCGAGGATTTTTGAAGGACACACACCGTAGCATGTCTTCTGAGTCCTTTTGATACATGATGTGTCGGCGCTCTATCAGCCAGGACTTGTAGGCCCTTAGTTCACAGGTCCAGTCTTGTTTGTCGATGTTTAAACCGGATTTCATGTATCTTCTCTTTAGCTTTCTGAGTTTTCGTCTTCTGATGACCAAATTTTGGTCATACGTATGTATTGACTTGTTTGTAGGTGTACCGTTTTTAATTTTAGGTTTCATGAAAACGTTTAACAGGTCACTATAGTCCGGTTGTGCAAAGGCGCCTTCCAGCAGATCTCGCTTTATGTAGTTGGTTGTTAAGGAGATAACATTTTTTTGACTCAAGGCGAGCCGATTTCCTTTAGGATTCGTTTTAAGCTTTGGAGCGCACATTGTTTTTTCGGTTGCAGTGACTGACCAAGTTAGGCATAGCAGATTGTGATCACTCGCCTTAGTTTTTTGAATGTCAAAGGATGCAATGATCGGCAGTAGTGTGGATGAAGCGTAGATGTAATCAATTGTGGCCATAACATTTCTACCTTCCCATGTTGGAGGCAGATTTATCATTTGAAATGACGTGGCCACGTTTTCAAGATTTTTTAATTGCATCAAGGCTGACCATTTTTCCCCTCTCAGTTCGGCCTTTGTTCTCGCCTTGCCTGAAAATTTCTTAGCACATACGGCGTTTAAATCTCCGCAGATAAGCAGATGGACCTCAGAGTATTCAATGTAAGCCTTGTCAATTTCTTTTTCTACTGAGTCCAGAAAGTCTTTATCCGAGATGGCATCCGGATTCCAGTACAGGTTTATGATAATCAGAGATGTTGTCACTAATTTGGTCGTTATAGTGTTCCAGTAGTTCCATTTTATCTGTACTGATATCATAAGTAATGATGACGTCAGGATGTTTAACAATTCCATTCCTTTTCCATTTCTGATTGCAATTAACAACCCCGAGGAGGGTCTCCCCTTTGATCCCTTTTTTGCTGTTTCAAAGGCTATATCATATCCGTCTAGGGTGGGCTTTGTAGTCAACCAAGTCTCCTGTAGACACAGGATATCGAAAGAAGGCAAGTCAACATCACTCTGTACTGTAAGGTGCTTAAATCCACGGGTTTTCCACGAGCCTAGTTTGGCTCGTTCTCTGTTTGTTCCTCTTGTTGAGTCGTCGTAGAGCTTTGTGGAAACGAGTTGCTATTTCTTTTGTGTGGTCAAGGCTTTGGGAAGCCAGGCCCAGAGATTTTGCAAAGAATTTGATTTTTCTTTGTCTTTTCCATCTTTTTGCGATGTTTTCACATTCTGCGTACATGTTCTTTTAATTTGTATTGATGGACCTCTTGGATTTCTTTCGTATTTTGTTATTGACTCGTTCAATCTTCCTTTATCGTTGGTTATAGATAATCGAGATGTTTCCAGTTTTCTTGCAGCTTCTGGACGAGGACTTCTCTTTTCCACACTAAATGTCTTTTCTGTGTCTAGTGGTAGGGGTTGTATGTTGTTTTTCTGCCCCAATACTTGTTTTTGAATCTTCTTTTCACAAGATCTAGAGTCTTTAGAGGAGTCTGTTCTTTTCCTTAAGTTGCGATAGGAAGAGCTGGCTTTCCAGCGTTCAGATTTTTGTGTAGCTCTGGCTGCTTCGGTTTCACTTAGGTCATATCCTAATTTCATTAGCTGTTTTAGGGAATCACGTAGCTTCTGTTTCACTGATGTTGATGAGATGAATAAATATGCAGTTGCTTGACGACCTTCGTGTATTGGTTCCACTAGTAATAAGTCTCTTGATTCCACCGATCTCAATTTAGGGATGCTATGAAGCAGTTCCATTACCGTTCTGTTGAGGATTACATACTCTCGACAGTTTCCAATTTGTTCCAATTTAAAGGCGGGAACACCCCTCCTCGGGTCAGATTTTGGTTTAAAAGTGACCCCACTATCCTCAAGATCTCTTTCCTTTCTATTTGATCTTACGTTTTCTTGACTTTCTTCCCGTCTTTCCTTCTTCCTATATCCGTCACTTGTTTGCTTACTTTTTTCCATTTCCTTGTGTACGGGATTTGCCCTAGTGCCACTATCTAGTTTTGACGCTTTTCTGTGGCTTGGCTGTTGCAGTCTTTGATTTGCATTTTTATCATCCTCATCAGGCGATTTATCTAGGCCCCAGTTTGCCTTTCAGGTCAGCTTCTTGCAACGATCTTCCAATGAAACAAATGGGAAATAATCTCCTAGATCTATTAGGCCTTGGTCCGAGATCACTTTTGATTGATGTTCACGTGGTGTTTCTCTTTTCGTTTGACACTCCACGATATCAGAGGCAGATTTTTCACAAGGATGATTTAAGTTTTCGAGGACCTCTTCCATCAAAAGGTCTTCTGTAGATTTTGAGGTGTTTGAGGCCCCCGACGTCTCTATTAGGTCAATACACACTGATGTCTGGGCCTCCTGGTTTGTTGGAGTTGAACAGTTTAAGTTTGATTCTGAACTTAGTCCACCTTTCTGAGGCTTCGTTCTATCATTAAAGCTTTTTTCCTCCACTGGTAGGCAGAAAACCAGTTGCCTCTCGCTGCTAATAACTGGAACGTTTGTCGGTCTGCAGTCCTTGAAAATAGGAAAGTCTTTGTTTATCATGGAATTAAAAATCTTTGTTGGATGAATCTCTTGATCAAGGCCCGTTGTATGATCTTTTTTCTCATTTAAACTGGCTTGGAACCCCTTCTGTCCCTGGCGAGTTCCAGTAGTGCTTTTTTTTTCAATGTCGCTCTGCGACAAGTAGAAGGGTTTGGCCATGTTTATCGGAAGCCGAACATTCGTCTTTAGCGTTGTTTTCGACCTTTCAGTGGTCTTCGTTTCATTCAATGGTAAGAGAGTTTTACTAGACGCAATATGCAGAGTTTGTGACCCCCTTTCGGTGGGTCCATTAGCACAAGATTTTACGTTTTCCTCTGGCGATGTTGGTCGGTCCTGGACGGTGCAGGCCTTTGTTTTTTCTTTTTCTGCTGCAGTGACATAGCCCTCCAAAAACATAAACTTTGCGTGCATAGTTGTCAGTAAGGAGCTATGGTCCTTTAAGGAATCATTTATGGCCTCGTACAATTTTGTGAAGGGCGCCATGGCCACTGCAACTGCACACATCAGCGTTACCATGTCCGTTTTTTTTTTCAGATGTTTCCTCTGGCATAGAGTTTTGGCAGGGGCTTCCATCCCTTTCTTTTGCAGGCGTTGTAGTTATAGGTGCATATCTATCTTCAGCCATTGAGATATTCACTTCAGGTATCAAACTTGCAACAATAATGTCATCATTTGTCACAAGGCTCTCGTTGTTTGTCTCATCTTTGTCTTTTTCATTTTGCGTTTCATTTGTTATAAATTTGTGTGCTTCAATGCTGTCCATCAAAACCTCATTTTCTGGGTTTACTAAAGGAGTTTCGTCCAATCGGTATTCCGTCCCAGATTTGTTTAAGAGTTCTTGTTCTTCGATTTTGTCCATTTGATCGGAGGTTAGATTACTGTTAGCCTCTAGGCTAGACCCCCGTACAGCTGGAGTTGTGCTAGGTGTCTCAAGCAGCAGATCGTCTGAACTATAGACAACTTCCAGCATATCGCTGTCACTTATTTCACAAATGTTCTCAAATTTTCTCTTGCAGTGTTTCCCAAAAAATTTCACTAAGTTTTGTGATGAGAAGATGTTGTTTTCTGGTTTACACTTTTTGTCTGTAATTTTCAGAGATCGCTTTATGATCCGTTTTACTCTCTGTTTGTCAATGTTATTCGCGTCAGCACCTTTGAACCTTCGTAGCCTGGCTGGTTTTGCAGGTTTACTTGGGGGGGGTAACCGATGGTGAATTTTTTCCCGTATTGTTTTGAGCTGTTTTCAATTTTTTTGGGAGTGGACCGTCTTCTATTTGGGCTATCGGTGGTTTTAAAAACGGCTGTTGGCTCGAGTCCTCACTGGCTTTATTTTGGTGTTTTTCAATTGAGCCAGATGTTTCGCCTGGTATGTCGAGAGGCAGGAGGCGGATTTCCACATACACCTCCACCGGTATGTTTCTCGTTTTGCCCCCAAAATCAGGGGCCTCATCCAAATCCCTCGGCAATTCACGAGCCTAGCAATCCCCACGCGGCTCGCCCCTTGGGGAGCCCTTCTGGGCGTCCGCCCCAGGGGAATCGGCAGCACTCTCCATCACCTTTGGCCCATGGGTCTCCACCAGAGGGCGCACGGCTACCTCTCGGTCCCAAACAGTCGCTTGGCTCTCGCCTTCTCTCGCTCGCTCCCGCAAGTCCGCCCCTCCCGTCTCCCCCGGAACCGACACCGACCGTCCTCCGACGGGCGGCGAAGGGTCCGCGGTCGACCGGGGGCCGCTCTGCATGTGAGAGGCGACACCCGCGCCATTTCCCACCGGCGAGTCGATGTCTCTCGTGCGGGAAGAGCACTCAGCGCCCTTTGACGCCACTACAGCTTCGCTCAGCCGAACAGAGGCCTGCACATCGGAAGGGTCATGGATATCCTCCAGCACAGGCAAGTTGTAATTTCTGTGCTCCGTCTTGCGATGTGCGGCCAGTGTGACCATAATTGTCTCGCCCCTTGAGTCCTCGCCTCTGGCGCTAGTAGTATTAGTCTGGGTGCCCTGAGCGGGTGGAGGCATATTCTCTGACATCGGCACCTGTTCCTTGACCCAAATAGTTTTCGGACACGAGCCTCCAAGGCTCCCAGTGCCTACAATTTGGTCATCGTGGTCATGGCAAAGTGTTTCCTCAGTGGTGCATTTCTTTGCCAATATTTCCTTGGTGTTAGTCAAGTTTGTATGTTTTAAATGAGTTAACACTTTACCAGTACTCAGAGGCAGAAATTTGCCCTCTTCAGCTCGAGTACGGGAACGGGAGCTCCGTTGGTGCAAGTCTTTACCGCACTCCGGCGGGTGAAGCATAGGGGACAGAGTGGCGTCCACGGCGTCCATGACTGCCCAAGACTGCTACTCTGCCGCTACTCCGCGGCCGCTCCGCGGAGTCAAGAGGTTTTTAACTGGTCTGGTCCGGTTTGCACTGTAGACACTGTAGACAGACTGTAGAGAAAAGAGAGCAGCCTGCAGTCACTGCCCAAGACTGCTACTCTGCCGCTACTCCGCCATTTGCAATTGGTGTACTGCAAACAATCTCTGTCTAAATGCCAGCAAGACTGACATCCTCCTCATCGGTACACCTTTGCCATCCTTTCCCCTCACTCTCTGGCCAGCCACACTTGGCCCTCCTCTTACCTCCACCGGCAAGGCCAACAACCTCGGGGTCACCTTTGAATCAACACATTCCTTTTCCACACACGTTTCTGACATATCTTGAGATAGATTAACTTCTTCACATCCTCAGGGGTACTGTGCCTTTCCTATCATTCAACTACATGCTCAATGTCTCTCATGCTAGGTTTTACTGAAGGTTGGAGTACTGTGACAGGCTATTCAAATATTCCACCCGCCTCCACAATCCACCCTCTACCACTAATCCAGTACAGGTCTGCGAGACTTGTCCTTGGCCTCATGCCCTTGGACCCTACCTTTCCAGCTCTGTAATCTCTTTATTGCCTACCAGTCGATGCAAGGATGATACGTCAGACCCTCTTCATTGTGCACAATGATTTTTGGTACTAGGTGTGAAATAGCTGCAAAAATCCCCCTGCAAATTCCTCCACTCTTGAGTTCTTTGCTCCTCCACCTCACTCTCCCTCCAGGTCAGTTGTTAATTGAATAGATTAGCTGGGGGCAGATCTGTGTGTACGGCTGGGTACTCCCTTTGGAATAGCCAACTGGGCATGTAGAAACTTGAGGAGAAACATATCTGCTTCCGGTAGCAACTCAAGACCTTCCTATTTGCTCCTGCATTAGCCCATCTTCTCCCCAGCTGAACAGTTTCCTCTGTCTACTCTGTGCCCCTGCACACAATCTGTCCTTCGGGCCCAGGTACCTGCTCACCCTGCCTCCCTGCTGGACTGCCTCCATGCCTCCAATTGCAATGGGTCCTGTGCGTGTACCCATACAGTCCCCCACTCTTTTTCTGCACTCATCAGATTTGCCCTATACAAATTGTCTTGAACTTGCCACTTACTGGCTGCACTGCCACCTTTTGAATGCCTATTCTATAATAGTACTTCATTTTCCTTATTTGGTCTCCTCTGTTTGGCACGTTCCCCTTCTCCCCCTTCCAGGGTCTTCAGCCCTTTATCCCTTCTCAATGCAGTTGCGTGTTCTCAATGTCAATGTGCCCAGTATGATAGTTGTTTTGAATTCATGTTCTCCCTTGTCCCACTCCCTTAGCTTGTTTGTGCTCTGAGCCACTTGTGTACGAGTGCAATCTCGATGAGATGTCATATCATGTCATTTACATCCCTTGTCCTTGATGCAGTGTGTCTCACTCTGACTGTGCTGATGTCAGTGGCTCCCCATGCAAATGTGTGCACAATCATGTTCCATGTGCATTCCATGTATGCCCCTAGGTGTCCTTAACCACCTGCTCATTGTAGTATTTGTCCAGAATGATCCAGTCGTCATCTCATTTGGACAGCCATGTCATGCTCACTGTAGGTTTGTGTGTCATCACGCACAACTTCAGGCTGTCCACATCTGTATCATGCACATGGCTCCCCCTGTTACAGGCCCACTGCCTCTTTTCAACTGGGGTTGTCTTCTACATGCCAGGGTGTACCATCGATGGTTCCTCATCTGTCCTCCATCATGTCCACTTCTCATCGGCTGTAGTGACATTTGAATGATGAAATGCAATAGACGCATGCCTACACTATTTGGCAATGCACAGTTATTTGTGGAACAGGTCATTGACATGCAGTGCCTCCCTGCTATTGCCCAGAGGGTGGGTGTTTCACAAAAACCATGCTACATGGTGCATGCCATTTGCACATGATGACTGTAATTGCTGTTACACTGCCGTCATGTTTGGAGATTGTCATCACTATGTACGTGTTGATGTTGTAAGTTGAGGGGCTACACATGCACTGCACCGCACACACCCACTCCTGTGCCAAGTTAACCCCTCAACATGCAAACACAATGCTGCTGTGTGATGTTGAACTGACATGTATGTATCCATGTCCCTCCTTTCACTGTATAGAAAGGCACGAGCGTAGGTGCCTCCTGTGACACATGTACTGTGCATAGTTGATGGTAGTTGAGTGCTGCACATTAACATGCATGTTAAATGTATAATGGTGTGTTTGGTTGAATTTCTAGCTGTGGCTATTTGTGTGTTCACACATGCTTATGCTAGGTGCCATCACTTTGTTGCCATATCTAGTTTCGGCATTGGATATGCGCCTGCTAGAGGTTGTGTGTGATGCAGGTGATATGCAACATGCAATACATGTGTTGCCTTCACATTTTGCACACATCCTTTTCTGCTTTTGGGATACCCTTGCATTGCAATGCCACTGGATGCATGTTGGGGTTTGAGTTGCCTTTGACATAGCTGTTTCATTATTTGGCTGTCAATGTTGTGAACTGTATGTGTGTAATTTATGTGCTACTGACATGCGTGTCCTTTTTTCTTTTCTTTATGTTGTAGGTGATGATGCACTGGTGGCAGAGGATGAAGATGTCATCCCAGACACGGTGGTCAGTTCACTTGACCAACCAGGCACCAGTGGTGGTCGTGGGGTGGCTGCCCATGAGAACTGACAGGTGCTCCAGGCCATCGTGTCCAGAGCTGACTCTGAGTCAGGCTCTGATGTATCCTCTGACCACTATGTTGAGCCGGATCTGCATTATGACGTGTCATCGCTGGTAAGTGATCCTGTGTTGGATGATCTTCTGTCTGCGACACCTGCAGTAGGGGTCCAGGCAGGGTTGGAATGTTTGCCTGTGCTGGTTATGGGTGCACGGTCACACTCAACACCAGATGGCCATGTTACTGGGGCATCAGGTCGACCGAGGGATGCAGTCCTGCAGCCGCAGGCGGCACCAACCTAGCAAGAACCACGGCTCTTTGGGCCCAGCAGGTGTGGTGTCTGGCAACGCAGTGGCCGTGTGCCACCGGGGTCAACTGAGTGGGAGCGTTCAATGATTGCCATAGCACAGCAACAGGTGGGAGCAGTTGAGATGATTGCTCATGGTATGGAAAGTGTGGCCCATTCCATCCTCCCCTCTGTAAGGCAAATGGTGCTCCAGCAGCGGGCTACGCAGTCCACGTGCCACTCACTCAGGCTGGGCATGGCGCCATCTGACAGGGCACGCCGGGCTGAAATGGTGGCTCTGTGTCAAACACTTAATGCTCAAACAGAGGCACACCGTGAGGCCCTGAGGATGGAACACCAATCCTTCAGATCTACTCTGGCTGTGCTCATGATGGACGAGAGTAGGCGGGCAGAAGACAGGATGGTGCAGCTTGAAAGAACCATCTCAGCTGGACTCCATGCAAGCCGGGAGTCGCTCTGTTTGTCATGTGAGGCCATGCAGGCAGAACTCTGTCTCACACGTCAGTCCTTGTAGGGGGAAGCACGCGTGACATGTGAGGTAATATATGCTGACCTCAGTCTCATTGCCACCAGTACCTTGCTTACCAGACCTGCATGCTTGCTGCCATTGAGGGGCAAGGCGCGGCTAGGTGTGGTGAGTCAACTGAGCCACGTCCACCTTCTGATTTCCATCCAGAGGGTGACGATGACAACCAAATCTCCCACATAGGTTGGGCCGTCCAGGCGCTGAACTCAGTGAGTTTTTTTTATCTCAACATCTACACATGTGGGTGTTGAGGTGCACCTTGTACCCCCCCTCTTGGGTGCCCCCCACCCCCAAGTTATATATGGCCATTTATTTTAACTATAAATTATATTTTTTTTTATTTGTTTTTTAATTATTCATTTGATTTTTTATTTTTAAATTATTATTTATTTAGATGTTTCTTTTCTGCATATTCTTTTCTGTGTATGTGTTTTGCTTGGGGTCCTGACACATATGCTACTCCTGCTTCCCCTTTCCATGGGCTTGCAAGGAAGGCTCAGTGTAACAGCACATCACACATGGGCATTGGGATTCTGTCATATCTGTGGCCAGCCTGCAGTCCTACTTGTGTGTACACCCCTAGTGGGTATTTCGGATGGTTTCTCAAATACATGTCTGCACTTCACTTTGGTGAGTATTATGTTCACTGTGCATTTCACCATGTTGCTTATGAAAGTTGTTATGTACTGACTGTCTATGTTCATGCACTTCCTGCTGTAGGTGGTACCATGCACCCTTTGGCTGTGTTCAACACACTGATGGTGGGAGGGGTTCATGTGCTGACAATTTTGAATTGGGACACATTCCCCACAGTAATTTTGATATGCCACATGAATGCTGCATGCTGAGTTACCCATGTCACCACGCATTTCAACAACCACCCATTCCATGCTTGCACCACTTTGGCCATCTTGCAGCCCTGGCTGGTGTTTTGATGTGCCATTTGAGGTATGACCGCATTGCTCTTGATTTGATAGTCATGTTTTTGTCCTGGACCTGGACCTGCTCCCCCCTCCTATTGGTTGCACTTGGCCCTGTGACAATCCAGCCAACCAGCATGCTGGAGCCTGCCACCACTACCAAAAGTCCTCAATGGAAGCCCTGTCTAGCCCTGTCCACCAGCCTTCTGGGTCACTTGATTGCCCCCCTGTCTCCCCTGTCTCCCCTGCCCCTGGCAGTCTCCCTCTGTCCGCCCTTCATCGTCACATCCCCTACACTTCTGCACTGTCTGGTTTCCCTCTGCCCCCTGTGTGTGCTTTTTTTCCCCATCTCCCCCGTTATGCATTTTGACCTTGACCTTGGCCCCGTCCTCCCTTCTCTCCTCCCTCTCCCTCTACACCACCCTTTACTCTCCTTCTTATCCACTGTCTGTCATTTTCCAGCACTACCCCAATTGTCATCAACCATGGTGATACATTGCCGCTTGTCCTTTGCAGAGATTTGCCCTTCTGCCTCCATCCTTCCCCCCCCCCACCTTCACCGTTTTTAGTATTATTTTGCCACCGACTTTTATCATTAGTCCCTCCACCACTGATTACAGGTCGGCTGTTCCCCCATTCCCTTCTATGTTTCTTCTTCCCCTCCCCAGCACTATCTAGATTGTTTCATCGACCTAACACAGTTTGTCACTTGTTTTGTTACTCTCCTCAACTCTTCCCTCCTCTTCCCTCACTCACCTCCTTATGTGACTCCTGCACTGCAACTATTGCCGCATTGCAATGTTGATGCTAGTTTTGTTATCCAACATTCCCTCCCTAGACTCTCCATTATTGTTCCAGGCATTTGTCATAACCACTTCGATTTGATGGTTCATTATCACATTGTGGACTGTTTGAAGGACATGCAGGAATGTACTGTTCTTCTCCCTTGTTACCTCCCTCATTGATGTGCTTTGATGAACTTTGTGTGTAGGTCGTATTATGAATTTCTGACATTGTCGATGTGGGGTATTCTGTACCTGATATGTTCTGCTAGTCAATGGCTGATGCAATGTTGTGCTTTATTTGGAGGTGTCAGGGGATGGGGTGGTCCTTGAGTGCAATGTTCACATGTGCTGTGTACAGGACACTGGGACTCATTTAATTTTACATGCATGTATTTGATGCATGTCCCTACTGACAAACACACTTAGGCAGCACCCCACCCCCCACAACTACATTGACACCATGCACACATATGTACCCAGATTGCCTTTTCAGGCATGCTGTGTGACGACAATCCATGTTCCCTTCTGAGTCATTGATCATGTACATGCATGACAGGGTACTGTTTGGTCGAATGCCCTTTTTTAAAATGATGCTGAAGGGGTTTCCCCAATGCAATGCACACTCACTGTGCTGTCCAGTGAGTGGTGTTTGAAATGCCAATTTTCAATTGTCCAATGTGCATGGCAACAGGTATTCTGACTTTTGTTGCTTGCACCACTGGTGGCATGCCTTTGTGCCACCGTTTTCATGGTGTGAGGTTTTGGTCAGTCATTTCTTCAGATTCCATGTAAGGTGTAATTGTCTGGTGCCTATTTACATTTCTCATGTGGCACTTCATGATTATTGTGTCATGTGTTGTGCATATGGTTTGATGTTTTACTGTTGCATACCATGGTATGGTGTGGCAGACGGGGTTCAGGTTCAGGGGTGTTGGGAGGGTTTGGGTGGCATACCAGTACTTTCATGCCCTGTCTAGCAAGGGGGGGGAAGCACCTTCCATGTGTTCCCTTTGGTCACATGGGATTGGTTGTGTTTAATTAGCTTGGGATGCACACAATGTGGCATTTCCGTGGACACATTCTCAGGGAGGTAAGGTAGTGACAGTTAACTGTCCCTTTCTCATCATCAATTGTGACTTGGTATGTGCCTGGCTTGTGTGCACTCTGCAGGGGTTGGAGTTCAGGTGAAAAATGTGGCCACAAGCTGGGTACGGGCTGCCTCGCCACATGCCATTTCCCTTCCCATGTGCAGCTGCCGTGCATGTGGTTGGGTATGTGGGGGCACCACCATGTCCACCGGTACGCCATGTCGTGTTGCAACGTTGTGCAGGACACATGGTGACACAATGATCCCGCACACTACTGGAGGTGCATATAGTAGCTGTCCACAAGAGCGGTCAAGGGAGCGGAAGCTTGACTTGAGCACTCCGAATGTGTGCTCCACTATGGCCATGGTTGCAAAATGGGCTGCGTTGTATCTTATCTGTGGTGGTGTGGTTGGGTTCTGTATTGGCGTCATCATGTAGGTGCTCAAAGGGTAGGCAATGTCCCCTGGTAAGGTGATAATGATTGTAATTAGTTGGGTTTGTGTATTTCTCTGTGTGTGACATGCATGCATGTGCACAGGCATTTGTACTCACCTAGGAGCCATGTGTCACCATGCTTCCCAGCTTCCAGGGCCCGGCTCAGGGCGGACATTCTGAATATGAAACAATCATGGGTGGACCCAGGATAGTTTGCATAGACAGAAGTGATGATTCCCTTGGCATTGCATACCACCTGCACGTTGATGGAATACAAGTGCTTGTGGTTTCAATAGATGTGCTCAGTGGCCCTAGGGGGACGTAGGGCTACATGGTTGCAATCTATGACACTGAGCACATGGCCTCCCTTTCTGCAGGTGTTCTGGGCACGTATATGTGCCTGCGGACTGAGGTTCGCGCAAGGATGATTGCCAATAACTGGTGAAGGCAGCGTGACTGCATGGGCTGTGAGTCACCCCCCACTATGGCAGTTGTCCGCTGAAATGACCCAATGGCCAAAGAATGCAATACATTGAGCACCTTCTCCAAGGGGCTCAATGCTTGGGAGCACAGGGTGGGTGATGTGAGCTGGAAACCTATACCAGCCATAGACCTGGTCATCAGGCATCCCAAAAAGGCTGGTCCTGGGCAAAGAAATGCAGGGCCTGGCTATTCTCCTCCTCCTGTGGTGTCCCATGATCTCTACTGCGAAGAACGGGACATTCATCGTAGATGTATATGCTTGTTTGTTGTTTGTGTACACTTTTATGCTGTGCAGGGGCGCTTTCGCCTGCTTTCGTGTGGCAGACGTAATTGTGCGTGGGTTTTCCCTATTCGATTCCATGAATACGTGTAGTCTGCGTGCGTGTGGGCATTCCGTGCACTTCCCAGCAGTACTTCCCCAGTTACGCCCTTATTTTCACACGTTGTTCCCCATTCCGCGTGTTCCGCCCCCTTTTTGATGTGTGCGCTAACGTTGTGCACTTTCACTGTGCGTGTCGCACATGGGCACGGTGTTCGAGATGTGGAAGTGGCATGTGCGCCCGTGTGCGCCACGCGCAGATTTGGCGCACATCACGGGAAAAACACACACAGGGCCTTCCATGAATCGTACGCCTGCGATTCTCACGCGTGCACCGGCTTTTCCACGCTTGCGCCACTAATTTAGGCGCACATTTATTCCATGAATTACCCCCACTATGTCTTGGCCAATACATAACTCTTATCTGGCATTATACAATTCAGAATAAGCATCTCCTCATCTCAAACCAGGCCATTTTTGGCAGCTCAATACATACATACAAGTTTAGACTGTTCTGTCCCATATGATCGTTAATCAGCTATATAAAGGTCAAAACGGAGGGTGAATAAGTGTCTGGGCTGCACAATGAAGATGAACTTATAAGGGACACCTGCCACCTCTTAATACCAATAGTACAAGAAAATGGGTTAAACTTCGTTTGTAATGTGAGCCACCTAAACTTGAAAGATTAATATGTGGACATTTATGTGATCAGCTTTAATGAAAAATCATATCTTGTGTTTGAACATTTAGTTAACGGTCTATATTTATTAGAACATTCTTATGTATACATTTTTAGAAACATGTACATACAATTAGAACACTATCATCTGGATTAAATTGGAAATTTCATTCTGACTTCATTGAAAAATAGAATATTAAAATAAAATGTATCATGTGGCCCAAATTTCGCACAAACTGAACTTTGTCAAGACATGATGATCTAAATGCATAGTAACATAGTATCTTCACCAAAAACTCAGCAAAAGGAAGTTCAAATTATCCTTGCATAAATACTGCCCAACTTTCATAAGTTATGTTGAAGCAAAAAGATCCCAAAACAGGTAAGATGGGCAAGTCATATGTAATTTTTCTGGGTGTTCTTGCATTCTCTTTGGAATAAGTCCAGGTTTCAAAATGGGCTTCCAATATCCAGATTTACACACATTTGCTCCTAGTATGGTATAGTATCATCACATTCACTTCAAACAAGATGTCGTTTGGCAGTGATGGACCTCAATATCCTGTAACCAGATTAAACCAATGGTGTTTCAAGTTATACTTAAGTAAAATAAGGCCACATGTCTCAAACCTTTACTCTTGTCATCTTCCAGCTGATAAGTACTTTTAAAGCTTTCACGACACATTCACATTTTTGCTCTGAGGACCCCTTATTTTGCATAAAAGAAAAGGTGAGAGAGAATGTCTAGCTTCATTGTAACAGGCTGCAAAAGGTTGAAAACAATGCAGCCACACAGTTCAAGAAGACTTTAGCTAAATTAATACAGGCTTAATTTGCATTGAATTAAATGCTTACAAAATGGGTATTTATGGTCTGTGACGAATCTGGACTATTTGAGCCACTCCCTTTGAGGCTAGGGAGTTGTGCCTGCTCAGCAAGAGCCTCCCTTAGGACCTAGGCAAGTGGGACCTCACTGGGAGTGACTCCCTTTTGGGGACAAGAACTCCCATTTATGTGCAGAACACATTTTCTGCCTACAGGGGAAACTAAAAGACTGTTCTTAACACTGTTTTGGATTCACTGACTAGTGACATTTCTACTGTCTATTTGGCTTCATGTAATGCTGGATCTCGCCTGAACTCCACAGTCAAAGAGGAAAGACGCACTCCTTTTGTTTCTGATGACGTGTATAAAATTACAAGGATATTTGAATCAGAGAGGAAGAATCCTATGCAGTGCACATGGAGGGGCAGAGCCACACTAGACCAAGGAGCCAGTGGTAGCATGTAGATGCACATCACTAGATCTGTTTGGAAACACATTTGTTTTAGTGATATCCCTTGTTACTCTGATCATAGAAAAAATAATATTTGCTGGTACCTTTACAATGTTCTTGCCACTATACCTTCCCCCCTTGAGAAGAAACCATATGATCTCGGCTATGAAAAAAGAAAAAGAAAAGAGACTCAAGAGCACAAAAATGTAAGGTATACATCTGGTAATTAAATCTTGATCTTCGTGCCATGAGATGAACCTCTGTCCTTATGCCCAAATGGCCATATTATCTTCATAGAGGTGAAAAGGACCATACTCCCCTTCTCTCCATTACCCCCTACTCCTTCTGTGTTGTGGGGTGGAGTCATTGCTCAAAGAGCCGGTTTCCCTCCGGATGCTGTGTCAATATAATCCTGGGTGCCATCCTGCTACCTTCACTGCTGTGGTGGTGACATGTATTATCTCGAAGGATATCCCTCAAAGCGGGGTTCCAATTACTTTCTCATAAAGTTACAGAAAAAAGCGTTGTCACTCGGAAGAATCTGTTGATTCTGTTCTTGTGAAGAGGCCTGTTGCTGCTGTGATGAGGTGCCTGGTAGAGGTGGCACGAGCTTATGATGCTGTGTTCAAACCTTTCGAGATATGAACCTCACAGATTTGTTGAGTTTCCTAAGATTCCCTGAGATTTCTTGCTTAAAACATGTGCAAATTGGTGTTCATCAGAGGCTTTGTGTGCAGGTATGAGAAGAGTGTGCAGCCTGGACTGTTACACATCACAAAAAGGATGATAGGTAAACAATGCAACCATGAGCGTTTCAATATAGCACACAGTTCTGCTAGCTTTTGGTTCAGAAAGCTGTTCAGCCTCTCCACAACCGTGTTGGCCTGGGAGTGGTACACTGAAGATAATTTGTATTCTACTCACTGCAGAAATGCTATTTCTCTGAACATGTCATTGCAGAAATGAGTCCCGTTGTAATATCTGATGATATCACCTATGGCCCTTCGGGGAAAAACTTTGCACACCAACTTTCTGGCCGTGCACATGACATCAGGGCTGACACAGGGTCCACCTTAATCTTTCATGAAAAAGGAAATATCACAACAATAGGGTAATGGTAGTTACTGCACCTGTTAACCATGTTGATGTAGTCAATGTGGAAGTGTCGGAAATGTCTGGATGGGTTGGTCTGTGTTGTTTTGAGTGTCTCAAATGTGCTCCCCATGGTGTATTGTTGACAGATAATGCAGTTCTCTGTAAAAACGGGAAGTATATCTTCGAGATTTGGAATGAACCATTATTCCTGTAAGTCTGCAGCCTATATTCTTTGGATGGGTGTGCTGCGAAATGCAGTTGTTGCTACCTTCTGGACGTAGTTCTACAACCGAGGTCCTCATCGCGGGTAGCATCATTCACTCCACGGCCTCAACCCGTGAAACAGAAGGCAGCAACAGTCCGAGGTAGGAACGCCTCGGCGTTGTGGAGGGCAGCAACGGTCCGAGGTAAGAATGCCTCAGTGATGTGGAGTCCTTTTACTCTCCTGTTCACTCTTCCCACCTTGCCCCCAATACCACATCTGGGCTGACCTTGGTACTGACATGCCCTCCATAATCTTCCTTGGCTGTCCCTCCTCCTTGCGACCCCCTGGACACAGCGCTGCTCTTCAAGTCTTTACCTTGGAACATACGGTCCTCCCCTCGCAGCAACAAGCTTAGCTATAAACAACTACTGGCCGCGGTACATTCACCAATCCCGCTGCCTGAGCCCATACGCTGTCCTGGTTACTTCTCCTGGGCTGCACCCATAGACCTGCTCTGCTGTGCACCAGACATTTCCTGCTGTGTACTAACCCCACCAGACTCTACCTGACCCACCATTCCTCATCTGTCCTCCTCTTCTCAGGCAGCTCTGCTGAACTCCAGACGATTCTGCTGTGCACCTGACCAGACCTACGAGTTCTTACATTCCACCCTCACTTCCAAGGGCACTGAGGCACTGATTTCCACTTTGACGACTCCCACTCTCAGTCTGTACATATTGGACTGTTTCACTGTGCCGTGCCTCTGATCCTACTCTTGTGGAGTCCTCCAGCCACCCCTGCCCTTTCCTCACCCCCCCTAGACCACTCTGTCCAGTCATAATCTCTTTCCCACACTTCAGTAAACTTACTACAAGTTCTACCTCACCTCTTTCTCATGCCCAAGATCCCTCCCTGCCAACCAGCTTCTTCCATCCTACCATCACGGGTACTGAAGCACTGGACTTCTAATGTGCGACTCCTACTCTCAGACTACACATTTCAGACTCCTCTACTGTGCCACGCCATTGCACCTACTCCTGTAGAGGCCCCCACCTACCCCCTCTCCTCACTCCCCCCTCGTTCACATCGTCCAGTCACCATCTTTTTGACACACTCCAGTGAACATACTGCTAGGACCACCTCACTTCTTTCTCCTACCCAAGGTCCCTCCCTGCCAACCCTGCCTCAACCTGCTCCACCGCTCCATCCTTACCTGCTCCTTTCGCATCACCAGGCATGGGCAACTTCAATTTTCACTTCCCTCCTCTCTCCCACTCCTCATCCTACTCCTCTTCCCTACCACTTCTCAAAACCACACCCTACTCCCTTTTACTGCCGCCCCTCCTTAAAACCACTGCTTCATCATCATGACCATCTCCACAATTAACTTTCCCTCGCCATCCCACCCCCGAGGGTCACATTGCCCATCTACCCCAATCCTATGCCCAAACTCATCTATCCCCCAACTGTTGAAACCTCCAGCGTCATCAACATTGCCTTATGGAACGCTCAATCTCTCTGCAACAAGACTGCCGCTGTTCTGGACCTGTTTCTACGGTTAAACCTTCATTTCCTGTGCATCACTGAAACCTGGATCCCTCCCTTCAATTCAACTGTACCTGCTTCTCTCATTTCCTCTTCCTCTTCCTTTACTCACGTCTCCCTTCTGGCTGTGGTGCCGGCATCAGTCTTCTCTTTCACCCCAAGTGCCTACCTTCCCCCTGTCCCACACCTCTCCCTGTCTTCCCCTCTTTTGAGTACTTGTACAAAATCTTCTCCTCCCCCCACGCATATCCTTTCTCATCATTTACCGCCCCCTGGTCCCCTCTCATCCTTCTATGATGACCTCGACCACCTCCTCTCCCTCATCTAGCCCAGCCCCACTCCCCTAATTGTACATGCCAACTTTAACCTCCATCTCTCACCAGCCACCATCCCTCCCCCCTCTATTCTATTCTTGATTCCTACCTTTACACCCTCCCAATGTCACCTACTCACTCTTCCTGCTCCACTCTCGACCTCTCCACTGGGATTCTCCTCTCCCTATCCGCTCCATCTCCTCAAACCCATCTTTCCGCTCCTCCTTAAAATCCCACCTACTCCAACCTCCCTCCTGACTGCTCCACTCTACTTCCCATCTGCTCTATCCTACGCAGGTTTGACTCCATTTATCTCAGTAAATTGTACTGTATATTGTTCTTGGTTCCTTGGTTCATAGTATGTTTTTCATTGCTTCTTATGTATTCTTGTTGTTTCATGTAAAGCGCTTTGGATTAAAGCGCTATATAAAATGTAATAAATACAAATACAAATAGCAGGTTCATCTGCTGCCCAACCCCCACTGTATTTAATATTTATGTATTCATTTTGTTAATGTATTTTAATGTTTCTTATCCCCATGTTCCCTCCCTGTTGCCCTGTGGGTGCTTTGAAACAGGAATTACTTGATGTATAAGTGCCTAAGAAGTGAACAATAAATAATATAAATAAATAAATCAGAGCGGTGGACAGCGGTTGTTCAAGCCCTGAAGAAGACTGACATGGCTGCTGTATTAGCTCTTTCTGTCGAAACTATTTATGAAGCTGTTCTTAAAAAATACAAAATTGGGAACTTTTATTAGAAGGTACCACCTAATAGTTGCTATGTTTCCACTATTGTGTCAAGTAGTGCATGGCCTAAAGTGACCATTGATACACTGGATGAAATTAGACGGATTACTGTTTGGTCTATGAATAAAGATTTGTATTTTTGTCTTGCTGTATTTTGCAAAATTATGCTGCCTTTTGCACACAAAATAATGTTAAGATCGGAGATGTATAACTGTTTTGTAAATTAATTGAGATTTTTTTATGTGTTCTGTTTTATTGTGTACCTTTGTGCAGTCTTTTGCACAAAAAATGATGCTGGTACAGGTCAGGTGCAATTACCATCACAGCACTACATCATTATTAAGAACAGCCTTGTCTGAATAGGATTTTTTACTACATGTTTTATGTGAGCTGTTATTTAATAAATAAAGTTGATGTGAGTCAAGGATCCCCCCAACATTCTTCTTTTGACACTGTCTTCCGTGCCTCTTTCTGATTTTGCAGAATATGGTTCAATAAGTTCCATGCTGAAGTAAATAATGTTAAATTGTCTTTGATTCCTGCGAGACACTGCCTCACAGTGTTTTTCAGTAACTACTTCTAAAACAGCAGACAGGAGGCCCTGTCATCTTCGTGTTAAACATTAGGCTTGATGTGGCCAAATGGTATTCTTTATGATGTTTAAGAATGATAATGAAAAAGCCCCGCTGGCCATGGTACAACTAAATGGCTACCTACCCATGGTCAGCTTATCAGAGCTACTCATGTGGGTAACATTTAAGGAGCCTGTACTTCCTATTGCGTTTGGTGTGTTGATAATGCATCCCGATCTCTCCAACACCTATATGCACAGACCTAATGCATTAAATATGATTTTAATATGCTTTTACCAACGAAAGTGAGCTAGTGTGTAGTAAAAATGTATGCATGCTATTTTGGCCACACGCAGAATCTGCAGAAACTGAGAGTACCAGGGTGCAGCAGTTCTCACCAAAACATATCCCACATTGAAAAAGTATTCTTCCTTACAGTGCCACAAATCCTCTATGTCTGGTGTGCCCTGTCATGAGACAGGTGCAGGGGAATGATCAAAGTGGAGAAAAGCTTGTTGGTTCTGTACCAGTGCCCAGAATAAGCTTATTGTAAAGACTGGAGGGGAGCATCTGTATTTCTGCCGCCTATATAGCAGAAGCACAAAGCACCCCAGCTAAGACTCTCAATTGGTAAGTTGGATAAGCAACCAGGCAGAGACAATCAGGAGGTGATGCAGGCTGGTTCTTAAGTGAAATTCCAGCCCAGCGGAATTAGAGTTACAGCTGGGACCGCATCACAATTAGTGACCGCATCACAACCTGGTGTGAACGCATGCACCACTTTGGCGGCCCAGTGGAATTAGCGCCGAAACAAGGCATTCCACCGAAACCCTGCTGCAAATAGCGCTACAGCTGCCCTTTGGCCCATCTTTAAAAACTGAAACCATCCTGAATCACTGGGCATCACTAGGCATTGACCCCCGTGACTCAGGAGACTGCTGCAAAAGATGGAACCATCTAAGGGTCAGGGTGCTGGGACTCCTCTCGCAACACAAGCAGGAGGCCATGGCAACAGGGGGCAGAACCCTGAGCAACTAGTTCTCACACCATGGGAGGAGAAGTGCAGGCAGCAGTATCCTAGACATGAAGGGTATTGAGGGAGTCGGTGTAGCACAGGTGAGTGCCAACAGCCAGGAGGCAAGAGGTGAGCCAAACCCCCAATTCACATAGCAAATGACCTGCCATAAATGTTAGCACTAGCATATTTATTTTATTTATTTAATTGAGCACTTATTAAGCACCTATACAATTGAATGGTGTTTCCAAGCACCACAATAAATAGTGGGGATAGAGCAAGGGAGAAAAATAACAGTGGAAAAAATAGTAACTATGCAATCACCGCAAGAAAAAGTGTGGAGGGAGCAGGGGAGTAAAATAACAGTGGCAAACAACAGTATATATATAATCGTGGTCCTACTAGGCCTTGTGACATTTGGACGTGCAAGTGCATGGAAGGTAAGTGCAGGAGATAGGGGAGGGCAGGGGGTTGGGAGGGGACAAGATATGGACAAGTGCTGGTGGGAACCAAGGAGCGAAGTGCAAGTGGAGCTAGGGTGGAGGTCAATGGCATGTGCTAGGATAGATGAATCACACAGGTGGAATGCAGAGCCACCAGTCAGGGGGCCCGCAGGGGCAGCGCTGACGGGGGGCTGAAGTAGAGGAGGTGGAGGGCCTGGTAAAAGGGGAGAGTCCATAGCAGTGGGGTCATTAGCAGGGAAGGGAACGAGTGAAAGAGGTAAAGAAAAGCTGAGTTTTGAGACGTTTCCAGAAATTGAGGCGGTACAGCTCAAGTCTGAGGGAGGCAGGGAGACTGTTCCATAGGGAGTCACTAGTCAAGGAGAGAGACCTGCCCCCTACTCTCTGCTTAGAGAAGCATTTGACGAGCAGAGAGTTAGAGAGGCGGAGAGCTCTAGGTGAGATGTATTTAGGGAGCAAAAGTTGGAGATAGTATGGTCCCAGTTCCCGGAAAGCCTTGTGGATTATGCAGAGGGTCATGGATTTGATCTTTGCAGCCACCGCGAGTCAGTGGAGATATAATAGGGCTGGAGAAATATGGGGGGCTTGAGGCCAAGGATACATCTTGCAGCCCTTTTCTGGATTAGCTGGAGGGGACATAGGGAGGAAAGGCAGAGATTGAGGAAGAGGCTGGTGTAGTAGTCCAGCCTAGAAAGGACCATAGTTCTGGAAAGGTGAGGAAAGGGAGGCTGCTTTTATGGAGATGAATCTGGAAGTGGGCCTTCTTGGCAGGGTCCAAGATGTGAGGGGTGAAGGCGAGAGTGTAGTCAAAGATAACCCCAATGTTTTTGGCCACATCAGCCCAATTCCACAGCACATTGGTGGGACAGTACCAAGTGCACCCCGAGTCGTTTTGGATTGTGAAGTTGTGGCAAGTGGCCAACCCAAGTGCAATGCACCCCACCCCCCTCCTGGCACTCTACAGGCCAGCAGGAGTGTGACATGTGAGTATCCATGACATGGCGCAGTTGTCAAAACAATATGTTGCGGGCCCAGTTAGCCAGCCCCATGCTTGCATGGCAGGCGAGCCCCATGGCACTGTATGACTCCCTGCACCTACCTGGGTGCTGCAAGCAAAGCACCAACAAGACAGAGCATCACTTCTGACTGCACAGCAGCGTCCCATTGAGCCACGGCAGTGCCAAAGATGAGGCCACAATACCCACTCCAACAAGGTGTGCATCGCCGGAGGAGGGGTTGTGGAGGCATGTACACATATGACCTTCCCATGCGCTGCAAAAACAAAGGCTGTGCCTGTATGCCATCACCTGACCATGGGAGCATACCACAATATGTGTCACCCTGCAGACCCCCATGCATGTATGCATGCAATACCCAGTCAACTGCCCCTGAATGGACAGCCCACCTTGACACCACATGGGCCAAAGGCCACCTGCCCATGTTTCACAGATACATATCTGTGACTATTCCCACAATGCTGTGAGCACGTGCAATGGCCTCTGAGAAACCATTCACATCTGGCCACATGTTTGGGGTGTCAATCTGTTCAATAACATGTGTGACTTGCATTCCAACTCACATGAACGCACCATAACTGGCAGCACATCATATGTGCCCCTAGAGGAACTCAGGCAGCTCAGGACAAGGCTGAGCAGGAAGATGGAGAAGGCCAATCAGCGACTAGTGCCTCCAGATCTTCAATGTCAACTACCTCCCCTGAAGGCCGAACAGATGTATGTCATGCGGAAGCACAAGTCCCAGCATGCCACACCTGACCCCAGCAAGACTACGCCTGCTGGTGGCAGCACAGGCCCTGCACCAACCCCACATGCCACTGGGAGCACCTCTACATTATCTGCACCCACACAGCCTATTGCAGGAGCTGTGACGGAGGACACACCTGGTGGCAGGATTGCCAATGGCACCCAGGAGGAAACCAGCCAACAGGCACAGCGTGATCCAGGACCATAGAGCCCCAACAGCATACCTCACTGCCAGCATGCCCAGACACCCGAGCTTGACATGGACACCCCCTCATATGCCCCTGACTAATTTCCAACCCACCACCAACATGAAGAGGCAGGAATTTAAGATGGAGGCCATTGCCAACATTCACTCCCTTCACCTCCAGGCCATACATGACCATATACTGGGAGCCACCCACAGGATAATCCTATCCATGGAGCAATCGGGCACAGGCAGCTGCAACAAACTGCTGCACAACTGTGTATAGCCAGTGTGTCAGGGAGCTGACAGAGGGTATCTCTGCATTTGCGGAATCCATGATGCAGAGTATCAAAATCCCTGAGCAGCACATTCGGGGGCCAGTGTCTATACCCTCTAGTTCTACCACAGCCACTGAGAGGTCGTTTCCCAGCACACCAAGGCGCCGGTCTGACCGTAATCCTGGCTCAAAGTCACTTGGGGCAGCCTTGGGGGAGGCCACGCAAATAACAGTTGTTAGGAAAGATTTCATTTTATATGTAATTTTCCCTCCAGTTGTAGACTCCCAAACTTTTCGCTGCTGTTTAAACACCTTGATCTGACATTGCCAGGGGAGCACAACATTCTGCTTTCACTCACTTTTTATGGGGAAACTGACATGCCCTTACGACAGTTAGTACTGGGAGATTTTGTTTCTCTTAGTCCTTTTCCAATGTTGCAACTTCTCTGCAAGATGTAACCAGTGCACAAATGACCTTACAGTACAGTGCACTTGGGTCTCCTAGTAATTTCCAAAGACCTTAGATACTCTCGTAGGACTTTTTGGGAGATATGCAGATGTGTCATGGACAGGGCTGGTGGCAGCTTATCTTTTCATATAATTTTAACCCTTTCCTGCTATTTTAACCGCGCTTATAGCATTTGGCATGAATAGGTGGCCTAGCTCCAAAAAGGCCATGCCACAAGGTTTTTTGTCCTGGCCTTTGTCCATCTTGCCCCTTTGCCTTCCCCAGATCGAGCTGACCCGGGTCAGTCCTTATTTGGTCATGCAGTTTCCTGTGAAACACCAAGCTTTCATGGTCTTCTGCATGCCTTGTGTGTGCCTCCAGGATGTGGGCTGGGGTGTCTATCCCCAATACACATCCTGGGAGCCAGAGAGTCTGGAATGCTGTGAATGCCTGGGATCGTGGTAGGACCGGAGTAAACGCGGTTAACGTTTTGCCCAGCCACAGCAACGATCTTTGCAGGTGTGCGGCATTTGTGACCCTCTTGCCCCTGATGCCTGCTGCAGTGAAACTGGCCTGATCCGTCCACCTGCAACCGAAGTGGACTCGACTGGCAAGTTTGGTCCGGAGTGCGCCTGGGGCCGGTGAGAAACCCTAACCTTAACTGGTGGCTCCTAGTGCCTTCATCAATGATTACGCATGAGTGGCCCCTGGGGGTCCCTCTCCTTTCCACTGCCAGTGCGAACTAGCAAACTAATCCGGAACCTTGAAATCACTACTGCCCTCAAGTGGAGGCCCTCCTCGAATAGTGGGAATGTATTCTTCATCGCTTCACCCACCTTCCTGAGCTGCTAGAGACCCATGAAGAGACCCCATTTTCCCCATGGGAACAACCGTGTGAGCCTGCACTACATGTACTATTGAGCATAAGGCTCCTCTCTTCTTAGGGTTTGGACTGCCTCTTAGGTGTGTGTTTGATGTTGAAGGGGACTAAAGACTATCTGCACTGCCTATTTTCCTTCCCCTCTAGGTTGTGAACATATTTCTTGCCTTTAACCCTTTAGACCCCAATGGCCTTGCATATATCTTGTATTGATTGTGTTGTGTTGGTTTAGTAGGATTGCTGTTATTCTTTTACTGTGTGTTGAGTTACGAAGGCCTTGTAATAATTGTGTTTATATTTTTGATATATACACCTGTCTGGGAGTAATAGTGTCCTTGCTCTGTGTGCTCATTGAGATCTTTCAGTCACCCTCACCCCTCCTGAAACTTAGTCTTGACCACCTGCCATAGCTACCACACCCACATAATTTTCCTCACTTCTCATCTGTACATTAGAGTTCCTCATGTATGGTCAGGCAGCGGAAACAGGCCTTCAGGTGGCCAAAGGTACGCTCTATACAGACACAGGTCCTGCAGTGAGCATGGTTGTAGGCCAATTCCTGTGGTGTCTGTAGATCCCGCCGAGGGGTCATGAGCGAGGGCAGCTGCAGGTATCTATAATCACCTGCATGGAGAGAGGTAGAGCCATGGGTCACAGTACATTGTGTGGGGGTGGCCTTTCATGGCTTCAGGACAAAGGGTATCATGTGAATGCATATGGAGCTACATTGTGTGGCATTCATCTTATTCTCTGCTTGTGCATGTTGTATCACTCGCTTCATACATCATATTTTATCAACATACACCCTGTTCCCTTGCAGCTGTTGTATGATCATGCGTCTGTCACTGCCATGTCAAGGTGACATGTTGGCTGTCTTGTGTCAGTATATTGCTCTTGTGCATCTGGCCTTATGTATTAACTATCAGCCCTCTATAAGCTTCTGGGGGGCAGCGGGTCTGCATTGGGGGCTGAATGTACATGGGTACTTGGCTGTGGTACTGACCGGGTTATTGTTGTGGGATGTGATGTGACACATTGTGTGACAACGATGCTGGATCAAACATGTTGCATTGTGGTACTTGTATTCATTTGTGTGTTGGTAGTCACTACTTTTTGTGTGCATCAGCGTATCCATTCAGGTATGTCAGACATGGACTGTGTGGAACTTCACCATGTCTGGACACTCGGCACGTTTTCTTTGGATTTTGGTGGTGGGAAAACCACCGGCTGACTATCCACTGCAGGCAACGACCCTGAACCTTCTCTGGCATAGACAAGTGTACACTTTGGGTGAAGAGCAGCAGTTGCACAGTGTTCTCGTATAGCTCGGGAAGAGGTTGCCTATCCAGGTCCTCTCTGGTTCAGTCCTTGAGTCAGTACAGCAGTTTTCAGATTCGGTGAAGAGATGCAGCCGCAGACTTGTTCCTCCTACTGGACTCCAGGTTACAAGCTTAAGATGACTTTAGCTTCAGCTTGAGGTTTCTTGTTACAGCTTCTGACAAGGAGGTGAATGTGAGGCCCCCGTTTATACTAAACACTCCCCATTCAGTCAGGCTGAGCGAGGCGCAGCCAAACAATCACACACAAGTGCATTCATGCAGGCAGCACCCAATCAGGCGAACAGGCATTCAGGCTATTCATCAGAAACCAGACACCCACAACACAAAATATGGATTGGGGACAACTCCCCAGCCTTTCATTGCACCACAATGCATTCATTCCAGTTTAGTCAGGGCTGGCTCAGGCATTGTGTCACACAACAAAGACCAGACCCTCACAACAAAGAATGCATCTTGGCTACTATCTACATTGAGGCAGGCTCCACCCCAAGGGTGCACCCACAAAAGCAGCCTCTGGGATGGCTCCAGCCAGTCTGGAAGGAGGCAGCCCCAGAGCCATGTATGGTCCTTCCACCCAACAACCATTCAGGGAAAGGGAACAGAGCCAGGGCTTTTCAGCACTTTGAGAAACAAGTGGGTAAGGCAAAGAAAACCAAGAGACCACCAGTGGCGATCGTGCCTTTGTGTAGGAATCCATATGTCAGGGCCTGGGTATCCCACACCGGAAGGATACCTAGAGCCACTGTCACATCAGCATGTAACTGCCACCAGCCCATAACCTGTTCTGTGGACAAGACACATGTGCCCAAAAACATACACTAGTGGTACATGGCTGTATCCCTACCCATAGGTGCCCTAAGGGTATCCATGTGTACTGTTCACCAAGAAAAAAAAAGAGCTGCACCTGTGCAGAACATAAGCAGAACACACAGTCTAAGGAGGTATAGGACAAGCACACAAGGAGGTCCTGTCCCTCCAAGGCATTTCCCTCATAACAATAGTTCCCCGGACTGAGGTTCGGGTGAAATAAGCTCCCACAAGGTTGTCACCCTCATCCAGATGGTCAACATACCTGCACCTGCACCTGTATTATCATGAATCTTCCCTGGTCTATGCTCAATGGTGAAGTGTAGCCCTTGCAGGCTAATAGACCACCTGAGCAGTTTGGGGTTTTCACCCTTCATCTGTTTGGACCTTGATGGTAGACCTAGTTTGACCTTGACCTACCTGGATTGGTCAACTGAGACACTAAGGTAGGCCAACAGAACTCTACAGGTGGAGTCCCACCTGGATAACACATTTTTTGGTTCCACTTTCAGTCTCTACTTTAATTAAAGCAAAGATTGGAGCAGGAGTCTCGTTCATGCATTTCCCAAATAAGGTCAAGGGTTTCCACTCTGCAATTACTTTCTTTGATGTTCACCCCCAATTCCCTTCTGATGACTTGTATTGGCACAGATCTTCGGAGGGTAAACATAAAGATATATCCCACCCTGCATCAAAAATAATCTCTATGGAAAAAGAATTTTTCGGGGTGATCACTCAGTTATTACTTTCCAGGTGACATCCACAATCTAATTGAATTGCTTCTGAACATCTTAGAATAATTGAGCTAGTTGGAGAGAGAAAACATTATTAGATAACATGTGCTTTTTAATTCATGTTGTTCAAAAAATAAAAAACATTAGTACAAAAATTTCTCAGTGTTCAACATGGATGTATTCAATAGTAAACAACAACGAAAGGAGAGACTATGGGCTAATTTCAAGACACAGAGGTTCAGCACTTTTTGCAGCCTAAGAAATCAGAAACAAAAAGAACTAATGTGTCACTCATCCTTAAAACCTTCTATCCTCTGACTCCCCTCTTTTAACCTTCAACACCAAAACACCCAGACCACAAACCAAATAGGTACTGGGTAGCACACAGATGGAATCTTAAAACATATTTTTTTATTTTATGTATATATATCTCAATCTCTTCAGTTCACATATAAAATGCTAAAACACATTTTTTTTACATAACCTGGTGCTGTTAAGAATAATCATCGACAAACATACAAAAAAATTCATATTTATAATAGTACTCCAGGTCAATATTTTAAGGTGGTTGATGCAACCTCAGTGGTCAATTGTCCACTTATGGAAGAACGACCTTGTAGTACAAAGGTGCAAAAAGTGCAAAGTGCAAAAACGTTAAAAATTACCACATTAATATCTCAAAAACAATTTAAACAACAACAAATTCAATTGTAGTGTAAACTCTGCGTTGGCTTTTTTTATACAATTATTTTCTAATGTATAAAGGAACCCTGACCTAAAGCAAGGGACCCATTGAACCCTTATATTAGGATATATTCACAAACTCCTTTCTTCCGAAAGGTATCTTGTACTCAATAGCTCTATTGTTATATCACTGTTATTAAATCACAGTGCTTCGTACCCTATTCAATACCCGTGTATTCAATAGTAAACAATAAACATATTCTAATCAAAGGAAAAAGCATTTATCTTCATGCTTCATGACAAAAGACATTCAACAATCTGACAAACAATAATTACAATTTCAAAGTATGACATTTAAAAGTGGATTTTTGAAAGGGAAAAACTTGTATTCAGTTCCCTAATTTGTCCCCCTCTGCTGGGTGTCTAGAAAGAGGCTCCCTATATCTTTTCCTTGTAATTTATTACTTTGTTTGGAAAATGAGGCCAAAGTTAGTGAAAGTTCCAAAAAGAAAAATATTCTTTGTTCTGAGGCTTTAATTTAGCCATTTGTCTGGGTCTTATATAGTAAAAGAATTATTTGCCTACGTGGGGCTTGGTGCTCAACCAAGCATACCACGTTTCGGCGGTCCTTCAACTTTGTTGTTCATCCGTCTTCATCAGGGCGTCTTATTTGAAGACCCTGCCGAGTCTTGGGTCGTGTCTAGTCCGGAGTCTTGACCCGTCCTTCGACCTAGTGCACGGCTGCCTGTTACACCTCTGTATTCAAGAATTTTTGAGGTAGGTGGTCCAGAGTCCCTTTCCTAATTGTGGTGGCTCTTGTCCCTGGTGGAGGGTCCAGGCTTCGGTTTAACGTAAGGGGGCCTGGAAAGGTGGCTTAAAACACATCCCAAGCAGTGCAGATCTTTGGAGGCCCACAACTCTCTTTCAATAAACACCCTGTAAGCTCGCACAATGTTTCTTTGGGAACCACAATAGTAAATCCAAACTATACGTCAGGGCAGCTACAACCTTTTCCCTATAGAATTCCAATGTTTGCAAAATGTTTGCAAAATCGACAAAACCGTGGCTTCAATATTTGTGCTTGATTGGCCAAAATTATGGCTTTCCCTTTAGGGTTGAAAGGTTATGAGCTCCGACTCTGCTTTTGCTGATTCACATTCCAAGGTAGTTAAAAGAATCTACCCTTTCTATTGTTGATGCACCTAAGTGCAATATAAGTACCTGTTTCTTCTTACCTTTACCTTTTTCTAGGATTAGGATCTTTGTTTTACCTGTATTAATTTGTAGATCGCTCCTAAAGGCATTTTCAGGCAGTCTTTTCAGCTCTCTTTGAAGTCCTATTGCAGTATGGTCTAACAGGACTAGGTCATCCACATATAATAGATGACCCACCATTGCTCCTCTAACTTTTGGTGGAAAACACCTGGTTTCTTCTATGAAAGGACCCAAGTCGGAGAGATACAGATTGAAAAGACTAGGTGGTAAGGGACATCCTTGTTTAACTACATGACCTGTTGGTATTTCTTCAGTCAGTAACCCCCCAACGTTCAGTCACACTCTCAATGTGGTATCTGAATGGAGTGCTTTCAATTGGTCAACCAGATCTTCAGGGCATCTCTGGTCAATTTACACCACAGGCATTGTCTATTTATACTATTGAACGCTTTAGCTAACTCAACAACGGCTGGATAGATTTTGCAGTTTGATCTCAAAGCTTTATCCTTCAGCAGTGACAGCAGAAATATTGTTGGTGTTGTCCCCAAACTCCTGACAAATCCTGTCTGGAATATATTGTATCTACCTTCTCCATGCAACCAAATGTTCAATCTCTTTAATAGGAGCACAGCGTATAACTTGCCCATAACATCCAAGAGGGCATTAGAGCGATAGTTTTTTGGGTCGTCCCTATTGCCACTCTTGCATATGGGCACCACTTTCGCAGTCCTGTGTGATGCAGATACATTTTGTACGATCATTATGTTTTCCAGTATCAAACATATGAGTGTGGCACATTGCTCTGGATGTTGTTTTAGGACCATATTTAATAGTAATTTATGGTGGCGTAATTAACGCCTTCACCACTCCCATTATGCCCTATGGGGCAAAAATGGGAATGGGGAAGGGTAAATGGGTTAATGGGGATTTACCGCCCCACCAACCTCGGAATGGGGCAGTAAGTCCGCCAACCACCATGGCGTAAACATAGTTTACGCCATGGCGGTAAAGGTACGGCCCAGGCGGTAACTTACCGCCTGGGTCGTAATGAGGCCCTTTGTCTTTTTAGTTCGACCTTCCTTTCCTGACCTTCACTTCCTTGTCATTTTGTCTTCAGAGTCAGGTCCATCTTCGGTTGTCTGTAGTCGTATCTTCTTCAGCAAAGCCTATCGACCAACCAGGTTGACTTACCAATGCCATCCCTTATTTCCATCTCTTTTGCTGAGTTCGTACAGAGGGAAGTCATCTGCAACTCCCAGTCTGAATTGTTTACCACAGGAACGGTTTTTGTGTTGTATTGTGAGGTAGCAACTGTCACTGAATCAGTCAAGAGTGTTAGATTGAATGCCAATAGTTGGAAGGTCATGGCTGATTAGTTGCTTTACTATGATAAAAAGTATGTGTAAATACACTATGTCCATACGGTCCACTCTTATGAACACATTTACAAAGATGCCTTCAGTGGTAATTTGTCGTAGGTTAGGAACACAGTGGAAGAGCGTTAACAAATTATACCTATTTAGAATACAATTGTCCGCTCCGTCCACTACTCTTTCCAATATGAGTCAGTGCATACAATCTCCCACAAGAATTTTCTCTTGGGTGTTATTTCCCACCTCTCTCTTAGTTTATGTGAACTCAATTAACAGGTGAGTCCTACTTTTTCTATCTGAAAACTCTCCATTCGTTCTCTTTTGTTCCATGGGTTTAGTAGCACTCAGATTATTTAGTAGTACCTTCTTCACCAGAATGATTTGGTCATCTTCATGTACTAGTCTCATTAATGGCTTTACTGCCGTGTCAGATTGATCAGGTATCATCTTCAGACACCCATCTTGATAGTTGGTAAAATCTACTCCATTATTTTCACAAGATGTAAATTTAGCAAGCACTTTGTCCCTTTTTTCTGCTTGTGTCAGAAATGGCTTTGTTTGATCCATACAACTAGTAGGCATGATCAATGAGACCAAAGGATGATTCATAGTGTCCTTGACTTCGTCTTCCAACGAGTATGTTGATCCATTTAACAGTACATTCATAGTATCAAGCTCCATATATTCCTCACTTAGATTTTGTTTGTTCTCCTCTGACACCTTCTGGTGTGTCTTTTTGCCGTTTTATGTTTATGTCTTCTCAGCCAAATATGTTTCGATTGGTGATTGTGAAAACTTCCTCAAAAAACTCCTAGAGTCATTTGACTTAACAATTGTCATTAGTATTTGCTGTTTGTTAGTAACACTCACTAATACTCTTCTTTTCTGTTTTCCGGCAAATAGTGGGTAGGAGTTTAATGTTACAACCTTTGTGTGCTTATCAATCTCCAATGTACTCTCAGCCAAAGCGATAGAGTCGCTCTTATCTAGAACAATGCCTTCCAATTATTCCGAGGTAGTCGGGTTTCACACTGTGAAGTCACCAAGGGGACTAAATTAGCCTCATCTCTATTCTGCATAGACATTAGGGTTGCTGACTTTGTATGATTCACAGGATCCTGTTCAGTTGAAGGGAGATCCACGTTTGGCTCCGGTTATTGTTTGCTATGATTCCTTTTTGGCCTTTACCCGCCACATGTCTTTCGAGGACAACACCTGCCTGCAGCAGATTTACCTGCTGTAAGAAAACCTTTGATATAAATTATCTTTGAATGCAGCATGGCCATTAAGGTCGTTTGGACTTTTAAAGTGTCATTAATGGACTTATAGTTTAATAAATGGAGGCATAGCAATAGTCACTACCGACATTTGTCTAAAAGGGTCATAGTGACCAGTTTTCTTTGGTGGATTTTTCTCCTTCTTTCGATTTTTAGTTCTCAGTCAGTCACGTCTAGAGTACGATATGCTGGAGGATGATGAGGATGAGGTAGAGGCACTTCTACAAGATACATCCGACAGGGGGTCTCACCCTCCCGTATCTGTTTATCTCCTTTTATTGCTGCAAGGTCTTTTCCTGGTTTGATCATAATGAATTTAGAGGTATTGAGCAAGGTCATGCTCTCTTCCTCTCAAAACTCTTTATTATTAAGTTATTCTTCTCATTACTTGGCGTATCTAGGTTGGTTTTGGGTATGCCTTTGCATGGACAGACAGCTTGCATCTACTAGGTGGATCATTAATCTTATTCTACCAATATCACATTTTAGCAATAATTCTATTTGTCGATAACGGCACTCCTGTCAGAGAGCACCAAAGTATTAACTGAAAAGGATACGGTACTCAAAAGGATACAGGTGTTAGGGTCTTCCGGATCCCTGTTCACACGTTTTGATAGTTGTGAAGTCAAGTTAAGACCTTCCAAATGATACAACTCTCTGACTGGTAAAACAGGCAGAGCGATGGATCACTGGAAAGGGCGTGGGTAAGGTATAGGAAGTCAGCCTAGAACAAAATAAAGTATCATAAATAACTGCCCCAACCTGAGTATGATGGAACAGAAAATGACATGAATGCACACACTGACCTTAAGTCTAGGGCAGAAGAATCCAGCAGAGTCTCTTGAGGAAATACAAGGTAGAACAAACGACAAGGAAGGGAAGATTAGTAAGGGAGACTTATCCCGAACGGAACGAGGCTCACGCTAGATACCGGGTTGATGCACCACAGGATAGCGTCCAAAGTACTGTTCACTGTCACCTTCCAATAATCCTTGAAAAGCTTCCTTCCCACGTAGAGTAAAGTATAGAAATGAGTCAATCCCCCTGTTAATATCACAGGTGCAGGAGTTGGAAATAGCGCCCTTTTTATGGTATAAACAAAGTACACGCGGTTCTGTACAGCCGCGAAGTAAATAGCGTGTGCGTGTGGGTTTACACGCGATTAGGATTCACGCAGTCCAGGCCAGCAGCGCTTGAAGACAACATATGCGTGTGGATTTACACGCGAACAGGATTCACGCAGCCCAGGACAGCCGTGTTTGAAGACAACGTGCGTGTGTGGATTTTACACGCGAACAGGATTCACGCAGCCCAGGATAGCCGCGTTTGAAGACAACGTGCGCGTGTGGATTTACACGCGAGCAGGATTCACGCAGTCCAGGCCAGCAGCGCTTGAAGGTAAAGTATGCGTGTGGATTTACACGCAACCAAACAGCTCCAGGAATCAGCGTGTGGCGGAAAACACGCTATAGAAGGCCCAAAAAGTAGCTGTAGTAACCTGCAAGGATGCAGATCGGAGGTTCAGCTACACAACGCCAAATGATTCGATCAGAAGCAGCGAGTGAAGTTTCCACGCTGCTTATATACGTAATGCCGTAGTTCACGTGACGAAGCAGAATACACGTGAAGTTAGCGACGTGAAAAGTGCAAACGTCGTTTTCCCGGCAACGTATCGAACAACCGCCATTTGGAATAGAACGGTCTAGCTGTTCTACGAGCGTAGGAGGTAGGACCACGTCCAGCATGCATGACAACTCCTTTCCACTGCTCACAGTTGGGGCTGTTTTGATCTGTGATTCCACTTTCTTTTCATTATGAACAGGGTTAGGCTGCTGCAACTTATCAATATAGGCTTGTAAGGAGGTTGAGTTAGTTGTAACTCTTGTTTGTGCTGTCGTACGTCCACAAGGGCTACTGTTTAATAGATTGTGGTTCTGTATTTGTACAACATCTACAGCAGGAACCTCCACTCCTTCTATAATCTCCAACATTTTGAAATGTGTAACTTCCCCAACAGGGGCCAAGGTCACCCCCACCTCACCGTTCATATGGTTTACGTAGTCTAAAATGGAGTTTTTATTTGCCCCTTGCTCCAAGATTTTAACAGTGTGGGCATAGTTCCACATGAACCTTGTCTCACTCCTTTCCACCTCCATTTTATTCACACAAGATTGTTTATCAGTCTTTGTAATATCGGCTGAGAACATAGAGAGTTGGCTTTTAGTTTTGACCCATTGTAGTTTAACCCTCCATGAGTATTTCCCCCCAGTGCCAAGGCCTTTTTTGGTGATTTTGGTATGTGGCCATTCAAAGCCTTGTAACTTTTTTGTTACATGAGATATCTCGGCCAAATTTTGCTCCTTTTTTCCCCACATGTAGGCGGTCGTAACGCCACCAAGGTATCCTAGGATGCTGTAGGGGGGTGAGAGAAAATAAGCAAAGAAGCCTGTGTTTTTTTCTGTTGTAAGAGCTAGGAACAAATGGTATGCTGTGCTGAATTCCCCAATTTCCTGGCTTTCGAGAACAGGTTGAGTGGAAACAAAAAACATTTTTTTTGATGTGGTTATCAACTGTTTTGTGAGAGGTAGGCGATTTTGGCCATTTTTGCCAATTGGACATGCATGGACGGAATGGGAGAAAAGGGTAGGAAAGCCGAATTGGAGGTGATTTGTGTAGGTCAGGCAACAACTAGGTAGGGGAAAATGCCATAAATTGGGGGAAAAGCGGAAAATTGACACAAAAAAAAGGTATGTGTTGGACATGGTTGGCTTGGTACGGCAATGGCTTCTATGAATTTTGAGAAAAACCATGCTCCGCTACATTCCCCCGACTCTTGCAGTTAGGAAAACACACATTTTTTGTAGTGTTTTTCAAAACAAGCAATACCACAAGCCAAACACTGAGCCATGGTACACAGGAGCTTTACGCTCATGGCCTGAACAGATGCACTTTGCATGTGTAAATCAGGAAAACCAATGTGGTGAGAAATGGCAAGCACACAAGAGCACAGGCAGACCTTTTCAAGGGTAGGTGACTTGTGCAGGTTACAAAAGTGTATGGTGCCTAAAGCAGCGACTAAATGTAGGTCACATTTGGGAAATGAAAGGGTTGTGTGACAAAGGGCGCCAGCAAATGGGTCAAAACGTTATGAGAACCACAGAAACACAACAAATGTTATACCTTCCCGCATTCCCACAGGTGTGCCGATGAAAACGGTACCTCACATGAGTGGGTGCACCTACCTGGGCGCCAACGGGAAAGCCTAAAACACAAATAACCCCAAGTCTGTTTCGACACCTGAATTTGACACTTTCTCCAGACAAGCGCAACATACAGATATGGGCCTCAGGTGTCCAAGCCACCAAGGAAAACAGGGAACCCCAAGCATTTCCAAAAAGAGGACATTCGTGGGAATCCCCAGAGGTATGAGTTGCGCACATCGGCCCAGAATTTATTACCCAGACACCCCCGCAAAGTCTGAAATGTGGGAAAGAAAACGCATTTTCCACACATTTCACTCGGCTCATTCATCGAAATACGCCGCCAACAACACATGGCCTACCGTCCCGCATTCCCACATGTGTCCCGATGAAAATGGTACCTCACATGTGTGGGTGCACCTACCTGGGCGCCAAGGGGAAAGCCTAAAAAACAGGTCTGTTGTCACACCTGAATTTGACACTTTCTCCAGACAAGCGCAACATACAGATATGGGCCTCGGGTGTCCAAGCCACCAAGGGAAACAGGGAACCCATGCATTTCCGAAAAGAGGACACCTGTGGGAATCTGCAGAGGTATGATTTGCGCACATCGGCCCAGAATTTATTACCCAGATACCCCCGCAAAGTCTGAAATGTGAGAAAAAAAACGCATTTTCCACACATTTCACTCGGCTCACCCATCGAAACACTCCGCCAACAACACATGGCCTACCGTACCGCGTTCCCACTGGTGTCCCGATGAAAACGGTCCCTCACATGTGTGGGTGCACCTACCTGGGCGCCAAGGGGATAGCCTAAAACACAGGTAACCCCAAGTCGGTTTCGACACCTGAATTTGACACTTTCTCCAGACAAGCGCAACATACAGATATGGGCCTCGGGTGTCCGAGCCACCAAGGAAAACAGGGAACCCCATTCATTTCCGAAAAAAGGACACCCTTGGGAATCTGCAGAGGTAAGATTTGTGCACATCGGCCCATAATTTATTACCCAGACACCCCCTCAAAGTCCGAAATGTGGGAAAAAACCCAATTGTCTGCACATTTCTTACGGCTCACCCATCGAAACACGCCCTCAACAACACATGGCCTTCCATCCCACGTTCCCACAAGTATCCCGATGAAAACGGTACTTCACATTTGTGGGTGCACCGACCTGGGTGCCAAGGGGAAAGCCTAAAACACAGGTAACCCCAAGTCTGTTTTGACACCTGAATTTCACACTTTCTCCGCACACCATACAGATATGGGCCTTCGGTGTCCAAGCCACCAAAGTAAACAGGGATCCCCATGCATTTCCGAAAAGAGGACACCAGTGGGAATCCGCAGAGGTATGATTTGCGCGAAGCGGCCCATGATTTATTACCCAGAACCCTAGACAAAGTGAACATTGTGTTTTTTCCCCACCAAATATCATACTTTTTCGGGGATTGTGGCTAATAAAAACTGAGGCAATTTGTGCAAGACAGACCTCTGTGGATTCCCATGGGTGTCCTCTTTTGGGAAATGCATGGGGTTCCCTGTTTTCCTTGCTGGCTTCGACACCCTAGGCTCAAATCTGTAGGTTGCCCACATGAACAAATTGTGCTGTGCCGAAAGGCTTGGGGTTACCAGCGGGTTACCCTTTTCCTTTTGCACCCCGGTAGGTGCACCCACACATGTGAGGTACCGTTTTTGTCGGGACACCTATGGGAACGCGAGAAGGTATGACATCTGTTGTTGGCGACGCGTTTCGGTGAGTGGATACAGGGAAATGTCTCTGAAATTGGCTGGAAATGAAGACAATTATCAGATATTTCGCTCTGGCCATCAACCGAAACGCACCGCCAACACAACATGGATTACCTTCCTGCGTCCCTACACGTGTCCCGATGAAAACGGTACCTCACATGTGTGGGTGCACCTACCGGCAGCGCAAAAGGAAAAGGGTAACCCACTGGTAACCCCAAGCCTTTCGCCACTGCCCATTTTGTTCATGTGGTTGAGGGTACGTTGACACCCAGATCCAACATCTTGGTGACCTCTAACTGGATGTGGTTGTATACAGTGCCTGATATCCTGTAGCATCTGCTTTTGGAATACACACTGTCACCAGAGTCATGTTCGTGCCTGTACCATGGGGTGAGACCTGGTGTCAGTGAGAACAGAGGGGCCTACTGCTGGAGCAAAGCCTTGCAGACCCTCTGCAGCTCTGGTGTCAGTTCTGGAGATACATGCATTCCCTCCACTAAGCCATGCTGAGGGTTGCTATGCAGAAAGTAAGGAAGGGGCTCAGTCTCATCCTCCTCTTTTCCCAAAGCTAGCATAATGCATGAGACGTCTTCTGTCCATTGAAAAGGCTTGAGCCTGTTAACATGGAAGAGCTGAGGAGCTACCCCCAGTGTACTCATGTCTACCAGATATTTGACTTTGCTCATCTTGGAGATTGTCCTGTCGGGTCCAGTCCACATATCTGCTGAAGCTTGGTGGGCTCCATCACAAGGATCCCCTGGCCAGCAGTCTAGTCCACTTGTGAGGGTTCAAGGTCATCCCAGTACTTGTTCAGCTCTTGGCTAGCCTTGAGATTTGCTGATGCCTGGCCCGTCATCCGTGCCATCTTTCTCTCAAAAAGCTACTGCACAATTGTCTGTAAAGCAAGTTTATTGTACAAATGGGCGAGAGATGCTACATGTGGTGTCAGGAGTGGGATGTGACTCAATTGAGACAAATTTGGGAACCCTAAACTTCAAGAAGCTTAGTCATAGAGACTCAGATCCCTCTATTGCCATGAAAGATTCCATAGGCTTTGATATATGTAGCAGCAGAGAAGTTACTATCCCTCCTGAAAAAAGAGGAATGATTCCCAAAGACTTAGTCTTGATACCCCAAACTGGGTGTTATATAACATTGGTTAAAAAATCTGCCTGACCTGGATGTTCGGTCTTGATGTTCTAGCAGGCAACATAGAGCCTGACTTCTGGAGAGACATAAAGGTTCTTCTACAGAACCATGGTGAAATTCCATTTGAAGTACATTGTGGGGACAAAATTGCACAGGGACTTCTTGAAATAGCTCTAGCTCCCTGTTTTATAGAGAGTGAACCACACGAGACTGACAGAGGTACCTTAGGCTTTCGGGAAGCTGATGAACCAGCTACCACTGACGAAAAAAGGGAAGGACACCCTACCATCCTTCCCGACCTAGCCTTACTGTACCGAAAGGAAACATCCACAGAAGGCCAAAGTAAAACTCAGTAATCCCCAAAACCCATCGGAAGATCGTGCTAGAGATTGCACATTCTCATTTGAAAGGGGGACACTTAGGCCAATCTAAGACCCATGCGCACATCAGTGGGAAATGTACTGGCCAGGTATCCATGCTGATATAAAGAACTTAATTCAGACATTTGCACTATGTCAGAAAACCAGTACACACATTCCCTTGCCTGCCCCTCTGAAAACTTTACCAATAATGGAGTTCCTTTCTCCCGGGATGGGATGGGTATCATTGGACCATTGGAAACCTCCAGACTAGGTAACAAATATGTCCTCGTAATCATTGATTATGCTGCCAGACACCCAGAGACATTCCCTATGCGGAACAACACAACCCAGCTAATGCCATATTTTTCCATGGTTGCCTTTCCTAAGGAAATTCTAATGGATCTGAGATAGAGTTTTATGAGCAAACTCATGGATAAAGTCAAGGAATTACTCCATATTGCCACCTTAAGAACCTCAGTTTACCACTCCCAAACAGGTGGATTGGAAAAAAGATTCAATGAGCAAACTCATGGATGAAGTCAAGAAATTACTCTATATTGCCACCTTAAGACCGTTTGTGCAGGAGGGACCCCAGCCGGCCCATAGGACTGGGGGTTTCCCAAACAGCACTTTAAGATGGAATAGCAGCACCCGTGAGATAGATGGGGATGCAGATTCGTACTCAAGCATCAAATCAATAATGACAACTCAATGGTTTGGCAAAGGGAGTCCATTTAATGACAAGTACAAAAAACAGGGAGTTATGAATATCAGCAGTGGCGCGATCATCCTTCTCGCTTCAACTCCAACGAACTTTACAGAAATCTCATCCTTTATACTAAAAACTTATCATCGCTGACATGAAAAACACTGAAAGTGTTGCATGCAATTCTATTGGTTATAGGAAGGTAACTTTACTATAGGTACTATAGCTGTATATGGAAACGGGGAGAGGGGATTGGATAACTAGTGTCAGGTGGGGCATCTAACCCCTTCCTTCAGAATGACTACTGTAAACATCACAAAAAGTACGACATCTCATTGGTTCTATGGACTATAGGATCCTAGATTACTTGGTACATTGTGAATGGGTTGATACCACGTCACCTTGTACTTTTCCACTTTGCCTAGCAGCATGCAGAATGGTAGGCCAGGTGCAGGGCTCCCATCAGTTCCCCTAGCCTCCCACCAACCAGTACCACCATCCAGCACTGACCCACTGACCATGTGTCAATTAGTTTCTAATTTGTAGGCCTCGATGCTGCCTCTCTTTCTGGGAGAACTCAGATATCTATGCATGGCTCAAAGCTGCACATAGGTGTGAAGGCCCCAACTCTTCTTGCTTGGCATGTCACGTGTCTTAGGCTCTGTGAAATCGTCTCCGTCTCTATGTAATTCGTGTATTTGATTTTAGCTTTCTGTTCACCAAATGCCTTCTGCTGCTTATCTCGACTCCTTTGAAAAGGATACTCCGCTCTTGGTGTCATAAATTGTATTAACCTGTATCAGTTTAAGATGACCTTGGTTTCTTTGCACTGGCCTCATGCAACTGAGTTTCGTTTCTGTCCTTGGCTTTCGATTCCCGTGTTTGAGGGCCTTCGCTCCTGGGGCCTCTGGTAACTTGCGGTTGGTTCTGCCCTTTGCAAAATGGACATGTATGTTATATAAAGTGTTCCTTTTGAGGTAGATATGTATATGTGGCGCTTGCCACATCTAATTTCCCACTGAGCATAGCAAGCCACATGATTTCCTCAGCTTTCTTGCTTTTCCAAGCATTTGTACATGTGTAAACTAGTTGCATGTCTGCATCGCTCTTATGGAATAAGCTTCTTATACTTGGCATCATTCTTTTAACTTCAACTCAGGATGTTGCTTATCCATGGTATTTCATCTCTTTTCGTCATTCACAGGTCGTTGTTTTTTTTATCTGAAAGTCAGTCCAAGTTCTTGTGACGTTACCATTTGTCTTCTTTTAGGACTTTCTTGGCCTCTTCAGGAACTTTACTCAGATGATCTTCATTCCTTTTTATTTGTTGATATGGTTTCCTCAATGGGTACTTTACTGTCCATGTTTTCTTTGATGTTGGTACTTCAATGGGTGCTATCGGTCTAATCGGTACTGGGCAGAGCCCTACTGCAGCTCTCTGCTGGTTTATTTGCTCATCGTACCTCACATATCTCGGCGTGAATATTCCTGGTACTTCAAAATGGGTGCTTTGAGTGCAGGTCGTGCTTGGGACCTCCTCTACACTCCCCCCTCTGGGCGATTCATTGACCACTTTCACTTTTCCCTTGGCACCCACTTTTTCTGCATCTTCTGCATTCAATTTCACTTCATCGTCTGGGTCTGTACATGATGGCCTGAAGAAATGTCTTTTTGGGGTCCATATCTTTATCACTCCCTTCAAGCTTCCTGCTGTTCTCACATGTTCATCTTTGTTGAATTTCATAAGTTGACATTGTCCATTTGGGCTGCAATAATTCAATTTCCCCACATAATTTCTATGCCTCCTTGGATATTGAAACCTTGTTCCTTCTGGTGCGTGACTGCTAGCTTATACAAAGTCTCTTATTTCATCATCAGTCAGGTCTTTGGGTGCCCGTTCTGACTTGACATCAATCATGATCTTCATCCCTATGGCTCTTTTTGCAGTTTTCTGGCATTGAGAGATTATTATCTTGATAACAAAAAATCTGAGGATCATCACCACTAGTAGGGCTCCTAGGAATTTGAATGTTTCTGCCATGCATTGTCGAACCCATGAGAACAGTGATCCAAACCAACTGTCATCATCTACTTTGTCGGTTTCATCAATCATTTTATTCTGTAGTTTTGTAGGCATACAGCATCCAGCTTCTGTTAGAGTTCTGTTTTCTTCATCATGAGAAGGTATACATGTGCAACATGATTCTCCGATTTTTGCACAAACACCTCCATCCATGGCTTCGATCATGTCATGGATGTATCAGTTTTGAAGAGTCATTAGTCAAATCGCCCTTAATTCTTCCTTGATCACATTGAATGCCTTTATAGTTGTATTGATTGTCTGCAGTAACTCACATCTGGTTATTTGTAACCATTTAGTATTTGCTCCAACTTGGATTCTCGGCATGAAGATTGTTGTGAACACTAATGAGGTCTGACTGAACAGCCTATGTTCATATGGAATTGTGTCAAAAGTTTCTATTGATTTGGCAGAGAAATAATGTTCTCTTTTCATTCTGCTTCTTACTTCCACAGATCTCTTATTCCTCAGGTGAGCATTTGCTTTCGGAAAACTGTCAATATTCAAATCACCTTTTGGAATCACCAGCACTGGAACATGGACATTTACTAATGTGCATATACCTCCCCAGTTTTTCGGCAGTCTGATATATGCTTTGGATCCACATGCCCAATAATGATTCATGGTCACTGCAGTAGCGTGTAACATTCCTGGAGTATCAAAGATTCGTCCACAGCTCTGATTTTCTCCAATTTTTCTTGTACCATTTTTTCTGAAGCACAGTTTCGGATTCTCCAATAGCACTATCTGTAGGTGTCCTCCACTGTCTTCAACCCATGTCAATAGTTTTGCAAGTTTCGGTCATAGGGCTTTCAAAGCTTCTGCGCATTTTCAATTGCTTCTTTGCAGGGTCCGGTGACCATCCAGGCTTTGCAGATCATTACTGCTTTCTCCCATCCGTCTGGTGAAAGCACTGTTCCCCATATTTGCATTTGGCATCTGTCCTTCCATTTTCTGGCCTCTTCTGCAGATTTTCCTTTGACATCAAGTTCTTTATTCACTTCCCATCTAATGCCAGCTCCTTTCTCTCCTGGCTTCTCATATCTGATCACATGATTTCTCATATGGGCTCTGTTTCTTGTCTTTATATCCTGTATGTATTCATCTTCATCTGGATCTGTCTTTTCAGTTGCCCATTTAAGGGAAGCATCACTTCCCTTGAATTGACCTCTTGTCTTGCACATTTCTATGTGTGATAGACAGTGTGCTATTTGGACGTCAATTTCTACGGCTACAAAGATCTTTGATTTCCGCATGCTGTAGGGTAGGATTGCGCAAACAAAGCATTCCCCCTCTGAGCTCCGTCTTCCAACTTCTTTCATATGTTGGTACCATATGTTATTTCCCAAATGTGCTGTGCTGTCCAGGTAATCGTTTAGTTCACTGTCATCTCCTTGTATGTTTCTCTTAATTCTCAAGGTTTTCATGTAGTTTGCTATCATCACATCTTTAATAACATCCATGTAGCTTCTTCTCACTGGGGGATTTGCAGGCACTTCCATCCATGCTTCAGGCCTCTTCATCTGTACCAATGAGGTAGGCGGAAGGCTTGCAATTCTTTCCCTCACCTCCTGTCTTTCCTTGGCTCTGGTTATGAATGGCCAAATTGATTCTGTCAATAGCTCTGCACGTGATAGCTTTGCGGAACTTGCTTGTTCTCTTCATTGGATCAGGTGTGTGTGTCAATGCTGTCTCTGTTGGTTTATTCTTCAGCTCTTTTTGTCTTTTCGGAGGCTCAGCTTCTCCCCTTTGTCTTTCCTCTTCACTTGTGGGGTAGCTTCTCACAGTTGGTTGCCCTAATTTCTTCCCTTCTTTGGCCTGTGGTTCTGTAGCTATTGAAATTGGATCTGGTATATGTGCACTAGTCGTTTGCATGCGTGTGGTTGTAAGAAACTTGTTTTCACTCACATTTTGCTGACCCTGTCTCAGGCTTGTTAACCTGCTTGTTACAGCAATTATGTGTGTGTCATTGCTACTCACATCCATCTCAAGTTCACTCACTCCATTGTCAGATCTTCTAGGGACTGAAATGACTACATAGGGTCTGGGTGCCTTCATGGACCTCTTGTGTGCATCGTTAGGTGGGTGCACTGGACTCTGAATGCTTTGTCTATGTTTGGGAGAATGATCCAGAATGGCTAATTTCCCTTGCCTACTGAGTCCCTCAGCCGCTTTGCTGTATTCCTAGGATTTATTTTTGTTCACCTGGTAAGAGTATGAGCCTTTTTTTCCCACTCTTACATGTGTTTTGCTGTGTGTGTTTAACATTTTTGTGTTCATAGACTGTGGAGCTTCACCTACTCCATAGGCATCATCTTTTTACTATGTGTCACACAGCACCTTTAGTGCAGTGACACAGGGTTGTCTTTTTCAGACTTCCCACTTTAAACACCATATTATGGGACTGACTACTCTCTCTCACAACATGTAAAGTTGCCATTGACCTTATTGCAATTCATTTTTTCCAAGTTGAGATGTCAAAATTGCATGTGTTCATTTATGTGCATTGCAATTGTTTTACCATCATTAAAAAAAAAATTAAAAGGCCTGCTCATTAATGTATTTAAAGGGTAAATGAATTAAAATACATAAACCTCCAAAGTGTAATTAAGTTATTAAATTAATGCAATCTCTCTGTGAAGAAAATTAAATGTGAGGTATTAGGTCTGTAAAGTAGGAGAAATAAAAACTACTATCCCTAATGGCACTAACTGCAATTCATTCTATTATTATCTACAAGAAAGCAGTATATTAATACAATTGCCCATACAAGTGTATTGGGAACAGCTAAACAAAAAGCAGATGGCTCATAACTACACCGAAAGGTTTTTTGGAATGTGGTATTTGTATAACATGCCAATATCCAGTTAACAAGAGAGTGAATTTCCCTTTCAAACTTTACAAAAAGATCTTCCATTAATTGCAAACCTAATGTCATGTGCAGTCTGCATGTGCCATAACATGCATTTTGTTGCACGATTTATATTTAAAAAAAAATGGTTAGAAATCTGGATGTCAAATCACCCTTTTGAACACATTCAGAAATACATATGAAAATGTGGATGAAAGCCCCTACAATTCCCTGATATAGAACCAAGACAAGGACCAGAAATATTTTCCTTATATTGCAGCCTAAGTGAATGTATTAAATGCACTTAGCCTGGGTCTGAATTAGGGCTATACCGAATAGCATATTTAGTATTCGGCCAAATACCAAATAGTTTGTCAACTACTCGGCCGAAGCCGAATAGTTGCTTTATTTAACAAATCATGTTCCAAACTTCAACAAACACACTTATTAAAAAAACAATTAAAGCACCATTTTAAATGCATTATATACTTTTAATTCTCTTCATTGTAATTAATGTAGCATCTTTATTTAAAGTATAAAAGCCAGAAATAAAACACATTTAACCAAAATGATGGGACCAAATGTACAGAAGATTGTTGCATATTCAGTGGCAGTTAAAGTAGGAGGCTTCACAAATCTAAAAGGACTGCCTTTGTGAATCAGATGCATTGCATTCTCTATATAGTTGCAAAGTCGATGCGGTGGAGTTTCGAAACCTCTTTGCAGGTCACATAGAAATCTATAAAATGGTTCATGTCGGCTCATGCAGAACACCGTTCAAGAGGAAATCTGAAATGCGTCAACTCCATCTCACAACTATTCACCCCACCCAAACAAATGATGCTCACTTTTCACTTATCCTAGCCACTCCTTCTCACCACTACACAAACATAGGACACTTATAATTCCTGATAAAATATCAGATAATGTTTAAACTCAGGGGGGACCATGACGTACACAATGGGAAGTGACATGACAGGAACTGAAAGTATCCTAAAGTGAAATATGCACATTTTATTCAGTTTGTCTTTTCCAACTGAAAAAAGTGCACATTGGATATAAACATTGACCATAAGAAAAGATTTTCCTGTATTTTTGCAGGCAAAGTATAAAAGATGAGCCCCTTTTATGTCTAAGAATCTGTAACAAAACATGCCCTAAAGAGCAGATTACAATAAAAGATAATTTGCAGATGTGTGGTAGCAATTTGTCTGGTCTTGTGACTAAGTATCTTGTCTAATTCTGTTCAGTTTTGTAAATTGAACTCTATATTTGCCTTTCTGAGTTCTTGTTGCATTGTATTCAAATGAGAATATCAAGGTATTCGTCAAGAACCGAATAGCAAGAAACTATTCGGCCGGAATTCGGCCGAATACTTACTTGAAGCCGAAGTTCGGCACACCCCTAGTCTAAATGTATAGAGAGAACTTAAACTTTTCTTGAAATTGTAAAATAGGACATATTTTGTGCACGTTTTAGCAATGCATCTTGTAATAGATGCAACATGTTAAAGTGATTATCTTATTTGAGTCTAAATGTTCTGTGGCACAAGATAAAACATGAATGCTGTGACAGTTGAGTCAATGTTTTGAACAATAATTGGATACTCACCTCATTTATAGATAGATCTATTTTTGTGTCAGTAGAGGGGCAATACCACACTATGGCCCTCATTAGGACCCTGGCGCTAAGTGTTTAACGGCGCCGTAAAAGGCTGCGGCGCCGTTAAACACTTAGCGTCTTACTACGAGGTCCCTTTGCGGGACCCTACCTGAACGGCGGGTCTAGACCAGCCGTTAAAGTAGGGACCCGCAAAGGGACTCTCGAGGTAAGTACTGTACCGCAATTTGCTGTACCGTACTTACAACCTTCCCCAGTCCCATTGAGCCCTATGGGGAAAAAATGGGAATGGGGAAGGGCCAATGTTCAACGGGGAATTACCGCCCCACCAAACTTGGAATGGGGTGGTACTTCCCCATTGAACATTGGCAGACTTGTTACGATACCGGCACCAATCATGGTGCTAATAGCGCCATGGTTTAGCGCCAGTATCGTAATGAGGGCCTATGTATTGTTTGTAACAGTTCTTTATTAATTAGTATATTTTCTGCTTCTCTAGTGTGAATATGTATTAACTGAATAATGAAGACCATATAAATAATCAATTTCTAGCTCTACAGTTTTTGTTTGTGTTGATTTAATAGCAAATGCTGCTGGAACATCTAAGTGTCTTGGGAGGATAGCTCAGGGGCAACGTGTGCGCATTTGAAGCAAGACAACACGGAGCAACACAGGTTCGATCCCTGGGTCTGCATTTAGAAACCTCTGGGTATTAAGCACATTATAAATAACCTATCATATCATATCATTACATGCCTCGTCACCTTAAACCATTTACCGGTTGGTGTTTGCCTATTAATATTCTCAATATAGACAAAATAATGTTATTATGCATTACACCAAGATCCTATCAATAGCTATCATCTTAATATGGTGGCAAAGGTATGTGCCCCTTAATCTGTGTTTTATTCTGTGGATTGCCAGTTATCGTAAAGGAACCACATGCATTTGCAATATGACAGGCATGATTTGGTACTCATTGGCCTCATACCATAAACGTTATATGCATCATTGATTTAAGAACATCAACTTTATGAACTCACTCTGGTATATATCACAAGAGGGCTAACTCCTAGATCAGACCAACTGTCTCCTGAATTATTACTTGCACTTCATTGTTTACAGAGTGCTTTAACATTTCCACAGAGCCAAAAATACATAACCAAAACATATGAACCCATCAGCTCTCTCCTTTCCACAACTTGGTCAGGCAGGTCTTGACAACAGACCTGCCCGATATACCATCCAATAATCATTTCTATGATAATTTGATGTCCAGGCCTAACAAATACAACCAAGCATTACATTCTCACAATCCTGACTAGGTATTTGAACATTCCAAGTCTACCTCATCATCGATTCGTCTTCGTTGTAATACTGTACACAGCCTTGAGCCCTCCTTCGCATGCACAATAAACATAAGTTAATTATCACTAATTGAGCAGAGCACAATTTATCGCTCACATAACTGTATAACTGTAAATCGGTAGAATATGTTTGCTGAGGAACCTCATACTCAAATTTTATCTGCAAGGAAGATTTAAATTTAAGAGCACTGTTTATAGAGCACCGTGAAAATTGTTTTAGCAGAGCTTCCCTCAGAATTCAAGCCTCCCAATCTTCACATATATCTTTGAACTGAGTTATCTTTCAAGGGATTATGTTCTCTACACACAATTTTCTAATTGCCATTGTAACTTCATAACTGTACCAATTATCCTGTTCCTCGTCCTTAACTTCCAATTCCTTATTTGTGATTTGTGCACATCAGTTTGAAGAAATACAAATACAGATACAAATACAGATGTAGTCAACCAATAGTATTAATCATTCTAGTATTATAGGATAATGATGTGATGCCATGCTAATACTTAAAATTGTGAAAAGACCAGCCTCATTCGTTAACTGATGATAATTTATATTATTTTGAAATTTGCATTCTTAAATAAGCTAGAAGTAATACAAACATATTCATTCTATGTATTAGTTTCCCGAGATTAAAATGGGAGGATTCCTCTATTTCTTGGTGTTTGACAGAATGTGAACAAACTTGACTTAGAATTTAAGCTGTACAAGGTATTGTTTCTTTGTGTTGGCAGTGGATATGGTTGCCACAGGAATTATAGCAGGTGAATTTGTGGGGTTTTGCAGTTTTCCACTGGTCATGTCCTGCAGCAACAAAAAGTGGTCCCTTTGTCTAATGGAAGGCCTTCGATCATGCCCCGGGCACAAATGAGTACCGTCACAGATGGCACACAAATTTCTCTAAGCCGCAGACACAGTTCCAGAGATCTTAATAAGTTGTTATTGTGCCCTAGTTCCATCCCTCTCCATCTCATCTTCAAACATCTATACCTCAACTCAGGTGCCTCTAATTGTAGTTATTCTGTTCTAATATATTCACCCTCACTATGCTAACGGGCTAAATACACTCGGTCTCAGCCTAAATGTATGTGGCCTTATCTAACTAAACTCCATCAGGGACTTTCTATCTGTCCCTGCTCTATCCAGTTGTTAGTGTTATAAGGGGATGGGGAATGTTATTTGCGTCTTGAAACACCTTTTTCTGTATCGGCGCATTATAAATACCCACTAAATAAAAGCATGTGCCTAGCATACGCACTGCTTGATTTGGTCTTTGGTCAATTTCTTTTCAGGAGGGGCTGGACTTTCGAATTCCTTTAAGTTTTTAAATAGTTCACTGGTATCAATCAGATCGAGCATTAGCAATGCACAAAACATAATAAGATTTATTGGCTTTAATGATAGACTCATATTTTTTTTTTCTGCCATAACATATGCATCCCTATTTTCAAAGGATTTCGTTTTAGCCCACATATTATGAGCTTTTCACATTATCAGTTTCAGATCATGAACTCTGATGAGTACCATGGTTTATTAGGCTTTTAGACTGGTAAGGTGCAGGATTTGGGTGGAACAATCCGGGCTACAGCAGTGGACAGAGAGGTATAGTATGCAACTGCCAGATCATGTGAAGTGACATTACAGCCAGATTAAGTTGCAGAGGTGCAATAAGAGGGGTCAGTGCTTCTGCAGAAAGTGCCCAAGAATTCTGGGTGACAATAGGGAACTTAGGTGGCTTCTTCTTCCTTAGCTTCATAAGTGGATTAATATCGAAATGAATAAAACTATGGCCGGACCAGGGGCATGAAGCAATGGGCACTGCCTCAATAGTGGTGTTTAGCTTATAATCTTGCATCATTCCTACTTCTAGACTAAGTCAGTCCCTTAGCAAGAACTCTACTGACCCTTTGTGCAGCTGTCCCTAGGTCAGGCTGTTATTCTGCCTGCCTCATAGGGATAGCCGGAGAGCAATGTTCCTATCAATAAACTAAACTGCAAAACTGTAACTAATAAAAATGATTGTCCTCAAACTACATCATGATAGAACTGCTACTGTTAAAAGGATGCAGGTAGGATAGGATACCTATTTAATTTTTATTCTGCCTCTTTCCTGATTGTGTATAACACCATATATTGCACACATTCAACTCCACAGCAATTACAGAATACATGATTCTCAATCTGATCCTAATGCTACTACAATGAAACAGCATATTATATGATAAGGGTTTGGAGAACTGTCCCAATGTTTTGAAGTAGCATTATGAAAAATCAGATGGAGAAGCATGTATTCTGTAATTGCCTTGTGAGGTGAACGTGGGCAATATGAGCCTTATTCACCTAGGGTGATTAGAATTGTTAGAGCACTGGATAGATGCACATATGGTTAGATTTGAAAGTCTGACAGAAGACCAAATGTAATACAACCATCTTTTGACCATTGGCATCCACCATCATAATGATGTGCATTGACATTTTAGGTTACTGGTGGATATAGCTTAGACCATTTGAGAACCACGGATCCCCAACGAGATTCAGGGCAGTGAATTGCCATAGGACCTGAAAACCAAACTGAATAATAGAAATCATCCATTTTGACAACACAACATCAGGTAGGCTGTGAATGCGTATAGATGTTCCTGAGACTGTTATGGCCTATCTGTATGTGTTTTTCATGACATGTATTCGATGTTCAATATGATAATATAAATAGCAGAACCAGTTAAGTGTTAAAATCATGTCCTTTTGTCATTTGTTTTTGTTTTTTTCTTCCATTGCAGGTCAATTGACAGCAGAAAGTGGCAGCTAACGTAGAGACGACTTGGAGTTGATCTCCATTTTAGGTCTCGAAGAAGGTGACTTCAAGTTATGTTTGATCTCCAAAACTGGTCAACCGATCACATCGCAGATATCTTTTTGAAATAAGTGGGATACTATGCTAGGACTGATAAACCATAAGGGACGATACAACTCAGTTGGCATAGCTAAGTAGTGATCTTTTAATATATGATGTGATACGGACTGAGGAAAGAGGCAGAATACAAATTAAATAGGTATCCTATCCCAACTGTATCCTTTTAACAGTTGCAGTTCCATCACGCTGTAATCTGAGGACAACAACCATTTTATTAGTTACAGTTTTGTAGTTTAGTTTACTGGTAGGGACATTGCTCTTCAGCTAGTCCTATTAGACAGGTGAACATCAGTGTGACCTAGGGACAGCTGGACACAGGGCTAGGGGCAGTATAATTGTTCCTGAGGGACCTGGCTTAGTGTAGAAGAATAATTGGTGTTAAACTATAGGGAATATCCACCCTTTGTTGTAATATTGTACCACCCAATGGGCGAATTTGCAACACTATGAGAGGGGCCTTGTTATTCTACGTACTGACATGTTCAATGTTAGTGTTACAACTAGCTAGCCTGTCAATTGTGTTCCCTTTTGCATGAGTAGCTTTCCTGACATGTTGAATAAAGCAAAAAATCCACCAGTGATAGTTCAATCAATGGTGCTATCTGGTCAAATGTATTGGACAGCCAATATTTAACATTACCACATAGAATACAATTGGAAGTGTGCTTAAGCCATACTACTACCAATCCTGTCTGCTGTAATAATACTAAATCCCGGTGGGATAGCCAGAGCAAGAGATGGACTAGCAGCATTGTGAATCAATGTTTCAGAAATGGGCAATGGTGGGATAACCAGAGCAAGAGATGGACTAGCAGCATTGTGAATCAATGTTTCAGAAATGGGCAATGGTGGGATAGCCAGAGCAAGAGATGGACTAGCAGAATTGTGAATCAATGTTTCAGAAATGGGCAATGGTGGGATAGCCAGAGCAAGAGATGGACTAGCAGAATTGTGAATCAATGTTTCAGAAATGGGCAATGGTGGGATAGCCAGAGCAAGAGATGGACTAGCAGCATTGTGAATCAATGTTTCAGAAATGGGCAATGTCATGAGCAGGAATATAATCTGCAATTTCCACTGCATGTTTGACTAGAGATCACTTGCTAAGTAATGTGCACATAATAGCCACAGTGGGTACCTTGCCTTTCTTGATGCGTAACGGGAAAGTAGAGATGACCGAACAGTCTTGAATAGGCTCAGAGGGCATCATAGGGATATCCATGCCAATACCAGGCTGGTGGCTCAAGATGGAGGAAACATTTTGCCCAGAGTAATCTGCATGAGTCCTACTAAAGATAGAAGCAGAAGAATCTGAGTTATTAATGCTCGAGTGGTTCAAGGCGCTTGGAAAAATATTTAGGCTGATATGATCAGCATTATTCACATAAGGAATATAGCCCGGCTGACCAAGAGTGTTAGAATTGACATCAGACTGCTCAATAACAGTGAGAGAGGCATTTTAACCACTATGAGCATCATTATTAACAGACTGGTCAGAAGAATTAGATCCAGAGTCAGACTGATAATAACGGTAGTGACAGCATTCAGGTACATGTTGTCAAAAATATATACGCCTCACATAGGAACAGACAAATCAACACATATTACGTTTAAACTACCAGTGGTTGCTCATAATGTGAGACACATTTAGATCAATGCAATCAATAGTTTTGACATCAGGAATAAAATCTGTTTGAACAGCAAAATGGGAATAGTACTATTCTTGTTAGAAGCCATGGATGAATACACTGTAGAGAACACCATTTTGTGAGTGGAAGTAATGACAATTACATTCAGATTTAAAGCAACCTTAAGTGCTAATAAAACAGTTGTGCAAATCACGCTAAGCACAGCCGTGCGAAGCATAACAGTCAAGAGAATCCAAGCTGTAAGGCGGGCTCTACTGGCTTATAAGCTTGACACAAACCAGCTTTCAACGAGCTGGCGCTAACGCACCTGCAATGTAAGGATGTAGGTGTGAGGCACGCTGGGATATGTAGTTTTGTTCACAAGCGAAATTAGATAAACAGTGGATAAAATAATAATAATAATAATTATAGCAGCCCGAGTTTGTTTTGGCCCCACGGCCCATTGGCATGTGCCTGGTGGTCTAGGGAATGAACAATGGCTGTTGTGTGTCACCACTAGCCCTGCAGAGCTTTGTGCGCCTTTACTCACCTATCTGGAAAGCATTGTACTGCTTTGCCTGCCATTGCATAGCTGTTGCTCGGACAGTTTTCCACTCTCTGCTGGATCATCATTAAAACACTGGTAGCGCTGGAAAGAGAGTTGCTTTGATTTATTTGGGTCCAGGACTCTGATTTCAGGTTGCTGACCATGTGTGGCACTGGATGGCTTTTTTTCCTTTCAGGCTCTCGGCTCTGGCTAATTTCAAGCTCATTGTCTCCATGAAAAAACCGAGTTAATCTGGCGAACATATTGTACAGGAGGTGTGGTGTCAGACAAATGGGTACTGCATAACAACATGATGGCACAAGAGGGGTTATAGGAACTGACACCCTTTTTATATTGTATTTTGTTTATTTCAAACCTTTACAAATAGTTAAATCAGCATCACAATAAGATCTAAAAAATATACAGATCGTTTCAAATTGCGAAAAGCAGAGATATATCGAATGAAAAAAAGAAACATAAAAGCAATCAATAACAAAGTTTAAAAAATATTCACAATATGTATACACAGTATACAATAAATGATAACAATAACAAAGACAATAAGGGACATTAAAACCAGTAAAATGTTCAAGAAAAGAATTAAATATGCATTTGTTTAACATAATGACAAAGATTCTGTCAAGCTACAATACAAGTCAGTACACACATTCCCAATACTTTACATATCTAGAGATTCAGTTATTTAATAAAACACGAAAGAGCTAGTCCTTCACAAGCGTTAGGAATTGTAAGACAACGTTTCCATATTAGATCATCGTCAAGCATAGTTAATTATACTGCTAAGGGCCCCAGATACTTAACTCTCAGGACGTCTAATGGTACGCACTCAGCCACAAGATGTCTTAAGGTCTCCAATTTCTCCGTACAGACCCTGCATCCAGCTGAATCTGCCAGAATTAGAAGGTAATACATTCCACCGTGCCCTTAAAAAGAGACCTCTATAGAAGGGATTTGGAAATTGGAGCAGGATTTCTGTTAAGGAGCCTCTACGTCTATGCTCATGAGCTCATGAGCTAGATGACTCAGGGACAGGTAAGAATGAAAGCCATCAGTGGTCTCACTCGTTTAACTGTCACCATGTGTCACCATCCTCTTCAGGGAAGTATTGGCTCTGGATTTCTCCCAGGAGGCCCTCCACCCCTGGCTGAGATGGGTTCCCATCCCTTCTTAACAAAACATTATGACAGAACACAATATGCCAACTAGTCACCACTCAATGTATATCCCGAGACTCTGAAAGGGCTCACTGAAGAAGCTGTGGCCATTCCCCCTGGTTATTTAACAATGGCATTCGCTTTGGCCATATCTCAGAAAAGTAACAGATGCTTGATTCAGCCACTTAGCTTGGGCACATGGCACATTCTGTGGCCACATTTCTTGGGCCATGTACTTTAGCTATGCCCCAGATGTCAGTGAGCTCATTGATGGGCCCAATTTGCAAGACTGCACCCATGCCAAGTGTTGTCTTTAACTGGGGTACTCCGAAGTCCAGAGAAGTGCTCACGATTTGCATGCCAAGTAGATAATCTGCCTAGGCCACAGCCATCAGCCTTGAATCAGGCTCCCTGGAGCCACCCGATGGTTTAAATGTGCAAGGCATGGAACTCTTCCTATGTCCCAGTGTCATTTTGTCTGGGACATGTCCTTTAGCCCTCGTCTTCCTGGACAGTAAATCTGCAGACGTGACCTTCGGCCATTTTAGAGAACCCCCAAACTCCCAAATGGCCTACTCTGTGGAAAGTGGCCATGCCCCGGGTGCCCTGAATTCCACCTAGGTGCCGATTGGGCATGGCCTGTGGCATGGGAGTGTGCACAGGACCTGCAATTTGTTGTACACAGAATGTTGCTTTGACTCCACTCCCAGAATTTAAGATACACATGAAGAGTTGGCTATGTATTTTTGGAATGTGTCATGCTTTTTTTCACCAAATGTATATGCATATGACCAAATGTACTTCCTATAGGAGAGTCCATAGTCAACAAGGTGCTGTCACACACTCTGTAATATAAACAGATCCCCTCGAAATATGTAAATCCGTGTAATCAGCCTCTACTGCCTTATCCTTTTTTAAATGAACGCATGGTGTCCTAGAGAAATTCCACTTGATCATTTGGTTTCTAATAGAACCAGTTGCAGGCATATGGGTGTATGTAAATATGCTGAACCACTATGGAGAAGGATTCAGTGGAGCGGTTTCTCTCCTGCTATGCAAAAACACAGATAAATACTGCATGGATAGGTTGACATCCACGGTGTTCATGTATTGGGGAGGAAGAGCAGCACCACTTAACAACTAGACTGTTAGGCTTCTTCGCCTGCTCTGTGTTCCACGAATGCTCTCGTTTACTATTTGATTCCTTTGGGAAAAGCTTGAATGTCTTGAACGCCTATCGCCCTGCATCCAAGGTGAGAGGCATTTACACTTCTTTCCGATACAAAGTGCAAAGAATGCAAATTTCTTGAAAAGGAACGTTGTGCACGAACGTGGACATGTTGCAGGCCTCATTTGGGCCAATTGCATATTTAAGGAAATTGTCCGTTAAATTGTAATGGAGATTACACAGAGATGTCTGTGGGGAGTGGCCAGCTAGCAATCTGACCTAACAGCGTTTTTGCACACAAATGCAGTACTGCTCAGCTGACCTCCCAATGGATAATTTTAGCATGGTGGGAATCACACAAAAACCTTATTTTTTGTTAAATGTATTTTTTATGTGAGGGCCAGGATACTAAAACAGATTTCGTGCATAATAATATCTCAGAATATTCTTAAGAATAATACATGTATTGATTGAACCTTCCTTCTAATTATTCATGATATTTAAAATTGCTTTAACATCTTTAGCACATTCCCATCTCAAATGTATGAAATGCCATGGGAGTTTTCCATAACCAGCTTTTCATTGTTCTACGATGCATGTTTAATCATGCAGACGACATTTTTTGCGAAATGGCTCGAATGCAATATGTTTTTCCTACCAACTTTAGAATGTCAATTACATTTGATTTAAACTGTAGGGTTATTGGCAGGCAAATCTATAAAGAAGAACAGCTGTATGGAGAGATTAAACTTGATGGATTGTTATGTCTTCTTCAATAGCAATTAGCAGGCCAATTACTGGCTTTATGTACTAATTTTTCAATTTTTCAATAATGTCATTGTGCATGATATTCATTCGATGAGACATGAAATATGTTTGCTGCATGCATTAAGATCAGTCGACCATGGCGCGTCGTGCATCTCTATACCAATATTATAAAGCAACTAAGAAACAGTTACAGTTATAAAAGGAGTAACATTGGATTTGTTTGATTGTATGTAGCTAAATAATTACACTTTGGATATCATTTAGATTAGTTATAGAGAGTGTTGCCCGGTGAATTTTTTAATTGAATCAATGTAAACATTTTGCACAAAAATAAGCGAGTTTACGAGCGTGCAGAGGGATACTGCACCAAAAAAGTAGGGATATGGTTGGTTCTCCTGCTGAGATAGTTTTTTGAATAATGGGTTACAATGATGCATTATACAGCACACTTTCTGTGAAACATTCAGTAAAAAGCCATGATGCCTTTCCCCACTATTTATGCAAGTATAAAAACATGTTCGTGCTGGCTGTGCTCATACATTTTCATGCTGGCTGCACCTATATTTGCCAGTATTCTCATATAAAATACTATAAGGAAATATGTCCACCCTGGTTCTGCAAATACATGCAAGTAACCGCAGCACAGCAAGAAAACATTTCCAAACTTACTTGCTCCAATGTAGGACCATCTAGACACGTAATATCACTTATGTTTGCTTTATCATAGATGCCAAGTAAAACATGTCATGTCATACATAGCTAGACGGGCAGCACCAAAATGGCAGTTTAGCGGTCAAATAACACTTATCATGGATGTTTTATCACAGATGCCCAGTACATATACCTCACTACCTCACTTCCTCCACCACCCCCCACCCCGCACCCAGACAAGTCAACATCCCAGTCATGCACAAACACAACACAAACACATGTACACTCACCTGGTCATTCACTCGCTTATTTAAACACACATCCATGCTGCAATCATGTGCTCACTCAGACAGCATGCAGGCACAATTCACTCCCACATTCACACACACACACCCATACATACACTCACTTATCACCACACACATGAATATACACAGGCACACGCACACATCATACATACACAATTGTTCACTTAACCTCAGCCCCATCCAGACTCTGCTCTTGCCACTCCAGCCTCCACCTACAGTGGCCAGGGCCGTTTAGCTTCAATGCACAATAACAGGAACCTGGAAGGGCCAGGGCACGTAGGAGCAACATCGGTACTTTGTTACCACCATGCTGAGTCTATATGTGTGGTGAGGTGCATGAGCACCCTCTCACATATTCAGGGATGCATTTCTCCAGCCTGCCTCGCCATTGGGCCATGCAAGGCTGGGGAAGCAAATTGACGGGTCAGCACCCCTTGCCCATTATGGACCAGATGCCCTCGATGATAGATTTTACTGGAAATCCTTATTTTTGCAGGGGTACCTGAAAAGTACTATTTCATGTATGTTTGTTTTGGGTATTCAATTATAACTTGTTGTTTTCTCTCACCTGGACTCACAGTATGACATATAGCCCATTGAAAACCTCTTTCTAAATACGAACCGTAGTTTTTTGATAACTTGACATGGAGAGAGTAAAAACACCATTGTTTGATAAATAAATATGAATCCTGCTTTCCGATCGAATTAAATGTGAACGAGAGTGTTTTCAAAGAGTGCTCCAAAATACATGCTGTCTTTTCCTCCTTCTTTATTCTGAAAACCAAACTCTATGCTTATTAGATATAAAGGCCCTCATTCCGAGTTTGGTGGTATCCCACTGGCAATCCCGTTGGGATGCCACTAAAACGAAATTAGCATTCCTGCTGCCTGGTGTTACTGGGATATTACCGGCAGCGGGAATGCTGGTAACTTCCCATTCCGGTAGACTCCATGGTGGTAATTGCAGTATTTTTTTGCCAGTGTGGGCCTGATCTACTGGCGGGTAAGGCTTGGAGGTAGATCTGTGCCCCCACCTGCAAACATGTGTTTCACTGTTCCGGTAAAAAGGATGGTGCCAGAATAATCTGCAATTTTACAGGCATTTTGTCCAAACCGGGGAAAATGTAATGAGCCCCAATGTGTATGATGTCATTTAACATACTTACTCGACCAGGGTATGCATAAAACGTTGTTCAAACCATGAAATATAAAGTGATGGCTGTATTTGATAATATTTATTTCAGGGGATGTTGCAACTGAAAGAATACATCTCTAGTCAAAATAACATACCTTCCTATACTCAATACAAAGAAAGGTATCTCTGGTACAACTAGTGTTGGGCTGAAATAAAAGCACAACTTCCCCAAGACAAAAAATACAGGGCCAACATGCAGGAACCTCTGCCTTATTGTTATGTTTTTTTTCCCCCCAAAATGATATTGCTGATAAGTTTTGACCACTGTCGCAGGCCCTTCCAAACTGTACATTTTGAGGAAACTTTGTGAAACGGTATAAAGTTTATCAAGAAAACAAAAACTGCTGTTTCCACCCTAGTTTCATTCCTTTCCCGATAGAGAAAAAGTGTTTCCATTGAACACCTGTAGCCTGAAAACCACTGGATAAATTAGCACCAAATAAGAACGACTTGAGCAAAAAGTGTCACAGACGTGGCTATTGATGGCTTTGGGGTAAATCTGTCTGTACTTTTCAACAAATTCAACAGAGAAGGGGGTTCCCCATGAACATAAAAATTGTTGATATATCTCCCGCAGTCTTTGAGAGCGATTGTCGGGTAATCCAGATAGGAGCTGAAAATGAGAAGTGCTCAAAATGATACTTTGTGTTCTCACATCAGATGTTAGTGTTAGGAAAGTTGTTGCCTTATCAGGGGAATGCCACAGGAATCTCGAGAGAGTCCTGATGTACGTCATAAAACGTGCTCTGAAAAACAAATGTATCATAGGAACCTTAGAGTGCAAAGTGATAATGAGTGGGTGAGGGTGGAAATGCACATGGAAGTGGAGTGAGAGTACCAGGAAAAGAGAATTGGGACACATGGTGAGAACCGATAAGGCCGGTATATACTTATTCATTTTCAAGCATTTTTTTCCATTACCACAGAAATTTGCAAACATTACGTTACTGCCGGAATTGTAACACTGTGCATTACAGTAGAAATTATTACCATTAATGATTTCCACAGGAATAAAGGGAAGCATCAAAGTAGCTATTCATTGTTATTGTGGGAATAAATAGACTGGGGAAAAGGCGTAAGGACCACTGGCATCTGATTTAATAGTTGGTTCCATGTCATTTCATCGCAGGATGTTTTTTCGTGGGGTTTTTTCCCATGGATTTTTTTTTTTTTAAATCTCATCAATTTTTATTTTTTTTTTATTTTTGGGGGGGTTAGTCCCCATACCCACCATTCCCTTTAATTTGTTTTTATATCCCCGTACACCCACACCCAATTTATATAATTTGTTTTAACCCCTCCCTAAAAAATCAGCAGTAAAAAACCCAGCGAAAAAACATCCAGCGATGAAATGACGTTGTACCTAATAATCAGGGGGGATATGATTCTTTTCAATGAATTGCACAACTTTGTCTGACACTGGCAATGGTATGGGCTTTGGGTGCTAGGCCAGCCAAGATTCATTGAAAAACTGAGTTAAGAGAGTTAAGGTGATTTGATTTATCACTATGATTCTATGTTCATTTTTCGCTAGTCAAACATTGAAACATGTTTTTTTCTTTTTGGAGGGCCCCCCCCAAAATGCACCCTTCCCTATTAATATAGCCTTCCCCGCACCCCCTATGCTTTTTATGTTTTTTTTCTTTAAAACAAATTCAGCAAATAACCCATCACAAAAATGACTGGCGAAAAATGTACACTGTACCTGTCACAACTAAACCCTTGAAAATCAGCGGTTGTGAGAAGCGATGACCAGTGATCTCCCCGGTTGCAAAACCCATCAGCACATACTTGATATCACAGAAGGGACTCACAATGAGATACACAATTACATCAAAGGGGCCATCTATGGGGTACGCCCAATTCTCTATTCACCCTATCTGCATATTTTCTGTGATTTCTACCTATGCATGGACGTTTTTGTCACAGGGGTTTTGTTTAATATTGAAGAATTTTGATACATTTGATCCAGTGATTTGTTTAAATGATGCTAGAAGGGTTTTGCATTTTCTGAAGATTGTTGAGTTTTGAAAGATTATTTGGTTGTGACAACCGGGATGTAAAACCTTACTTTTGAACATGTCTTAAATAATGTCCTTATAACTGTTACTTATAAGGATGACACATCATATTATTTCAAATCAAGATTCGTTTTGAAAATAGAAGAGATTTGTGTTGTATTTTGTGATCCATACTTAGTGACAGTGAGCTCTTAAGAGTTTATTAAGGAGCAGTAGAGTGGACATGAATAATGTACACCTTGAGCATCAACACATTCTACAAAAGAATGATTAAATGATGGAACTCCTCTAAAAGTTCAAACACAGTGTGAACGAGATAAGGCACCACAGAAGATGACTTCTCATTTAAATTAAATGTTGGAAAAGACTAGCAGGCATGTCGATTCTGCCATTCAAATAATTACATGTATGTAATGTCATTGCAATTTTGCTATAATTGCTCACACACATTGCAATCTCACACCAACCAAGTCAAAACAAAAATGAACACTTGCTCACAGGAAAAGACGCATTGCACATGCATTGCAAGCTTGCAAAAACCTGGACGTATGGGAGGAAGCGTTTGAGCAGTTATGCAGTGTCCCACATAGCCTCATGATTTAAGGAAAAAAACAATGTGTTCCATTGAAAAACAAAATGCACATGTTATGAAAACACTTGGTCAGTACGATGACATAACTGATCCATTTGCATTCCTGAAGTGTATGCTAAACACACACATCAAGCTGCTTAACTACAGAAGGAAGCTTTGTTCATAGCTATTGGAATTCAGATAGTGATGATTCAGATGTAGCTTTATTTTTTTCAAATGTATGGTTCTTGACACTCATACCAAGATAAAGCATGTAATATGTGTGTCAGATGACGGATTATGTGCATACTATGTTGTATCGGCTTTCTCAGCTAAGGATGCAATTTTCTTTACATAATTATAAGATTGACATTCACCAAACTGGCTACCATGGAAAAATAGAATTATAAGAAACTCTCAATCCAAACTCCAGTTCTATCTCCCAGATGATGCTCTCCCTTCCTCCAACCTTATCAAGAAACTCCCTCCAAGCTCAATCTCCCTTCTCCTGATCCATATCAGCACTCTTCTCTCTCAGAACTCCCCACCAAGCTCCTTACTCTGTCTCCTACTGGAGCACCCCTAAATGCCAGACTGAACTTGCAGGTTTTTATAGCAGCGACTCCCCTCACCTTTAGCAGTGTTTACGGATATTGTAACCACATGTGTACTGTGGTTAGACCTGCTTTGTGATTGAACCATGGATTGTTGGTCAAGTAATTTGGAAGGGGGTTGACCTAATGTTACCTGAAGGCCTTTGTCCTTTTTCGGATTCATACAGGCAATTGCGATGTATCGTTTTTTCCTTCCCACTTGGAAGCCCCTTGCCCTAATCTACATAAAAGCCTGGGTACCTCCATTCTCTCAGAGTGCATGTCTGAAGTTGCAAAATCTTCCAGTAAGCATGGGGCTGTGGGCTGCACTGATAATGCTTTCTTTTGAGAATTCCACTTTTTGTAATGTTGACATTCTGCCCCGAAGGAGAGTAACTCTCTGTCAAGATGAAGATTAGAATATACCTTTTCAGTTACCAAAAGCACTTTCTATTGTCTGACTTATCTACGAGCTATGCTCAGAGAAATATCTGTATAGTATAAATGTTCTATGTAGCATTATACAGCTGTCAAGGAGAAATAGAAATACTGTTGTGAGTCTTGTATCTGTTGTTTCTCTACTTCCTGTTAATCTTATACCATACACCTTTCAGGATTTCTTGGCCTTGTTAGGTGGAAATGGGTTAACAAATTGTCAGAAAAACAGAAGATCTTGTGCTTATAATAATTGTAATTTATCATATATATTAACTTCTTGCTTTTGTGAGTGCTGCTTGGCTATTCTGGACAAATTGCCCTCTGTACACTAAGTCAATGAACATGTATAATAATATATCTAACAGCACTCTCACAACTATATTATGTTGTGTATCCTTCAAAACTGACCATTGTCAACTTCATTAAATCTTTCACTTCAGTAACTAATGCATATGCAACATAAGGTCTATTAGAAAGCATGTATGCAAGTATAAGTAATTGAACAAAAATAACATTCGTTCATTCTTTTTGACAATAATACATTGGTTAGGATGCAACACGTGTTGTAACTTAAGTCTTTTTCAAGGCAGTTGTATTGATCTTTTTAATTCCACAGAAAAGAGCAAGAGAGAAAAATAAAATAGGGAGAGAAAGCACAGGATACATTATTCATCTAAATTAATTTAGATTTCTCTTAACAGTAAAGATCAATGTTCAAAAACATTATATTGGTTCCTTACCCAATATCATCAATTAGCATATCATCATCATCATCATAACTTTATTTTGGTTGTTCACCATAAAAAGCAAAGATTAATACATTACAATTAATACACTGGGAGTAATTAAAACAATAACACATGTTCACATGCATGGATAGATTAAGCTCAGTTTAAAAAAACGAACTATAAACATTTTTAAACCCATTATCACAGAATTAATTCTGGTTCCTTTGAGAGATGTTAACTTGCATTCTTAGTGGCTTTCTCGTTCCCCCACCATGTCCCACCCAAATAGATGGATACAACGAAGATAACATCAATTGAGTTTTCCAATTTCCATAGTTCTTTAGCAGCAGCCGTCGATTGTTTTCCCTGTTTGCCAAACTTGGGTTTAAATTCTTACTCCTTTGACATAAAAAATGCAGAATATTTTCAATTTCCCTGGGCAAAATGGGCAATAAGCAGAATAGCGTTAATGCCATTGAAATGTTACTACAGCAATAGGGAGAAAGCACAGGCAGAATTTAATAAACAAGGATCTGTGATTTGGGGAATCAATTAACGAAAGATACATTTTCTTAACGTTCTAAAATTCATTCAAAAAGCTTTAATGTATCTAAGCCAATGGAGTATCAAAACATGTTGGTAATTTAAAAGGTCTCTATGGGCATATCTATACCTAGCAAGCAATTCATTAACCCAGATGCCTAGCCAGAACAGCAATGGCTTCAAACCTATGTTATCATTTATTGCAATAATGCCATGTTCCATGCATAATTCTTTTGAGAAAATGATTTTCAGTCACTAGCATATTTTAGATATTTCAATGCCCCTTATTGCTGCCCCGTAAATAGCTCCAGCAACCGCCTGTGATCTATACATTTCCATTGCAGGGGGGAGTATATTATTACCATAGGCTTTGGAAAAGGTTAACATTCCTTTGTACTTTCTCCCTAATGCGGATTTGGCTCAGTCAATGTGTTTGGGCCATTTATCATTCCCCAAGATCCTTATTAAGAGGTAATCAAAATGAGTACCTCCTCTGTAAGGGTCCCAGTAATCGTCAGGTTGACTCGTGTATAACGGCCCTTGACTTTGCCACACCTCATGGTTTTAGTCTTATCTTTATTGATTTCAAAGCCAATGCTTATCGCAATAGTTGGAAAACTGTCCTGTTAGTTTCACAAGACCCGATTGGGTTCTGGAGATAAGGACCACATCACCCGTGAACACCAACATGTACATTTTTTCACCTCCCAAAATGGGGGCATCAAAGACATTGGCAGATAGTACTTTCAGTAGTACGACTTTGACTTTTAGGACACCCCAGAATTTGTTTCTTGGAATACTATCCAAGGCAGACTCGAGGTCAATGAAAATCAAATAAATGTGGCCCCTGTTGATGGAAATATATTTATTCCGTATAAGTACCAGTTTAAACACCTGTTCTCTCTGGCTGGTTCCTTCAGTGAAACCAGCCTGTAGTTGATGCAGTGCATGGCTGTCAGTGATCTCCAATTTATTAAACTATATATATTTCCAAATATGTTCCTGCTGGCATCAAGCAATGAGATAGGGTTTGTTGGAATTGAAATAACATTATGCCTCCTATCGCAGTAATTGAATGTGTATTGGCCTACGCCAAGTTGTCTAAAATATCATGTGAATAGACTCTGCGGCAAGGTCTTGACCTTAATGAAAGTAATGTAAGTCGCCATCTTGGATTTAGCCGCCATTTTAGGTTCTCGTGTAATGTGGAAGTCACCCTGAACATCAAAATGGAGGCTGAATGACATTCTGAGAGAGATTCTGGCTGTTGTGACCTCCGCACACACGAATAATTAATATGCCTGCAGGCCACTTGTCGGGGTCGCGAACTGAGACCTTGTCCTATTGCTGACCTGTGTTTAAATGTACAACTATATCAGCGAAACTGATCAAAATGCATAAATTATAGGATTGACCTGGCAAGGAACCCTAGGCCTGATCCCAAGAATGGTTAACCCGCGAGAGGGTTGGCCAAGGGCTGGACAAACCATATAAAAGACCGAAGTATTCCAATGTACGGTCTCTCTACTAATGCATCGAACCCTCGTTGAAGTTCGTTACGTTACTCTGAGAGCCGAATAGCTATCTGTTTGTCAATTGACTTTGGTAACTGTTGTAGCTTTTAAATAAAGCACTTGTATGTCCTTTGTAACCTGTGTTGGTGTGTTTCTTTTGGGCTTCCCAGCCTCATATCAATTTTTATGTTTTCACAGGTTGTAATTCCCTGGTACACTTCGATCCCTTTTTTATGCATTGGCTGTATCTCTGCACTTTACCATCTTAGTGGTTTCCAACCTGATTTTAAGATAGCATTAAATGATACCAATAAGTATCGTGCCCATACCATAGGAGTCCTAAAATAGAAATCCCTCGCAAATCAATCAGGGCCCTGGGTCTTAACATGTCATTGGTCTTGCATCACTCTCTTTTGAAGATTAGTTTGGATACATTAAAACTTCTGTTAAGAAAAAGAGTATTACAAGTTTTGAGTCACCCTGTGTTACTGTAGGGCGTACCAGTATGTAACAATTGACATTCAAAAATGTATCTGCTTTTTAGGAAAAATGAAGTTTCTACCTCTAGCCTGAACTTTTCCACTGTTGTGTTTGTCTTTCCTTTGTATTTACTGAATAATTGTATACAATAATAATATGTTGATGAATAATGTATTTTTTCTCTCTCTGCATGTTTTGTTGTGCTGTCTTTCCCCTGCTTTGTTTTCTCTGGAATAAATACTTAGTTCGAAATATGTGTTGGCAGCCTCAACATTGTATTATTTGGCAAAATGAATAAATTCATGTTTTTTCAATTACTTATATATGCCTACAGGGTTTCTAAAAGATGATATGTGGCATATGCATTAATGACTGAAAGGAAGGATGTCATAAAGATGAACATGATCAGTCAGGTGGAAATAGCCTGTCCAAGAACAATGTACATGTGCATTTCATTGACAACAAACATATCCACTTTAGCTCAGACACTGATCTTTGTTTTGAGTGAGTTGCAAGAATATCCAATTGATATATAAAAATGGGTCGTTGTTGAAAAAGAAAAATCAATCTTCCAGGTTCTATTAATCATCTCAATTTTAGAAAAAAATCACTTTTAACAAAATATATTCACACTTCATGAATTCATTCTTCACAACAAAATACTATACAATTCTTTGCAATTGTATGTTACTCTCTGTTTGTGCGTGGTATACTTAAAATGTGGTGTTGCACAGAAGTGTACTGTCATGTATTGTTTCAACACTGAACAGGTAGATTTATCCTGGATCATTCTTACTGTATTGGTCTCAATCAAAATGAAATGTAGGCCTCTCCTGCTGTGCCTATAATGTCAGGTGTGGGACTTCAAACCAATAGATTAAATTGTTTCTTCTATCTCTATACTTACTGTGTAATCAACAATAAAGTTTCTCAAATGCTCCTTTGCATCTCACTAGGAACTTTCAAATGATTTCCCTGCATCACTCTTTCCAACCCAGTAGGAATGCTCAGAATTCTTTCCCAAATGTTTTCCTTGCCTTTATTTTTGATAACGTTAATTGTGAATATAATATGAACAGCACATGGGTGCTTCTAAAAACTCAGTCAACATAATTAGTTTCTATTTTGGCTTAGCTTGATCATACCCATATCTTCAGTTCCAAGCAGCTGGCATCTTTTTCAGAGTTCATATATGCTGGGCCTCTCCCATTTTAAGATCCTCTGGACTATTTCCACCTTCAGATATTCTCTACCTAGCATGACTGCATGGCTGGGGTCAGCACCTTGACCTCCTTCTTTGGCTGTTCTTAGGCTGCTTTCCCCAAGCTAAATGTATGCTTCCTTTTATACATGTTTTGGGGGTCATTACATGCAGTATCGAGTCTTACATTACATTGTGTTATAAGGACCAATTAAATTTAAACTTAAGTGCAATTTGTTGAGTGTTACATTGCCTCACCGGACACTGACGAGGCTGCAGTATCCTATTTTTTTATTATCCTATTTGTTAAAAACTTCCCTAAATAATTGGGCCTTTGTCCTTCCGTTATCTAGCTATATCCTTGTCATATGTTCCATTTGCTTGGCCTCATTACTTCATGAGATTAGAGAAGGGATTTGTTTTCCAAACTAAGTTGTCCCTGATTGTGTGTTAGCAAACTGCAAAATAACCTTTTGGCATTTTAAATTCTTAAAGATAAATGCAAGCATTGTCTATGCATATTAACAAAGGTGTTTAAGTGTGCGCATTGAATGCATAGCTATTTGAGGTCTTGTGTTGGCATTGTAGTAATGGGACATGTACTAATAGTAAATGCATAATCTTAGTAAGTTGCTATCTATATAAACCCGATTGTTCTAAGGAAGAACCTCAATTTTGCCCGCTAGATGTTCGGTTCTGACTAGGGACCTGGAACAGCTCACTGATAGTCTCATCTTGTTGTAAATTACCTTCATTAAGCAATGTGTCTCTCTCCCTCCCTTCATAGGGTACCCAATCTTTTCTGGAGGGGATTGGGCCTTAAGTGGTCCTGTGAATCTTCACTACCTTAGGGAAAGCACCCTGTAGGATTGGTCTGCCCATCTCCCTTCATCGGGGTCACTAGTATTGGTGTAGGGGATTGGGTGTTAAGTGCTCCTGTGACTCTCTCCTACCTTGGGACAGGGACCCAGTAATGTTGATCTGTGCATCACCTGTGTACCCTTCTCTGGGCCTAGCATCACTAGCTCAGGTTGGCATCCAGTTCCTTTAAGCACCATACTGTTGGTTCTCTGGTTATTCAGAGAAATTCTACAAAATACACTGACAAAAGCATTTTTATTGGAAGATGCTAACTTTGAGGACGATTGTAATAAGTCAGGGTATTGTTGTCATTATCATCTTTCAGCTTTACCAGTAATACAATGCATATTAACAATCAATAACATGTACAAAGAATTAGAACACAATAAAACTCACAAATAACCACCTGATACACAGAATAAACATTACATTAACTATACAAATGTTATTCCTTCAGTTACGTTGCTCATTCGACCCCTCGAAAATGTAGATCTTATATTCCAAGTTTTCCCTAAGTATTGTATCAAAGCAAAAGATACAGATTCTTGGGGTGTTGATTTACACACAAGACATTCCTGCAACTCTTTCATTTCTAATGCTGTGATTTAACAAACGTGCCCTCAAATTGATATGCATACATTCCAGATGTAAAGAGCATGACAAATGAAAGTGTTGTGCTGATTCTTTATAAACAAGACAATGAGGGCAAATTATTATTATTATTTTGTTTGCATGTATTTTGGATATTTATTGAGCGTGACACTGTACTGCAGAGTAATAGGGACAACTGCAGGAATTGGGGAGTTAGTAACAAGGGGTAAAACACAGGAGCAGGGAAAAGGCAATGACGATGGGAGGGGAGACATTCCAGAGGCACAGACAACAGTGGGATAGCACCAGGTAAAGGGAGGAGCAAACAGGGTCTTGACATACAAGAGGGTAAATAAGAGGCAGTTGGAAGGAGCAGGGGAAAAACAATGTGGGTCTTTTCATGAATGGAGTGGGCAAGGGGGAGGGACAGATAGAAGGGGAGTGGGACCTGGTTTAGCCCCAAGGGTCTTATTGACAGGGAGAGCAGAGGTGAAGTCCAAGAAGTTGAGTATCAGCAAGTCCTTGAAGAGGAAGGTCTGAAGCTCCTTCATGAATTGCATAATCATGCGAGCAAGCCGAGTGTAGATGCGGAGGGTTTTCCAGAATCTAGACATCAAAGATGTCCCTGACATCCACACAGTACTTAAAATTGCTAAAGGCATAATTTCCATTCTGAGTTTTAAATACAGGGTGCAGACTCTCAAACTCACCTATTTCCTTAATCACGAGATATTCATCTAATAGATAACTTCTCTTGTTGTTGCCAATTTCTTGGATAAGCATTATTCATAGTCAGGTTTTGTTCTGGTTGTAGAATCTCTATTTATGACTGTGAGGGCATTGCAAAATTGGGAAAACCTCCAGTGTTGACATGAAGTTCTTAATGTGGTGTTCCCTAGGCCAGGACAGTTGTTCATCTAACTTCATCACCTTGACTAAAGTTGTGTCATAGCTTAAAAGTTTAGAGGTTGGCCACAATTAAATCCAGAAATAAAGGGGTTTCAGCATTATCAGCTTTTCAATTCCTGTCCAATTTAACTCTAAATGGATGTGGGTGTGAGGGGCTGATTTAGGTAAGGCTAAAGTGTGTTTCAGGAATAGATGCTGTGGGACACTCACCTGATAGATATGATATGTAGGCTTCAGCATGTCTACCCTACAATAAACATACCTTAGTTATAGGGCATACGGCCATGTTCAAAAATGTGCACACATATTTTAGGGTTACTTCAAGCTATAGTTTGAGGGAGCAATTCGACTTCTCCATCTCTGGGAACCAATCACCACTTAATTGGAAAAGAAAGACAAGATAGCCGAAGAAGTGTACCATTTTGATTCAATGGGAATGGGGAGGATGCTAAAAACGGGCCAGTTAATGACGGGCCCATTGTTAGCCTCCTGGTCTGCTTGCGGGTCCCGCTAAAGACGCCTGGTTTTACCAGATGTCCTTTGCGGATCGGCAAGCAGACCTCATAATGAGGCAGTAGAGGGATAATGGCGCCGGCAGCTCTACCGGCGCCATTAACCCTCTACTGCCTTCCTCGTAATGAGGCCCATAGTTATTAAAATAATGAAACCGATAACTCTGCTGCAAATTACAAAACAGACCAATCATTTGAAGAAGCCATTTGCCATTCCATTTCTTCACTGATTAGTGGGCTTTACTGGGGTATTTTATTTATTTTTAGAAAAAAGCATGACATTTGTTTTGAGAGACAGCTTTTCAACTTGGTACCTTAAATAAAGCATGTTTTAATGTGAAAGCAAATGTTTCCACAGAAGTTCTTGAATTGGACCACTGACTTTCAAGCCAAAGAGAATAGCAGACAATGTATCATTGCTAGAGGTAAAAGAATCTCCTTACCTGACAATCTGCCATGAGAAGTCAGAGAACATGGACTTGTTTTGACAGAACGATATCCTTAAACATAATTTTACAATAAGAAGATTTGTTTTAACTAATAATGTGATCCAGGCACTTCAGAAGCAAAGCACCTATTGTCAAACTCCTCACCTGACAAAATGCCAGGTAACACTTTCAGAAAATAAATACTGACAGCAGCAGCAGCTGTAAAAAATGTGGACATGCACAAAATAACAAATTGCCATGCCATGGAACTCTAGTTTTTGATACAACAGTTGAAGAATTAGCAGTAGCAGGTCAATATAATTTAATTATAAGCAAGTCAGTATGTTATGAAATTAAACTAAAAGCAGCATTTTAAAACAGCTAGGAAATAATTTTAGCACAGTTACCTATTCCGATTCTGAGTTAAATAGTGTTCCATTCAAAAAGGGCATACATTTAAATACCATTCTCAAAACCCAACCAGTGATCAAAATATTCCCCCTGTAAGTAGCACTGTGTGCACAGCTGATGTACCCTAAATTATATTTTCTGAAATATTGGCAGCCCAAGCTATGCAACATATGTACATCAATATTCCTCAAAGTAACTTAACCAGCCCGGAAAAAAATAGTAATTTGGTGAAAAGCTCAATAAACAATGATGGTACATATGAATCCTTTCTTCTGAAAAAAAACATGATTCAGGTAAAACAGCATACTAATTGACAAAGATATAACTGAATTTGGGAGTCAATGTCTTTAAAACCCATACTACATTTGTACACTGACAATGTTTCAAAATGGGATGTACGCACCAGTGATGCTAGAATGCCAGATTTCCAAAAATGCTTTAGTGTGTTCCGGAGCACAATGGCCTCTCAAGAGATTTCTCAACATGTTTATCAATATATACCTCCAGCAGCCCAATCAACACTAAGTTAATTGAAAATACCTGTGGTGAACTATGATGGTTGTCGGGTTGACTTCTCAAACTGAAATAAAAGTGCACGTTAGCGTGCATGTATTTAGACATGATGTTTTGGTCATTTCTGATCAAAATGATGACATACCTAGTTGTTGGTAGTGAATGATCAGAAGATTGAGTTTAATTATTAATTAAGTTAACTTCCTACTTTTACTTACTATTGCAACCAGAAATGATCAACTCCATAAACATAATAGACACGTGGAAGCAATCCCAAAGACCCAGATCCAGACCCAGAACAATGTAGACATGTATCTACACAATTTCCAGAGCCCTTATGTTATGGAGATCAGATTTCAGGATTACCATGGCTACAAGCAAACAAGATTGAAATTCAAGTGGTTGATTGAGCAAGCAGAAAAAAAAAACTGTTTACCAAATTAGAGTGAAACCATATCAAATTCCAACACGTTTCTGATTAACAGGAGACTTTTCAGAAAGGGATTACCCAGGAAAAATTTGGAAAATGTTGACAAGCCATGTTCAGATGTATCTGTGATCTTTCAGATTCAGCAAGGAAGTCAAATCAGAACAACAACAAAAATGTTGGCCCACCTTGATCAGTGTCAAGAAATAGTCACAGCTATTTTAAATCTAATAGACAGCAGTTTACATATCAGTGATTCGTTGTTCCAATGCTTGTTTAGAAGGTAGTACATTGCAAATTTGTCATACAAGGATATGGATTGAGTAAGCTATGCGCTCAGTTACAAAACAACTTAGTTGGGAGAATCTGGCTGTGAATGTCACTGGTGGCAAAGTGATAAAACGCAAGCTGCTCATTGTGAGACATGCCCAATAGTCATTGAACTTGAACAATGATATCTGCCTGGCTACGACTATTCACATATTCAACAAACAAGTCTACTAACCATTGAACGACAAACCTGCACCTTCCTACAATGATGTCTAAGCCTTCAACAACAAACAAGTGCAATGTTAGAGTGTTGGAATTCAAGCTAGAAAATAAATATGAATCCCAGCAATTTCTAGAGAGTTTGTCATTGCTTAGCATTTGATATGTCAAACCATGCTGGCAAACGATGCATCTATGCCACTGAGATAAAATGTTATTCAACAATGTACTTTCGACAAAATGTGCTGCTTGGGTGCCTTCCACTGAAGGTAATTGCAAGGTTATTGTGGAAGATTAAAGTTCACAGTATATATCCTATGAAGAATGGTACAAAGGTGCTATGGGGAACAGTGATTCTTACCTAATCTCTGAATTAGTTACCACAACAAATTGAGTGTTGCCAATAGTTGCCATCAATGAAAATTAGGAAATACTGGTTTCACTATTTACAATCCCAAAAAGATAGTTTACTGTTAATTCAAGAAGCAGGAAATGTCATGTTTTAACTTCAAAATGAAATACTTTTATTCCAAATAAAGAGTGATTCCACTTCCAAAAAAGTATGCCTTTTCACAAAGGATGGGGGTGGGAGGCAGAGCACATACACAATTGCCCAGTGCAGTCAAATCCCTTAATGTAGAAGATTTAGGAGGCTGCCTAAATAACTTCAATGAAAATATAAAACACATTTTCTTTCAATCCATACATACAGCAAACCTTCAAATAGATACAAAAGCATTTTTTCTTTTCAATGAAAGTATAAATTAACACTTGCATCACACTGTCTACAATAATCCTGTACAAGGAGTCCTAGCAATCAGTAGTCAAGAATGCCAATGTGTTGACCGTAGGAACCTGAATGAATGAGTACCTTAACTTAGCTTTTAGCATACATTGACGAAGGAATTGCTAACATTCAGGGTCACAGAATGTTTACCACCCTAGAGCAGATGAGCTGTTTCTTAGGTTTCCCAGTGAAAAGAGTGCATCAGCAGCATTTTCATCTAGCATTTTAGGATAACAATTCTGTTACACTAGTAAACTTTTCGGTTTAGTTAAGAAATTAATGTAGTATGTTTATCCACAAAACATGCCAGATGCAGGACTGGGAAGAATGTTGACACATAGCAACATCATTTTGGTAAAACATTTAAAATGTAAAGATTAGATTAACGGCATTCACATTTTAGACATGTCCTAATGTAACTGAAGGAAGTAGGTCCCATGACCTTTCTCTTAAAGCACAGCGGTATGAATCAAAGTGAATCTTCTAGTCCATGAAGTAACAGCTGATGGACTTAATCCAAAAAAGAAACATATCCAATATTTGATATAATTAAAAGTTCATACAACTATAAGAGAGCTTTTTATTCTGTTCGGAAAAAGACATCAGTACATTTTTCCAAGATGAACCCAAAACTAATGCAGTTAAAATAGAAAGGAGAAACATGTATTTGGATCTATTGTTCGACTAAAACTACAGAGGGAAGCTATTTTAATTTGAAAGGCAGGATTTCCAGACATGCGTATTGGCTGCCCTTTTACATCAATATTGCAAGCAAATAAACATATTGGTTAATCCAGCAAAGCCATATCTCTTGTGGTATTAAATATGTATCAATGTGAGAAATTATTGCTAGAGACTTTGTGGAAAACAAACAATTTCAAGGCATTCATAAATGGTGAAAATGTGATTGTAAAGGCATTCCACCACTCAATTCAACAGTCAAAGAACAACAAAATCTAAACAGTTAATCTGTGAAATGTATGTGTATCTTCCTCGTTATTGGTCATCCAAAGATTGCAAAGTACATTCTGTTAAGGACAAAAAAGAATGTTCTCATGGCATAAGGGTAGTATGAGCTCATGAATGTGCCAAAGAAAATTGTGCAGCAGGCAAAAGTGAAGTAGTAGATACCGATGTAGATGAAGCTTATATACATTGCACTCATGTATTATCTGGTGAAGCTAAATGCTGAAGGTTTCTAACCATCAATATTTGATGAATGTTCCAATCAGAACAATGATGACATGAAAGGATAGGTATTTGTAATCTTTGAATTAATGAGTTTCCAATCCCATCTGGGGGCACAGTAATTTCAAGTAATTTTACTAACGATGTAATGACGAAAATCTGGAACACACATTGTAATAAAACACATTTTCGTATCCTATCATTCAGTGGAAGTTTAGAGAGTCATAATGAGATAACATTAGGCACACTCAGATATTGTGTATTTATAGCTCTTAGAAGAAAACCTGTTGTTGTAACACACATGTTCTTCCACAACACTTACTGTATCATGCTAATAGACAACTCAGAAAGTGAGACCCAATCCATTAGCAACATGCACATGTTAATTAACTTAAATGCTTTCATCCCCAAAATGAAATTCAAAGGGCTCAAGAACATTGCAATAATGATGAAGAATCAAATTAGTGAAGAACATGGATACCTCAAATAAGACAATTTTATTTCAGAGCAAACGTGAAAGGTAAAGAATCATTTAGAGAGAAAGAAGGGATGAAGGTGAAAGAACATTGTAATAATTTCATGAAATAGAGAAAATATGGTTCCCCATAACTGGAAATGTTGTGAAAACCTGTTAGTTAACCTCCTCAAATGTTTCTATTTATACTAGAAAAAATATAACTGAACTAAATATTCCTTTTAAATGGCGAGGCTGAACTGAAACATCTGGGTTGTTGATTCCTCACCGTGATCATGGAATGCTGTCGAAAGAGAAACCATCATAATGATCAATCTGCCAAAAATGTCAGTCTTGCACTCGCTGCCTTTCTGAGGAAACTTCCAATGAGCTTGGTGAAAACCAGTCTTTTGCATTCAATTGGCCAAACTTGAATACTCTCCACCTGTATGGGTTCAGCTAATACAAAAACAGAATCAAATGTCTTTTTATGAGCATATTTCTTTTTTCAACAGACATTGTTGGTGGCAATTCTAACCATCTTTGAAACATTGTATTCGCAAAGAGGCAAAATACCACAATGACCAAACAAATACACATAGGGCATTGCATGGCTAGCGATTTGCCAACAAAGAAAGAGTCTACAATACTCCTGAAATGTATAATTATATAAATGGTAAAAATGCAAAATCAGGCCTCTTGTGACCAACTTCTGACACTGAAGTGTAGCTGTGCCCAATAATTGGAGTGCATTTAGTTAAGCCATTTTGTAGATTATTTCGGTTTAAATTGTATTTTGGACAAAACAATGCAAATGCTTATTTTCTAAACTATTACCAAAACTATTACAGTGCCCTTTTTCTTTCGACCTGCAATCACAGGCTAACCCTAGTGTGTTGTTGCTGTGAATTGTAGGTGCTAGCTGATTGGCTAACCACCTCCCCTGCTGAACCACTGCTGTCATCTGACCACCACTTAGTGCCCTTTCTCTTGAAACCTCCAAGCCCTCTTCCTAAGAGTGCCCCTCCAGAGCTCTGCACCATAACTGGCGCTCGACAGACCTCAAGGCCATGGTTACCCTAGTCAATACCAAGTACAGTCTATCCCATGAGGTTGACTTCTCTCTTGTCACTCACTTTCTAGAAGTGGAGGCAGATCAGGTGGCCCCCCTCAGGCAGATCCAACTACGAATACGGCCCTCTGAGCCATGGTTCTTGGCTGAACTCAAGGTAGCTTGCCTGAAGCTTAGGCAGATTGAGCGCAGATGTCTCTGTACCTATGGAATTATTAAAATAGCGTACTATAGGCGATGTGCCTCTGGCAATTATGCTGTTTTAATTTGGAAGCTAAAAAGGGTTTTTCTTGAACAGAAAATTGATATAGCCCTTAGTCAGCCTATGGTGTTATTGTCTGTGGTAAGGTTGTTATCCTCAATCGCCAATCTGACCACTTCTGTTATTCCGACACAGGAACTCTGTGACTATCCCGTTTTTTGTCACCAAAATTGAAACCATTAGGTATAATATCTTACTGGCTACTAAGGCCACAGCACCAGGCAGCAAAGCCACTATGGCGGCTTTAGCTGTGTGCCCACAAAAATGGTTGTCATTCCCCCTATTTTCAGCAGAGACGATCAGCAGGTCAATAAATCAACTTAAGTCGGCAGCTCCTTCGGATCCAGTGCCCTTGTCTGTGCTAAAGGACATTTCCCATGGGCTATTGTCAGAGATCAGCCAGGCCATCGAAGTGTCCTGTCAATTGGGTCACATCCCCAGAGAGCTGAAACAATCCATGGTCATTCTGTTACTAAGAAAACCCACTCTGGACCCATCACTCCCTTTGATTTTTTGCCCTATTTCTTTGCTGCCGTTTTTATGAAGCTGTTAGAGACTTTGATTTCACCACCTCTCTCATAATTTCTGGAAAGTTCAGGATTCCTTGACACCTTTCAATCAGGATTCTGGCCAAGCGAAGGCAAGGAGTGTGTCCCTGTACCAGTGCTGGAAGATATGGCCAAGTTGGTCGATGGGAGCGATGCAGGTACCCTGATTTTGTTGGATCTATCAGCAGCAATTGATACTGTGGACCACCCCACCCTGTTGGCATGCCTGGCCCATGCCGACCTCTCTGGCCCGGTACTAGCATGGTTTGCATCATTCCTGATGGAAAGGGGCCGAGTACTTTCACTCCACCCTTTCTCTTCACTCCCCTGCTCTTGTTCGTGTGGTGTTCCTAATGGGTCTGCCTTATCTCCTACGCTCTTCAACATCTACATTCAGCCTCTTGTGTGTCTTGTTCGCTTCTTCGGCATTAGATGCTATTCATATGCCAACGAAACCCAGATCCTAATCTGATTAGATCTTGAGCCGGCTGGGATATCATCATGCCTCTCTCGATGCTTGGCAGCCATGGGATACTGGATGAACCTGAAATGGCCGAAGATTAATGGAGACAAGATGGAAGTTCTGTTGGTGGGTGCCCCTACTGTTCCCTCACTATTGGTGTCCTCCTTTTGGCCACCCTCACTGGGTTGTCACAGTTGTAAAAAATCTTGGGGTTTTGTTCTCCTCCACTCTCCCTATGGGTCATCAGGTCTCTTCGGTCTGTAAGGTAGGGCACTTCCATTTGAAGATCCTGCGGAAAGTGCTTTCTCTCATACCACCTAATGTACAGCTCCCGTTGGTAGCAGCCCTGGTCCTTAGCTACTTGGACTATTGTAATGCGCTTTACCTGGCACAGCCTAAGGGCATAGTTCAGCAACTGCAGCACCTTCAAAATATCATGGTGCGAGTTGCTACTGTTTCCCCCTATGGAGTGCATATCACCCTAATCCTGTGCTCGCTATATTGGCTGGCGTTGACTTAGCAAATTAACTGTAAATCTCTCTGTCTTGTTCATCGGGCACTCCAAGTTCACCGGGCTGACACATTTGCTCGGTACCACCCAAGCCAAGCTTAGCTCCCAATCTGGTGGCTTGCTCTCGATTCTCACTTTTGATCATACCAGAGTGGGCGGCCAGGCCTTTTCTGTGGCCGTGATCCAAATCTGGAATGTTCTGCCTCTACCACTAAGAGGTATTACCAATCACCTGGAGTTAAGAAGCTCACTGAAGACCTTTCTTTTTAATTGCCTGCCTTGTGATGTACTAGTGCCATGATACCCCAGGGTGAAAGTGTCCTTCATAAGCATTGCTAACATAACATAGTATTAATGTGAAATGTGTTTCGATCACTAGCAGATATTATTATTTACATTAATTTGCCAGTGCATTAGAATATTAATAAAGACGTTGTACAAACTTCCTAGCACCAGCTTTAAGGCAGGTACATTTTTGAAAGAATTAGGCAAACATTTTGAAAACTTTTTTTAAAAGCTGTAAATACTAAATAGAATCTGGGTACCACTGTCAGCAAAAATACAAAACATCACTTACTGCAGATATTACATTATTCCTAAAAATAAATAGAAAATAAGTTGTTCTTAATGAATTGTATGCAGATAAAAAAGTAGACGATGCTGGATGTCATCCTTCATAGTCACACACTCCATGCATAGGTCACCACAGATATTTGCTCACTTAGAGGTTAAAGCGGATACAGAAGAATACCTAGATTACATTTCAACAATACCACTGGAGGATTCAGTTGCTCCTTAGAATCCAAGTATGACTCATCCCAAGTGATGTTTTCTCTCTAGATAATGATACATTATACTAACTGCACAGCAATTCACCTTGGTAGCTAAGGGAAACCTATCTTCATCAATACCTTCCCAAATACTGTCCCTCCCGAGCCCTCTGCTTATCTACCTCTAACCTTCTGCGAGTGAGCCAGTTCTCTACGCAGAGATTTGGAAGGAGATCTTTATCCTAGGCAGGGGCGTCCCTCTGTAACAGCCCCCCTGCCGCTCTACGTCTTGAGTGTGCTCCCTGTCCCCTTTCACACAGCTTGCTGACTGGCTGCCGGGCGTACCCAGAGTCTCACAGGTCCCTGGCTCCCATATCCTGCTGTACCTGCCTGGGATAAGGAATGTACGGATTTCCATCCAGCACTCGCCTCAGAGTCTGAGCTTGCTCCATTGCTACTGCACTTGGTCAATGACCCATGATAATGACCTCTCTCAGCACTTACCAGCTCTCCTGACTAACCAGTCGCACTTGTCCCTCGCCCTGCACTTATTCCCGCCCTCCCTCCCCTCTCCTGTATCTGCTGTGCACTTGCACGATCTGAACATACCATGCCTGAAGATCGTCTATCATGTCTCCCCTGTCCTTCGGCACGGCTGCGCCCTATGTTCTTTGAAAAACTGCATAATCGTTGTCAGACCTATTTGCTTTTATCTACCCAGTTAAATGTAGTTATGCACTTACTCTGCCTTGGCAGACTTGTATCATTCAGAAACTCAAGGGCACTGAATGACAGTTGTTTTTCTCCCCTTGTACCTCCCTTCCTTGAGAGCTTTCAAACACTTGTCTTGTGTCTAGGCGTTATACAAATAAGCTTTACCATTCCATACCAAGCATTACCAAATCATTTGCCAACGGTGGAAACAATACCACTTAGAGAAGGCAGGGGCAACGATCTCCTATTGGACATCTGGATTCTAAGTCCTAACCATTTGATGGATATGTTTAGCCTATGGCAAAGAACTAGTTCTGACCTGAGGAATCACAACTTCTATTTTCCTGTGATGAATCAATAATGGAGGGTTATTCCAAAGTGAAAACCAAAAAAGTAAAGGTTTAAGTGTGTCTTCTCAAGCAACTCCCTTTAACACTCAATAGGGATAATGCAGGGGAGGGATTGTCCACATTTTAATAACAAATGTTCACCTTTTGCAAGCACACCCGTTGTCATTTGCCTTATAATGCAGCCCCATAGGTTTCTGACAGGCTAATGCAGTTGTGCTACAAGAACCATCAGACTACAGGGATTGCTGAGTACAATTTTGGAAAGTATGTTTAAAACATCTACGGCACTGACAATTCACAGAAAGAAGCCTTCCCATTTACATATAGCTAACAATATTAGTGCAATTCATTCTTAGTATGTCCACATTGAACTTGCGTGCATGTGCATGCAATTCATGGACGTGCTGTTTACGTCATCCCATGTTACTTTACTGGAGCAATGGCCAGCAGATGAAGAGGATAGTGTTTTTACATTACTAAACAATTCCTTCTCTTATGCAGTGAGGCTAAAAGGAAGAAAGGTATCTATACTTGACACACACAAACCAATATTGATATGCTAATGTATAATATTTACACTTACATACAATACGAGAATGCCTGAGAGCGCCAGCTTTTTAGAATGGTGTCTGCAGTGTTTCCATTCCATTCATTCATAACAATTGTACTAAACCTCAATTACTCGCTCTGACAGACTTAGCTAACAACCCTGATATCATGATTAAACCAGCCGATAAAGGGGGTGCTATTGTCATTATGGATACCACCAAGTATATTACCATGGTTAAAACCCTACTCAATGACCCCAACAGCTACTGCATCCTACCCCGAGACCCCACTCCATCCTTGCAGGCTCAGATAGCACTGTAAGGATATTTGGCGTGTTACAGCACAGAGTACAGCACTACTGCACAGGTAGCAATTTTTTTTGATGCAGCACCACCACATGGGTGTGGTGCATTGCTATATGTGTTGCCAGAGTAACATGGACATATAAGTAAAGACAGGCTATTCAGTCAAAAACGATTTTTACATATAAGATGCAAATCTATTTTTACAGTTAAAAACACATGTGCACATTCAAAAATGCACACTATTTTTCACCTGAAATGCCTACGGTGCAAGAGACACATTTGAAAATTAATAACTAACCTTATTAATAACTAACCTGACTAATAAAACTGCATTTAACATAACCCACTAATAAAAATGTGTCTCCACTGCAGAATTAGGCCTACTCTGAAAGTGAACTTTTAAACGCACATTCATTTTTTTTTTCTCTGCTGCTCTGTCCACATAACTACAGGAAGCAAAGAGCTCGAAGGAACAGGAAATCAGTTGGTTACACATTTTTACTGTAGAAATGAGCCATTGTGTAGTGAGGGAGGAGATGACATGATTGATTCTGATTGGAGCAGCGTCATAGCAAGTATCATGCTAGAGGCTGTGATTAGAGTTTAGCTGGGGAAGCTTGAGGAGAGGGGGAGAACAATCGAGATCTGGCAGAGCTGGGAGAAGGACCTGTTTCCTGGCTGAAGCATTCCTGCTGCAAAAGCTGAGAATTACAGGCAATAACCCCGGTTTGAGAACGACAGACACTTGTTTTCACTGGGGTTAATCTTCAAGGGTGCCAAATTCAGAAAGAGAATAGCCGGAGAAAACTCATGCTGAACAGATAAGGTAATTACAGAAGTGTGGGAGCTGTGCGAAAGTGTGCAAAACTGTTCAGTCAGTGTATTCGAGGGAGTCCCAGTCCCTTATCAGCATATGTAATGTTACCAATTGAATATATTCTCGCAGTTCTCTGTTCATTTTATCACAAATAATGTTGTACCATTTCATTTATTTCTGTAAAAAAGGGTTAAACTGTGTTTAAAAGAAATTTCTATAATACAAAAATATCTGAAAACAGATAGCTAGTGTGTATTATTTCTCTCTTTCATGTTGCATGGGAAAAGGTTTAAACGTGGGTAGATTTTTAAACAGTGCAATTGTCATTTTAAAACAGATGTGTGCATGATTATATTCAGTATGGACAGTTGTGAGTGACTGTTTGTAGCATAGCTTGTTGGAGGTACAGGAGCCAACGGGAAGAGAGACTCTCTGGACACAGTTCCATACCGTATATAAGGTAGTGGAAATTACCACAAAAATACCACAATAGCCCATGGTGGCACACAACACTAACACTGAAAATGTGGTATCCCTAAAATGTAGGCCTGAGGTCTCTCTAGTGATCAAGAACAATCTAGATAAAAAACAAGGGATGTTGGATATTGGGGCCACAAATAAACCAACCACGCAAATTATTGCGCACATTATCTAAATAGGTCTGAATTCTGAAATAATGCAATGTATTATTGTTATGTGTGATCCAATATAAATACAGAGAGTGATTATTGCTAAAGGTATTTTGGCGGTAAGAAAATACCGCAAAGCCCCAAATATCCACAAAATACCTAACATATTTATGGTGCATTGCAGGCCGGGAAAGTGATCATAGAGTACCTACTGGGCGTGGCAAGCGTGTCTCACACTGCCATTTGCACATTAAAGGGAACCCATTTTATAATAGCAGTGTGCCACTAAAAACGAATTTCAGAATGTCACAAAGGGAAACCACATTTTCAGACCTAGTGCAATATTTAGAGGCAAAGTTGTTTGCACATGGGACGTGGTCGTCGAACAGCACCTTAGAATGGCGTGACCGCATTCAGGGTGAGGTGCAGAAAGAAAAACTAGACAATATTTTTGCAGAAGGCAGCATAATTCAGGTCTGTCTTACAAGATTATTGAATGCAGCCGATAAAAGTGCAGGTAAAGACTGTTTAATACGGCTATGCGGCAAAATATGGTTTATTTTTAATAAGTCCCTGCGAATGCAGGATAATGATACCCAGCTAATTAACAGGTTAAAGACTGAATTAGATGGGGCAAGTAAAAATCAGGAAATGTTAAGAGCAGAATTCGATGTATGCCAAAAAGACATGCAATTAAAATGCAGAGTCTTTGATGCTCAGTTATCCAAAAGCAAGAAACAATTTGATGATAGTGAGCAAGAATTGGTACACTTAAAAGCCTTAGTGGACCACATTAGACAGGATAAAGATGAGGTTGTTTCAGAAATGCAGATTTTACAAAAAGAACATTGTGAAAAAGAATGTGATCTCCAGAGTGCAGAACAAGAAATGATTAAAATGATTCAAGAAAGAGACAAGAGAAATAAAGAGTTCAATGAATGCCAAATGCAAATGTGCGAAATGCAGGAGGTGATTAATAAGATGAGTGATGAAAACAACTATTTGCAAAATGAAGCAAACAGACTCCTTAAAAAGTGTAAGGACTTAGAACAGCAAATGTGCATTCCCAGGTCCCAGGAGAGGCGGCAGGGTACCACATTCAATGGAGTGGAGGTGAATTCTAGCTCTGCCCAAAGAGCTAGTGCTCCAGTGACTGGGCCGGTGACTGAACTTGGTTGCAGCGCCCTTGGGGGATTTGATACTCCCATTGGCGGCAGCCACCAATCTCATACACCTGAAAACAGGATTGAATCACAAAATAGTGCAATTCCATGCATTGCAACAAGTAGCCCCATAAAAATAATGAAATCCATTAAAGCCCTGATCAAACCATTTAAAAAGGGAGGTGAATGCTGCATTGAGGATCACATAGAAGCGGTGCATGACATTTTTAAAGCACTCCAGATACCTAAGGAACAGTACAGACAATATTTTCATTTAACTTTAGATGCCCCGACGGCCAGCATCATAAGGGGATTAAATGAACAGCAGAATATGACCTGGTTGGAGTTTGAAAAAGAAATTAGGCGTCATTTTTCTCCTTTTCAGTCATTGCAGGAGGCAAAGAAAGTCACTTACACAATTACTGCAGGACCTAATACATCCCCTCACCAGTTTTTACAAGACTTAAAAAGAGCATTTTCTCGCTTTGATGTATCTTTTGACTCAAATTCCAATGAGTTTAAAACTGCATACTTATATGGGCTACAGAAAGACATCATATCCCAATTGGTCCATGAATTTGACCGTGACAAGTCCCTTGAATGGATTGTACATCAAAGCACAAAACTATATGAGGTACTCTATTGTCAGGGTAGAGAAAGTGATAAAATGAAGGATACTAGACCTAAATCTAAAGAACCCTCAGCCACAGTAATGGAAATCAGGTCAGCCAAAATGTCCCTTGAGTCTGCTCAAAGCCAAGGTAAAAATAATGTGACACCTGAACAAAGGGGTAATCAACAAAGATCACCATTTCCTGTACCAATGTTCCAATCACATGATCCTAGTAATAGAGAGAGCTACATCAGCCCTAGGTATTTAGGGGACAGACCCCGGGTAGGATATCGGCCTGATATGGCAGGTATGAACAATAACCAGAGACAAAATCAAGATCAAAGAAATGATGGTCCCTACCAGTCATTGGGGACACAGAGCAGATTTGATCCCAACACCATGATATATCGTAATCAGGATAGACCCCGATATGTGGAACGATTTACTGATACTGGAAATCAACATAGGGGCCAGTACCCACAATCTGAGAGACAGGACATGAGGCAAAACGTGAACTACAATCCACGTCAGTACAATAATTCCCCACCAGGGGACTATAATCAAAGGATGGGTGCAACCCGCTCCCCTCCACGAATAAATCAAGAGTTCAGAAACGATCCCAACCGACATCAATCACCTGAGAGGTATCAGAATAGATCCAATCAGGGGGAAAACAACCAATATCGACCTAGGCCACAGAAAGAGGATCCTAGAGAGATGGAAAGGTTCCAGTGCCTTGAGGCCCAAGTGAAAATGTTAGCTGAGCAAATAGGAAAGCTCTATACAGCGCAAAAACAACCTTCCAAAGAGGGGGCTGATGGCCATAGCAATGACCGGGGGGCTTTTGAAAAGTGACTAAGTACTCATGATAACTGCAGTGCCAAAATGACAGATTGCTCTGATATAATTTTGCATAACAACTCTGAGATGCCTAATGGATTGAAAATGAAAGTGCCAGTAAATGAACTTGTGACAGAAAGTGCAAATACTTCTAAAAAAGAGGTACGGTTTAACCTAGAGCTAAATAAAACAGTAAAGATTTGTTCAAATGAAAAGGAAACATTAGGAATTCCAAAAGAACAAAGGGACAGATTTAAGAAAAATGACTCATGCATGGGGAATACCAGTGAACAGGGAGTAAGTGGGGATGCTATAGCTCCTTCCCTGGGCAAGCAAAACAATGATCAAACACAGACAGAAAAAGGAAATACTCAAAAGGAGGGTACAAGTCAATCACCTGAAGAATTCTTTGAGCCACATATTTTTGAAGAGGCTGAAAGGGCTGGTATCACACTAAATGATCACAAATGCACAGAATTAAAAAATGACAAATTGCTGAATGATGTTGTTACACATGTTCAGTTGGAAGGTTGTAATGTGGTCTCTGATGTTACCCAGATGGATGGGCGAACAGTGGCCACACTCCAAAAAACCTCTCATCATGGAGAAATGAATAAAGTCTCTCGCGCAGAAATGGGTAAAAAGGAGGGAAAAATGTTTTTCCATTTACCAATGTGCTTAGCCAAAAGTGAAAAAGACCTGAGAAAGGTGAGCCCTGAAATCAGTAAGAATTCACACTTCTTATGTGTATTAGAGGAAGTTGAGGACAGATATTATGCACCCATCACTGTAGAAGAAAAATGCCACACCTTTGCTATGATTGACACTGGCGCACAGGCCACAATTATGTCCAAGGAGCTGGTAAAGAGTATCAATGAAGGGAGACCCCCACAGAGTCAGATCACAGTGAAGGAAAATCAAGGTCCAGTGCATAACTTTAATGGGGAGGAGGTGCCCATCATAGGTGTAACTGAGGTTGACATAAAAATAGGAAAGCACAGAATGAAACAAGACATATTGATCACATCTATTTGTGAAATTCCATTTCTGATGGGGACAGGTTGCCTGAAAAGATTGTCTCCTCTCATAGATGGGGTGAATGGAGTGCTGTGGTCCTTAACCAAAAAACCATTGAGGCCTAAGAAACTAAAATCACAAAACAGCAATATAAATGAATGTCACACTGTTGCCAAAACAAATGATGCTGTGGAGGTATATCTCCAGAATAGCTGCATACCTAGTATCACTGTTATATTAATGTGTCAAGACAAAATGCAGAGCGACAATGAAAAACTACCTGTACAAATATACTTGGACCCAAGGAAAAATTGGCAGACTGCCATAGATGAGCACACATTACGTTTTTATTTAAAAGAGAAAACATGCAAACAGAATATTGCTCCTAAAACAGATTCAGAAAAACACATTACCACTCTGGCAGAAATACACATGGAAGATGAGCAACCATGGGTTCATGTTGGTATAAATGACTATTTTAAAACAATAAAAGCCACTTTAGCGCTTGGACATGAAAGGAGTTTCATTAATGAGAAATTGTTGCAAAAAATAATGGAGAGGAAAGAAATCCCAAAATTTAGGATTAAAAACTAATATGTTTCTGGGTTGGACAGTCCAGACTTTGAAAACCGAATTGCAGGCAGATGCATGCTTAAAATTAGCATTGGGCAGAAAACAATTTACCATAATATATGGATAGTGAGTGGAGCACAAAATGAATTTTACATGGGCAATGACATCATGCACAGAATGTGTATCGTGTTAGATTTCCTTAATCAAAAAATATGGTCACGCCTAGGTGGTCCGGCACCTGAATTTGAAGACAAAAGAAGGGCTTATCATTGTGCACAACTGGATCCTTAGGCAATCGAATTACAAATGAGGAAAGATACTATTATTCCTGCATTTACAAAACAGTTTGCAATAACACTGAAATGCAAAAATGGACAGCAGATGAAAGGCTCTGATGCATTTGTATGCCTGAATGAATCCATAAAACAGCAAGGCCTGTATTATGAATACATTCCATTGGTAGACATTGGTGAAGGATCTGTAAAAATTATGGTAAATAATAAAGGTTGTCAGGATATTCATTTAGAGGAACACTCCCCATTAGGAATGGCCATACAAAAATCACATTATACGGCAGGTTTAAATAACATGGTGATTGGAAATATCCCTGAAAAGTATGTAGATTCCAAGGGTGAGTTGCCAGAACACCTGGACTCTCAGCCCAAAGGAATATTTAAAAATCATTCTGTGTATCCTTATGATTCAAATGAGACAGTGTGCTGCCATCAAGAGGATTGCATAATATTTAATTTAAATGAAAATGAAACAGAAAATCAGCCCATTGAAGTGGAAGCTGATATGCCAAAATATTTCAAAGTGGCAGCTTTACAAAAAGACACAGCCAACAGTTAGAGGAAAGCGCCGAGATTCCCTTACCAGAAGATTTTCCAGAATATTCCAAAATGGTAGAAGAGCAGATCTCCTTAGCGGATGCGTGTGAAAGCAATGAGGATAGGGACAATCTGAGGGAGATATTTATGGAGTTTAAGGATGTATTTGCAAAAGATGCTTATGATTGTGGTTTAACTGATTTACATGTGGCCACACTACCAGAAGGGTGCAGCAGAAATCCAGTGTTTTTACGCCAGTATAGACTACCGCTGGCATGTTTAGAATCATTGGCAGAGATTATTAAAAATTTGGAATCGCAGGGAATCATCAGGCCCATTCATAGCACATCCAATACACCTATTTTAGGTGTGTTAAAGCCAAATGGTCAATGGCGGCTATGTGCAGACTTGAGAGAGTTAAATAAAAGTGTACCAGTATCTAGATGGCCACTGCCATTCATTGATCAGGGCCTAGCTCAGGTACATGGTTCAAATGTATTTACCACATTAGATCTCACCTCTGGATATTGGTGCGTGCCATTGGCAGAGGAGATACAACATTTATTTTCCTTTACATTTGACAGGACTCAATATGCCTGGCTTAGAGCTCCGTTTGGGTACATCAATAGTGGGAGTGAATTTGGCATATTTTTGAGAAAGGCCATGCCGGATGCAGCGGAAAGAGGAACAATAGTTTATGTGGACGATGTCCTGATAAAAATGAAAGCCTGAAAAGCCATTTTGATGAAATAAAACATGTACTTGGCCAATTGCAGAAAGCAGGCGCCAAAGTATCTTTGCAAAAAGCACAATGGTGCAAGAAAAAAGTGAAATTTCTAGGGCATGAAGTGACTGAACATGGGCTAAATCCACAAAAGAAGAAAATAGAGGCCATACAAAGGTTAAAAGATCCTAAAAATGTGAAAGGAGTAAAAAGTTTATTAGGGATGACAGGCTATAACAGAAAGTTCATTGAAAATTATGCAGAAATCATTCAACCATTGACTAAACTGCTTAAACTGAATACTCCCTGGAAATGGGAAAAAGAGCAGTCTGATGCACTGGCTAAATTAAAGGAATGTCTTGTAAAGGCACCATGTTTAGCATACCCCATAAAGGACAGGGATTTCTTTATAGAAATAGGTTTTTCTGAACATTGTATGTCAGCAGTGTTATCACAAAAACACGATTTGAATCACAAAACCATTGCCTATGCAAGTAAGGCATTTTCCCAAGTTGAAATGAAATTTGATGAATGTGAAAAGGCCCTATTAACCACTGTGTGGGCGATACAACATTTCCGCCCCATTGTTCAGGGAGAAAAGGTGATTATTGAAACAAATCATCAACCTTTGCAATTTTTAAAGAGTAAAATAATTAGATCAGGTAATCTAGCGCAGTCCAGAATCACTTCATGGACGCTGGCATTACAAGGTTTTCCCGTAGAAGTGAGATATGGACAAAATAAAAAGAACCCAATTGCTCAAGGGTTAGCTGACTTACATGACTGCACAGCTGAACAAATACCAAATGAAATGGAAGTGGAAACTAGTTTGCAGGAATTTGAACAATCAGCACACAAAGCTTTTGATGAAAAAACATGCAAGGATTTGCCAACTGTATATGTGGATGGTTGTGCTTTTCACATTGAAAATGACAGTAATAAACAATTAGTGGCAGGAATAGGAAATGTCTGGTTGAAATGTGAAGGCGTCCCCAGTATAGGGATGAGGATTGGAGATAGGAGCAGTCAGGTGGTGGAATTGGCAGCCATTTATAAAGCAATTGCTACTGCAGTTGATAAAAAGTTCAGTGAAATTGTCCTGGTGACTGATTCTGACTATGCACGGAATAGCTTTGTGGAGTATTTGCCTGGTTGGAAAGCAAGAGGCATGGTTACATACAACAAAAAGCCACTTAAACATGGAAAAATGATACAAGCCATAGACAAATTGGTGTCAGAGAATAATTTAACAATATACTGGAGAAAAATTTGTGGGCATTTAAAAACACCAGGAGAGGATAAGGAGGGAAATGATAAGGCAGACCACCTGGCTAAGATTGGGGCTGTGATGGGAGAATTGCTACCTATTATTTATTTAATGGGTGAAATACGAATTGATGCAGTGACACGTTCTAAAGCACCAAAGGAGGTAGATCAACCGGTGGTGCAGTGGAGTCATGACACGCCAGACCAAGATTTGATTGAGGCACAAAAGAATGATCGAATTTTGGGAATCTATTATAATCATTTGATAGATCCTGAACAAAATTCTTTAACAGAAAATGATTGTATGGGAAAAGAAGAGTTGAGGGTGCTATTAAAGAACAAAACACGAATTAGATTACAGGATGGACTCATGATTAGAGAGTCCATAACAGGACAAATACAGTGGGTAGTACCCCTTTCATTCAGAGGGCTAATGCTACACCATGCACATGATGCCATAACTGCAGGCCATAGAGGTTCACAAAAACATTAGAAATACTAAAAGATTATGCTTACTGGCCACATATGTCCCAAGATGTGGAATTATATACTAGAGGATGTCTAGTATGCGCCCAATTTAAACCTGCTTCACCAATGCATAGAGCACCATTGATGAAAAGAGGCCTAACTCTCCCATGGTCAGATTTGCAAATAGACTATGTAGGTCCTTTAAAAAGGTCGAGCAGGGGAAACCGTTATATTTTAAGTGTGGTATGTTTGATGTCGAAGTGGATTGAATGCATTCCTGCACCAGATTGTAGTGCGCAAACAGCAGCCACATTGCTGGTGAACCATGTGTTCTCAAGGTTTGGGTTGCCACAAAGAATTGAGTCAGACAGAGGAAGTCATTTCACAAGTACTCTAATGAGTAAGGTACGGCAAATACTAGGTGTGAAAAGGAAACTACATATCGCATATCGGGGAGCGTCTTCAGGTACAGTTGAAAGAAGCAATAGGTCTGTTGTGGATATTTTAAAGAAATTTGTGGCAGAAGCAGGTTCCAGCTGGGATTTACGTTTACCGTTGGTTTTGATGGCAATCAGATCAACTCCTGCCAAAGCAACAGGTGTTAGCCCCCATGAGGTCTTGACAGGTAGGAAAATGGTGTTACCACAACACCTACTATACAGAACACATGAGCAGACACTTGTGAGTGCATCCACAGTTCATGAATATATTGATGAACTGAGGAGGCATTTGCAACATGCATTTGCTTTTGTGCAGAGAAATCTGGAAAGAGCTGTTGACAGTGCAAAGTCTTATTATGATAAAAAGACATCAGTAAAGGAATACAGTGTAGGGGATCAGGTGTACAAGTTTCATTTTGGAAAAAGTAAACAGAAAAATTCTAAATTTCTAGCAGCCTGGCAGGGGCCATTTCAAATTATAGATAAGGTCTCTCCTGTAGTTTATAAAATTTTGAAAAATGAAGGTGAAACGGCAATAGAGCAGTTCGTCCATGTAAATCAAATCAAACCATGCCATCCCAGACATGAGATCAGGCAGCTTGAGCATGTAGAAACAGAGAAAGTCCCTTGAACACAAAAAGAGAAAATAAATGGGTACAATCAGGAGGCAGTGACAAATAAGTTAAAAAGTTGATTGTTATAATGGCACATAAACACTGTAATATATGTAAAAATATATAATATAAAATAAATAAATAAATAAATATAAATAATGGAAGCTCATGGTTGGTGTGCAGAGAGAAAATGTATTACATATTGCATGCTGTTTTATATGTGCCTGTTTTCTGTTTAATTTCAGGAAAAAAAAAAAAAAAAAAACGAAATGTTTTTACCAAGCATGTTTTATTTTTGGCAAAAGGGTGAAGTTAGTATTGTGCTATGTACTTAATTTGTTTATTTTCTATTTGATTTAGAAAATTAACATTATTTGGTCGGAGGTTCCGGGATCAGAGCCCACGGGAGACGATGGAGTCCTGGAGCCCACGTGGACGGATTCCGGGAAAGCCCCAAAGAGGGGTGAAGACCAAGGCTGCAAAGCGATCAGCATTGAAGATGATACCGATGATATGGTTAATGATGATGATATTTGGAGGGAATTCAGAAGCACAGGTTGTCATTGAACCTGGACCAGCATCTGGTATCGCGGTGGAAGAGGCACCAGGATTCATCATGAGTGATAGAAGGATGATTTTCCAAAATATATACATACCATTGAATCCTGAGATTTTGATTGAAAAACATTTGAACAATACCGGAATTAAGATTGAACAGACTAAAGAGTGGCTGGAAATAAGAAAAGAGGACACTAAGCAGTCAATAAGAGATATATTAATGCAGTTGGAAAAAACATTCGTGAATTCAGCAGACATTAAGAAGAGGAGAGGAAAGAGAGGTGCGGTGATGCTCGCGATATCATTGGTAATGTCTATAGTTGGAGCCATAATAGGTACCACAATATCAACAGCCAATTCTGTTTCGGTAGGAACACTGAGTACTAAAGCACAACAACTGAGTATTGACCTAGAAATAATACAAAAAACATTAGATGGAATTAGAGGGGGACTGGATGAACAAGTAAGATTCATAAATGAAACTGCAATCATTCTAAATGAACAAGCGGATGTAATGCAACGGGCGACTAAAATAATACTTAAGCATGACAGAACTTTAAATGAAATATTGAACATAATGAGTCCTGTTGATAGACTATTAACGAATTATATGAGAGAAGTTCAAACTGCAGTTTCACAATTGATTCAAGGACATATCCCCTTGTATTTTGTTTCGCAGGATATTATTCGTCAAATGATAGAAAGATTGACCAGGAGGGAAATTGATATAATACAGGTAAAAATTGCATTCAAAATGGGTAATGCAATGCTGTTATATGTGGACTTGGAAAGACTAGAGATCGGATTTTTGCTATGCATCCCATATGTAGCCCCTGAACTTATTTATCAAACAAAGTGGGTACACAATGTGGGATTTTGGCAAGAGGACACATTTATTAAGATTAAGACTCCAGAAGTGGTGGCATTTCAGTCATGGGAACCTGAAGTTTATTTAATACCAAACCTGGAAACATGTGTCAAATTTAAAGAACAAAATTATATGTGTCCAGATAAACTGTTTGTTCCTGATGCCACAGATGCTATTTGTGGTTTGAAATCTGACCCAAGTATATCAGAAGGATGTGAAGTGATTATTAGCAATATGGGGAGTGAAGAAATGGCACAGGCTAAGATGGTCAGAGGTAAATGGTTGGTCAGCACCTGTAAAGAACATGACGGTAGTACATTTAAACCATGGAACATACGTGGTTAAACAGGTGAAATATAATGTTTTTTATTTACAGGTTCCAAAGGATACAATTGTGTCAATTGGGGGGTTAACATTGTTTCATGTAACAAATGATGTTTGGGAAAGCCAAGTGGAAAATATCGATTTTTTTCAAAGGGATACTTTTCCAATAGATCCGGATGTGGAATATTTATTGAATCACAAAGAAAGACATGTTATAAAAATGAATTTGAGAAAAAACAATATTACAATTAGTAATCTGGGGATAATAGAAGTGGAAGGATTTAATTGGGGAACCTGGGGGGAACGCTCAATAGTGGGTTTGGCTGTCCTGGTACTAATCATGGGTGGATGGTTGATTGTGCTATCAGTAAAAATGAAAATGTTACTGATTTTAGTAGCTGCGTCAGGAAGAGAAAGATATCCCAATACACATGCATTTTAAAAGAAAAAAAAGAACAAGTTGTTTTTAGGAATTGGCTTGGAGCGTAGCCAAGTTCTAAAAACAAAAGGAGGGTATGTAAGGATATTTGGCGTGTTACAGCACAGAGTACAGCACTACTGCACAGGTAGCAATTTTTCTTTGATGCAGCACCACCACATGGGTGTGGTGCATTGCTATATGTGTTGCCAGAGTAACATGGACATATAAGTAAAGACAGGCTATTCAGTCAAAAACGATTTTTACATATAAGATGCAAATCTATTTTTACAGTTAAAAACACATGTGCACATTCAAAAATGCACACTATTTTTCACCTGAAATGCCTATGGTGCAAGAGACACATTTCAAAATTAATAACTAACCTTATTAGAAACTAACCTGACTAATAAAACTGCATTTAACATAACCCACTAATAAAAATGTGTCTCCACTGCAGAATTAGGCCTACTCTGAAAGTGAACTTTTAAACGCACATTCATTTTTTTTTTCTCTGCTGCTCTGTCCACATAACTACAGGAAGCAAAGAGCTCGAAGGAACAGGAAATCAGTTGGTTACACATTTTTACTGTAGAAATGAGCCATTGTGTAGTGAGGGAGGAGATGACATGATTGATTCTGATTGGAGCAGCGTCATAGCAAGTATCATGCTAGAGGCTGTGATTAGAGTTTCGCTGGGGAAGTTTGAGAAGAGGGGGAGAACAATCGAGATCTGGCAGAGCTGGGAGAAGGACCCGTTTCCTGGCTGAAGCATTCCTGCTGCAAAAGCTGAGAATTACAGGCAATAACCCCGGTTTGAGATCGACAGACGCTTGTTTTCACTGGGGTTAATCTTCAAGGGAGCCAAATTCAGAAAGAGAATAGCCGGAGAAAACTCATGCTGAACAGATAAGGTAATTACAGAAGTGTGGGAGCTGTGCGAAAGTGTGCGAAACTGTTCAGTCAGTGTATTCGAGGGAGTCCCAGTCCCTTATCAGCATATGTAATGTTACCAATTGAATATATTCTCGCAGTTCTCTGTTCATTTTATCACAAATAATGTTGTACCATTTCATTTATTTCTGTAAAAAAGGGTTAAACTGTGTTTAAAGGAAATTTCTATAATACAAAAATATCTGAAAACAGATAGCTAGTGTGTATTATTTCTCTCTTTCATTTTGCATGGGAAAATGTTTAAACGTGGGTAGATTTTTAAACAGTGCAATTGTCATTTTAAAACAGATGTGTGCATGATTATATTCAGTATGGACAGTTGTGAGTGACTGTTTGTAGCATAGCTTGTTGGAGGTACATGAGCCAATGGGAAGAGAGACTCTCTGGACATAGTTCCATACCGTATATAAGGTAGTGGAAATTACCACAAAAATACCACAATAGCCCATGGTGGCACAAAACACTAACACTGAAAATGTGGTATCCCTAAAATGTAGGTCTGAGGTCTCTCTAGTGAGCAAGAACAATCTAGATAAAAAACAAGGGATGTTGGATATTGGGGCCACAAATAAACCAACCACGCAAATTATCGCGCACAATATCTAAATAGGTCTGAATTCTGAAATAATGCAATGTATTATTGCTATGTGTGATCCAATATGAATACAGAGAGTGATTATTGCTAAAGGTATTTTGGCGGTAAGAAAATACCGCAAAGCCCCAAATATCCACAAAATACCCAACAGCACCTATCATCTATGAGGCCGAAGCCGAAGGACATATCAGTGCTCGGGAAGCTGCTTTTTTGTCCCCACCACATCCCCGGATCCCGGCCATATACGCTTTCCCCAAGATCCACAAAGGACTTACACCTCCACCGGGACGCCCCATTGTCTCTGGGATTAGTTCCATATTGGAACCCCTCTCACAATACGCTGATTTTTTTTATCAAAGTCCAAGTTCCCAAAATGAGGAGTTATGTTAAAGACTCTACCAACATGTTGACTCTCCTAGACACCATCACATACAACCCAGAAACAGAATGGTTAGTCACGATCGACATAGAGTCGCTTTACACCCAGATACCACAGCAGGAGACATTGCAAATGCTGAGTGGAATGTTGGACTCAGGAATGGACCTACACGGAGTCCCACCCAGCTTTATTCTATCGCTCGCAGAAATAGCACTAACCAAGAATTACTTTCTCTTTGAGGACACCTTTTTCCAACAGATCTCAGGCACTGCTATGGGGGCTACTTTTGCCCCCAGCCTCGCTAATTTGTATGTCGACTTGTTTGAACGCCTACACATCTATCCTGAGACCAATCCCTATCTCGCCAATTTAACCATATGGCGGCGATACATTGACGATATTTTCGTGATTTTTAGAGGCTCAGACCACGATTTAGAGGCCTTCTACACCTGGCTCAACTCCCTTAACCCCCACCTCAAGTTCACGATGGAGAAACACAGATTCAACACCCATTTCCTAGACCTTGCCATCCAAGCATCTAGTGGGAACCTGTCCTCTAGTGTTTACAAAAAAACCACTGACAGAAATTCTTTGCTGTGCTACTCAAGCTACCACCCTAAGGCACTCAGAGACAATCTCCCCTTCGGGCAGTTCCTGCGCTATAGAAGGCTGTGCACACAGACTCCAGACTATACTAGACAGTCCAAACAACTCCAAACACAACTCGCCGAGAGAGGCTATCCGAGGAGGATTATAAAAGATACCTGCAAAAGAGCCAGGAATATCCCACGTTCCATCACCCTACAGAAGCATGCCAAACCTAGCAAGTCTAACACCTTCACAGCTGGATGGAAAACACCATGGATACAGAACACATTCACTAACTGCAACACCAAGGGCGTTATCTATATGATCACTTGTCCTTGCAATTTGAGGTACATTGGCATGACCCGAATGACCGAACACAGATCATGTATAAGAACGAACAAACTTACTGCACCTTTGGTGTCCCATTTTTCAGCCAAAGGACACACTGCGGAGCAGTTTACGTGGACCATCATTGAGAAAGTCACACCACCCCGCAGAAGCAGCAACTACAACAATATGCTGTTCAAGAAAGAACAAATGTGGATCTATAGACTCAAAACATACTCTGAAGGATTAAATGAACAAATTCAATGGCACGAATTAGCAGTACTGTACTGAATCCAGACTCCGTACAGTACCATTAGTGCCCTGTTCCCTGACCACCCCCCCTCCTTTTGAGTCCTTTAGTGCCTCTTCTTTTGAGCCTTGGTTTGTTTCATTATTTCATTAGTTGTTTCATGTTCCCCTCTTTTCTCTCCCCCCCCCCTTTCTTCACATGGTTGGCCTTCATATTGTTAATTATTTTTTTCATTGTTTTCAATTGCTATATATATTTTTATTTCCCCCTGGCCCCCCCACTCCCCCCCCTGCTCCCTCCTCCCTTTGCCATTAGTCTGCCCCTTCCCTCTGTGTTTAGTCAATTTGCATCAGCACCAATTGAGTTCTACAACTTGCCGGACCATTGGTAGCCCGAGCGGGCTCTCCTGTGTTTTCGAGAGGCACTCGGGCTCTTTTTCCGCTGCCTCCACACGCCCAGGCATTCCTATGGAGCCAGCTGCGTCATTACGACGCTTACACTAGCCCGTTTGACCGCGTTTCTGCGCCCTTCTTATAGGCGATGGGCCTTACTTCGCCAGAATCGTCAGTCCGGAGCTGTACAGCTAGATACAGCACTCGGACCACCCAGAGGCGATCAGCAGCCCCCTTGCAGGTACGGCCCACATCCAGGCCCCACAGAGTCGTCTCCACATAGCCTCTGCCATATGTATTTTCAGCCCAATTTACCATCACTTGTGTTCTTAACAGGTACGCTTGACCTGTGGTTTGGATTGCCGCTTTTTTGCATCAAATTGTGGTGCTTTGAAATACCCTTGATCTCCAATCGCCTCCTGCCTCCTACTTTGGACGCTGGCCCAGAGGTAAAGGTTTTTCAAGCTCTTCACATTGGCACACAAACACTGCACCTGCCTGGGTGTTTACCACATAGGGGCTCACATCTCTTGCCCTCTTGGCACTCCTTCCACCATTAGTGTGCATGGTGCATTCACCCCTTTGTTCCCCCCGTGACCCAATCATGCATTTCCCACCCCTCTCTCCGGCGGTCAGACCCCTCACAGGTGCCCAGGCACCCTCACCTCTCCTGTAATAAGTGACCTTCATAGTTCCTGTTCCAAATGCTCACCCAAATGCATTAAGAGCTCCACCCCTACGCTTGCACTGAATTATTAGTTGCCAGTGTTCTTTACATGCCCTGATCGTTTTTCCCTTTCTACCCCTCCCCCCCTCTTCTTTTGCCTCCCTACAGGAGACACCAGCAATTTCCCGATCACATTCAGCTTTGCTCTGAACCCTGGCAACCCAGTTTGCATGTACAATCACGGTCCTGATGAAGATGGCTCGAATCCCTTACGCCATTGAAACCGGTCGACCCCTTTCGGTCATGAGGGCTCTCATGACCCACCTCTGATCTCTCTTAGACCAACAGAGAGACTTTTTTCTAAAATACTTGCTGTAGCACACTCATCACTATTGAGAGAGCTAAACATTTTTATTAGAGCCAATTTTTAGTCTTCCAGCCCTCCGGCTGTGTTTTACTGCCCTATCCACCAGTGGTTTCTCCAGTTGAATTGTTTTCCCATCCCAACCTCAGTGACCCACGGGCACCATTAAAGTTATACACTTTGGAAGGTATACAAACTGTTGACCTGCCCCGCAGGTTGTACCCACACTCCAGACAGAGCAACCCTAAGATCTAATCCACAGTTTTGTTGAATATTGCTCAACCTTCTGGAGAATACCTTTTTTTTCCTTTTTCTTTTTGGACGATCTGAGTCTGCCAACAGACACTACCACCAGTATAGAAAGTTGAGGGACAGTACTCTCCTCTATATCTATTTAGTAGGCGATACACCACGCGCTACCCAGGGATAGGCACCCCCGCCAGGGCTAGGGTGTTCTTCCTTAGGGCTAGGTATGCCGAGACGGGTGGCCCTTTCTTTCGTGTTTGAGTGTGAGCACTCCAATCGATCCATTTGTTAGCATACTCATGATGCTCCTTGAATATCTGCCTGCCTAAATAAAACGTTGTTGTGCTACCATACGTGTTTCCATGTGCTACAGCTTTATGGCCGCTCCAATTCTCATGAGTGATCTAGGATTGGAATGCACCCTTACAACTGTTTGCTATGTCTTTGTGTTTGCCATGGAAAGGGAATACATAATGCAACCAGTAATGTTACAGTATTGTCTATGTTAATTGTATAGAAATGTAAGTTAAACTAGAATAGAGTTCTCAATAATTTTGCTCCGATCTACAGTGATCCTTTTGTAAAAGGGAAGAGAGCTAATGTGTCAAACACATTTGATTTATTTTTTACTCCAGGATTGGTAAGTACAACACACAATTCATTCTACTAAACAGGATGATCATTGTCTTAGCTGTGAGAGTAGACACTAAAACGAAAACAAATATTGTCCTTTGACATCAAAGCTGACAGATTCTAACAGTGAGATATCACACAATAACACAATACATTTTTCCAGATAAAACTGTGCACACACACTTTTCATTGGACAACAGTGTAGCAGTGTTAAGACGGCCCCAAAAAGTCCCTAATAACCCAGAGGACCTGAAGTCAATTCAAACCCGACTTAAAAATGGAGTAGAAAAAGTGTGAGGCAAAATCCAGCTTTTCTATCAGTCAAATAAAGCAGGGACAGCATACAATCATGATAATCTCATCGCTCTGGCGCTTCCATTACAAACAAGGATTTCAGTAGTACATCTTCATCATAAATTACATCATCACATTTGATCAGTTTGCGAAAGCCTATGGGGAATGGGCATTGGTTATTGGTGGTGGCTACATATACATTCTATGGGTGTCACAAATTCTATTGGGGTACCCCTATCTGATAGCTCCACCTGGAACCTCTTCTAAATTGATAAAGGTAAAAGTACATCATCTATACAACAGGTAATTGGTTGCCACCTTACTACATGGGCGGCATAACACTGAGGTTTCTAATTGGTTGGCTTCTTGCTAACCAACCTTGGACACTTGACAGACCGTCCAGACATGAGGCAGACAGGGATTAGTGGAGAGAGGTCCATGGATTGCTTTCCAATTAAAAACGCTACCATCCCTTATTGCTAGGCCATGAGCCAGAGTGATATCTTTGTACTTGTCCTTGTGCTGCGTCACATATCTGTGTGTACGTGTAGGGAGTACAGCAGGTGTCCTATCTATGTTTTTTTCTAATAAATAGTCAATGTTTTCCAATTGTCGGTCATGTATGATTGGACCGTGTGTTGAATAGATTTATCCAGTATTTATTGAGAATTTGTTTTTGCTGTGTTTTTGTTGCCACTGTCAACACTGTTGAGTTATTCTTCATGGAGTGTTTTGGCTTGCTATTTTACTGCACATGACTATCAAAGACTAGTTGTGCTCTTAATTCATCTGGATGTATATTTCTTGTATCCTTGGCATTGCTATCTTGTACCTTATCTCTGGTATTTCCCTGTAACCTTGGCTTGGGTTGTTAGCCACTGTCTGTGAATTTAGCATTTGGATTTCTATTGAAGACCTGGGGTATTCACTTACTTAAAAGAATGCTAAGACTCCCATTTTCGAGAATATGGCTAGCCCATTATACCTGATTTTCTATGTCAGTGAGCAGTATGTGTGTCTCCTTCATGTTGCATTTAGTTTATACATCGGTTATGCCAATGGTCTTATGTCTAGTGGATGCTATGTTAGCAATCTTCATGTATAAATAAATATATTACCTATTGTACATGCTCCTCATGTTGAGTGCACATTTGCTTTGTGTCTAAATGCATGCACATATTTTGTTACAATGTTAGTTTGACTATTTTTGCCATCTTCAGCTTAGGTTGTTTCCATATCCTGCTGTACCTGCCTGGGATAAGGAATGTACGGTTGTCTTAGTGAGTAGCGTTTCTCACCTGTGTGGTATGTGGCCTTGAGAGGGGCAGATTCTACGGATGACGTATTAATTTGCATTCCAACATTAGCATCATTTAGACATTACACAGTTCCTGTGTATAGGGAATGCAAATGCCATTCCTGCTTTGCATGAAACTAATCTAAAACCTTTGTTCGCAAAAAAAGACTCCATATTTCTTGATAACCTTTGCTCAATTCTTGGAGACTGCCTGCCAATTATTACTTCCTGATACTAAACTTCTGATATCGAGCCCATTTTCTGCTGTAGAGCTGACAATTGTTTTTGGAAACACTGCCTAACCAGTCATCCACAAGTGAAACATGATTGCTGGCCTTGGTAGAGAGTGAAATCCTGATGCCCCATATCTGTCCCTGTCTGAGAAAAAAACAAGAGACAACATCTATAACTCCAGCACTACCAGGATAATAGAAACATTCTGGGAAACTGCTTGAAAAACACACTTTTAAAAAATGGCAAAGGAATCCCAAATACAGAAACATATGACTTACTGCTTTATTGTCCTAACAAGTCATGTCCGTTGCTGCACTAAACCCAATGGGATTGGTTTTAGCCCTTTGACTAGAAATAATTTAAGGGGAATCCAGACCAGGCCATCCTGACTTGCATGGTGACGAGCAGTTTGGCCAGATAATACCTAAACGTTGCACACACATTGGGCCTCATTACGACCCTGGCGGTAAGGGGTTAACGCCAGCGTTAGCTGCGCCGACCCCTTACCGCCAACTACGAGGTCCCTTAGCGCCATGGCGCTTTTAACACCTGCTTTTAGCAGGTGTTAAAATCCATGGCGCTAAGGGACCATGGAGTTAATTACGCCACCGTAATTTACGGTGGCGTAATTAACGCCTTCCCCACTCCCATTATGCCCTATGGGGCAAAAATGGGAATGGGGAAGGGTAAATGGGGATTGGGGACTTACCGCCCCGCCGACCTCGGAATGGGGCGGTAAGTCCGCCAACCACCATGGCGTAAACGTAGTTTACGCCATGGTGGTAAAGTCACGGCCCAGGCGGTAACTTACCGCCTGGGTCGTAATGAGGCCCATTGCAATTATGCCTAGGACCTGTTAGTTACTGCAATGCGAACACATTTACATACTAACTAGATCTTTCTTTCAAAAGGAGAGGGGAAAGCATACAATCATAGGTTTTAATTGCATAATTTCAGAAAACAAAATACCAGAACAAAATGTTTTTGTGTCCGACAATGATATTGAATATGCTTGTGAAGAATTTCAGATAAATAATTGAATCCTTGTTATCACCCCTTCTTTCATCATTTTTCGAATTTTCTCATCTTCTTGACCCAGCACAAGCCATTTTGAGGCCTGGTAGAGGCACAGAGAGTGTACTGGTCGCCGTCCAGGACAATATGTCCAGGCGGTAGACTCAGGGGGGGTTGGAGCCCTGATATTGTTAGATCTGTCAGCAGCCTTAAACCCTGCGACCACCCCATCATGTTGTCCCGACTGGCTCAGATAGGGATATCTGGCCAGGTAAGTACTAGCCTGGTTCACCTCGTTCCTGGCGGATTGTACCCAGACCCGCTCCATGCCACCTTTCCTATCTGCTCCCTGTCTTCTCACATGTGGTGTCCCGCAGGGCTCCTCCTTGTCTCTGATTCTATGTAACAACTACATTTGGGCACTTGTGTGTCTCATCCGCTCCTACGGCGTCAGGTGTTAATCGTATGCAGACGACACCCAGATCCTGATTCGGTTAGATCTCAATCAGGCTGAGATGTCTTTGTGCCTGTGAGGATGCCTTCCGGCCGTGGTCGAATGGATGAACCACAACTGGCTCAAACTGAACGGAGACAAGACAGAGGTCCTGGTGGTTGGGTGTCCCCTAAATCATACACTTTGGATCTGTTCTTTCTGGCCCTCCTCTCTTGGTGTTCTTCCATTCCCGGTGAGCAAAATAAAAAATCTGTGTGTAGTAATTCGGCTTCTCTTTCTATGGCTAATCAAGTTGCAACTGTATGTCAGGCGTGGCATTTTAAGCTGAGAATTTTGAAGAGGGACCTTCCTTTGTTTCCTGCGCCCCTACGCCCTCCTGTGGTAGCAGTGTTGATACTATCCCGGCTGGGCTACTTCAATTCTTTGTATTTGGCCCAACCCAAGGTTCTTATCCAAAGATTGCAATGCCTGCAAAATCTGGCTGCTCGGATGGCAACTGGTACCCCTCATGGAGCCCACATATCTCTGGTCTTGCGATTAATACACTGGCTACCCGTTAGTCAGCGTATACGATTCAAGGCTCTATGTATAGTGTATCAAGCCACTCATGATCTAGGTGCGGAATTCCTACAGGCCAAATTCACGCGATATTACCCCAATCGTTGTCTACGTTCAGCCTCAGCTGATCTGCTTATTGTGACCCCTACAGTTGCATGAGGATTGGAGGCAGAGCCTTCTCGGTAGTCGCTGCTAGACTATGAAACGAACTTCCAACTTCCATAAAGAAACTTTCAGATCATATGGCCTTTAGGAAAGTGATTAAGACACTTCTGTTTTAGTCAGCTGCTTCCTTAGTGGTTTTCATATGGATGGTCTACCTCATTCTCCAGTGCCAAGATGCCTTTGGGCGACAGTTTGCGCTTAAGAAATTTCAAAATCAGTCAATCAATCAGATATAAGTGAAACCCATTATTTCTCAGGTTAATGTGGTTGGGTTTTCCCCTCACAAAAATTGTGGATGCATGGATATCCCAAGTGATGCTTAAGTGGGAGTTACATTCGGTTTGTGACTTATGAAACCTTAGAAGGCATTTCACTTATGTACAGATTCCAGAGTGTCTCCCAGTGTACAGAAAAACACTACAACACTGATATTCAAATGAATACATCCAATGATTTCACTTTTTATTTACACTTTTGACTCATTGAGTAATTTTTGACAAGATGTTACAAAGAATACAAAACACAATTTAAAACAATTAATTTAGTACAATTAATTAAGCAATAAGTCCGGAGCAGGGCGACATTACCACTTCAGGCAATGCCCCGGGGCTAATAGTTACAGGCCTGAGTGAAACGAGGCCAGGGGCATTACCTGAAGTGGTAATGCCCCCCTGCGAGGGGCTTATAGCTATTAGTATCCCAGCCCACAAGACCCGGGTACCAAGACGATTGTTTTCTGTTCCAAAACGCTCTGTCAAAAAAATGGCCACCGGGGAAGGGAAAACAGAGTCTGTTTTCACTTTCAATGGCGGCCATTCAAATGGAAAAAGGTAAACAAATAAAATGCCTGCCATGGAAAGGAAGAAAGGACTGCAAGTAGTCCCTTTTTCCTTTCCATAATGGCCTGTCGCGGATGGGAGCCGACAGGCTGGGGACAGGCTGGGGACAGAATTGTTCCCAGCGCATCCGCTCCTGAAATGAACTAAAAAGAAGGAAAGTGGGGTTGGGAGGGCAGAGAGGGAATTGTTTGCGGTGGTGAGGGGTTTCGCACAAGACTTTGTGGTCAACCAGGTCGAAGGCAGCCGATAGGTCGAGGAGCAATAGCATGGCAGTTGTCCCTTTGTCCTTGAGCTCATCAATTTGTGTTTTTAAGTCGATAAGGGCGGTTTCAGTACCATGTTGAGGCCTAAAGACGGATTGGCGCGCGCCTAGGAGGTTGTTAGATTCGAGGTATTTCTGTATTTGCCGGTATGCTACTTTATCTATAATCTTGAGAAGGAAGGACACTGTTGTGATGGGCCTATAATTAGTAGGGATGGAAGGGTCCAGTGTCTGTTTTTTTAGCAAGGGTAAGACCCACGACTCTTTTAGGTTGCTTTGGACAGTATTGGTTGTGAAGGATGCATTGATTCATTTATAAATGAACAGTCTCTGGCAGCATCTTTGATTATTTTGGCCAGACATTTGTCGCCCTGGCAATTGGAGGGCTTCAGAGGGGAGATGATTTTTTCTGTTTCAAGGATAGATATTTTAGAGAATCAAACGGATCGAATGTGCTAGGGTGTACGTTAGCACTAGGCGATTTCAGATCGTGATTGGGCAGAGTGGCTTTCTTGTTGGAGATCTTATTTTGGAGTAGTGTTATTTTATCTGCTAGGGCATTCTGAATACTTGTGCACCAGGGTTTGTCCTTGGGCACACTGTCTGTAGGTGCAACGGGCGATTCCAATTCTTGTAGAATCACAAACAATTCCTTGGTGTTAGAGCTGGCGGTGGCAATTCATTCGTTATATAGGTTTTTGTTGGTGCAAATTATTTTCTTTTTATAGTTTATTTAAATTAATCAAGTGCGCTTTATTTTGGTCAGAGGGGGTATGTCGCCATAATGTTTCCATCTTTCTTTTTTGTGATCTGAAGGCTTTAAGCTGTGGTGTGAACCAGGCATTAAGATGAGCACGCAGTTTACTTCTGCACATTTTGATGGGTGCAATAGTGTCTAAGGCTTTAAACATAGTATTATTGTAGGCCTCGACTAGGAGGTTTGGGGCAGAGGCATTTGGGAGTTGGTTTAGCGATGGTAGGATGTAGGGTAGCAGCCTGTCCGCCGTGATGTTTTTTTTGCTCCTAGTGGGGAGTGGCGGTGCCATAGCTTTGTCTTTAGTTAGTTGTCTATTTATTACTGTGGTGAAGGCAATCAGATGAGGACCCGTCCATGTTTGTGGCGTTATGGAGGTGATAGAGGTATTGCAGTTCGGGTCAGCCACCCAGTCTAGGGTCCTCCCATTGGTATGGGTTGGAATGGATACTCTTTGGGTCAGACCTTGTTCTGTGAGGATGTTTTTTGTCCAAAGAATCATTAAAGCCACTGTTAAAGTCACCCAGTATTAGTACCTGGGAAGAATCTTTGGTGTTGTTGGCTAGGATACTGTATATATCCTCCTCAAAGGTACCAGTAGGGCCTGGGGGTGATATAGAAGGTAAATAGGGTGTGACAATTAGAGAAAGGGAGTTTGGCAGTGAGAATTTCGCTCGATTTAAGTGAGGGTGAAGGCGCGAGTCATATAGCAAGGTTGGCTTTGATGATAAAGGCTAGGCTGCCTCCTCAGGCATTTCTTCTATCAGCTCTGATAATTTGGTAATTATCAGGCACTGCTAGAGAGAGGGCTGGGTGATAGGCAGAATCATATGCAGTACCCTTTGGGAACACTATACACAATTTCACAATTTCACCTTTGGTACAATCCTGTACTGCACAGTAATGTGGTAGCAGTGGCTGAGCAGCCAGACTTATCTCAGGAGTAAAGTGAGCAGTAAAACAGGTTATACAAAGGACTAGCAAATACAGTGATTCAAGCAAACACTTACTCAAGGTTTCTTGGTAAAAGAATATACATTGATTTACACAGTCATTTGGAAAACATTCCACTAGTAAGAACAGCTCAATATCACAATCTAATATACTACAATACACAACCAATTAGTTTCTGAACAAGTTCAGTTCCCCTGAAGTGTGAGCAAAATGGCACTTCAGTTACTTTAAAAAGGGGTAAAAAGACAAGTTTATAAGAATCAACAGCACACATACTTTCATAGGCAGAGCAAAGGGTTGTCGGTTGTGTATTTTCAGTTAACTACAACCAGAAATTCAATTCAATAGGCCTGGGCCAAAGTAAATGGTTCAGATTCTTGTACAGGACAGCACAGTTCTGGTAGTAAATGGTTAAGTCTTTGCCACGGATCTTTGAAGAATTTGGTCAGACGAAAAGTTAGATGTTGGTTTAGGGAAGGACAAGCCTTCAAAGTCGGGAAAGTTTCACAAACGTTCACTGCGGCCGAACGGAGTTCTGCGCCGCACTTCCACAGTACCTTGCAAGTGAAGAAAAGCTGTAGCTGAGGCAGTTGTTCCTGGCAGTTCCTGCAGATCTCGCTGTTCCTGAGCTTCAGTCCTGGGGGCAAGAAGGAGGACATTGGGAGGTTCCTGCACTGCCCAGGAAGAGGCCACAAGCTTGGCAAAACATCGGTTTAAGGGTTGAGTGCCTTACAGTCCATATTCTGGTTTCTTTCCCCCTGGCTATCCGGTTTTCAACAGCACTTTGAAGAAAATTGAACCAGGTTGGGGACGGTGGCCATGTGAGCAATGGCCCCTGTCGGAAGATACCTTTGAATTGTACATGTTGTTTGGCACTTTGGCAGTTCCTGTCTGACAGCCGCCTTGGGAGGGCATTGCCACAGGTGCCGACTGCCATTAATACTGGAGGGGGGATGGAGGGGCATGAGGCCTGCAGAAAAGGGCCGGAACACTGCTGAATGGAGACACACTTATGCAGATTGCAGAGGCGTGGCCTGCTTCAGGGGAGCCTGCCTGAGACACTGGGTTTGGCTAGGCTATGTGAGCAATGGCCCCTGCGTGGAAGATATCTTTGAAGTGTCGGGGTGATTATCATGGGGGCCGGCAGAGACGTCCGTGGACCTCCGGGCTGGGGAGGCCCCAACTCCTCCCTCGTCCCAGAAGGAGTATGACACACTCACACAAGGAGCAAGGCAATGACTGCTGTTTATTAGAGTAACGGCAGGGATACGCTTAGTCCGTATGCATCCGGAGAAGCTCTCATCGTTAGTGGGGCTCGCAGGCCCTTTTTACAGCAGTATGATGCGCTACTTGCATCACCTGGGAAAAATCATCACAAAACCTATCGCCACTTCGGATTGGTTCCCCAAGTGGTAGGGTTAGTATATGTCCCCTATAGGGAGAGATGTTAGTGGTGGAGGACAGGTCAGGTGGTATACTTGGGCTGTCGCTAACAGTTGCTACTTTGGAATTGTTACAAGGGGACTCTTGGTGACTGGCTAGGAGTAATGGCGTCAGTAATAAACCCCTGTATTCTGATTGGTTCTCCCGCGAGCCCCCAAGTCTGGGACCATCACTGTTCCCAGCCCACGGTGTACCTGACATTAGCAACAATGTGCAACTATGTGTTAGTGCGGACAATGGACAGGTCTGCTATGGCCTGGTGAGCAGGTCTTTCCCATCGCTGTAGGTGTCTATCTTTGCCGCTTCGTTGTTGCAACCTGTGTCCCAGACGTGGGACCCTGGCGGCTTCTCATCTGGTAAGCTTGGCATCTTGTCAGTTAGGCTTGGTCATGTGTGGGGAGACTGTAGCTGGAGCAAAATTATGAGCATTAGATTTTGTATTCTGTTTCTGAGGGCTTGGCACCTGCAGGTGTAACCTTGGCGCTGGGCGCGCAGCGTGCGGGTTGCAACATCGTGGCCTTGTCTGTGGGCTCTCGTTAGGGGCTCGTTCTGCATGGTCAGCACTTGTATTTCGCTCTGGGAGGGTTTTCGTTTGTGAGGCTCCTGCTTGGGGACTCTTGCTTGCGGCCTACTTTTAGCAGTAACAGATCAAAGTTCCGACAATATAGGAGACAAACATGAAATGTTAGTGGCCTAAGTTACATCACATCTAGAGTACTTGGATTGCGAGGGCAAACTGTTGCACGAAGTTCGTGCATAATCACCATCATAATCCTCAACACGGACCTTGTGAGGCAGGCTGCCCTGAAGTCATGCAGCTCTGTAACGCATTACGGCCGTGTCTCGTCTTCAGATATGTAGGCCAAGCATCCAGAGTTTTCTCTGCAGCAGAAGTTCTCCTCCTCGGTTTGCATGTCCTCGCACCGATTGCAGGTACACCAGGTGGAGATGTCTTCCATGCGAATAGGCTCTGGCTCAGGATCCGGTGATTCGTTCTCCCAACTGTCGTCCGATGCTTTATCATTTCTGCATCTTTCTCTTTCAACTATTTCTGCCTCGGAATACTCTGGCTCGTACTGGTACAGATGTATTGTTGCCATTATATGACAAAATTAAAATTGATAGTAATGCTAGTACTAATATCTGTTCACACAGGCTACGAGCAATGAAGATAGCTGAACAGAGTAGAAACAAGTCACAGGATATACAAAAAAAGACAGCGAAACGATTGAAAAGGCAACTCTGATGTTGTCTGAAGAGAAGCGTTCTGTTTATACTTATTGAGGAAAGAGGCATCCTGCCATTTCCATGGAGACATTAGCTGACCCACAGAGAACGTTGACACGAGACGTGCATTAGCATTGTGAAAAGGGCTGATTGCGTTTAGTGATGTCAGCTTCAGGGCGGGGGTATGATTTAGTGCTGCAAGGGCAGTTCAACTTAGGGAGATGCAGCAAAAGATAAGATTTGCACAAGATGGCTGCGCCTGATGCTTGATTTCGCATGTGTAAAAGTGAGGAAATCTATGGTAAGGTGTATAGGAAATGTTTAGGAAATGTTTTTACGATCGATCACAGATTGCTTTAAACCAAATGCCTGAACACTCGGGACAATACAAATTTGGAGTGCACTATTCCTTTATGCTTTAAATGTCATACATATGTTTACTACCATTTACTAATAGATTGTCCAAACCGCACAGTTAAAATCAGATGGTGCGTTTGTTTGGCATCAGTTTACCAGGGGAGCCAAATATAGCTCCTGGTAGCTGTTGGCATCAAGATAACCAGGATCTTCTAGGCCACAGGCAGGAGCTAAATAGCTCCCCACCCCCTAAATTTTCAACCCTGTATGTTGGTATCTAATATGTGTCAAAACTAACTACAAACAAAACATGCACCTTCTACCGTGCAAACCTCATTCTGCTCACACAGTGGTACGTGCGGATAGGTTTTCCTCAGCCGGAACATTCTTGACTTGCTGGGATGCTATAAGTGCATCTCAACACAGCTTAAGAAGACTCATGGTAGGAGAATTTGTCACATATTTCCTATTGCAGGACATTTGTTTCTCTATTCCTGTATCTTTTGATTTCCTTGTCCATTTCTCTGTATTCCTCCTTCTTCGTCCCAATCATCTCTCATCTGTCCTGTCCTGGATTCCTTGTTAACCGATTACACACTGAGCAGTTTGACCGTTAGAAGCTGGTGTTTATTTGTCACCTTGAGTTTACATCCTTCTCACCTGGACTCTGTGGCTATGTATTGTCTACTGAGCTGCAGGACCTCTATAAAATGGAACTTCCTTTCACATTGATGTATTTTTCTAACATGCTTGGGGTTTTTTCATGGGCATTGAGCCTGTTATGGTGCCCCACTGACTCTGTGCCTAATTGGAGTTGGTCATGGCTGATTGAGGGGAATCAACTTTCTCTGTTCTCTGAGAAGATCTGAGAAACGTAGATAAGGCAGGTTGCTGAGACCTACTGTCTAAAATATGTCTGGCTTTGTTGTGATGGTCCTAATTCAAACACCTTATGTATTTAATCGTCCTCTGGGAACAATCTACTTAGTCCCTGCTCTACGTTCTCAATGATATGTAACATAAAAGATTGTGGCTTCTAGACACTCAGTCCCCCCTGGGTCTTATCCTGCCACACTTGTTTGTTCATCTCCGAACGTCTCTCTCTCCCTCTCCCATATCTCCCACTTCCCACCTTCCTTCTATTCCACCCACCACCTCTCCTCACACTCTTTGACACTTCCTTCTTTCTTTCCCTCTGATGTCCCTCTCTCAGTCTTTACTTGTGTGTTCCTCCACCCTCCAATTTTACACACCACAGCTCTGCCTCCACTGAACTCCTACTACTCTCCCCTCTCTGCATCCCTACCCTCTCCTCATCCACAACACTACTACTCTCCAATTCACACAGCTACTATGCTAGACTCTCTATACTACTACTACTCTCTCACACTAATACTCTTCCCACTCTGCACTTTTACTACTCTCCCCTCTCAGCACTACTACTCTCCTCCCGTCACACCATTAATACTCTTGCCACACCACTCACTGCACCCGTGTCCAGGCCTCTCTCTGCAACCCTCTTCTCAACTTTCTCTACACCCCTCTTCTCAACTCTCACTACGACCATCTTCTCACCATGTACTGGGTGATATGATGCCCTGCTCATCCTTCTAGGTGTATGGTGCCTTGGTCATTGTGCCAATAAACTCACCTTCACAATGTGGATGTGTTGTGTCAGTTACATTATGTATCAAAGATTGAAAGGATCTTTGGAAATGTTACATTAAAATGAAACCGAGTGCAAACTAGGAGTATCTGACATATGTATGGTCCAGGGAAAATAAAGGGGATACATATACCCCACTCATGAATACAATGCACTATTAAACAAAGGTAGACCAGAATCATGCATACAAATTTAACTTCCAAACCCACATGGAACATATGCCAATGTCACCTGCAAGGACTATCTCCTGGAATTTTGAGCTGGCATGATTCTGGAATGTACAAAGTGAATGAACAGTGTTCCCTAAAACACATCACCCTAAGTTGTCTGGCTTACAAAATGTGGGAATCTCACTTGAAAGTGTTCAGCAAGCAGTTATTCTGTGGAATGCCCATGGGTAATACTCAGAAATTACCATCATTTGGAATTTGTAGACTTGCAACAGAGTACATGGCGATAGGGATATGTGCCTGATCAAGACAGAGAGCTGGCGTTTTTGTATCCATATATGCGTTCTGATAATTGCAGGCTGCTGGTTACTTGACGGCCCATGTGTGCACCTGATTGTTTCTGCTAATCACAGCTACAAAAGTATACAGTGTTTGAGCTGGAATTTGTTGAAAACCGCCAGCGGGTTTGATAATTACTCTTAAAATGGACATTACCAGCCCATTTGTTTACAGGCTAAATTCTTTTGAAGATTGAGCCAACAGCAGATATTGCTTTCAAAGCTGTATTCAAACATAATTTGTTTAGGGACCTCACACAAAAACATTGCGTCTGAAATGAATGTACTCTCTTTAATACTATTGTTTGGTCATGGACAAAACTCGCAAATTAACACAATGTATCATTCTCATAAACACATTTATCGACATTGTCTTACTCTTTCCAGAAACAATCAGATACTGTCCACCTGATGATGAGTGTAAGTATGATGGCTCATGCTCATACCTCAGTAGATCTCAAAACGTCAGAAGTATTTGCTTCTCATCTACGCTCCTCACTCAAGGGAAGTATCAGACCTCATCTCAATTCATAGTGTCCCTGAAACGAGTTTGAAAGTCATACAATGCATAATTTAATTGAGGCTTCTGAAGTGAGGTATTTGCCTGGCCGGTTAAACCTCCTTTTCCTGAAATAATTCTTCATCCATAGCCTCTGTCAGGGAGCCCCCAAGGTCAACTATTCCTGTGTGAGGCTCTTTGTACAGTGGGCTGTGTGGATTCCAACAGTTGTCAGCAATCTTTTTCTTTATGATTCCATTGGATGAACGCCTGCTGTTCACTAAGGGTTTCCCTACTAAGAATCCGGTGAAAAACCAAGTACCAAATCCAACAGACAAATGTTGTATCCACCGAGATATCATGAGACAAGGATTATGCTATATATGGTCATCACTTCTGCCTGCCTAATAGAGCAAGGTTTCTAGAGCACGAACCAATAATGGGCCTCATCACAAGTCTGGCGTTAACCCTTAAAAGCAGCTGTAATGGAATTAGCACTATCAATACAGCTCTGCGAAGCATGAGCCGGTGCATTTTCCGCTGACTGCAAAAGCAGCTGGCGCTATTACAGCCGTGCTATTACAGTCGACAACACGAGACGCAAACATAGCCGCATCACAAGTCCATGTCTGGTGCAATTAGCACCAAAAACCAGCACTAATACAGCCGACAACACAGTGAAGTTACCTCCAGCTTCTAGCTGGAGGTAAATGAACACAGGTGCCTGGAATTAAGCCACAGGTGATCCCAATTTACCACATAGGGCTACATGAAGCACCCCAAACACTGTTTACACCACCATGCTGCCACTAGCCACTGTGAGCTGGGACAGGAAGCTGCTCATGCTGTGCCTGAAAGTAGAGAGGCAGGACAAGTAGGCCAGGGCACAGGGAGTACAGGAGGTGGGAAGGAGGAGAAGGAGGAGAGCCCAAGTAGGACATGAACCAATTCCCAGGGTTAGGCCCTCACCCTGGACCCTCACCGACAGCAGGTTAGTCACCATGTACTGCCTCAACAGGGAGACCATAACAGAGCTGCGCACCGCAATACAGGACGACATAGGGAGCAGGATCAACATCAGGAAAGCTTTGCCCCCACTGCTGAAGCTAATGTCTGTCCTTGGAACTGGAACCTTCCAGCACTCCGTGGCCATGAGGCATGGCATGGCACAGCCCACATTCTGTGCAGTGTTGAGCCAGGTGCTTGAAGCCCTCCTGCGGCAAGTGAAACACCACATCTCACTGCCTACCATCCCAGCCCAGGTCTATGTCATTGCCCAAATACCAAATGTGATCACTGCCCTGGACTGTAACCCATGTTGCTCTGGTGGCCCCCGGGCCCACAAAGCAGTGTACCGAAACTGCAAGCACTACCACTCCTTGAATGTGCAGGTAACCTGCGACCTCAACCTGTACATCACCCACTGCGGTGTCTGCTACCCTGGTTCCACCTACAATGCCATGGTCATATGGGACAGCACACTGCCAGGATACATGGAGAAGCACAGAGGACAACAGACCTGAATAGTGGCTGAGTAGAAAAGCTGGCACACACGCGTAGCAAATCACATGCCCAAATGGCGGTGTGCAAATGACTACACAAAGGATGGCATGACAAGCGAATCTTAAATCTGTACTTCACCACCTCCCGCACTAGCATCACAGTACAGGCCATTGAGCATGCACATGTCAGACTTACCTGCACGGAGAAGCAGTTGTACACATACAGTAGCAATAATATACACCAACATGACTACAGGTACCTACATGCATTTACCAAATCAATGCTGACAAATGGGCACATTGTGCCTCACACAACAACAATACTGCCAGTACCACAGCCATGCACCCATGTGCGTCCAGCCCTCAATGCCCACCTGTTGCTTACAGATGCCCAGGGATGGCCCATGGGGAACTCAGCATGCCACATGCATGATGAAAATACACTGGAACTTGATAGCCACCATGTCCGCTGCACATGTCACCGACAGCCTTACGTAACATATGGTGAAAGGGACAAGAGTGCATTTGAAGAACAACCAATGCATGATACGAGGGACACTGCATGCACAGACATAGAATAGACACATGCTGTAAAATGAAGGTCTATGTGCATGCACAAGTAGTGCATTGGCCTGATATTGTGTAATTCATCCCTCACACCTTAGATTGTCGATAATGCCTGTGCCTCCCCCATGCAGTTACTCTGCATACCCACAGCTGCCCTGGCTAATGATCCATGTGTGTGATCCACATACACAGCAGGAGATTGCCTACAACCACACTGACAGCAGGACCCATGTGTGCATCTAGTGTACCTTCAGCCCACTGAAGGCACGTTTCTGCTGCCTCGACCATACCAGTGGAGCCCTGATGTATGCTCCAGAGAAAGTAGGTAAAATTGTGCTTGTGTGTGCCATTCTGCACAATATCTGTCTGAGGAAAAATGCTCCACTGCCCCCTGACGTGGACATGCCAACCCCAGACGACGAGCATGCAGTGCCTCTGGCTAAGGCAAATGCACACATTGCCAGAGATGACTTGAGGGATGGGAAATTGGCACGTCAGTCACTGATAGACAATTTATTTTGCCACTTTCACATGGCACAAGCCATGCACAATTGTGTGACACCACCTCAATCAATAAACACAACAATGACAAAATCAGGAATGTCCTTGCACTAATGAATTTCAAAGACGTTAAGGTTATGGAGTGCCCCAACTATCCTCCCCTCCGCCTCCCACCACCATCTCCCCATCAAATTATCGCCCCTCTCCCCTCTCACCACCAACTCCCCATCTCACATCACTGCACCCTTTTCCTTTAAGGAGGTATCAGAAACAGAAATGGCAGCAGTACTGTCTAAACTCAAGCCCACAACATGTAAGGGGGAAATATGCCCCGCAGTGAATGTTAAGGCATGTGCAGCTCAACTACTTCCCATAATAACTAAATTTGTCAACTGCTCCTTTTAAGAGGACATTGTACCTGGATCCATCAAACAGGCATTGATTTTCGCTCTTCTGAAGAATTCATCATTTAACCCAACCCTATCAGAGAACTACCGCCCCATGGCAAATATACCTGTCCTCCTAAAATCCTGGACAGTGTGGCATATTTTCAGAATCAGGGCTTCCTGGAAACTCAGAATCTTCTAGGAAATAAACAGTCAGTTTTCAGAAAATCACACGGCACTGAGTCTACGCTTTTGGAAATTATATCCAATATCGTGCATCATTTTGAGGAGGCCAGCAAAGTTATGCTTTTGCTGCTTCATATGTCCTCTCTGTCTTATCATGTAGTGGATCATGACATACTGATCCAGAGACTTTGTGATACCACTTTTTTCTCTCCCAATGCAGCAAACTGGGTCAGATCATTTCTCTCTGGCCGAATGGCTAAAGTTTTCTGTAGTGAGGTCATGGCAGAAAGCTATTTTGTGACATGCGGGGTGCCACAGGGGGCATATAACTCGACCACTCTGTTTAGCATCTTTACTACTCCTCTTTTTAACATGCTGGATAGGGAGGTAACCCTGTATGCCAACTATGCTGATGACACTCACTGTCTGATAGGCCTCACTGGGGACTACACCAAGGATACTATCTCTGTAAACCAGATGTTCGGCTGCATTGAATCCTGGATGAAGGACAATGGGCTTGCACTGAATGGCAAGAAGACAGAGCTGATGATGGCAGGCACTGTTAGACAGACAACAAAAAACTTGGGGAGGAATACCAAGCCTTTGACATTGCAGGCTGCGAAATTAAGATGCTTAACAAAGTGAAGACCTTGGGTGTGGTGCTGGATAAGGAGCTCTCTATGAAAGCACACATTAGTGGCCTAGTATCCAGCACAGGCTACTATATGGAATTGCTGGCCCAAATCAGGCACTTCCTGTGCAACACCAACTGTGCGGTCATCGCAAGAGCAATTATCGGGGCCCGTATAGGCTATTGCTCTATGTCTCCTTCAGGGAGTTGGAAAAGGGGAACTACCTAGACTAAATGTCATCCAGAATAATGTAGTAAGAGTGGTTGAGGATCTCAAAAGATCTGTCCATGTCTCTACTGCCAGGGTCGGACTGGGAGAAGAAATGGGCCCGGACACCCAAGAAAAAGTGGCCCACCCCTCGCCGCACGACCCTTGACCTCTGATGACATCACCGGCAGTGATGTCATTTGACCCCACCCGAAAATGACATCCTGGGAAGCGATGAAACATGTCCTTTCACCCCTTGACAAAAAAGGAAGTGGCATCAAATAGCATTGTTCCTAAGTACACTACGAAAAATATGGTTATGATTTCACTAATGTGATATACATTTCATACACGAATGGATCACCATATGTATCATTAATAACTGTGTGCATAGATTCATGTTGTCAAATTACTGTGAATGCAATCAGATGCCCAAGGCCAATGATAATATGTTATTGTATAGCACTTACGCTTAAGCTCTTTTTCACAGAACAAATATGAACACAATATCACCCAAACAGTGTTGGAACTCATTTATCCATCTCAGAAGGATGAAGGGCTGAGCTGGCCTTGCTGGGATTGAAACCTGCAATCTGCAGATCACACACACACATCGCAGCAGCGAGGGCTCAACCCTCATATCGGCTACAGTAAAATGAGCAATTACTCTGCAGTGGATACCATTAAACTGGTAACTGAGATTTAACAGCAGACCAGTTAAGTTCATCTGCAGGTCTGCTGCAAAGTTGGCCGCATGCTGCAGCTGGCTCCCAGTGGAAAAGAGAGTGGCCTTCGGGACAATGCATCACACACCAATGCCTGCACAGAGATGTCCCCAGATATCTTACAGAGAAATTGGTCTGGCTGCTGGACAGAAGGGTCCTGTGATTCAACAACTCGAATCTTCTGCTCATTCCTAAGGCAAAATTGGCCATTGTCGCATGGAACTCTTTTTCCCATGCAGCTCCCAGGCTCTGGAATGAGCTTCCACCAGATCTGAGAGCCTGTAGTAGCTTTCTTAAATTTAAAGAGGTGCTAAAGACACTCCTTTTCTGCTAAACCTTTTTTTTGTATCTCCTTGTCCATGATCTCTGTTCATAAGTGTTTGTTCTAGCTGTGTGTCCTTGCGCTCTTATGCCCACGGGCCATGTCTATGTGCACTACAAATAAAATAAATAAATAAACACTTCCCCCGCCACCTCCCACCACCAACTCCTGATCACACTACCCCCTCCCACCACCAACTCCCCATCACACTATCCCTGCTCCCCCCTCCCACCACCAACTATCTATCACACTATCCTCCCTCCTCCCACTCACCACCAACTCCCCAGCATGGCCACTCATAGAAATCAGTGTCTTTCAGAGTCCTTCACAACCATGGCCCCTTTCTCCCCTGTCAGCCCCTGGTGGTTTTGGATGCAGAGGACACTGTGACTGATGCCTCAGTGTGCCCTGCTGTGATCCCTCTGTGGGTGTGTTTGAAGTCTAAGGGATGGAACCTGTCCCCAGGTGTTGTTGGCATTGCACCTCCGTGCTCTGCCCTTCAGTCATCTCCCTGACCCTCTGGGTGTACAGTGTCAGAGTGGCCATGCTGGCTGATGTTTCAGCCCTTTTCTGAATGATGTCCCACACAATCCTGCGGGAGGCCCCTTGAATGCTGAACCTAATGGCATGCAGGTGTTCGGAGAGTGTGTGGAAAATTGCCTCGATATCTGCTGTTGCGCTCCATGTCCTCAAGCCTCTGCAACAGCTTTCTGCATGATGGTGTGTGCTGTGTGTGTGAGGGGCCTGGCAATGGCCCTGGACTGTATTCAGGGAAGCCATATGAGGGTCTGTCAATGTCCGGCTCTGGTGACTGTACTGCTGGTGGTGTGTAGGGCTATCAGGGGAGTGTGCACACTGGCAGCTTGGAGGGTTCTCCGGGGAGTGTGGATGCTGGTAGCATGAAGGGCTCTCTGGGGTCTATGACCCTTTGCTAGGCGGTGACACTGGGCTGGTGTCCCCCTGTGGCTCCTCAGTCACCCTGCTAGCAGGTGTGGCCTCGGTGTCTGTGCCTCTGGCTGTGGGTGTGGATGCAGTGTACCTTGCACTGCTCCTGGTGGCCTGTGGTGTGGGCATTGGCTTGGCACTGCTGTGTTCCGGTGTTACGTGGCTGGACATCTGCCTTGTGTGTAGCCTCAGTGGACCTTTGTGGGGAGGTGGTGGTAGTGGAGGTGGCAGAAGTTGAGTGCCTTGATTCTCCGCTCACAGATTGGCCTGCAACCTCCTCCTCCTCTGATGCCTCTGGCGATGCGTGAATGCCTTTAGCAGACATAGCAAATGTTGTCAGGTATGGTTCCCCCATGTGTTTTGGCATGCAAGGTACAGAGTGGGACCCTACACATATGGGCAAATGGTCATGGTTTGGTAGGGGAGATTGCCTGTGGGCCAAGCATCATGGGGTTACTTGTAGCAATGAGTGTGTGACACATGGCCTGTTGGTCTTTGACCTGTGGGTGGGAAGGGCAAGGTGTCCATGCTGTGGCAGCTGACGTCTGGCATGCATGCTTGTGGTCCTTCATGCCCTCACATCCCCTCCTCGGGTGGCCTCACATGGTGGGGGTGGTGCCTTAATCCATGGCACTGTCATGGCTCTATGGGCACTGCTGTGCAGCTAGCAAGGCTGCACTGTGGTGCACAGTGATTGGCAGGCTGAGCACATGTTAGTTAGTTCCTCACAGTGGGCAATGACCTCATCTGTGAGGACCATCAGCTCCCCCTCACTAAATTTGGGTTTTCGCAGGCGATATTCTGCCACCTTGCCTCTAATAGTCTCCTGGGACATTCTTGCTTCTTTCCAGGACTGGATTGCTACATGATGTGGCTATATTTAATGGATTGTGCTTTTGAAAATGGCTGCTGCAATTCTTCAAGTGCAGAATCTTCATATAAATAGGACCCATGTTAAACTGTCTAAACCATGAAAGAAACTGCCAAGGCCTTGAAAAAGTAGCACAGTGCTCAAAACCTTTGATAGCTTGTTGTGAAAAACTGTGACTTGTGAAGAAAGATTATTTCTTGAGAATGTACTCATGAAAAACTGACTTGAGAATCCTGATTTGAGAAGGTAAGAACAATGGATAAGTAAGAGTCTGTAATTCATCAGTGACCTGTGGCTGTGCTGTGGCACCATCTTGATTGTGGGGAGGCAACATGGAGATGCTGTCTGTTTTCCTCAGCACAATCAAGATGGTGCCACCCAGGCAAGGCCTCAGGTGCATGGAAAAAGCAGGCAGTACACAGTGTTTTCTCGCCCACTTTTCCAGCCACCTGATTGACTGAGAACACTTCCCTGGGTGTGAATATAAAATGACAGCAAGATTCCAAAGTGTAGCAATAGCAATTTTTTGGAAAGAGGACCAGCTAGTGAAATATAGTGATCAGAATTCACCAGACCACTGCCACTTCTGTAAGTGCATCATGTTGGAGTCTGAAGCCACAAAGAAAACTGTGAGATAATACAATGTAACACCAGGATTGCACTGGGCTGCTGGTACATTTTACCGTTTTGCGGTAAAGCACAGTTTATCCAATAAACGATCACCCTTCTTGAAGTCACTCATTTGTAACAACCACAGGATATTTTTCAAGGAGTTGCAGAGACTTAAGGAAACAATAAGCTAATAAAATGTTAACGTTCATCTGACCGTTTGATGACTAAAATAAGACTATAGAAGAAAACTGTGGGTTTAAATGCTCATCTTTTGAATGTCTATTTTTGTTTATTCCGTGATGTGTTAAACTGAGAAATGTTCCTATATTTCTGAACTGACCCCCTCAACCTTGAGCCATCATTCAGCTAGCAATTTAGACACGCATACACTAATGTCTAGAATAGCTATTTTTGGTCTTTTCTTCACATGGTACATTATAAAATGTCCATCAAAACATATAGATTTTCTCCATTCATTTGAAAACAGAACATATCAGCATATTATGTAAAAAGCAACTCTGCGTAATAGGACACATTGCATTTCTCTCACTTTGTCCCACAGGACAACTGCAAGAAATACGTGTTCAAAGAAATTGTCATCTCTCCATGGATCCTAAGGTTTTCACATGTCACTGCCATACTTCGGTTGGACACATAATAACATGTAGTTTATTCCCACTATGAACATGTCAGACTTCTCAAGCTTGTATAGGATCAATTTGCTTCAGTGCATGTGAATTTAATAAAAAATAAGGGAATACTTTAGAACACTAGAATACTGTCTAAAAAACTGAAAATCAGCAAATATGCTTGTTGATTCCAATTGTGCACTGGCCGATCGTTTGGGATGAAGAACACAAGGGTCACCTAAATAATTGACCATTCGAAATAATGTTAATCATTATGTATGCCAATGTTTCTCTACAATACTTGATTAGTATAAAGATCAGTATGAAGCTTGGATTAAGCAAACGAGGGACTTTGTTTCACTGAATTCTTTAATAACATATTGGATTTTTCCTGTACAAGATAGCTAAGATTTTTGAAACGGAATTACCATGTATATCCTGCCTGTGGCATTGGGATCCTATGAATGGGGGTGGGGTGGTTCAAACGATAGTGCTTTTTGGTGAACCCAGCTCTAAAACTGGCTGACTAAATAATCTCATGTTTGCATGCGTTAACAGTAATGGGAACAGTAATGGGAGACTTTCAAAATGTCCGAAGTTAGTCTTTCCAGCTGGAGCATTTGTGACGTGTACTTTCATTGGAGCACTCTTATAAAATCAAGGCTGTGATTATAGTATAGTGGTTAATCACCCATCACTACGAGCCCGCCGCAAATGGGTCATATGCATGAGATTTCCATCACAACTGACTCATGTCCTTTATTCTATCAAAAGAAAGCGTGCAAGTGTGAATGCTAGGAATTAGCAAAAAAAGATTTCCATGCAAACCTAAACACAGTGGCCCTCATTACGACCCTGGCGGAGATCGTGGTGCAATATGCACCATGGAGCATGGCGGAAAGCTGCCGATACCGCCATGGGGGTTGGCGGATTTACCGCCCCATTCCGACCTTGGCGGGGCGGTAAATCCCCATTCCCCATTTTACCCTTCCCCATTCCCATTTTTGCCCCATAGGGTATAATGGGAGTGGGGAAGGCGTTAATTACGCCACCGTAAAATACGGTGGCGTAATTAACAACAAGGTCCCGTAGCGCCATGGATTTCTCCGCCCGGAAAAACCAGGCGGAAACCGCTCCATGGCGCTACGGGAACTCGTAGTAGGGCGGAAGGGTCCGCCGCGAATACCGCTGGCGTAAACCCACTCCGCCAGGGTCGTAATGAGGCCCAGTGTAATTGATACTGTGCATGCAAAACAATAGTGAATGGTATTGTGATGCCCAGGGCCATCTTAACAGTTAACCAATGTCCTACCAATGTCCTACTCCCACCCCCCTCGAAACTCATTTTCCCCCTTTTACACCCAAAACATGCGCCCCCTCCCAGTCTGAAAAATTAAGGGATCACATACTTTGAGTCAAATTCAACAGATACTTGTCTAAGCTTTAAATGTATTACCTATTTTTTAACAAAATATAAACATGACACATCTATGTGACTTATTTCCCAGAGAGAATGCTACATCAAGGACATGTTCACTTTGTTTTTTTATATGTATCATATTCATTTTGAAAGAAAATAAAGGAACATGATTTTAAGTTAGCACTTATTTAACGAAATGAAAACAGTTTAACCTGAACATTTTTTTCTATATGAATGTGTCCAAAGTACAAGCACTTGGAAAAACATTACATGACAAGGCAGCACAGAAATGAAAACAGCATATAACAAACATCAAAATTCACTTAGCATTTCAGTTCATGCCCACACAGCAAACACATTGAGATTACTGTGAGAGGATATGCTTTATACTGCCCATGGCTGATGTGCCTGCAACACTACCAGGATTAAACTATATGTTTCCTTCTAGATGTGCATATTGCAAAATAATTATGTCAGAAGGCTCGCAGCGGATCGCAGGTTAATAGCAATTTGTGTTTTAAGGTCATCCATGTTAAGAGCTGATCTGGTGCAGTTCAGCACATACACATGGATCGCTGTCTGTGCATCACTGTGCTCTTGTGACGTCCCTGCTGCACAGTAGGAGAGGAGGGCCTAGCCTTGGTTGGAGTGCTCACTCCAGCCTAGCTTGTCCTTTATTGTGGTGGCACATTCTGATGGATGTCTGATCCTGTAGGGTAATCGTATGAGTGTCCTCCAAATGTTGGTATCACCAGGTTAGTCCTGTTAGGGTATCTATATGAGTGTCCCCCAACTGGGTCTTGCTTCCCCTGACTTGCTGCTAGCCTGTCTTTAATAAGTCTACATTAGGTTGTTACCTACCTAGAATAAACTATTCAGTTAAGTGTGACATTGGGTTTTACTTTCCCCTTTATTGTGAAGTTAAAGTATGTGGGTTTTACTTACCTTGTGTTAGCTGTGTGCCATCAAACATAAGTTACCAGAGTTATTGCTTACCTCAACCTGGGGTTCCCTGATTTCAAAAGCATCTGTAATGGTATATTACATCCTTAGGTTTTACTCACCTGGTATAACTGTGTGTTATGACAAAAGTAGTTATAGGTTTTTACTGCACCTAGGATAAGTGTTTCACTATTCACCAAAAGTATTTTTTCCAGTTGACTGTTTATGTGATTTGTTCCAAGAGTCACTGTACAACTGCAAGGGCCTACTGCCCTTGTATTACTGAATGTAATCTGAAAGTAACCATTGGTCTTTTAGTCCTGAAGAATAGGCTTGACCTATACTAAATGTGTATATTAAGGTTTTGACTTCCCTAAAACTACTGTTAGGTGTTCCAAATAAGGTTTATACTTAGGTCTGTGTGCTTTCAAGTATAGTGTGGTGTTTTTATACTTTAATTTCTTATAATGTTTTAGTACTTACTTACCCCTAGATGTATCTGGGCCTATCTGTATTTAAATAAATCAATAATTGTACTGTGTCTACTGCCCTCTCTCCATCCTAAAATAAGCCTGGCTGCAGTGTCTATGATACCCTGAACTCAGGTGGTACAGCCTTATACTAAGAGTGGAGTCTTGTACTGCCTCAGTTGAATGGTTTTGCTAAGCCCTTAGTTGGACTTCAGAAAAACTATCCTAACAGTGCATCACTGAGCGCTTGTGACCGCCCTGCTGCACAGTAGGAGTGGAGGGGCTAGCCTTGGTTGGAGTGCTCCCTCCAGCCTAGCTTGTCCTTTATTGTGGTTGCACATCCTGATGGATTTCTGGTAGTGGTACCCCATTATGAAGTTCTGCTTTGAGAGTCTCTACGGTGTATGAATAATGTCTACTGACAGTCGGTATTAGAGACCATGGGCCTCATTACGAGAATGGAGGTTATGAATAAAGGAAGGCGGAATGGTAATAGCGGCATCGTTAACGGGTCTGGGTCATTCTGACCCGACAACCCGCCAATACTGGCACCGCCCGTACCTGCACCCTAATACCGGCATGGGCACGTACATGCGCCCCTTCGGGGAGCAAATACCGGCATGCCGGTAATAGGAGGACATCACAACCCACGTGGACATGCAAATACCGGCATCCCGAAGGCGGTAATCAGGGGCTGCACGATGCTGGCCATACAGGCATCACAGACCACCCGCAAACAGCAATCAACAATCAAGCCAGCTGCCACAGGTGCGCACAATCACCACAGGTGGAGTCAATGGAGGCTGGGCCAGTATAAAATGAGTACACCCACACACCACACCCCTTCCTACACCAAAATGCTACCACTAGCTGTTGCAATCATGGCGCTGGAGGACATGCCTATACTGCTACAACTACAGCAACAACAGCAACTCCAACAACAACTACAGCAGCAACAACAGGCAGCACAGAGGAGACGCAGGAGGAGAAGGAGGGTGAGACAGGGCCAGCAATTACCACCAGCGCAGCCAGCAGTGCCTCGTAGGCAGTCACCAATACCTCGCATCAGACCCAGGCCATTCAACCTAACCCCTGAGCAGATCCCACCCTGTACCGGTTGGACCGGGACACCATCACCACCATAGTCGACATGATGCACAACGACTTTGCCAGCTTCATAGAAATACGCACTGCCAACCCCCTCGCTACTAAAGGTGGTGCCTGTGCTCCACTTCCTGGCCACAGGCACCTACCAACACACAGTCGGGCAGCTGCATGGCATTTCACAACCATAATTTTCATAAATGCTGAACCAAGTGCTGTATGCCGTCCTGAAGCACGCAAGCACTCACATATCCGTACCATGGACTGCCCAGGAGATAGCCGACACCAAATTAGGCTTCCATGCACTGGCAGGCATGCCCAATTGTGTTGGTGCCCTGGACTGCACCCATGTGGAATTGGTAGTCCCCCATGCCATAGAGGTGGTGTACCACAATCGCAAGCAATACCACTCCATCAATGTGCAAATGGTATGTGACTCCAGCTAGATCATCACACATTGCTGCGCCCGATTTCCTGGATAAACACATGATGCCATGGTGCTGCGCAACTCCACGCTACCCAGTCACATAGATCAACATGCTGGACCACGTGCCAGGCTGCTTCATGAGTTGCCCAACTGGCCCATGGCAGTGCTTTGGGGTACTGATGTGTAGGGATGCATACTCCACCTGGGTGGGAAAAGGGGGGGGATGCATATGCATACTCCACCTGGGTGGCAATTGACGGTGATTAGAGAATGCATGCAGAGCTAGACACTCCTGACCTGAACCTCCCAAACCCAACATGACACATCACTGGCAAACATTTTACCAATTATGCATATTGATGACAAGTAAGAGGCACAACGAGGCCACCATGGGTATGTCAAGCAATGCATGACTGAACAGGATTGCAACTGTGACAATGTGGCTAGTGTGACCATGCACAGTGTAGAATACACAGCCTTAATGGGAGACTAAACATTGTCGTACAACCACAGTACACCCGCCTCAGCATGTATTATTTCACCCTGCATCGTCTATTGAACGCCATCCAGACTACCACACCTCATAGCAGTATAGTATGCATCTAGGTAACATTCTTGCATACATACAGGGACATGTGCATGTCCACACCGAATAGCTGCAGCCATGACTGTGCTTCCTGAAGGTGGCAGCTCAGAGTGACACACACCTATTTGTATTTGCTTGCAGGTGATGGAGGATATCCCTTGAGGCCGTGGCTACTTACCCCTGTGCGGAACCCGCAGAACAGCCATAAAGAGGAGTACAATCATGTTCACACCCGTACCCGTGTTGTGATTGAGCAGACCTTTGGCCTGTTGGGGGACTCCTTTGTAGGCCTGAGAAGGTGGCAAAGATCACCATGGCCTGTGTCATGCTGCACAACATGTGCATCCGGAGAAATGTACCACTGCCACCTGACATTGACATGCATGCACCGGGTGAGGATGATGAGGATGGAGATGGAGGTGAAGTAGCACCCCTGCCAGTACATGATGCACGGGATGGCCATGCAGTATGCCAATCACTGATTCCCAAATACTTCTGAACCACAGGGACTATGATAGACATGTGTCAGTGACACACTGGGTCCATGTGGACATGCACACAGGGAATGTTGGGAGTTGGGCACTGGACACCGTCACACATTATATGGATACACACAAAATGAACAATGTTCAGCAATTGAATGTTTTTTCTCACAACGGGTGTATTAGTTCAAACAGCAAAAATTTGACAACCCCCCCAAACCCCGAACAAACTCCCAAACCCCCCCAAGAAACTCCCAAACCCCCCAACAAACTCCACAAAATGCTCCCCTTCACCCCCAACCATGTGTCCCAGTCCCATTGTCCGGCCACACTACTTGCGGGACTTTTTGCTGTTCGGGGGCAGCATTTCAGTGTGCCTTGCACTCCTTCTGGTCTGGTGCACAGGGCTGGTGGGGACTGAGGAAGCAGGTGGGGGCTGTTGAGGATTCTGTGGCAGGTTCCACGCCTGCTGCAAGGCGTGGCCGCTGCATGTGGAGCAGGATTGACGTAAGTACTTGTGTTATTGCCCCCAGACAGTCCCTCATCAGCACAGCCGACACATTCACAGCGGCTGTGTTTGCTGAAATGGCTGCTGTGGTCCCCGCAATGACATTGGCGATTGCCCGCCTGGTGTGCAATCCATCCGCAATGTACTGCCGCAGGAGCTCTAACATGGACTCCTGTCGGGCCTCCACCCTCGACAGACGTGACTCGAGGGTGTTGGTGGGAGCTGGAGTGGTGGGTGGTGCACTCACGGGGCCTGCATTTTTGGTGCTGTCCTCCTGGAAGGGGCTCAGATCAGAATCATGGAGGCAGGGACCAGCACTGCTGTAGGTGGGTGAGGTCTGGATATGGGGCGGAGGGGTGGACACGGGGCTTGGGCTGGGTGGACATGTCACTTCCGTGACTCCCTCCTGGTCCACATTGTCCTTAAGTCATCCTCAGTGGTGGCCAGTGCTTGAAGGGACTCCCCTTCAACTGGTTTGGGTGTGGGCTGCTGGGTCACAAGTGTGTCAGGCACACTGGCAGCAGGTGTTGTTGCTATGTCTCGGCTCGGTCAGGCACACTGCATGTGGGTGTCAGCTTGCTTGGCTGCCACAGAGGTGGTGGTGGCGGTGGCCCTTTTCTTTGGGTGGGACGTGGATGCCCTCACGGCTGTGTCTTGGCTGGTATCTTCCTCATCGGTGCCTGGAGGGTAAAAGAGATGCAGGCCATCAGTGATGGTGTTACATGCCAGAGGCATACAATGGTGCTGTTCATTTTCATTTAATCATGCATTCCTGTCTTACAGGTGTGTCACACAGGGTATTCTGAGGGGGCATTTTGGCATTTGCTGCATGGCAGGTGGCATGCCGTTGATTTGGCATGATGTGTGATGTATTACATGGGCACGGTCCAGGTGTGTTGGCTGTGTGTTGGTTATGGGATTGGCACTCAGCATGCATTTCTGTCTGGCAGGGTTTGGCCCGCCATCTGGACTTGTATGTGTCCATGTGGGTGTTTGGACATGCATTGCCTTACCTAGACTCTCTTCCACATCACTTGTGCTACGTCATGGTTTCCCCTACAGGGGTCTGCAGGGTCACTCACCTCATTCTGGTGATGATGCCGCACCAGTCTCCATCTCCCCAGATCCCTCGATGGTCTCTGGACTAATGAAGGTGCTTGCGGTCTCCTCCCAGGTGGTCATTTTTACAGGGGAGTGGGGACCCCTGCCTGTGGCCATGGCATCCCTCCTGTTGCTTGCCATGATGTTACGGACCAGCAAGCGGTGGTCCCCGCACTGCTTCCTGCAGTCCATCACACTACGTGGGGTGGTTCCTACAGCCGACACCTTGTGGGCTACCTCCTGCCAGATGTCCTTATTCTGCTGCTGCACCTCACGCTTCAGGATCTGGGATTTTATGATGTCTGCGTGTGCAGCAAGGGTATCAGCTAACATTTCTAGTTCTGCGTCAGAAAAGCGCTGTTTCCGCAGCTGGGGGGTGGTCTTCCTGGTTGCTTTGGACATTGTGAAAGGATTGGCACAGAGCTCTCCAGGATTCAACTGGTGGTTTTGGAGGATTGCAATGATTGTGTTTTTAAAGATGGCCGCCGGCCCATTTCCCGTTCCGACACAATGATGTTATTTCCGGGTCTGGGATTACAAGCCCGGTATTAGCATGTTGGTATTACCGGGTCGGTATTTAGGGGTTCCTGCTAGGCGGTGGCGGTATCGGCGGGTCCCGTGATGGCGCTATCGGGGGGTTGGAGGGCCTTTTGCGGCATGCCGGTATGGCCATTACCGGCATGGGGGTTTGCGCGTGCTCGCGCACTCGTAATCACCCGCTATTGGCGGGGTCATACGAGCACGGACCCGCTCGTTCCACCATGCCGGTAATGACCCCGCTTTTACCGCGCTACTCGTAATGAGGCCCCATATCTTTTTTCAGCCAGACGATAGTGTCACTGCTCAACTCTCATGTATCTTGTTCATTTATAAATCTTGTTGCAAATCAAAATCAATGAAGCAATTTATTTCCATAGAAAACATCTCGATTGCTTGGAAGTAATACGTTTTCCTTATCGTTTTGAAGGTATATTAACTTTATGGGAACCCACAAACACACTGCCCACCTTACACTGCCACGCCCAAGTTCAACTGCAGGTATGAGTTCTGAAGGTTAGCAACATCCAATCTGCTGAACTCTGGGGACGGTTCCATTTATGTTCTCAGGGAAGAGGTGAGACCAAGAGCTACCCTTAAAGGCACATGGAATGACCCGGCATATTGCGCATTCGACAAATTGCTTTACATAGGACATATTTACATGAAGTGTGATCCAACCAATGTTGGTAATAATTTATCGACCTTGGAAGGATGAAAGACTGAGTTGGTTTTACTAGGTTTCGAACTTGCGACCTACAGATTACACGCAGCTCACAGGCATATGTGATATTACTAGTTTGTGTCTTGAGGCAAGTCCAGTGCAGCCAGTGTGGAGTCGTGGGGGCGGTGAACAGTGAGTCAGCCAAGGTGAAAGTACTAAAGGGCCGAGGGCACAGCCAGGGCTGAGATGGCAGGACGGAGGGAGGGCAGGGCAGAGCTGCGAAAGGGTGGATGATGCTTATTGTGAACCAGTTAACAACTCCGCTTATTGCTCTGTCATGACAACCACTCCTTCAGTTGTGTGGGTTTGGAAGGGCCGGGGACACAGCCAGGGTTGTGACGGCAGGACAGAGTGAGTGCAGGGCAGAGGTGGGAAAGGGTGGATGGTGCTTATCGTAACGCAGCTCGCAACTCTGCTTATCGCTCTGTCATGACAACCACTGTCTCAGTTGTGTGGGTTTGGATACATTACAGTAGGTCTCCAGCGTTTGCGCACAGAAAGATTTAGAGACTTACCACAAAGAAACATTATTTTGTTTTGGTTTCAACTCCATGAGAAAACAATGCTGTGCCGTGTGGGTGTCTGTTTGTTTGTTTATTATTTATAGCGCGCGCCAGACCCGAAGGTAACCGGGCGCGTTGTTCAAGGATACTTTAAACTTTACAGGTTACGCATGTTTACAAGTAGTGGTTATACATGGTAGAAATTACATAATGCAGGACAGTAAGGAGAATATACATTGTGCATAATATATACATATAACATAATATATACAGGAAATATGCAGTAGGAAGATAGAGTCTGTAAATTGAATACTATGTTTTGCGTGCAGCCCATGGGAATACATTGCTGATTTACTATATTCAAGAAGAGGGTGGGGGCGAGGGGAATGAATTTCAGTGGCAATACTCGAAGGACAAACCATGTGCGCAGTGACACATGGTTTCCACTGGATCCAAGGGCTTTCATTTGGATTCTGTGCACCAACTTGACAGCTGCAGTGAAAAGTCCACTTCACTTCAAGGGTGATTTGGAAGCGATTGTTGGCCCACTGGTGGACATTCACACATGAAAGTGTCCTAATCCAATGTGCCCCAGCTGGATGCAGTGGAAACCATTTTTAACTCACCACTGGAAATCTTTCATTGTGAATAAGTCCTGTTGCACAGACCTTGTGCTGATATGCAGAAAAACCCATCTCGAAAAGCCCAAACGCCTAATTTACAAAAGGGTATTTCAATATGAAAATCCCAATGAAAACTATTTGTAAATCAGGCCCCCACCTATGTGGTTCTGCTGCACGGGCGCAGTTTGCTTGCTTGCTTTGCAGGGGGGTTTGCACTTCACACACAGTGTGCACATTCTGTCATTGCAGTTTCCTTATGTCAGTGGCTTATTCTTTCCTTACGCATGCTCTTCCCCCTGACTAGCATTTCTTAATTGAATGTAAACGTGTCTCAAGCTTTTGTTTCTGAAAGTTACAGCGCTGGACATTTCTCTAAAAATAACACCCACGTGTGCAGAAGAGGTTTAGAGTTGTAACAGATGAGGCCGGCAGCGCCAGGTTCCACTTAAGGACTTTCATTTAATAACTTAATGAATTCTAGGAGCTGTAGTGTTGCTTGACATCCGTTATACCAGTTAGTTGAAAGTAGGAGCTTACAGAAGTTTGCAAATGTGAAACCTGGCGCAGGGGCGTAATGTTCTCTGTATCATGGGGTAACCTGACAAATCAAAGTTCATAGATTGTAGGAACTTTTTTGTAGTGTGTGTAAGGCTCAGGCAAGGGATTGGCAGCGCAGGGAATCAGATGAACACAGATGAAACACAGCTCTGGCTAGTGATGTCTCACTCTCTCGGCTCAGCACATGTGCACCAACCACCAAGCAATAATTAATAATGAACAATGCACACACATCCTGCTCCCCTCAAAGTAACGGACAGGTGGGGGCCCCCCTCCAAGGATCCGAGAATGGGGGCCCAGGGCACAAGCCCTGTTTGCCCTCACTTAAATACTTGACTGCGGATGACTATTTTTTACTGAAGTCACAGTCAGCATTAAGTTGCATGCAGGTGAGCATTAAAGACAAATATACAGCCTGTACATTGTCCTGCACTGGCGACACGCTTGTTGTTATGCCACCTTAAATGACACAAATCAATATTTCTGATATCAAAAGTTTGAAGTACAAGCATTAAACTTCATAAATTGACAACGTTCTTAATGCTGCTCCCTCTTAAATTGTAGACATACCAAAGTTGTAGCTTACTGTACATTACAGAATGAGCTCAACGAACATGTAACTAATTATTTTAAAGGAGGAAAGAGACAGGATTGCCGTGAAGTGGTGTCTAGACTAGTAATTTTACTGTGCTCTGTAAAAGTGGCCTTTTACGCTATATATGCTTTTTTTTTGCAGATACAGGTTCCATGTTGAGAACTGTTTTTTTATTGTTGATAGTGAGAAGAGAAGAGTCTATGTTCAGAGACTTTAATTGCTTTACTATAAGTATTTGGAAGGAAATGTACAATGGCAGACAAGTAATTAAAAACATCACTTGTAAATGATCACATGGCCATTAAACTAAAACGGATTAAACGTCAGATTTGGGTTTTTCAGCGTTATCATTCACATTTCGCACAGTTGTCTTTAAACATGGAGTAGTATTTAAAGCCATTTTGATTTTAAAAAGTAGATATTTGGAATATAGTTAAGGGCCACAATGGAGAAGTTTCTACCAACCTTGAAATGGGTGTGAAATAAGGAGGCCTGAAGGTACTCCTCTTGCTGTTCATAGCAGCTAAGTGTGAATACTCATGCAAGGCTGAGAGGATATCCCTCACCATGTGGGGCCGGGAATGTGTTGCATGTTGCACTTAGATGTATTTTGGAGGCAGGAAAGGTACTGGACTGAGATGTATTTGGGCGGCAGGAAATGTGTTGCACACAGGTGTATTTTGGGGGTAGGAAATGTGTTCAACTTAGATGTGTTGGGGCAGAGCCGGTGCAAGGACTTTTGCTATCCTAAGCGCAAGATAATTTTGCCGCCCCCACTACCAACTCAATGTGTCCAAACTATACAATCCGCTCATGTTATGTGATTGTATGTTATGTTATTGTGGTTTTATATAGCATAGCAAATACCTGAAGGTGTCAAGGTGCTCTAGCAACACGATCAGTATCACAGTTCCTGCAATCAGCATTGAAGAGAGAGGCAAGAAGAGAGCCAGGGAGATCAGGTATTAGGGTTTGTTTTAAAGATAGGTTTTGAAGTGTTTATGGAAACGCATTAGGTCTGTCTCTGTTCGTAAAGAGCATGGAAGACTGTTCCAAAGCTTTGGAGGCCTGGACCACAAAACGTCACAGAATCGATTAGTCACTGCACCTGTCGCATATAGGGAAACAGACAATTCACTGTCAAAGTGATTGAGATTGAAAAACAGCACCACCTCTCTCAGATAGATTGGGATTTACAGCAGTGTATGGTCATGGGTGGTTTTCTGTGCCATAGTCATGTCTTGCACCAGAAAGCCAGGTGGGAATTTCTCGTTCAATACTCCGTTAGGCTGTCGCACTAGAGGGACTTAAGGGATGGGCAGGTGTTGTGCCTGGATGGACTGCTCGATTAACTGCCCATGGGGGGTGGCAATTATGAAGGTTTGTTGCACGCACAATGTCTGGGAAGATAACTCAGCCTTGGTATCCTAATATCACAGTTTGTAGACAGCTGCTAGCAGCGTACCTAGAACCAGGAATAAACCTAGTAAGACTATAAAGATAGCCTGCTCAAGGCACCTAGAGAATCCCACTAGCCTAAATACTATGATAGATGCCTCATAGATTTCCTAAATCAGTTTGTCTATTTCACTAAGAAGACCTGAGGATAGCCCACTGTGGGGCCTAGAGGAGTGTACGAGAGGGGCTGGTCTTTTGCCACAGACTTTCTGATGACGCAGCAACATAAAAGATATGCTTCATCAGTGTACTTTGTATGTATAAATGCACCACTTCAGTGGACACCTGCCTCAGGCACAGCTATCCATCTATTTACAGTAGAATGCAGCTATGAGCTACAACACAATTTGGGCTAGCTGGACACTTAGGCCCTTATTCAAAGAGCGGTTTCCAATGGGGGTTTGCCATTATAAAAATAAATCTGTGAATTAGGCCCTTAATGTTTTTAAGCCTACTCACACAGACTAAGGGCCTGATCATGAGTTGGGTAGTATCCCACCGGTAATACCATCGTGATACTGCCCAACGTTAATTGCGTTAGCACAATCTGGTCTGAAGCTATTAGTGCCGGATAATGGGTTGGGCGATAACAGGACCCAATGCAGCATTTTGGTGCAATTAACATGCGCTAATACCGCAAGCGGTAATTGCACCGATAGTGGGGCGCTAAATGGGATTTATTTTCACCTCCAGCAAATTGCTGGAGGTAACACAGCCCATTTAGCACCCAACTACCGTCACATTTGAGGGCTATCACCCAACTCGTGATCAGGCCCTAAGCCTGAGCTCAGTGTGCAGTAAAGACCTATGACAAATGTGGGCATGCTGGACACATAGCGGGGCATTGGCTCTCATGCTATATAAATGACAAATACAATACAATAAAATGTGTCACCTATAGAATTGGCATAGATTTAATTTAAAAAGGCAATGATGGGGCTGAATCAGCAGCAAAATAAGCAGCATAGTTGACATTGCACAAAACACTGTACATGCCCTTTAAATTGATCAAACACCCTTGATGACATTGCTGCAAATGCACATTCCACACTTCTGGAGTCATTTAATATAATACCCATTGCCCACATCATACAGATACAGGGGGTTGCATCCTAGCAGGAGCTATGGAAAAGAAGGGGTTGCTCACTTTCATCCACGGATTTGGTGTGGTGACAGAATAGTGCAGGGAAACTGGTAATTTCCCAGGTCCACAGCTGAAAATCAAATGAGCGAGTCCATACCTTAAAAACAAATTACATTCAACAGTAAAAAAAACAAAATCAGAAATTCATGAAAAACCACACACAGACCCAGGGACATGTGGACAATTTTTATCCGATCATAAAATAACTCTCTGATATTTCCTATATACAACAACACAGTGCAATAAGTTGATATGAGTGGACAATGAAAGAATGTCTGCTGGGCATGTATCCCAGGTTAAGCAAAATAAAGCACATTGTACGGGTGATGGACATGGCATGCATACTGGCAAAGAGGGAGATGGAAGTCAAAAAAAGGCCCACAATACACGAGATGGAAGAGGGAAATGGAGCGATGGACGGCCGCAGAAAGAGAAGCATGGGGGATAGGGATCGCCGGGGATGAGGGCGATACTAATGCTAAATTTGATGCATGGAAGGCCGTGGTGAGAGACATGTTCCTACCCTCCGATGACATGCCCCCGTGAACCAACAGGCGGGACGAGTGGTGCACAGTCACACGAAGTGCGAGGCTCATAACGAAGTAAAGAGGGAGACGCCACACGATTGGGCAGATAGTCACCCCACCCGCCCCCCACCGAATAGACATGGAAAGGCCACCAGGTGGACCCAAGATAAAGTAATCGCCACAATCGTTCAGCATGAGGACAGTTCAAGCTTTTCAAATGTTGTTGTTTTGTTCAGTTTGTTGTTACTTTTTAGGAACTAATCAAACACGTTTTGAAATTGCAAAATGGCGCAAGAAATCAGTGGGAGGGGGAGATTGACACTGATGTAATTCTAATTTCAAAATGCCAATAAAAACATTCTAAAATAAACAACACAGTGCAATGTAATCTATTAAATAGAGTCATGACAATTATTCATCAAGTTAACAAAAACACATGTACCCTCCTAAACAACTACCTGACCCAACAAAACCAAATCAACATGCATCCATCCACAATATAACACCACTCCAGCTTACAAACAATCAATCAATCACAATGTATAAAAACTACTAACTTACTACGAGGTTCACAGCTGGTCACACACTCAACCTGTGCAAGCAACATTGCCACGACTGGAGGGCCCTTTTCTGCAGTTGCATATTGAGTATTATGATAGGTAGGGCATGTGTAGCTCTTATAGGTTTATGATTGTATTTGCATGTCTTTTCACGCTGGCTTGAGACTGGGTCATGTGCCCAAAATGATGCCAAATTGACATGTGAAGTATTCCCCAAGCGTTGTGGTCCAACAACCAACAGCACTTTCACAATGATCTTTTCAAGGAGATAACCTTCTTAATAGGCAGCAAGGACAAACTGTGCCCTGCGCACCATTCCCAAGCCAACAGACTTGTAGAGCGCCTCATTGACCTGCTTAACGAACAAATTGCCAGGTTGACAGACATCATTTGGCAAGAATTGGCGCTATTGTTTGCCTCTTCCTTTGTTTGTACTACGCAATTCCTCTGGCATGGATCATCATTTGACTTTAAACAAAATTGTCATTGGCAGGAGAATGCATGCACCTCTCACTTCTGCATGTACAATTTTGGACGCGAATAGTACTGCTCATTTCCTGGGAGAAGAATTTAAGGTGCATGTATATATAAGCTCACAAAATCTATTCACTATATTTCACGCCAGATCCAACCACATCAAGGCAGGCCTACCGACCCAGTATCAAGTTCAGACAATACATCAACACAAGAGACTCAGGATTTTGCAGCACAGCCTCCTCTCTATCCTAGAGACAAGATCCTGAAGTCTTGGAAGTAGCCCAGATTAACGGGGCCCTATATGGTGACGTACTGCACCCCAACAGCAGTGAAGGTGGCTGAAGTGTGTTTATGGATTCATGTGTATTTGTATTTATTTGGCAGTTATAGAACGTTTAATAGCAAAGTTACTGGACAATGAAAGAATGTCTGCTGGGCATGTATCCCAGGTTAAGCAAAATAAAGCACATTGTACGGGTGATGGACATGGCATGCATACTGGCAAAGAGGGAGATGGAAGTCAAAAAAAGGCCCACAATACACGAGATGGAAGAGGGAAATGGAGCGATGGACGGCCGCAGAAAGAGAAGCATGGGGGATAGGGATCGCCGGGGATGAGGGCGATACTAATGCTAAATTTGATGCATGGAAGGCCGTGGTAAGAGACATGTTCCTACCCTCCGATGACATGCCCCCGTGAACCAACAGGCGGGACGAGTGGTGCACAGTCACACGAAGTGCGAGGCTCATAACGAAGTAAAGAGGGAGACGCCACACGATTGGGCAGATAGTCACCCCACCCGCCCCCCACCGAATAGACATGGAAAGGCCACCAGGTGGACCCAAGATAAAGTAATCGCCACAATCGTTCAGCATGAGGACAGTTCAAGCTTTTCAAATGTTGTTGTTTTGTTCAGTTTGTTGTTACTTTTTAGGAACTAATCAAACACGTTTTGAAATTGCAAAATGGCGCAAGAAATCAGTGGGAGGGGGAGATTGACACTGATGTAATTCTAATTTCAAAATGCCAATAAAAACATTCTAAAATAAACAACACAGTGCAATGTAATCTATTAAATAGAGTCATGACAATTATTCATCAAGTTAACAAAAACACATGTACCCTCCTAAACAACTACCTGACCCAACAAAACCAAATCAACATGCATCCATCCACAATATAACACCACTCCAGCTTACAAACAATCAATCAATCACAATGTATAAAAACTACTAACTTACTACGAGGTTCACAGCTGGTCACACACTCAACCTGTGCAAGCAACATTGCCACGACTGGAGGGCCCTTTTCTGCAGTTGCATATTGAGTATTATGATAGGTAGGGCATGTGTAGCTCTTATAGGTTTATGATTGTAGTTGCATGTCTTTTCACGCTGGCTTGAGACTGGGTCATGTGCCCAAAATGATGCCAAATTGACATGTGAAGTATTCCCCAAGCGTTGTGGTCCAACAACCAACAGCACTTTCACAATGATCTTTTCAAGGAGATAACCTTCTTAATAGGCAGCAAGGACAAACTGTGCCCTGCGCACCATTCCCAAGCCAACAGACTTGTAGAGCGCCTCATTGACCTGCTTAACGAACAAATTGCCAGGTTGACAGACATCATTTGGCAAGAATTGGCGCTATTGTTTGCCTCTTCCTTTGTTTGTACTACGCAATTCCTCTGGCATGGATCATCATTTGACTTTAAACAAAATTGTCATTGGCAGGAGAATGCATGCACCTCTCACTTCTGCATGTACAATTTTGGACGCGAATAGTACTGCTCATTTCCTGGGAGAAGAATTTAAGGTGCATGTATATATAAGCTCACAAAATCTATTCACTATATTTCACGCCAGATCCAACCACATCAAGGCAGGCCTACCGACCCAGTATCAAGTTCAGACAATACATCAACACAAGAGACTCAGGATTTTGCAGCACAGCCTCCTCTCTATCCTAGAGACAAGATCCTGAAGTCTTGGAAGTAGCCCAGATTAACGGGGCCCTATATGGTGACGTACTGCACCCCAACAGCAGTGAAGGTGGCTGAAGTGTGTTTATGGATTCATGTGTATTTGTATTTATTTGGCAGTTATAGAACGTTTAATAGCAAAGTTACAGTACAATAAAATGAAGATTGATTCAATTACAAAACATTTTAGGAAAAGAATTAGGAATGAAGAAGATAGTTCCTTGGAGAAATACAGATAGAAGGGTAGGAAGTAGTAGAGGGGGAAAGGGAGAGAGTTCCAGTGATAAGGAACAGATAGTAAAAACTGAGATTGAGAATGAAGGGAACTAGTGCGCGCAAAGAAGGAGATCAGAGATGACAAATAACTGGGAGAAAGACAATAGAGGGACTTGAACACAAAACAAAGAAAAATAAATTTGAGCCCGGAAGAGAAAGACAGGCAACCAAGCGAGGGCAGGGATTGTGAAATGTGAATCACGGGCAGAAAACTGGTATAGAAGGTGAATAGAAGCACTGAAGATTGACTTAAAGGAATATTGCACTAAAAAATGTTATTGTCCCGAGCCTTCGGGCATGTGGTTTAAAGCAATCTGTGATTGACCGTAAATAATCATTTGCCTCACTTTTACACATGCAAAATCAAGCATCGGGTGCAGCCATCTTGTGCTATTCTTATCCTTTGCTGCATCGCCCTTAGTTGAACTGCCCTTGCTGCACTAAATCATATCCCCCACCCCTGAAGCTGACATCACTAGACGTGTACAGCCCATTTCACAATGCAAATGCACGTCTTGTGTCAACGTACTCTGTGCGCCAGCTAATGACGTGTCTCCATGGAAATGGCAGGACGCCTCTTTCCTCAATAAGTATAAACAGACCGCTTCTCATCAGAAAACATCAGAGTTGCTTTTTCAATCGTTTTGCTGTCTTTTTTCTGTATATCCTGTGACTTGTTTCTGCTCTGTTCAGTTATCTTTGTTGCTCATAGCCTGTGCGAACAGATACTAGTACTCGCATTACTATCGATTTTAATTTTGTTGTATATGGCAATAATACAGCCCTACCAGTACGACCCAGAGTATTCTGAGGCAGAATTAGTTGAAAGAGAACGATGTGGAAATGATGAGGCATCGGACGACAGTTGGGATACGAATCAGCGGATCCTGTGCCAGAGGCTAGTCTCATGGAAGACGTCTCCACCTGGTGTACCTGCAATCGGTGCAAGGTCATGCCAACCGAGGAGGAGAACTGCTGCTCCAGAGAAAACTCTGGATTCTTGGCCCACATATCGGAAGACGAAACATGGCCGCAATGCATTACCGAGCTGCATGACTTCAGGATAGCCTGCCTCACAAGGTCCGTGTTGAGTATTATGATGGTGCTTAAGTAAGAGCTTCACGCAACAGTTCGCCCTCGCCATCCAAGTAGCGAGTAAGTGTACTCTAGATGTGATGTAACTTAGGCCACTAACATTTCATGTTTGTCTCCTATACTTTCGTAATTTTGAACTATCACTGCCAAATGAATGTAGTCAGGCACTTCAATACATCTCAATTTGGGGAAATCATAGAGGTCATTTTATATGTCTTTCACGTACAAGCAAGAAACAGTATTTCTCTGTTCCTCAAACGTTATGTATTGCATGGGTGTTCACTTTTGTAATGTGTCTGCACTTTAAAGCCGAAGTTGTTTGATCCATGAAGTAGCATTTGTACTGGTATTTATGCCATAGGATACAAGATTGTATTTTCAACTAAGGTTTGTACACTTGTCATGTTCATTTACATACAGTTGGTGTTTCTCTTCCACAAGTGGTACAAGCTGGTGGCCTATCGTTCGTTTACACGGTGGCTTCATGGGAGGCTTGGATACCACGTTTGACGAGTAATACCCACATGTGTCGTTGTTGCCATTCCAGCCATATTCCCCAGTGACAACGGTCAGTACAGGGGATTTTCCCACATTATGCTGCAACCCGAAATATACAATTTGTAGTACATTTGTGCCAGCAACAAAATGAAATAAAAATCATATTTTATGAATAGTTGTTTCAATTTTTCATTGAATCAAGGACACGCTCACTTGTCCTTGGGGGGCTGGCTGGGTGGGATCGGCCAAGGTACCAAACACCACATACACTTCAAAGGTATCTTCAGCGCAGGGACCATTGCTCACATGGCCTAGCCAGACCCAGTGTCTCCAGGCAGGCTCCACTGAAGCAGGCCACGGTCCATGCAATCAGCATAAGTGTGTCTCCATTCAGCAGTGTTCTGGCCCTTTTCTGCATGCCTCATGCCCCTCCAATCACCCTCCAGTATCAATATCAGTTCGCACCTGTGGCTGTGCCCTCCCAAGGGGGCAGGCAGGGTGGGAACAGCCAAGGTGCCAAACACCATGTACACTTCAAAGGTAACTTCCGCGCAGTGGCCATAGCGCACATAGCCTAGCCAGACCCAGTGTCTCCAGGCAGGCACCCCTGAAGCAGGCAGCGCCCCTGCAATCCGCATTAGTGTGTCTCCATTCAGCAGTGTTCCGGCCCTTTTCTGCATGCATCATGCCCCTCCATCCCCCCTCCAGTATCAATGGCAGTTCGCAACTTGTGGCTGTGCCCTCCCAAGGGGGCTGGCAGGGTGGGAATTGCCAAGGTGCCAAACACCATGTACACTTCAAAGGTATCTTCCGTGCAGGGGCCATTGCTCACACGGCCTCCCTAGACCCTGTGTCTCCAGGCAGGATCGTATGAAGCAGACCGCGCCCCTGCAATCTGCAATCTCATTTCCCAACAGAGTCTCCGCTGTCCAATCAATCGTTATATCCAGACTGGACTACGGAAACCCCCTTTACCTCGGAATCCATACCTACCAACTGAATAAACTCCAAAGAGCACAAAACGCAGCGGCCAAATTACTACTTGCGCTCAGTCCAAGAGACCACATATCCCCAGCCCTTATAACACTGCACTGGCTTCCTGTAGCCCGTAGGGTAGCTTTCAAAACCTTATGCCTCTCGCATCGAGCACTGCATAAAACTGGACCGCAATATCTTCAAGACAAACTAATACCTTATCATGCCACTCGCACCCTAAGATCAAGCTCAGCCGGCCTCCTAGTAATTCCCAAGACAAACTCAGTCAGGCTATGCGGATCATCATTCTCTGCCCTGGCTCCAAACCTGTGGAACTCACTCCCACCCCACATCCGCTTAACTGTAGACTTAACGTCCTTCCGCAAACTACTGAAAACCTGGCACTTCCCATAAAACCAATCCAGCATCATCACAATAATACCGACCCATCAAACTACCTGAAGCGAGAATGACAGCTAAATAAACTCGAATGTAAACTAGAAAGACAAGCAGGCTTAAACGAGTAAAGTAGATCAAAACAATGAAACAGAAAATACGAATAAATCATTGAGAAACTCAGGAAATCTGAACCGATCAAAACGACATAATGAATGAGAAGGGAATACAGTGAATGACATAAATGAAACAGTTAGAATGGATGAAGCATACAGAACAGACAATTACACTAAACGGAAGCATGTGGATGTGACTGGAGAGCAGATGAGTTGTGGAAAGCGGTTGAGTGTGGAAAGCGGTTGAGTCTGGAAAGCGGTTGAGTGTGGAAAGCGGTTGAGTGTGGGAGCGGATGAGTAGGAGAGCGGGTGTATGTGGAGAGCGGATGAGTGTGGAGAGCGGATGAGTGTGGAGAGCGGATGAGAGTGGAGAGCGGATGAGAGTGGAGAGCGGATGAGAGTGGAGAGCGGAGGAGAGTGGAGAGCGGATGAGAGCGGATGAGAACGGATGAGAGCTGATGAGAGCGAGAGCGTAGTGCAGATGAGAGCAAGAACGTAGTGCAGATGAGAGCGAGAGCGTAGTACGGATGAGTGTGGAAAGCGGGTGAGTGTAGAGAGCGGGTGAGTGTGGTGAGTGTGGTGAGTGTGGTGAGTGGGTGAGTGTGGTGAGTGTGGTGAGCGGGTGAGTGTGGTTGAGCGGGTGAGTGTGGTTGAGCGGGTGAGTGTGAAGAGAGGATGAGCGTGGAGTGCGGATGAGCGTGGAGAGCGGATGAGCATGGAGAGTGGATGAGCGTGGGGAGCGGATGAGCGTGGGGAGCGGATGAGTGTGGGGAGCGGATGAGTGTGGGGAGCGGATGAGTGTGGGGAGCGGATGAGTGTGGGGAGTTCGGAGAGTGCATGAGTGTGCAGAGCGCATGAGTGTGTGTGAGCGGACGAGTTGTGGGGAGCGGATGAGCGCTGTTGAGCGCGGAGTACGGTTGAGTGCGGAAAACGGTTGAGTGTATAGAGCGGCTTAGTATGAGGAACCGAAAAGAGCGGAGGACTGTGGAGGGCGGAGGACTGTGGAGAGCAGAGGACTGTGGAGATCGGAGGACTGTGGAGAGTGGAGAACTCTAGAGAGCGTAGGACTGTGGAGAGCGGAGGACTATGGAGAGCGGATAAGTATGGAGATCGGGTGAGAGTGGAGATCGGGTGAGAGCGGAGATGGGGTGAGAGCAGAGATCGGGTGAGAGTGGAGATCGGGTGAGAGTGGAGATCGGGTGAGAGTGGAGATCGGGTGAGAGTGGAGATCGGGTGAGTGTGCGGAGAGCGGTTTGAGAGTGGAGAGCGGATGAGAGTGGAGAGCGGACGAGAGTGGAGAGCGGATGACTTTGAGAGCGGATGACTTTGAGAGCGGATGAGTGTGGGGAACGCATGAGTGTGGGGAGCGCATGAGTGTGGGGAGCGCACGACTGATTATGGACTGAACGAGTGTCCTACCACGACCAGTATGTAGACTGGACGAGTGGATAAACTACACGAGCATATAGTCTCGACAAGTGTCTAGACCTGACGAAGTGTGCAGTCTGGACGAGGGTGCGGTCTGGACGAGGGTGCGAACCAAACGTAGGGTGCGGACTGGACGAATGTGTGGAGCGGTCGAGTATGAGGAACGGACGATTATGTGCAACGGACGATACTTAACATGCCTTGAAAGGAAGGAAACTCTTGAAAACATACATCACGCCACACCCCACGCTTACTCTCTCCCTTACACCACCACTCATCTAAAACACAGAGATACTATGACACCATTCGGTATAACTGTTCTCATATCTACATCTCCCGCTTACTCCACATCACTCTAAGTAAAAATTGCTGGTTTCTCACCACCCAGCCAGGCGTTCTTCTCAGGCCTAACGCAGCCACACTCGTTCCGGATAAAGCCGACCAGAGTGAACACATACTCCTGATCTCTCAACCACAACACCTACAGCTAAGAAGCAGCTACCACTTGTTTTCGCACCAGCTGCACACATACATGGTGCGGACACGCACTTTTTGACTCCCCCCTACTCTCTCTACTGACCTGAACTTCGGTTCCCAAGGGCGTTCAACCTACCAGCGCCTTCAGACCATACCAATGGTATATAAGGCGCTATATGAATGCAAAATAACATAACATAACATAAGTGTGTCTCCATTAAGCATCTTTCGAGCCCTTTTCTGCATGCCTCATGCCCCTCTATCCCCCCATCAAAATCAATGGCAGTTTGGACCTGTGGCCATGCCTCCCAAGGAAACTGTCAGGGTAGGAACGGCCAAGGTGCCAAACACCATGTACACTACAAAGGTATCTTTCGCGCAGGGGCCATTGCTCACATGGCCTAGCCAGACCCAGTTCTCCAGTCAGGCTCCCCTGAAGCAGGCAGTGCCCCTGCAATCTGCATAAGTGTGTCTCCATTAAGCAGTGTTCCGGCCCTTCTCTGCATGCATCATGCCCCTACATCCCCCCTCCAGTATCAATGGCAGTTTGCACCTGTGGCCGTGCCCTCCCAAGGGGGGGGGGCAGGGTGGGAACGGCCAAGGTGCCAAACACCATGTACACTTCAAAGGTATCTTCCGCACAGTGGCCATTGCGCACATGGCCTAGCCAGACCCATTGTCTCCAGGCAGGCTCACCTGAGGCAGGCAGCGCCCTGCAATCAGCATAAGTGTGTCTCCATTAAGCAGTGTTCCGGCCCTTTTCTGCATGCATCATGCCCCTCCATCCTCCCACCAAAATCAATGGCAGTTCGCACCTTGTGGCTTTGCCCTCCCAAGGGGGGGTGGCAGGGTGGGAATGGCCAAGGTGTCAAACACCATGTACACTTCCAAGGTATCTTCCACGCAGGGGCCATTGCTCACACACCCTCCCAAGACCATGTGTCTCCAGGCAGGCTCCCCTGAAGCAGGTCACACCCCTGCCATCCGCATAAGTGTGACTCTATTCAGCAGTTTTCTGGCCCTTTTCTGCATGCCTCATGCCCCTCCATCTCCCCTCCAGTATCATTGGCAGTTCACACTTGTAGCTGTGCACTCCAAAGAGGGCCGGCAGGGTGGGAACTGCCAAGGTGCCAAACACCATGTACACTTCAAAGGTATCTTCCGTGCAGGGGCCATTGCGCACATGGCCTCCCCAGACCCCGTGTCTCCAGGCGGGATCATCTGAAGCAGGTCGTGCCACAGCAATCTGTATAAGTGAGACTCCATTCAGCAGTGTTCCACCCCTTTTCTGCATGCCTCATGCCCCTCCATCCCCCCACCCAAATCAATCGCAGTTCTTACCTGTGGCTGTGCCTCCCCAAGGGGGCTGGCAGGGTGGGAATGGCCAAGATGCCAAACACCATGTACACTTCAAAGGTATCTTACGTGCAGGGGGTATTGCTCGCACAGCCTCCCCAGACCATGTGTCTCCAGGCAGGCTCCCCTGAAGCAGGTCGCGTCCCTGCCATCCACATAATTGTGTCTCCATTCAGCAGTATTCTGGCCCTTTTCTGCATGCCTAATGCCCCTCCATCCCCCCTCCAGCATCAATGGCAGTTTGCACCTTGTGGCTGTGCAATGCAAACAGGGCTGGCAGGGTGGGAACTGCCAAGGTGCCAAACAGCATGTACACTTCAAATGTATCTTCCGTGCAGGGGCCATTGCTCACACAGCCTCCCTAGATCCTGTGTCTCCAGGCACGATTCTCTGAAGCAGGACGCGCCCCTGCAATCTGTATCATTGTGCCTCCATTTAGGAGTGTTCCGGCCCTTTTCTGCATTCCTTATGCCCCTACCTCCCCCCTCCAGTATCAATGGCAGTTCGCACCTGTGGCCGTGCCCTCCCAAGGGGGTGGGCAGGGTGGGAACAGCCAAGGTGACATACACCATGTACACATCACAGGTATCTTCTGTGCAGTGGCAATTTTACACATGGCATAGCCAGACCCAGTGTCTCCAGGCAGGCTCCCCTGAGGCAGGCAGTGCCCCTGCAATCGGCATAAGTGTGTCTCCATTCAGCAGTGTTCCAGCCCTTTTCTGCATGCATCATGCCCCTCCATCCCCCCTTCAGTATCAATGGCAGTTCGCACCTTGTAGCTGTGCCCTCCCAAGGGGGATGGCAGGGTGGGAACTGCCAAGGTGTCAAACACCATGTACACTTCAAAGGCATCTTCCGCACAGGGGCCATTGCTCACGCAGCCTCCCGAGACCATGTGTCTCCAGGCAGGCTCCCCTGAAGCAGGTCGCATCCCTGCCATCCGCATAAGTGTGTCTCCATTCAGCAGTGTTCCGGACCTTTTCTGCATGCGTCATGCCCTTCCATCCCCCCTCCAGTATCAATGGCAGTTCGCACCTGTGGCCGTGCTCTCCCAAGGGGGCTGGCAGGGTGGGAACAACCAAGGTGCCAAGCACCATGTACACTCCTCTGAAGCAGGCCGCGCCCCTGCAATTCACATACGTGTGCCTCCATTCAGCAGTGTTCTGGCAGTTTCTGTCAATGTGTGGGACTTGAGTTCCTTGCTTAAACGCAGTACTACAAATATCATTGATAATTTGTATTCCAAGCTATTAGTCAAGCCTGGAAAATTGAACAAATGTCAATTTAAAGGAAATTCTCTGGCAAATGGTTCAAGCTAGCTGGCGATGGACAGTGTGACATACCACACATACCACTTTCAGGACATGAAAACTGAAAAAATTGTGAGTTTGGAGGTTGTGCAGGTGCCCGAATGTAAATCCTCAGTGGCCATGGAGAAACATGGTTTCATAAAATCCCTCGAACATCTTCAATCGAGGGGAATGCAAATAGACCTCATAGCCACTGATAGACATTTTTCAATAGCCAAGGCCATTCCAGAGCAGTGTCCAAACATTTGCCATCAATTTGATGTATGGCACGTTGCCTAATCAATCAATAAAAATCACAGCTGCAGGTAAAAAAAAAAGGCTTCTGAAAATATTTTACAGTGGTCCCAGTCTTTCAGCAACCATTTTTGGTGGAGCTCCAAAACTTGTAGTGCGTCTGTGGAAATTCTACTAGAAAAATGGCGGTCACTAATGCTCCACTGTTCCAATGTTTACTCTTGGACAGAAAACCAACATTTCCACCACTTGCACATGGACCTTTGTCGGAGGAGCAGGAACGCAATAAGTGGTTGATTCATCCTTCCTTTCTGCGAATGTCATTGATTCCAGATAACCAGTGACGGGTTCTTCAGTAGGCAGTGGCAGATACACCTAAATGGCTGGCTTACAATTAAGCTGATGTGGGACGATTGCCTTGGACCGATATGCCCTTTCGCAGTACCAGCGACAAGGAGCAACCTGATTTCTTTTATGGTGGTCTAGCAAGAAACTGATTCCGAAGCCTTGTGATTCAAGGTGCGTCCAATGGACTTCTTCTACCGAAAGAAACACTGTGTGCCTCATGATAAAGATCTGATGTTCAAAAACAAAGAAATAAAACATTTGGTTGAATATGGAATTGGCGGATGTTCTCTGAGTGTTTATTGTGAAATAAAAGCACTTTATAAATTGCAGAGTATTAGTATTTCCTTTAAAAATTGTGTTTTCTATTCCGATTTCGGATGCGCTGTGCTGTGAAAGGATGTGTGTGTTGATATTCCGGGTTCTGCGTCAAATAACCTTAAGACATAGGTGATGACTGGGCGCATTGGGCTAAGCTGCCCACTAACGCCATGAAAATAGGTGGAGAATATCGCTAGGATTAGTGATGTCAGCTTCAGGGGTAGGGGATAGGACTTAGTGCCGCAAGGGCAGTTCAACTTAGGGCGATGCAGCAACAGATAAGATTAGCACAAGAGGGCCACGCCCTGCTGCCTGATTTCACATGTGTAAAAGTGCGGAAAACTAAGATAAGGTGCATAGGAAATATTTTTACAATCGTTCACAGTTTGCTTAAAACTACATGCCCGAACACTCGGGACAATAACATTTTTGAGCGCACTGTTCCTTTAAGATGGGACAAACGAGAAAGAGGAAGACCAAAGATAATAGTAGAACAGTAAAAAAGGTTAGAAAATTTAAGATATGAAATTAGGAGTTTGGTAGCACCAAAGGACAGAAAACAGTGGGCTTTACGAATATTAAAGAGATGGAAGCTACAAGAACGGTTAATAGTAGAAATGTGAAGGGAAAAGGATAAGTCCATGTCAAGGTAAATATTGAGATTACGAGCAGTTCTGGAGAGAGATAATGTGGAAGGAGGGAAGGAGACTGAGGAGGGAGTGGGGGGCTAAAAGTGGCAGGGTAGAAAAGAACTTCAGTTTTTGACGAGTTTAGAACCAGAAAGTTCAAGAAAATTGCAGCAAGAGGAGAATTATAAAGTGAAAAGAGACATGGGCCAAGAACAGAGCCCTGGGGGATGCCATGAAGAAGAGTAAAGACAGCCCAGGAGACAGAAAAAATACGGTTAGAGAGATAGGAACAACACCAAGCAAGAACAGAGCCAGCAAACCCAAAAGAAGCCAAGAGCAGAGTCTGATCAACCGTCTCAAAAGCGTGGACCGATTTAAAATTAAGAATGGGTAAAGTGGAGAAGAATCAGGAATCATTAAACAGTGAGTAGAACAATGGTGGTCCACATTAGTCCATCAATGAAAGCTGCCGAGAAGATGTTTCTTTTGGTGTTACAAGATGCATTAAAATGTGTATATCTGCCGTACCAGGCAAAATAAGCAAAATTAAATGATGCCACTGAGTGCATGTTATCCAAACTTATTGTGTACTGCCTGCAGATCTAACCGGCAACAAGATTGTGACCCCATTAAGGAGAGACCTTGTAATGTGAGAAGATGGATAGACCTCCGAATATGGTGGTGCAGAATCAAATGGATGAACAAGGTATAAGTGTCACATTGTTAGGAACTCCTTTTGATAGTGCAGCAAGTAATTATTGGAGAACAACGAGGAAGTTCATCCTGCCACATTCCTGAGGCTTTTAACGCCTTTACCATCATTGTTGACCAATTTGCCTGAGTTCCTGCTATATGTCCGAAAATAAAAAAAAGGTATTCAGGAAATAAATGGGTTTACTTCCAGCTGTAAGGAGGAAAGATCCACCCTAATGAATGCTCTGACATGTGAAATTTGAAGGCTCTTGAAAAATCCTTAAAGATAATGGAGGCCACAATGAATAAGGTTAATTTGAGGTTTTGGCACTTGGTAGCAATGAGTCATAATTCCGGTCAGCAAAAGTAATTAACGTTATCCCATTGCTGTGGGTTCACCGCTTCTCAGATATATATAATTTGGAAGACACAGCGGAAACTGCATTGCTGGTAAAGAGAGATCTTGGTTGTTTGCATCTTATTGGTAACAACCAGAAATGTACACTAATTGAACTATGGTCAAGTCCCAAGTGGTACAGAAAAACATGGTTCAAGATTCAGTACCTCTTTATGTATTCACAACAAACAACCTTCACTTGCAATGATGTTGAAAAAATGTTCAGCAACAAGTCAGATGCGTTGTGGTGACATTAGTCTGTGATAGTACCCTTATTTTAGATAGGGGGTTGTTCTAATCCAAAATCGTACTGCCTATTATCACTTTTAGATTCTATCAGTAAGATATTAGTTCACCTTGTGTTTGCTATAGGCTTGTAAACTAGGGGGGATTCTGCAATCTTAGTGATATCATGGGGATGAGTTAGATGTAATATTGCTATGAAGGAACATGCTAGAAATGTATATTTTGCGCATAGCCAAATGCAATTTTCTGTATAAATTGCCTATGGACATTTGGGCCTCATTACGAGGCTGCCGCCGCTATTCATTTTTTTCTGGTGCCCAGAAATTGGCAATTACCGGGTCATTATGGCCTTGCCGGAACCCGGTATTTGCCCATTCCTGGGTGCCGGAAAAAATTCTTTCCCATTCCCATTTCAGCCCTATAGGGTTCATCGGGAATGGGGAGGTTGGCTGCACTGGCACTATTTAAAACGGTGCCGGTGCATCCGACATGCTGTGCTCGCGGGTCAGAAAGGCACCCGCAAGCACAAATCGGAGTTTGCCGTTCCGGATACAACGGTATCGGCGTGCTTACCGGTACTGTTGTATCCGAACCGGCATGCTCGTAATGAGGCCCCGTCTTCATGGACTGCTCTTTAGATTTTAAGATGGTACATACAGAAATCACAGATATGTCCTTATTTCCAATCCATTATTTAATGATTATATCTTATTTATTTGATTTATTTATTTTTATTTAATAATAAAATGTATGCTATTTATTGAGCATTTGTAAGGTGGTTTGTACAACAGAATTGTATTTCAAAGCACCGCAAGGTTAAATGGGAAGGGAACAGGGGAAATAATAAACATGTCAAAAACAGTAAAATACAACCATGGCCCTACTAGGCCTTCTGGCATTCGGGCGTGCAAGTTCATGGAAGAAAAGTGTAAGGGAATGGGATGGGAGGGGGAGCAGGGGAGTGGACAAGTGTTGGAGGAGGGCCCTGAAGGGAAGACCTAAGGGGAGCCAAGGACAGGGGACCTCAGGCTGAGTGCTAGTGCAGGTGTCTCTCGAGAGTGGTATGTGGAGTGATCAAGCAGGGGCCAGGAGGGTAGTGCAGTGGGGTTTGAGGGTGCTGGTAATGACTGGGAAGGAGGGCCTGGTGTCCAGTTAGATTCACAAAGAACAGGCCACTGCTCACAGCAGTAGTGGGGTGATTAGCAGGGGAGGGAAAGAGGTAGAGAAGAGCAGAGTTTTTAGCAGTTTCTGCAACTTAAGGAGGTCCGACTCAAGTCTGAGAGGGGCAGGGAGGTGTTCCAAAGGGAGGCACCAGCCAAGGAGAGAGACCTTCCCCCCACTCTCAGCTTGAAGTAGCATTTGACAGTCAGTGAAGTGGAAGCAGAGGAGTGTAGTGCTCTAGTGGGGGAGTATTTAGGGAGGGAAAGTTGGAGATAGCATGGTCCCAGGCCCCAGAAGGTCTTATGGATGATGCAGAGGGTCTTGAATTTGATTCCTGCAGCTACCGGGGACCAGTGGAGAGGTTTTAGGCCTGGAGGGGTACAGTCCCTGGGCTTGAGGCCAAGGATAAGCCTTGCAGCTCTATTCTGGATTAGCTGGAGGGGCGAAGGGAGGAAGAAGGGAGATTGACAAACGGGCTGGTGCAATAGTCCAGCCTAGAGAGGACCAAAGCTATGGAGACATTGAGCTACTGGAGGAAGGAGAGAAAAGGAAGAATGACTCTGAGAAGGTGGAGCTGGAAGTGGGAATTCTTAGTAAGGTCCATGATGTGAGGGGTGAAGGAGAGAGTGGAGTTGAAGATGACCCCAAGGTTTTCAGCCTCACCAGACGGTGGGGGAAGAGGGCTGAAAGAGGGTGGCCAGAGGGTAAGAGGAAACAAGGGTGCAGGTGTCTCGATCAGAAGGATCTCTGTCCTATTGACACTAAGGCAGAGATCATTAGCTGCACACCTTGCCTGAATGGCGTACAGACAGTCTGGGATCAAAGAGGAGGAAAAGGAGGTAGTAGAGGGATGCTTGAAGGCAAGTTGTGTGTCATCGACATAAAACTGGAAATGAGGAGAGAAGTAAGAAATTAGGTGGGCAAGAGGGGCAAGATAGATATTGAAGAGCCATGGTAATAGGACAGAGTGTGGTGGTGGAGGAGAAAGAGCCCAGTTGCAACTGAGAAGGGTGGTTAGTGAGGAAAGAGGTCAGCCAATCCAGTGCCCGGTCAGTGATGGTGAGGGTGTCACAGAGTCATTTCAGGAGGATGGAATGGTTGACCATGTCAAAGGCAGAGAAGAGATTGAGGAGAATGAGAATTGCAGGAGAGTTGGAATTGAGATTGGTGAGCATGGTTTCATGGTTGTTCAGGAGAGCAGTTGCTGTGTCTATGGATGCCCAGAATCCAGATTGATGGTCATGAAGGCAACCAACAAAATCAGTGTGGAGGGTCAGTTGGGGTGGACCAACTTCTCCAAGAGTCTACCCAGGAAGTGGTACTAGAGATAAGGCAGTAGTTGGCCGTGCCGAAGGGGTCAGCAGACAGCTTTTTTAAGAGAGGTTGCACAAGGGAGTGCTTGAGGGAAAGAGCCAGTGGTGAAGGATTCATTACAGAAGTCAGCTAGAGCCGGGGCGAGAGAAGAGATGCTGTCCTTAATGGTTCCGGAGGAGCAGGAGAGCACCTGTTTGGGGGAGACCTTCATAAAGTGGACCACTTCAGAGACCTCATCCGGTGCTATAGACATGGGGGAGGAGTTGGGGGGGGTTGGAAGAGGGGAGCCAAGGGAACCACAAGAGATGGCATGGAGGAGGAGATGTGGTGGAGGAGAGTGAAGACGGGATGTCCAGAGTTTTGGATGTGAAGTGGGAGGCCAAGGCAGTAGGAGACTGGGAGTACAGAGGGGTAAATCTCTTATGAGCTTTAAGAGGTATGTACAAATCCCTTCAAAGATACAAGCGGGTGGGTCGGGTTGTTACCGGCCCATGATATTATAATCTATACAACTACTATCTGTGATAGTGGGTTTAAAACTGCTAAATTGGATGTCCCAATAATAGCCTGTCCGATAGCACAGCGAGTAGAGCGCTTGCTTTGACATCTGTGCAAAGAGTTCGAATCCTGGCAGGGCCAAACTCAGCCTTTCATCCTTCCGAGGTCGATAAATGAGCACCATGCACCGTGGGCAATAGTTTGTAGCGCTATATAAATGCTAAATTATTATAATAGGTTACATTTTGCTTATAGTACACCTAAAGCTCTTCAGTTCTTAAATGACAAGTATACAGAATGTATGTAGAGAATCAATCTTACAAATATATGATTATGTTGATAGGTAGCACGAGGCTTAGTGTACCACAGATCAATGTCAAAGGACTAGTGCTCAAAAGTGTAAAGAATTTTCCTTATTCAAGGGTGACATTCCTAGACAATTGGAGGGGCAAAACGCACATTGGGATGTGAGATGTTTGCTAAAGCACATCTGCATTGTCTTAGTACAATTATTTTAGTTGATCCATCATTCATCATGGTCAAAATACTTTATTAGGAAAGATACAGTTTTATTATCTGTTTTGTGGAATTCCAATGGAGAGGAATGTAAGTTAACGGAGAAAAGCAACAGAGAACATTGAGCAATTTCTACTATTTGATTTGATAAATAACAGAACTGGGTACCAAGGACACAGGGTAGCCACTCATTAATTTGTTTTAGATTCAATGGGCCTCATTAACACTCTGGCGTTAGCCGTGTAGGCAAAACCGCCCGAGTTGCATTTTTACCGGCACCTGCGAATGGGCAAGAAAGGGGCCATGCCGAGTTCGGCGGACCTGGTAATTGCCCTTTTGCGAGTGCCCGCAATAAGGGACTCCCCATCCCCATTCTGAATGGGAATGGGACGTCTGATACACCAGCACCATTCAGAATGGTGCTGGTGCATCCGAAGTGCTGTGCTCGCGGGTGCCGCTCTGCCCACCAGGTCAGTCCTGGCAGGCTTACAGGCCACCGCAAGCACAGCTCGTAACATGGCGATCCGGGAACCACGATACCAGCATGCTTACCGGTACCGTAGTTCCCTGACTGCCAGGGTCGTAATGAAGCCCAATGTGTTCCTGCTAGGTCACACTTTGGTGATCTGTAAGGCCAACATGAATATTCAATCGTATACCCTTTTTCCAAGGATAGCAATGAGTCAATGCTTCATTATTTTGCGTTTTGCCCTCAATACATGACTATTAGAAGAATAACACTTATACCAATTTCAAAGTCATCCGGTTTCAGAACATATAGACTTGCCAATTTCTATTTTCTTTTACTTTTTCATTCGCCTAGAGGAACTTCTATCAGAAACATTTCATAGTGCTCAACCTAATCAACATTTCAGGCCTGACTGGGAGACTAGCTAATTAAAAAGCAAATGGTTTCAACCTTTTCAGATCAAGAGATGGCCATCAGTCTTGTGAATATCTGCCAGGAGCTGATAGTTTAACAGCCAGGACAACACTAGAGCTACTAAATGTTCTGGATCATTTAAAACAATGCATGATCATAGAGTTGCAGGTAGATGAACATTGATGTCAAGAAGACAGCAGCCACCTAAATTGTTGCTTAATATAAGGGTAGCTGGATTCATAGGTGGCATTATGTGCCAAGGTGAGCAGTTTAACAGATATTTTACTCTTAACTGGCAGCCAATGCAGGCTCCGAACAACAGGGATAATATGTGCAGATCCGGAGGTGTTAGTTACAATCCTAGCCAAAGAATACAGCAAAACCTGAAATGTATGTGGTAGATAAGGTAGATCCTGCATACAAATAATTACATTAGGCCAATCTAGAGCCCACTAGGATTCTAGCCAAAATTGAACAATGATACTGGGTAAGAAATGGCCTGATTTGTCCATCAGAAACTACTTTGCATTCTTAAAAGTTTGAGTTATCTAGGCCATGGAAAAGTGGAGTAAAAGATCATGCCTAAAGATGTGACCTTAGTTTGAACCTTAATAATATTTTCCATTAATGTAAAGTCAGGATAAATTAAACGTGAATTAGAGAGAGCTATTGAAGAGGAGACTCGTAACATTTTGGTTTTACAATGATTGAGCCCATGACAATTTTGGGCCAATCAAAATTCAATACATTTAAACATTGAAAAAATGAATTTATTTTTTATCTGTACATTTATACATCAGCTCACAAAGCCCATGGGCATCTAGGCACCGGTTGAACTTGAAATAAATAGAGAAGAACAGAGGGTAGGGGGAAGGAAGTAGCCTGGTTACCAGGGGGGGAGTTACACAGGTAAGGAGTGTCACTTAAACAAGAATCTTTTGATTTTCTTCCTGAAGCATTTGAACAAGAATCTTTTGATGTTCTTCCTGAAGCAGTTGTAGGACGGTTCTCGTTGCAGGTGGGGGAAGCGCGTTCCACAGGGTGGATGCTTGCACTGGGAAGCTGGCGCCCCCTGCTTTTTTTCCAGTGGAATTTTTAAGTAGTGAAGTGATGGGCAAAAGCAGGTCTTAATGGCGTAGTTGCAGAACGCTTCTTGATTTTCTGGGACAGGAAGGAGGGGCGTTGTTTAGAAAGGCATCAATGTGTGATGGACAAAATCATGAAATTCATTCTGTCCTTAACCGGAAGCCAATGGCAGATTTTCTAACTTGCGAGATGTGCTGCTGTCTGCCAATGTCAAATGCAGCCTAGAGGGTGTTGTTTTCTACGACTTGTAATTTGTGTATGTTTTTTTCAGTGGTGCCGCAAAGGAGCGAGTTTCAATAGTCGACTTTGGATCCTATAAGAGTATATACTACTTCAAGCCAATTCTTGTGTGAATGGAAGGATTTGCTGGCATTAATGAGTTTAGCAGTGGTGTAACCTGATGATGCTGCAATGTGGTTGACGTGGCGGGTCATGGTTAGTGCAGGAAAACACCAGAGTTTTGATCATGGTGGCTACTGGGATGATTTGGCCCCCATTGGTGAAAGGCTTTATAGGTTTGGTCCAGTTTTGAAAGGAGGGCCAATGAGGAAGAGCTCAGGTTTCCCATCGTTGAGACAAAGGCTGCGTGTGGCCATCCAGGATTGAAGGAACACAGAGGGGTGAACTAGAGATCACCCCTCAGATTTGCTCAGAATATTGTCTATATAACATTTCTTTAACAAAGTTTTTTTTACTGAATGTACATATATATCTATGGCAGGGAACGAAAACAAAGGGGCTAAACGTGAGATGTCGTCAGTGACATTTGAGATGACATCTTTCATGGTCTGGGTGCAGTGCACAGGGGTGGTGGCAGGTTTGGGGGTGTAGTTTACCAAAGCTGTCGAATTTCAGGGTTTTTTTTGGTTTTAATTTGAACCATAAAGGGGAGGTTGAAATTATTTTTTTAGTCAAGTGCACAGGTTTATGGTAGGGCAACTTAACCATAATGTCCCCACAACAAAGTTTTTTTTGTAGTGAATATACATATATATATATGTTCGGGAGACTGTTGCTTCCACAGTCGTTGAAAGGCACTCCCCCATTCTTTAAAGATTCCTCAGGAAACCAAATTTGCAAAATGTCTTCTTTGATTCAGTAAATTGTGCAGCACATGGCTAATATTAAAAATCCACTAACATTGTGGTTCTCCCAAAGTGTATGGCCCACACATAACGTATCCTCTCCTCATAGATTCAAGTGTAACAATTTGTTTTTTGAAAAATTACTTTGACTGATTTATTGCTCATGGTATTTGTCGCATATTCTTTAAAAACAAACATGCCTGATAATATTGCTACATTACGTACTACAAGTACAATTCCACAAATGTTTCATTCCAAATTTCCATCTTTCACTTTGTCACCAAGGTTCTTAGGTACCCTTTCCACTAACCTGCACAACTCGGGCTCATCTCAAAGAGTTAACATTGAGCCAAATGTGCGCATTCCATCATATACAGCTGCAAGCAGGAGCCTTGTTGTTTATTCCACCCTGCTCGTATCGTTGGCACAGACGACTCCCAGTGTGCTTGTGGCGGGTACTCACACTAAAAACATTATTTTGGATCAAACTATTTTAGCTTCTTTAAAAACTAGAAATGTTAAAAGAAAATTTAGCAATACATCTCTAGCAAGCATATCACCAATTCCATCCATGGTTGCAGATAGTACTAACATATCAATATATGCAAATCAGCCATAGCCATACGTAGTGAAGGACATTGTACATCAGCTGAGGAAGCATCTCACAACTTCTTTTCAATGCCATCGGATTCTTCCGTCGTGTCATTCACTCTCCCTACAGCAAGGGCATTGAAGTTGCCCCTGTGCGTTCCTCCCTCTGCAGCCTCTCACATGATGGAGCTGGCTCTCACTGCTGTTAACACCTCGGTCCTGGGCTTACATAAACTATTTGAACTGATGCATGATAAATTGAATAAACAAGCCCTCCAATTGTAAGAGCTTGTGCTATGGACACAACATCAAAATCAGCCTTCAAAGGCGGTTCTTCAAACATCTTCTATTCAACCTCATGATTTGGAAGACTCAATTATTATTTGGGGCAATATGTCTGACCAAACACACTCCATACATTTGGCTCGTCCATAAGACATTGACATATCTTGCCCAGGTAATTCTGAAGTAACCATGCAATTACCACAGTTCTCCAATATAATTTGTGCAATTGAGGATGACTTGGATAATCATGGTGTGACTGTGATACCCTCCATAGAAAATTTGAAAGATCTACCAGTCGGAAAAGGTGAGTCTAATACCCCTGCTCCCACGACGCAGCATGTTCTGGGAACTAGGGGTAAAAAACCTCTTCGACCACAGGCTCAAAGACATTTGTCAATTATGAAAAAAACTAAAAAACAGCCTTCCCGTAGAGGGGTCAAGACTACTCTTAATGCCTTTTTAAAGCAATAGGAGGTTTGGTCCCCATTGCTCAGAGAGAACGTAGTCAGCTTCCAGTTCATAACATTGTGGCAGATGTTGTGAACCCACCCACAAGAGATATATTGTCCACCTTTGATCTTGCAAAGAAGCCCGAACCAACACGGGATGTATCCACACAAAACAAACCCTTTGCATATTTGCCCTTGGACGCTCTTGTAGAGAATATCACACAAATAGAGTCTGACCATCATGTGATTCCAAATACTCTCCCTCATGAAAAAAGTTTCACCTCTAAACCTATGCAACTGCCGTCTTCTCTGTCATCAAAAGAGCAGAGTCAAGTGACAATAGCCCAACTAAAACAGGCAGTGGATGCATACCTGATGGAAAGGGTTTCTGGTTTGATTGATCAAAACAGGAGTATGATACAACTAGTTCAATCAGCAGATATCATCTATACGCATTCTGAATGTCAATCCTCCAGATCTCTACACCAAATACCAGAGGCTCCCCTGAATGCAGGAAGGTTGCAAAACATCCAACCAAGTACTCTAGCTCAGACACGGAAGAACAGCTTTACCAGTGAACGAGCTCTCAATAATCCACAGCCTCTTCACAGTTGTCAAAAACCTCAATCTTTTCTTTCATTTTAAATGCAGAGAAGGGCCCTATCCAACATATGACCTTAACAGAAGTAGTGTTTTAAACATCTTCAGAGATGTTGTTGAGTTACAGGATGTCACTTCAAGATACATAGATCAGATTGAGTTTATTTCTGGCGTTTCAAGTTCTATTGTCAGAGCATGGATCCCGTCAGGGGTGGTGGCAAATACCATTTGGCAGGTGAAAATGTCCTTGTTTTAGATGGGCTTTCTTCTGACACAGGATCTGAAATGTAATCCAAATCAGACCAAGGATCAAATTTCCAAACCCAATATATATCAGAGCGCACAGGTAACCAATAGCGATAATGCAGGAATGCAAGGATTGCAATTTATCCCATGGAATTAACCACTAACTAAAGATAACCAAAATGCCCTAAAAATAACCAGTTGCAACACGAGAGGGCATACACATATGAACGTTTCTATCAAAAGGTTGCCTTTCCATTTTCACATATTAGCCTTACAAGAAACATGGTTAATTATGCCCCCAATAAGGGACGGATACACTGTTATACTCCTCCCCGCTTTGTTAACCAGAGGTAAACCCTCTTCGGGAATCCTTGTGGCTGTCAACTGCCAAATGGAGTTATCCATCATACCTTGGGCGTCAGAAAATATTCATCTTCAACTAGTTAAAGTTACAATTGCAGCACAGTCATTGGCTGTTCTGAATATATATAGAAATCTAACTGCTTGGCCAGAAGAAGCATTTTACAATGGTTTGATTAGATTATTTGAATTGATCAACACATCAGCCTCCACCTTAAATACCATCATCATGGGAGACTTGAATCTAGATTGTTGCAATCCAACGCGGCAAACTCAAGAAGTTGTTACATGGCAGAATTTCATGGCAGAAAGGAACTTTGTAATGGTTAATGGTGCAGTCGAGGGTGATACACAAGCCCAAACGACGTGGTTTTGCAATAACAGTGCCAGCACCATTGATTACATTTATGTTGATCAGAGTCTGTTTAGACAGACACAAAAGTTAGTTATCAGTGCTCAACCTTGCAGTGACCACAAGCTGCTTGCCCTCTCTCTTGCATGGAATATACCAAAGCCGAGAGACTTAACGGTGAACAGTGGTTTTGGGGTCAATAATGCAAAGACAAGAATGAAATGGTCTAACTCCAAAGTTCTTGAGTTTGAGCATCTGTTACTGCGTGATATGATTAATGTTGGAATTCAATATACAGAGATCCTGGCGCCCTTTGCTTATACGATTTCCATCCCAAGCAAAGCACACATAAAGAATAGTCATGCTTATGATCAGGTAATCAGAGACAAAAAGACAACATTTAGGCAAATAAAATATTCTTGCATCACAGAGTAGTAATCAGTGGCAAGTTTTAAAATCTGCTAAAACACGGTATAAAAACTGGTTACAGAGTCACAAATCAATCATGTTTCAAAGAGACAGTGAACAAATGGCAACGGCAATGATTGACAGGAATTCTGTTGAGATGTGGCACCTTCTTGGAAATCATTCGAGTAATAGAGAAGCAGATGCACAGCTAAATGCGGTAAATGAACAGCAGTGGGTTGCATACTATTCTGACCTTTATCTGACCACTTTTCCCTTCCCCTCTACCCTTGCACTTGCGCAATCTGAATGACACCTGGCCTAGTAAAATCGTTGTCTGTCTCCCCTTGTTCCCCCTCCGCCTCGTCGCGCCTTTAAACACTTGTGTATAGGCGCGTTACAAATGCCATATCATATCATATCATATGCCGATACCAAATTCGCTAAATTGAAATACCTACAAGCGCGAGCTAGTAGGTGGTATCTAGACTATACGATAACTGATATTGAAGACATCATTAAAAAGTCTAGTTCATCAAGGGCCCTGGTCCACGATTAAAACTAACACCGCTGAATGGGCTTGCATTTTATATCACATCTTCCAGGCAGTAGTCACCACACAATCTATTCCTTCATCGTGGCAATCTTCAGTTATTATTCCAATCTTCAAGGGGGACAGAAACATGGCACTGAATTATTGAACAATTGCGTTCCTAGACTCCCCAGGGAAGATCTTCTCAAAAATTGTACTGAATGACTTTAATAAATGGACACTGGCAAACACTCTACGAGACCCCCATCAAACAGGGTTTGTAGCAGGGATGGGCACCCAGATCAACTTAATAACCTTAAACACCATCAAAGCTCAGTGCCAAGATACTAAGCAAGCCTTATTTCTAGCTTTTATCAATTTGCATTCTGCAGCCGATTCTATCTCACAAGTGCTTCTTTTTGATAAGCTGAGACGTGACTGTTGCCCGTTAACTCTGTTTGAGATTATTTTTGCCTTGCATTCAGATACCTCCATTCGTGTTCGTCTGTCTCTGGATGGGGTTTTATCATCACCCACACCGACAGCCCGTGGGTTAAAACAAGGTTGCCTATTGGCATCCTCCATCTTGAATTATTTCATCCACGACACAAAACAAATCTTTCAAAATGTGATATCTTATTCACCTAAAATCAATAATCAGCAAGTTAACAGTCTGATGTATGCAGACAATATGGTACTTATTTCAAAAACCCAGTGTGGCCTTCAAACCCTCCTAACAACACTTAATACCTATATAGTGTCTAATGAACTAAAGGTTAACACCAATAAAACTCAAATAATTTTGTACTCTCCTAAAAGAAATGGTTGTAATACATTTTTATGGTCCATAAGCCAGACAGAGTTAACCATTGTCTCACAGTACATATATTTGGGCATGATATTTGAAACCTCAAGTCAACCAAAAACACATTTGGAGCAAGTGGAGAAGAAAACGGACACAGCCACTTCGCAAGCAAGGATAATTATGCATAGATATGGGAAATTCTCAATTAGACCTATTGGAACCAGAAAGCAGTTCCAAGCCTTTTGTATGGTCTGGAAACCTTGCCTGTAAATGCTAATTTCACATTCGATAAATGAGAAGCAAAATTCTGGAAAACGATTGTAGACTTACCACTTTCTCTCCCTGGAGCCTGGCTTCGCTATGAGTTGGGTCTAATTTAACTGCAAGCTCTGTATAATTGGCGCCTGTGTTCATTATTTAGGAAATGCCTAATATCTACTGGAAATAATGTTATTCTAAAAGAACTAACTGCATACATGTTCACTACCAGTCATACATTTATTTTGCTTTGGCTTAATGCTGTTTATACTGTCTTGTTCAATGCGGATGTGACGATATACACCTTGGTCAGCAACCCACACAAGGCGAAAATCCAAATTTACAACACTGATTGATGTAAAACGTGTGAATCGTGCATGCCCTATGTAGATGGGGATTTACAGCATTTTCCCCCAAAGAAAATGCGATGTTTGCCAAGGTATCTTAATAGTGCAGCCTCAGTAAAATATCGTACAGCAATTTTACGATTGCATTTCAATATTTGGCCTTCTAGAGCATTGTTACTGAAACACAGGCTAATCTCAATAGAAGAAAATGATTGCCGTTTCTGTGGCATTATAAAAATGTCAGAAACACTGACACATCTGATAACACAATGTCCGGCTTTGGCAGCTGCTAGAACTACTCATTTTACAAGACACTGTCAGTACTTAGGCAATTTGGAACCAGAACAATGTTGTTCAATGATATTGAACAGCTCTTATCTTCTAATTCAAATAGCATCAGCCAATTTTTTGGAAAGAGTGCATTTAGAAAGTGAAAATGACAATTTCCTACCTTCTAAATAAGATTTACTTCTACTTTTTGGGCTTATCAATCCAATATAAGTTAGTAAGTGTGATAAAAGTTTTATTTTCTGTTTGTGGTTTGTTATCCTCTTTTGTCTTTTAAATGTTTCATGAATGGTATTATGTATAGAGAATTTGTGCTTCAATTTTGTATATTGTGTGAATTTTTACTTTTATGTTTATTGTAAATGCAATTTTATTTTGTTTTGTATTAATCTTTGGACTAATGCTGTGAAAATATTTGAAAGGTTGATTTAATTCAACCAATTCAATAATAATTAAAAAAAATCCACTTTTTATTAGCAGCTTGCAGAATGGACACCCCTGTGACTGGTGTCCCAAGTTTCACCCTGCCTCCCTTCCATCAATCAGTGTTTTAGGGCGATGTGTCAATTAGTTGGCTAAGGATGGCCTCAAAACTGTAGTCTCTTATCGGGAAAAGTTATGGCATCCTCGGGTCCTGGATGACATCAGGGGATGGTACTTCTTCGCGCCTGGCTGGTCACGTGTTAGTTCACCATGAATCTGCTTCAGTTTCCAGCTTTTAGAGCATTTAATTCTGTTTCAGCCTCGCCACCTGCATGGGCCCCCCTTATCTTGACCTTCATGAGGCAGGCTGGTATTCTCTGAAGTTGGAGTCTTGTGAGCTGACGCTCTCCTCCCCTTCTCTGGTGTGACCTCGGTTTCCTAGGTATGAGCCACTCTTTGTTGAGTTTTGATTACGCTCCTTCACTTGCCTTTGGCTGGTTTACGAAACTTGGCCTGTCAGGCCTCTGGTAGCCTGTGTACAGTTCTGCTTTTACAAAATGGAGTTGCACTTGTAAAATGTGCCTTATTGAGGTAGATATATGGTTGGCACTTGCCGCTCTATCTTCTACTAAGCATTGCAAGCAGTATCGATTTCTTAGCATCTTGCGTTTCAAGCCTATTTACACACGTTTAACAGGTCGGTTGCTTCCATCTTGTCGCGTAGCACCGTTTCCTCACGTTTTAACATTGTCTCTTCTCTGTGTCCATTCCATTCATTTTCGTAGTTACTCGCACTGGTGTGTTATCTTCGATAGCTGCTTTTGTTCATTCACGAGTCTGTTCAGGCCCTTGTGTCATTTCCACTGGCCTTCCATTAAGGCTTTTGGGGTCTCTTTGTGGACTGTATGTAGGTACTCCTCATTTCATATCAGCGGCTGGTATGGCTGTCTGATAGGGTACCGTGCTGCCCAGGGTTGTCTGGTTATGGGCGCTTCAACTGGTATGGATCTTCTGATGTATACTGAGCAGAGTCTCAGTGCAGCTCTTTGTAGGTTCATTTGCTCTTCATACGTCACATACCTTGGTGAGTACGCTCCTGGTACCTCGAAGTGAGGAGAAGGGTTGCAGGCCATGTCTGGGACCTCCTCTACACTCACCCCTCTGGTCGGTTCATCGACCACTTCTGCACCCTCCTTTGCATTAATTTCTTTTGATTCTTCTGTGTCATGCTCATCGTCTTCAGCGTTAGTACATGATGGTGTGAATGTGTGAGCCTTTGGAGTCCATATTTTTATCACTCCCTTCAAACTCCCTGCTGTTTTCACATGTTCGTCTTTGTTCCATGTCATTAGCTGACATTGTCCATTTGGGCTGAAGTAGATCCATTTTCCTTCATACCTTCTTCGTTTCTTAGGGTATGTGAACTTTGTTCCCTCTAGCACAAATTTGCTGGCTTTCACACGGCCTCTTATTTTTTCATCAGTCTGGTCTCTGGGCTTCTACCCTGGCTCGACATCAACCATTATTTTCATCCCTTTGGCTTTCTTCGCAGTTTTCTGGCACTCTGTAATGATTATCTTGATAACACAGAAGCCTAGCAATACCATTGCTAGTAGAGCTCCCAGAAACTTGAATATATCTGCCATCCATTGTGTGACCAACGAGAATAGGTCTCCAAACCAGCTGTCATCGTCCACTTCATCACTTTCATCGATCATCTGGTTTTTCAGGCTTGTCAACATGCTTATGGCCTCTGTTAGGGTTCCGTTTTCTTCATCGTGTGATGGTACAAATGTGCAACATGATTCTCCGATTTTTGCACAAACACCTCCATCCATTGCAGTGATCATGTCAAGCACATATCTGTTTTGGAGGGTCATCAGTCTACATGCTCTCAGCTCTTCTTTGATCGCGTTGAATCCTTTTATAGTGGTATTGATGGTCTGCAATAACTCCCATCTGGTTATCTGCAACCATTTAGCATTCACTCCAACTTGGATGTGGGGCAAGAGTAGTGTTGTGAATACTGTTGAGGTGAGGCTGAACAGCCTATGTTTGTACGGGATTGCATGGAATGCTTCTTCTGATTTGGGAGAAAAGTAATTTTCCCTCTTCATCCTGGATACCAGTTCCACAGATCTCCTTCTTCTTACATGAGCATCTGCTTTCGGGAAATTGTCCAACTTCAGGTCATTCTTAGGGATAACTAGCACGGGAACATGTACGTTCACTAGTGTGCATATGCCTCCCCAGTTTTTCGGTAGTCTTATGTATGCCTTGGATCCACACGCCCAGTAATGGTCCATAATAGCTGCGGTACCTTGTGTCATTCCTGGGGCTTCAAAGATTCTTCCGCAGTTTTGATTCTCTCCCATCTTCCTTGTGCCATTGTTTCTGAAACATAGTTTCGGGCTCCCCAGTGGACTATCTGCAGGGGTCCCACTCTATCTTTGACCCATGTTAGTAACTTTACTAGCTTTGGCCACAGCGGTTTGCATAACCTCTGCAAATTCTCTATTGCTTCCGTGCAGGCTCCAAGGACCATCCACGCTCGGCAGATTGCTACTCCGTCCTCCCATCCATCTGGGGAGACCACTGTCCCCCAGATCTGCATTTGGCCTCTGTTCTTCCAGATTTGAGCCCCTTCTGCCGTCTTCCCTTGAACGTTCAGTCTCGAGTTAACTTCCCATTTTATCCCTGATCCTTTAATGGCAGGGTTCTCGTACCTGATCACATGATTTCTGGTGTGTGCTCGGTTTCTTGTTTTAATGTCCTGGACGTAGCCATCTTCATTCGGGTAATCCTTTTCGTTGGCCCATATCAACGAGGCGTCTTTTCCCATAAATTGTCCTCTTGTGTTACACATTGCGACATGTGACATACAGTGTGCTGTAGGGAAATCATTTTCTACAGCCACTAAGATCTTGGATTTTCCCATGCTATATGGTAGGAGAGCACAGACAAAGCATTCTCCTTCCTACTGTCTTCATCCTACTTCCTTCATGTGCTAGTACTATATGTTGTTTCCGAGATGGGATGTGCTGTCCAGGTAACATTAAGTTCATTGTTATCTTCGTGTGGGCTTCTCTTCATCCTCAGCGTTCTTCTGTAGTTTGCTATGACTATGTCTCTAAATGCGTCTGTGCTGCCTTTTCTCTCTGGGTGTCTCAGTAGAGCAGGCTGCCTCGACTGCATCGCTGTGGTAGGAGAAGGTTTTGTGTTTCTCTTCCTCTCCTCTTGTTGTTTTTCATTGTGGTTCTCTGGCTGCCATTGGCTCACCATTTCCTCAACGTGAGGCTGAGTCATAGATCTGGTGCTTGTTTGCAGTGCTCGAGCTGGCATGTTTGTCGTTATAGTCTCGGCAGTTCTATGTTCCAGCTCCTCGTACAGTTTCTTTGCTCTGACTATGAAGGGGAACAAATAGTCTATCAGCATGTGTGTTTTCTCTGTGAATTCCTTTGTGGGTACTTCTGTTCTTTTGACGGATTTTGCTATGCCCTCTCTCTCTAGTGTTTCACTTGGCTCCTCTTGGGTACTTCCACTGTTTTCTGGAACAGATTGTTCGGTAGGCAGTCTCCCCTTCTCTGCTGCCTTCGTTGGAGGCCCTGTAGCCATTGACACTTACCCTTGTCTGTGTGCATCCTGTGTGTAGGTGCGTGCAGTGGTCAGTGCAGCATTTTTATTCATTCCGTGCTGACACTGTCTCCAGCTTTCTCTTCATTTGTTACCTCAAATGTGTCTAAATCATTGCTTATTATATTTAAATTTAGTTCGCTACTTTTATCATCAGGTTTTCTTGGGACTGGGATGACTGTATAGGGTCTGGGTGCTTTCGTAGGCCCCAGACATTTATTATCTGGTGGGTGCTCTGAGATTGGGACCAATAAAGAAAGCAATTAATGACAGAAAACCAATAATAATAACTATATATATATATATACACATAATCGTTCGGAATGACAATTTGCAGCATTTTATTCCAGGTTAGTGAGGGCGCCCTTCTGTTGGGGGTAAAACCAAGTTACCTTTCTGGGCCCCTATTTTGAATGAGTTCATAGTCAGTTATTTATTCCTTCTCTTGCTCTGGTTTCGTAGTTCGAGAGTTCTTTACTATTAAAGTGACAAGTACTTCTCCAAATGTCCCCCCTCATGTGAGTGACGACGGTAGTCTCTGGGTACTCAGTACAGTTTCTGTGCTAAACTATGGAAAAGGATTAGGCTAGCAACTTTGGTACATCAAATTCATTATGCATATCGATAATAGGCGAGGTCCCAATGCATGCCTCGAATTTGCCTTGGTCCTGAGGACATGCTGGAACTTGCTCAATGCGAAAGAAGGAAAAGCTGGAACTGCTAAAAATCATACAAAAATAAAATGTTGTAAAAATAAAAACAAAAGTAAAAATAAAAGTGAACATATGAAAAAATTGGAAAAAATTTGAAAAATGCAGAAAAATGAAAATAAGATGAAGTTCTTGTGTCTGCTCCTTTCACTCAGTCTCTCGGGGACAAGTTGAAGAACAGTGTCTCTCTCCTCGATCTGCTCCACGGCGGAAGGATGACGAAAAGGATAATAAGAAAAATAGAATAAAAATAAAAATAACTAGGATCAATAATGTCATAATCCTCATTTCTGCTCTTCTCGATCTGTCCTCGGCGGAAAGTTTATTGGAATCTCCTCTTTACAAGGCTCTCCTCAGCAGTTGATGAACATAATTACTTCTCAGTTGTGCTATGATGGCTCTCAGGAGCTTGTTTAATTGTGCATTCTTTACTGGGTCTCTGAGGAATGCGGGTACGTCAACATTGTTTGGTCTACCCACTAGTTCTGGAAAGTTCTCAATGAGGTGAAAAAAGTCATGGTATGCATATCTGTTGTCTTCTGGTAACAACAACATTCGTTCTGATTTTCTAGTCTCTAGATCATAGGCCTTTTTTGTGACATGAACAGTTTTTACACTTTCCTGCTGCGTGGATTGCGTCAACGTAATTCAGTTTGTACCACACTCGGTTTAGGAATTTGTTCGTTCTTGGATCTCTGATAAAGGATAAGGTATCTGTGGTTCACCTGACGAATCCTAGGCATTCCTCTATGATACGAAAGAAAAGCGTATATGTCAGCTCATCAATGATCACTTGCGGTGGAAGCATCTGTAACCTTAACACCGTACTCGGGCAGTACAGTGAAGGCTTCCGTGATAACAGTCAGTAGTTGCCAGATTATTTTCTTGTTGGCCGGATCTTGGACAAAGTATGTGATACTGGTAACTCTCCCCACAAGCGATGGATATGTCTCTAGCACTAACTAAAAACAGGACAGCACATCTCTTGTAAAATTCCTGTTGGGGGATGACATACGTTCTGCAAAAGAAAGTCTTGATACTGGCTGCTTCAGGATATTGCGTTTCACTCTCAGGCAATGTCTTATTTGCAGTATATCAGAGTCTTGATTCTTTGTACTACTTGGGCAGGTCGTGCTTTCAAAAGTTCATTTTATCAATGTTGTTATGGCTTTGGATGTGCTTCTCCTTACCCTGCAACTGGGATGTACAGAGTGTTTGTTATGTCCTCATTCCCCCTTTGCTTGGGGAACCTGTCCAGTTTTATGCCACAACTTGCATCCGGGTTCTTTGTCTTGGTTTTCTGCTCATGCGTCCTTCTTCCTTGCCATGGATCTTGTCTGCACGTGCTGTTGTTCTTCCCCGTTGTCTGTGGATTCTTTGCAGTTGGATGCAGCAGGAGGGCTCCCTCCTATATAGGGTTTAATGTAATTTAGGAAGATCCATGCCCTTCTGCCCTGGAGCTTGACGGCGGAGGGGATGCAGTCCTCTACGATGAAAGAGCCATTAAATCTTCGCACCTTTTCCTGGTAAAGTTCTTCACAAGCATGCTGTCACCAGGGAAGACGAGGGGCACATGTACACCTTGCTCGGTGTCTGCTTCAGCACTTCCTGCTGTGTTTCGTGCTGCGCCGTCCCCTTTTCGGCGTTGCTGCAGCTGGCCTCTAATGACAGAGGCGCTGGATGTCATACAGTTAAGATACTTTTGCATCTCTGTTCCAAGAACCTCTCTAGTCGGCTGGGCATCACAACTAGCTCTATCTCGGGGGTAAGAGGGACCCTCATCCTTCTGCCTGTAACTATCTCGTGCAGTGTGAGATGATGGTCGCAGCATGGTTGGTTCCAAAGTGCATACAATGCCAATGATAGACAGTGCAGCCATCCCTTCTTTAATGTGAGCTTCAACTTGGCTATCCTCTCCTTAAGCAAGCCGTCGATCCGTTCACATATCCCATTCCCCTCAGGATGATATGCCAGCGAGAACTTGTGCTTTATACCAAGCAACAAGCTAATCTGTTCAAAAACTGAATTTACAAAGTGAGCCCCGTTATCTGATCTCATTACTTCGCAAACCCCTCATCTAGGGAATACCTTCCTCACTAGGAACTTGGCAGCACAGGTAGCGTTGAGGTGTGTACAGGGTCCTGCTTCTATCCACCTAGAGAATGGACACAATACCACAATTAAATACCTGCACATGTTGCACACTTGAATCATGTCGACATAGTCGATATGCAAGTGCTGGAATGGTCCATTCGGTCTGGGGATGACCCCTCTCACTACTTTTAATGTGTGCCCAGCGGCGAATTGCTGGCAGATTATGCAGTTCACAATGAAAAATGCAACATGCTATGCTAAATTCTGTGTGAACCAGTCTTCTGCGAGCTTTGCAGCAAGATGTTCTTTTGTCATATAGATGGGGTAGTGCAGTTGCTCTAATGCTACCTTTAGAAGGGCGACAGGCATTACTGGTTTACCAATGCTGTCTTGCCTCCACAACCCGTCAGAGGGGTTTAAAGAGCACCCTTAATGCTTCCACAAATTTTTCTCCTCCTGAGGTGCCTCCCCCTGGAGCTCCATTAGCTAAGTCTGCCCCATATTGCTATAGGCTTCTGGTGTGGCTCGCGCTACCATCATCCGCTCATGGGTAAGTGCCACCTCCACGTCCATGATTGTTTCATTCTTGGATGCCATGCGCTTGGCTTCCGTGTCTGCTTCATGATTTCCACGTGACACGAAATCTGTCCCCTTGGTGTGGGCGGCGCATTTCACGACCGCTATGCCCACTGGGAGCTGTAGTGCTTTTATCAGCCTGTCCAATAGGGCTGCATGTATGTTGCACCTGTATACCTTTGTCCGTCTTCGTGGTCGATTCTTGAAGAACCGTCAATAAAGACGATCTCTCCACTTGCCAGGGCATTTTCTTTTACCCTGGGGATCTCATCATAGAATTCCTCATAGTTCGCAGAGTTGTGTATAGGTTCTCCCTCTGTGACTGGCTCAGCTATGAACATAGCAGGGTTTACAGTTTTACATTGCACTATTTTGATCGATGGGTTAGAGATAATCACCTCATAGGCGGATGCTCTTTGGGATGTCAGTGTGCCCTTTGGCTTCTCTAGTATGGCGAACAGCAAATGTTCTACATACATTGTCATAGAGCACCCCATCACGATGGATGACGCCTTCTTGATAGTAAATGCGGCAGCAGCTAGATTTTGTTTGCATGGGAAGTGGCCCTTCATAACCGGGTCCAAACTCCTGCTGTAATATGCTAGGGTCTTGTACCCCAGCGAGGTTCACTACGCGAGCACCGCAATCATAAAATTACCATCAGAGTGTGAGAACAGGTAGAATTTCTTTGCATAATTAGGAATCCCGGGAACTGGGGCCTTACAAATTGCCCCCTTGAGTTCTGCAAACCCTTGCCTCAGTCCATTCAATTTCTCCTTTTGTTGCCTCGGCTTTCTTTAAAGCCTGAAGCAAGGGCTTGGTATAAGAGCTGTAGTCAAAGACCCATGCTCTGACATAATTGCACAGGCCTAAGAAGCTTTGTATTTGTTTTATCGTGCGCGGCTTGGCCGTGTTCATGATGGCTTCAGCCCTTTCTGGGGTTACCTTTTTCCCCTCATGAGAGATCAGTTGCCCTATGTACAACACCTCCTGTTGACAGTACTGCAACTTTTCCTTATCAACTTTGTATCCCTTTTCAGCCAATATAGTCAATAGCTGGACAGAGTCGCGCCTGCATTGCTCTTCAGTGGTGCTGCAGATCAGAATGTCATCTACGTACTGCAAAACAACACTGTCCACCGCAATATTGCCTAGGTCCATTTGCAGAACTCTGTTGAAAATAGACGGGGACTCGCAATACCCCTGTGACAACCTCATACTTTTCAGACGCATCTGTCTGAAAGTGAATGACGTCAGGTCCTGAGAGTCTCGGTGCAGTGGAATTGAGAAAAATGCGTTTTTGAAATTGGTCACCGTGAAATATTTTTCCTTGGTTGGTATGTTACACAGTATTGTGGATGGATTGGGGACTAGAGGGAACTCGGCTTCAACTATATTTTTTAATGCTCGTAAATCTTGGATTAAACGCCAGGACCCTCTCTTTGATTTTTTGACAAGGTAAATCACTGTATTGCAAGGTGATTCTGACATCACTAGGATGCCCTGCTCCATCATGGCAGAAATTGTCTTCGCGATCCCTTCTTCTGCCTCTCTGGACATGGGATATTGTTGCACTCATGGTAAAATTGCTCCTGGTTTCAGTTTAATTTTCACTTCACCTGCCCCCTTCAGGAGACCTAAGTCATAGGGCCCTGTAGTCCACACTGCGGCAGGCACTTGGGCCATGTCTTCATCAAAGTATTCTGGACGTACCAGCGCCAACATCATTCTCTCTGGCACCTCCCGTCTGATCATTTTGACCCAAAATGTGAGACTTACTCCACTCTCGTTGTTATGCTCACCTGGTATCAACGGGGATGCCCGTATTCCCTGGTTGCTGGATTCCCCCTGGATGTGCTCAATTCAGGATGATGTCTTCTATGGCAGGTGGACCTGAAAACACAGGAGGACTGGACATAGGCACAGATTTCGTTTCCTCCCACCAGCCCCTTTGACTTGACCTGATGGCCCCCTCCTCACCTTGTTATGATGTCTGGCGTGCTCTCCGTCCTGCTTTCTGCACAGGGGCGCGTAGTTTTCTGCGGGTTGAAGCGACCGAGTTAATTTCACTGGTGCCAACCCATTCAAGTGTCTTTAAGGAGGTAAGTTTGATTATAGCAGTCTCTGAAGGCCTTTGCTTTTCTTTCGTGCTGTTAATGTCTTTCCCTGATTGTTTCCCCCTTAGGTGTGCGGAGGTTCGCTGGGTGCGCTGCTTGGGTCAGGCTCCTGCCGAGATTTATGGACGCGGAGCGTATGAAGAAAGGTAGGTTCAGCGTGAAGTGCGAAGCGCTAATGTCTTTTTGGTCTAACCTGTATTCTTTATTCCTTTTCAGGTTGCGATGGTCTTTCTGTGCGTGCAGTGATTTCCAGAGCGGAACTGGCCAAGATATGCCCAGCCAGTGAGGAGGTTATGGTTACTGCTGTGATTGCCGTGAGTAACCTGTTTAACGTTGTCCCTTTTTCTCTCTCCCCTCCAGGTGCTTCGTTCCGGTGCGGACGTGATGTCCTGAAGATGCTGCCAACGGGATGGAAGACCGCGAGCAGCGGGATCAAAGGATGGAAAGCTGCAGATAAACTGGGACTGCTAATGATGTTCTTTTGTCTCCTCTGCAGGTCCGCGATTCCAGGAACGCCGGGGTGCTGGTCTCTGAACACGATGAGCGTCACGCTGCTGGCTGCAGAATAACGCAAAGCACGTTCTTTAGCTTGGTTCTGGTTTATATAGCCTACACCTGTAAAGTAGTCCAGGTAAAGTAGTCCGGGCTACCACACCCTAAAACACTGCACCGCACAGTACGGGTTCTTAGGGGCTAGACTGTGTGGGTGTCTCCATGGGTGTCTCCATGTTGGCTGCAGTCCCCTCAAGTCCCATTCCAAATATGAGCCTGGTACCAAAGGTGCCAGGACTGACTCCAGGAGAGTCCCTGGTGATAATGTAAGGCCCTTGGGGCCCCAAATGAACCCTGAGTCCTAACCCTCCCTGGCATGTGACCATGCCAGTGGGGTTCTGGGTCACGGGTCGTGACACTCGTCTCTTCTAGGTCAGGGTGCTCTTCGAACAGATCGTCATCAGTGACGTCAGTCACTCGATACCCTTCCTCGATGGCGATACCATTTTCTGCCTTTGTCATCATATCCTTCGACCAATACAACTTTCCCTCGCACTGCGGCATATTGAATCATTAAGGGAAATACTTGTCCCTCCTCTTCATGCATGGGTATTCTTGGCCTGAACAGAAACTCATCAGGCATCCTCATAATTCTATCTGCGAGGCCTGGCAGTCCCGCCATAAGCACCCGCACGCCATATGCAAAGACTTCTGGCTCTAACGGTACAGCTCTCATGGCTATACGTCCTGAGTATGCTCTGATCATTTTTGCACATGTTTGAATAATGCATTCCGGAAGTGGAGCACACTGTACCATTCTCCGTAAACGAGATGGTCATGTTTAATTTAGTCATCAGGTCTCAGCCCAGAATATTTACAGGGGTGTGACGTGAATATAATAGGGGTACATTCATTTTGCGTTCTTCCACTGAGCCTGGGAGTGCGTCGGTAAAGGGAACTCTACTATGAGTTCCAGTGAAACTCTGAGTATCTATAGCCTCGCCGGACAAGGAAAACTTGCCCTCTCCTATGCACCAGCGCGTAGCACCCGTGTCAACTAAGAAGGAATATTCTTTCCCCCCTATGGTGACATTCACCCTTGGTTCCCTGTTAGGGTCTGGTGTCACTGATAGGATAGAGCACATCAGAGTCCCCCGTGAGCTGTCCTATTTCATATATATGTTCGGCCTACTGTATACTTGTTGATTTCCCCCACCCCTAGGGTTAACTCCCCCTCCGGAGCTAGTGCCCTGTGACATTTGCGGTGGTGCCTGCAGGGATTGTCCCGGCGCCAAGTTCCCCATGTTCAGTGGTTGAACTACTTGCTGTGCACCTTGCTGCATGCCTGACGCCTGCGGCTGCAATTAAGTGCACCGCCCTGTTGCGGGAGGGCAGGCTGATTCACCATGCCTTCCCCCATCCCTTGGCTGTTTTGCCACATGCCTTGGCTTTTGCACATATGCGTCACATGTCCTGACATTCCACACAGCCAACACACTGACGGTGGTCGGGCCATCTGTCCATCTGGCATAGCTGGACCGCCCATCTGCGCGTTCTGAAAGCCATTTTGATTATTCTGAAATCCTCCCTGGTTACCTCGAAACCCTCCTTGATTACTCTGCCATGCTCTTCCTCCAAAACCCCTTCCTCTTGGGTAAAATCCTGCGTTTCCTTGGGGAAATCACCTGGGGGAGGAAACCACAAATCTTTTGGTAAGCAGCCAAGTTCGAAGTGAGGCTATTGGCCAATACCTCCTGTTTCATTCTGTGTTTTCCTATCATTATGTCAACCTCAGTAACGCCTATAATAGGCACCTCCTCTCCATTAAAATTATGCACTGGACCTTCATTTTGCCTCACTGTGATCTGATGCTGTGGGGATCTCCCTTCATTGATACTCTTCACCAATTTTTTGGACATAATTGTGGCCTGTGCGCCAGTGACAATCATTGCAAACGTATTGCATTTCTCTTCTACAGTGCTGGGAGCATAATACCTATCTTCAACTTCCTCTAATACACATAAGAAGTGCAAATTCTTACTGATTTCTGGACTCACATTTTGCAGGCCCTTTTCACTTTTGGCTAAGCATATTGGTAAATGGAAAGACATTTTTCCCTCCTTTCTGTTCATTTCTGTGTGAGAGACTTTATTCATTTTCCCATGTTCAGAGGTTTTTTGGATTGTGGCCCTGTTCTCCCATCCATCCAGGGTTCATCAGAGGTCACATTATAACCTTCCAATTGAACATGTGTAACAACATCAGTTGGCAATTTGTCATTGTCTAATTCTGTGTATTTGTAGTTATTTAGTATGGTACCAGTCCTTTTAACTTCTTCAAAAATATGTGGCTCAAAGAATTCTTCGGGTGATTGAACTGTACCCTCCTTTTGAGGATTTATTTTTTCTGCCTGTGTTTGGTTATTGTTCTGATTGCCCAGGGAAGAAGTTATAGCATCCCCACTTACTCCCTGTTCACTGGTATTTCCCATGCATGAGTCATGTTTCTTAAATTTGTCTCTTTGTTCTCTTGGAATTTCAGGTTTTCTTGTTTCATCGGTAGACATCTCCAATGTTTGATTTAGCTCAAGCTTTAACCGAACTTCTTTTTTATAAGTATTTGTCTTTCTGTCACATGTTCATTTACCAGTAACTTTATTTTTGAATCTTTAGACATCTCAGAGTCATGATCCAAAATCGCGTCAGGGCAATTTGTTTTCCTAGCATTGCAGGTATCATTCCTACTTAGTCACTTACGATCAGAACCCCCCCTGTCGTTGCTATGGCCTTCTGCCCCCTCCTTTGATGACTGTTTTTGTGCTGTACAGAGCTTTCCTATTTTCACTTGGCCCTCGAGACACTGGAATCTTTCCATTTCTCTGGAATCCTCTATCTGTGGCCTAGATAGATATTGGTTGTTTTCCCCCTGATTGGATCTATTTTGATACCTCTCAGGGGAATGATTTCTATTGGGATTGTTCCTGAACTCTTGATTCATATGTGGAGGGGTGTGAGGTGCACCCATCCTTTGACTGTAGTCTCCTGGCGATGGTGAATCATTGTATTGACGTGGAGCGTAATTCATATTTTGCCTCATGTCCTGTCTCTCATGTTGTGGGTACTGACCCCTATGTTGATTCCCATTATCAGTAAATCGATCTACATATCGGGGTCTATCCTGATTACCATATATCATGGTGTTGGGATCAAATCTGCTCTGTGTTCCCAATGTCTGGTAGGGACCATTATTTCTTTGATCCTGACTTTGTCTCTGGTTATTGTTCACACCTGACATATCATGCCGATATCCTGCCCGGGACCTGTCTCCTATGTACATAGGGCTGATGTAGCTCTCCCTATTACTAGGATCATGTGATTGAAACATTGGTGCAGAGAGTGATGACCTTTGTTGATTACCCCTTTGTTCAGGTGTCAAATTATTTTTACCTGGACCTTGAGCAGATTCAAGGGACCTGATTTCCATCATTGTTGCTGAGGGTTCTTTAAATTTTGGTCTAGTGTCTTTCATTTTATCACTTTCTCTACCCTGACAATAGAGTACTTCATATAATGTTGTGCTTTGGTGTACAATCCATTCAAGGGTCTTGTCACAGTCAAATTCACGGACCAACTGGAATAAGATCTCTTTCTGTAGCCCATAGAAGTAGATTAACAAGGGGGGTCCTGGGAGTCCCTCTACCAGACATTAGTCCTGGTTACGAGAGACTTACCCAGAGTCTTTAGCTCACTATGTTTCACAGAGAAGAAATATCCCAAACATATCAGTCTTTGTCCTGCCCTGGGGCAGTCCAGCACCGAAATGCTAGGAAATTCTCCTCTGAACGAGAGTACCACCAGCATCCCCAGACACGTGTTTCGGTCTGGTTGGACCTCATCAGTAGGGAGGAGCTGTGCCTCTCTAAGAATAGTGAGCAAGGGGTCCACGTCTGGATTCCCCTGGTAACTTAGGGTGAGACCCAAAGTTACTATATGTGTATGCCACATTATTGCTGGTAACAAAATGCCATCACATTCAGTGAGGCGCTATAAACTTCAAGGCGCTATATTTTATACTACAGATACAATGCTGTGCCAAGCTGGTTGAAGGTGCATACAATGTGTTATGTGAGGAGAATAATAATCAGCTCTGGCTACTTCCCTCTTGTTCCAGGTGCAGTGAACACAGAGCGACTGGCTCAGTGCGGAAGAATTGGTTGCTTCAGCTGGTCAGGCCTTCCAGTTGGTGTGAGACCCACTCAGAGAGACTAGGTTATGCTCTTGCATCTTAGGAGATTCTGGTGCAGAGTGGTAGGACCTGATCCATAGCAGATGTTATTCCTGATGTGCATGGCGAGCAGTAGGGGGCAGATCTTCCTTCAGTCTTGGATGATTCCTTATTCACCTCAGGATGAGGGCTATGGGGAGTACAACTCTCCTAAAGGAAGTCAAGTAAGATCTTCAGGTTAATCTGTGGCCTTAAGGGAACCGAGAGGAACTGAGCAAATCTGATGAAGGGGTGGAAGACCCCTTCTTTTAAGAGAAAAAGTATGCAGGTGATTGGGCTAAAGTGATCCTGCCTTAGTGTCCCAATCTCTGCCCTGGAAAATATAGGTCTTTATCCTGCTGATGCCCCTCCCAAAGTGCTTTGCTCCAGAGGAAGTGAAGTGGACAGGAAAGAGAGAGAGGGGCTACACCAGCTGCTCAGAATACACATCACCTTCCAGAGCATAGATGACTCACAGGAGCTGACAAATGTGCAATATCAATTGGAATGTGGAGGTCCTGATCATAAATAGTACCATGCATTATACCTAGACCAAGCATAGCTTTTATTTAGCGTTTACCCTGCCACCAGAATAGGCGACTTATGATCATCATAGTTTTGGGTACAGGGAGGCATACCCTAACTGCCGCCTCTGTGCTGCAGAGATTTGGCTGTCTCTGCAGCTGTCAAGTGGGCATCTCGTGACCTTAAAACGTTCTCTGTTCCGCGAGTAGAGCAGGTGCTGCAGATCAGGCTGCTGGTGCGGCAGGGCACAAGTCCACTATGCTTTTGGTATGGAGATGACAGAAAAAGAGGATTCTGGTTGGCTGATTAACCCTTTTTGAGACGGAATTACCCTCATCATTCTATTTGTTAATACAAATTTAAAAAGCCAGGACTTTACACCTTTGCCAGATTGCAATACCCCACATATTAATCGTATTGCAACAGGATCTATTCCCTGTGTGGATAATTTCAGAAATAATATTAATCCATCTGTAAATGTTCAGGACACTTTTGGGGAACTATCACACCATCTTGCTGATTCCCACTATGTGTAAAGTTATGCACACAGTATTAAGGACTGTCATTTTAAGGTGGTGAAGATTAATAATTTCCACCCAGTGTGAGGAAAGCCAGGGTTTGTAAATCCATACTCCATGTGAGGTGAAAATATTGAAGTGGAATGGAGTGGGCCATGGAGCTCTCTGCAACCGCTAGTGGAGTAGCCTTGCGTGTCCAAGGTGGAGGAGCTGCAGCTTCCAAACTAGTGAATACTCTTAATAAGCTCCTGACTCACTCCTGCTTCTTACACAATGCTTCTTGTTGCACCTGCAATAATCAAAAGAATATTTAACATTGCTATGGACTTGGAACAGGTGCAGTGATCTGGCAGCTTGGGTGCTGGCTGCTTCACAGTGCTTTCCATATGTCACTGGAGAGTCAACTGACTGAAGCCGAGTGAAGAACTTGAAGAACTTTTTTTCCATTCAAAAAAGCTATGGGAAAGTAAGTGCTCAACGCCGGTTTAGTGTTTGTGTCTGGGATTACGAACACTTTCCTCTTTCTGTCCATTGAACATGCTTCTCGCATATAGCTTTTTTGTGGGTGTACACTCCCCCATTGTCCACGGTCTGGATTAGTGCCTAAAGGCAGGGTCCTTCATGAGAGGTGACTGTGGGCTTTAGGCCTTTGAACATCCCACCTCATTATTTTACATCCTGTAAACACTGGAGATTTCACTGTCTCTGTGACAAACGGTATTGCAAAAAAGCAACCACGTCAAACTAAAAACATCCTATGATGAGGTTGTAGAGGAGGTCCCAGATATGACCTGCACCCCTGCCCCCCATTGCGAGTTGCCGGTAAGGTACTCGCCGAGGTACGTGACGTATGAGGAGCAAATAAACCAACAGAAAGCCGCACTGGGACTCTGCACCTTGTACGTAAGGAGATCAGTACCGGTTGAAGCAGCCATAACACGACAACCCTGGGCAGCACGGTACCCTATCAGACAGCCGTAGCAGCCACTGATACGAAATGAGGAATGCCTACATACGGTCTACGAGGAGACCCTTAAAGCCTTAATGGAAGGCCAATGGAAATAAACCAAGGGCCCAAGCAGCCCAGAGAACAAACAGAATTGGCTACTGATAGCACGTATGTCAGTACTAGTAACTACAAGGATAATTATAACGGATACAGGGGAGAGACACTGTTAAAATACAAGGGAATGGTGCAACGAGACGAGATGGAACCAACCACCCTGTTGAACGTGTGTAATTAAGCTTGAAATGCAAGATGCTAAGAAATCGATAATGCCTGCAATGCCCAGTCGAAGAATAGAGCGGCAAGCGACAACCATATGTCTACCTCAACACAGCACAATGTACAAGTGCGACTCCATTTTGTACACTGAGGCGGCCAAAGGCCTGACTGGCCAAGTTTCATATCCAGGCCCAAGCTGAGGAAAGGAGCGGGATCGAAACTTAAATTAAGAGAGGCTCATGCCGGGGAAATCGAGGTCAACCAGAGAAGGGGAGGTGAGCATGAGCTCACGAGGCTCCAACTTCAGAGCATACCAGCCCGTCCGTGAAGGTCAAGATAAGAGAGGCCCATGCAGGTGGCCAAGCGCACACAGAATTAAAGGCACAAAAGGTTGGAAACTGAAGCCGATTCACGGTGGACCAGCACGTGACCAGACAGGCGCGAAGATGTACCACCGCCTGATGTCATCCAGAACCCGAGGGTGCCATAACTTTTCCTGATAAGAGACTACAGATCCAAGGCCATACCGAGCCAACTAATTGACACATAGCCCTAAAACACTGATTGATGGAAGGGAGGAAGGGTGAATCTTGGGATACTAGGCACCTGGGTGTCTATTCTGCATGCTGCTAATTAAAATGGAGATTTATGTTTAGGGATGTAACTTGCCCAATCACAGGGGACCATGTAATCTAGGGTCCTATAGACACTGTAACCAATGACACGTCATACTTGTAGTGACGTCAATCACGTGTGTTGTAGTGGGATGGGCGTAGACGCCCACCCGATAAGAGTTATCCAATCCACTTGCGTTATTTCCATGTACAGATATAGCACCTATACTTAAATTACCTTTCCCAACCAATTATTTAGCATGATGGTTTTTTGTAGAATTAGACGTCAATGATGATGGATTTTACCCATAAAAGAGGCTGTTTGACTAAAGTTCGGTGAAGTCGGGGTGAGGCAGGTGTTCGAGATGCTACTGATGTCCATCTGCTGATGTATGTATCATTAAACGGACTTCCCTTTGCCAATTTACTGAGTCCTGATTATTGAATCTTGCTGGAGTATGTGAAACCTGCACTCTGTCCTCACACGGTGCAGCTATCTTGCATTACTTGTTTTCGAGGGTGAGTACTGACCAATGGCCCCGTCAGTAATTTCCTCTCCTTGTTAACACTTGGTAGCAGAGGATGGTTTCGGCCATCGATTATAGGTTATCGATTAATATAGTATAAGACACCTTTAGACCGACGGCACGAAGTAACTCTGGGCCTTCGGTTACATCACGAGTCCTTTCGCTATTCCGGCTGAGTAGGCTGAGAAGCTCCCCGTGGACAATGATAGTGTAATTATTCCCAGAAAATCTGCAGTGGGTGTGAAGGAACCAGCCTTTCCAAGCATAACCCTTCTCATTCCCATGGGCAGCGGATCGGACGAAAACCATAAAAGCAGGAAGAGGAAGGGGCGGTGATCCTGAAGTTCCAGAGAGGAAAAGAGTGAAAACAACAAAACTCGTTATCCTGGCAAAGGTCTAATAGGCCTTAGAGTAAGAAGTGGAAAGGTAACGGAGGGTAGTGGAGAAGAATAATACAGTTAAAAGTAGATAAGACTGTAGATATATAGAGGGTAAAAACCCGGGCACCTGAAGTAATTGTGAAAAATACTGGGGGGCACCCGAGAAAAAACTGTAAGGAATACCGGGGGGGGGGGCATCTGCGAAAAAACTGTAAGGAATACCGGGGGGGCACCCGAGAAAAAAACTGTAAGGAATACCGGGGGGGGGGGGCACCCAAGTGAAAACTGTAAAATTCGCTTTGTTCCTGAGCTTTAAAGAGTGATCAGAAGGAATGTGAACCCAGAGCCCACAGAGGGGGGACATTAGGCTACGCTTACGTTTAAAGTCGTGGGTAGTAATTAGAAGGCAGTTATACGTATGACCAGCTGGTGTCTGTCTAGTCTGTCAAGCGTCTGTCCTATATGTCCTGTGTATGCTGAATGTGGAATTATTGTGTTATCAATTGATGGCAATGTATTTTTTGCTTTACGCGATTCTGTAAATGAGAGGGAATCGCCACTGAATTGATGTGTTTTGAGTAAAACTGTTGGTATAAAATTTTGCGGAAAAGTTGGATTGGAGCTTGCGTATGTGGTGCTCACTCATAATAGCGAAAAGTTGAAAATCTGTGTGAATATTGTTGGTGACAAAAGTAAGAATGGAGGAGGTTACCACACTTGCACATTTGTGCAAACAGTTGCCAAAACATGCAGCAAAGCGGAAGAAATACAGCCAGGAGTGGGTTAAGGGCACCGCAAATAAAATTTTTATGCCATGGCCCCAGAATGGGTCATTGTCTAAGGCTGTCTTACAGCACATGACCACCTTCTTACATGCCACATATAGCGGAAAGAAGCTTGAGAAACGCCTTGCTGTTCTCGAGCTTTGGACAATGTTTGAACAAGTAAAGGAAGAAGAACCCCCCGCAGACTGGATATTAAATGTATGTACGGAGGGGGGTGAGACGCCTACCGCGCCACCTGCCCCGCCGGAACCAGTTGTTGAGGGAAGTAAGTTGGAGGGTCTTTACCCGCTAAGAGAACTTAAAGCAGCCACAGGTTATAGCAACCCTGCATAGGAGTCACCTGCGTGTAGGAACAGGAAATTGACTCGGCCTCCACAGTCCCATGGAACAAAGAGAGGTGAGGTGAGGAAAGAAAGGACCAGGCACAAACGAGTGCACCTCTCAATAGAGAGAGAGAGGGAAAGAAGCGGAAAGGAACTGATGAGTTAACATTTACAAAGGACAAATGGATGGGAGGGCAGATACTGTTGAAGTTAGATGGAAAAGGAAGTGATGGTGCAAGGCCGAGTGAACGGTCTGATGAGGCGCAAAGAATGGGAAGGGAGAAAGAAGTGGACATAAATCAGAGCGAAAGAAAGAAGGATAGGTTGAGGCGAGAACAACTATATCGTGAAGAGCAAGGTATACCGCTCAGTCGCACGCAATATGCAGCTTATGAAAAGTACAGGCAGAACATGCTAAAGTTGGAGGAAGAAAGGAGGGTGCACGAAAGGAAAGTGAAGAGGTAAGAAGAGGAGAAAAGTAAAAGGGCAAGGGAGTGTAGGAATGAACAGATGAGGGAAGTAGATAAGGCTAGAGAGGAAGCAAAGTAGTGAAGAGAAATGGATGAGGAAGCAGAGCGTAAACGCAGGCAAAGGGCGCGAGATTAAGAATATTTGCAACGGGAAGTGAAAAAACCCAATCCTGTTGTAGACTGGGAAGACATAGAAGAGTTCTTCCCTTCACGCGATGCGGTACCTGGTACAAGCGGGACAGTTATTGATGATGAGTTCGACACCAGAAGCATCGGGGAACCGATTGATAAAATATATGACGAGATGGGACTGGAACGAATCCCCCAAGAGGGAAGGGAAGATGAGCACTTAGAGAGCACTCAGCTATATGACACTTATGATGTCACCCGAAGTAGTGGGAGTAGGGGACGTTCCCTAGAGAGATTAGAAGTTGGGCAGAACGAAGATGATGCAAGAAGTTGTGTAAAATGGGAGTACTCAGTGTCAGACTCCGATGGGGAAGCGGAGGAAGTGGCACATAGCGAAGGGAGACGGTGCGAAAAGCGGTTCCCAGGGAACCAAGAGGTACGATGGTCAGATGCTAGCGGGTCCACAAGTAGGACACCGAAGTCCGCTGGACAGTCCAGCCGACAAGAAGAAGCACACCATGGTCAGAAGGGGTCGGCAGCACCTGCCTATACAGATATTTTAAGGGCATTGCCAGGTAGACGGCAAGATGGGAATGCCACCCTGGCGAGAGACCGAGGAGGTATGGAGAAGGAAAAGGAGGAGTGTGCTTTCCAATTCCCACTGTTAGAAAAGGAGGGAGCAAGACCGCAATATATTCCATGGCCACACATGGACCAAGAGTATCTTAAAAATAAGCTTCCAATGCTGACATTGGGAGCCGGAAAGTGGATACATGAGTTAGAGAAAATGACCGGGGGTGTCACCCTAGCCATAGGGGACATCAAGGGTCTCCTAATTGCTGTACTCGGAGAAAGAGCAGATGATGTATGGAAAAGGGCAGGCTACCTTAGGGTAACCATAACTAACACCTCTCATGATGGAGCACCATTTAACAACTGTAGAGCAGCAGTGTGGAAAGCGCTGCGTACGCTATATCCAGACACATCTGATATGGGAGCTATAATGACTCAAAAAATGAAAGAGTCAGAGGATCAGTTGCTTTATATCCAGAATTTTCAAGACGCATGGGTGCTCGAAACATATGAGTCTTGGACGAAATCGATCCCTGTATTAAATCATATATTGTGCCAAGGGTTAACGGAACCGGTGCAAAAACAGCTCAAAAAATTGGTTGGAATAGAAGCTAAACCGTGGGCTGAGATCCAGTTGACAATTGCACATTACTGTAGGCTGTTGCAAGAAAAGAATCGGAAAAAAGAGGCAACGCGTAAGGGAGAAGAGGCAAAGCTAGTGCAAAGAAAGCTCTCAAAGTATGCTCTTGAGGGAGCCATGCTAACAAGTCCAGCTGTATCGAGTGCACAACCTGCTTCTAACCCGCCACAAAACCATCAGAGTAACGCGGGATATTACCCGAGAGGAAGGGGATTTGGAGGAAGATGATGGCAGAGCAATCAGGAAGGATTTAGAGGTAACCAAGGAGGTTTACAGAATGTTCAAAATGGTATCCAGAACGCACCGATGGCCAGTCCGACTATGCCAGATGTACAGATGGCTCGACCACCACCAGTGTGTTGGCTGTTTGGAGTGACAGGACACGTGGCGCGCATGTGCAGAAGCCAAAGCAAGTGGCAGAACAACCAAGGGTTGGGGGCAGGCATGGTGAATCAACATGCTACCCCACAACAGGGCAGTGCACAAAACTATACCATGCAGCAGCAGGCGGTTGGCTTGCAGCAAAGTGCACAGCAAATGGTACAGCCACAGAACATGGGGAATGTACCACAGGGACAACCCCAACAGACACTGCCGCAAGTGGCTCAGGGCACCAATTCCAGTGGGGGAAACCCACAGGTATACAGTGGACCAAACTTATACATGAAATAGGATGGCTCACACTGAACTCTGATGTGTTCTATCCTGTCAGTGACACCAGACCCTAACAGGGAACCTAGGGTAAATGTCACCATAGGAGGGAAAGAGTATTCCTTCTTAGTTGACACGGGTACAACGCGCTTGTGCATATGAGAAGGCAAGTTCTCCTTGTCCGGCGAGGCCATAAATAGCCAGAGTTTTACTGGAGCTCATAGCAGAGTTCCCTTTACTGATGCACTCCCAGTCTCAGTGGGAGAGTGCGACATGAATGTACCTTTATTGTATTCTCGTCAGTCCCCAGTGAATATCATGGGTTGGGACTTGATGACAAAGTTGAATATGACCATCTCGTTCACTGAGGATGGCATAGTGTGCTCCACCCCAGGAATGCATTATGCAAACGTATGCAAAATGATCAGAGCATACTCTGGACATGCAGCTATGAGAGCTATACCACTGGAGCCAGACGTTTTCGCATATGGTGTACGAGTGCTTATGGCGGGATTGCCAGGCCTCGGAGATAAACCGATGAGAACCCCTGATGAGTTTCTATTTACCCATGCACGAAGAGGAGGGACAAGTATTTCCCTTAATAATACAATCTGCCGCAGTGCGAGGAAGGATAGTGTTAGTTGAAGGATATGACGATGAGGGTAGACCATGGTGTGCAATTGTCACCATCAAAGAAGGGTATTGAGTGACTGACGTCACCGATGATGATCTGTTCGAAGAACACCCTGACCTAGAAGAGACACGGGTGGAAGTGAATCTCATATTTTGGGTCAAAATGATCAAGCGGGAGGTGCCGCAGAGGATGATGTTAGCGCTGGTACGCCCGGAATATTTCAATGACGATATGGCCCTAGTGCCAGCCAGGGTATGGACTACAGGGCCCTATGATGTAGGTCTCCTAAGGGGGGCCGGCGAAGTAAAAATTCAATTGAAACCAGGAGCAATTCTGCCACAGGCACGACAGTATCCCATGTCCAGGGAAGCGGATGAAGGGATCGCAAAGACAATCTCTGCCATGATGGAACAGGGCATCCTGGTGACGTCAGAATCACCATGCAACACAGTGATTTACCCTGTCAAGAAATCTAAGGGAGGGTCCTGGCGTTTAATCCAGGATTTACGAGCAATGAACTACATAGTCGAAGCCGAGTTCCCTTCTAGTCCCTAATCCATCCACAATTTTGTGCAATATACCCACTGAAGCGAGATACTTCACAGTGATTGATCTGAAAAATGCATTGTTCTCGATTCCATTGCACCGTGACTCACAAGACCTGACCTCATTTACTTTCAGACAGATGCAACTGAAAAGTATGAGGTTGCCACAGGGGTATTGCGAGTCTCCATCTATTTTCAATCGAGTCCTGCAAATGGACCTATGCAATATTGTGGTGGACAGTGTTGTTTTGCAGTATGTAGATGACATTCTAATCTGCAGCATCACTGTAGAGCAATGCCGACATGACTCTGTCCAGCTATTGACTATATTAGCTGAAAAGGGATACAAAGTGGACATGGACAAATTGCAGTACTGCCAACAGGAGGTGCTGTACATAGGGCAACTGATCTCTCATGAAGGAAAAAAGGTAACTCCTGAAAGGGTTGAGGCTATTATGAACATGGCCAAGCCACGCACGATAAAGCAAATGCAAAGCTTCCTAGGCCTGTTCAACTATGTCAGAGCATGGGTCTTTGACTGCAGCTCGTATGCCGAACCCTTGTTGCAGGCCCTTAAAAAAGCCCAAGTGACGAGAGATGAAATTGAATGGAATGAAGAAATGGAGAAAGGGTTTACAGAACTCAAGGGGTCAATTTGTAAGGCCCCGGTCCTAGGGACTCCTAATTATGCTGAGGAATTCTATCTGTTTTCTCATACTGATGGCAATTTTATGTCGGCAGTGCTCGCGCAGCGAACCTCGTTGGGATATAAACCCCTTGCATATTACAGCGGGAGTTTGGATCCAGTTATGAAGGGCCACTTCCCATGTGAACAAAATCTAGCTGCTGCCGCGTTCACCATTGAGAAGGCGTCATCCATTGTGATTGGGTGCTCCATGACACTATATGTTGAACACTCTCTATTCGCCATACTAGAGAAGCCAAAGGGCACGCTGACTTCTCAGAGAGCATCAGCCTACGAGGTGATTATCTTCAATCCATCAATCAAAATAGTGCGATGCAAAACGGTGAACCCTGCTATGTTTATTGCTGATCCAGTCACAGAGGGAGAACCTGTGCATGACTGTGCGAACTATGAAGAATACTATGATGAGATCCCCAGGGTCAAGGAAAATTCCCTGCCAAGTGGAGAGATTGTCTTTGTTGACGGATCTTCGAGGATTGACCAAGAGGACGGGCAAAGGTATACAGGCATGGGTGTGATCAAACACCTGACGAATGGCGAGTTCCAAGTACTTGTCAGTGCACGAATACCATCTAATTATTCGGCACAGGCTGCAGAACTAGTGGCATTGATACTCGCCATTGAAAATCACACAGACCAGGAAGTCACGGTTTACAGTGACTCACCCTATGTGACCTCTACAGTGCATGCAGGCCTAGCATGCTGGAAAAGGAGGTGCTACCTCCGAGCAGACGGCATGCCAGTGCAGCACGCATCATTATTGGACAGGCTGATAAAAGCACTACAACTCCCAGTGGGTATAGCGGTCATAAAATGCGCCGCTCATACCAAAGGGACAGATTTTGAGTCACGTGGGAATAATGAAGCAGACACGGAAGCCAAACGTATGGCATCCAAGACTGAAACAATCATGGACGTAGGTGCGGCACGTACCCATGAATGTATGATGATAGCGCGAGCCACACCAGAAGCCGATAGTAATATGGGGCAGTCTCAGTTAATGGAGCTCCAGGGGGAGGCACCTCAGGAGGAGAAAAATCTGTGGAAGCGTCGAGGGTGTTCTTTAAACCCCTCAGACGGATTGTGGAGGCAAGACAGCACTGGTAAACCAGTAATGCCTGTCGCCCTTCTAAAAGTAGCGCTAGAACAGCTCCATTACCCCATTCACATGACAAGAGAAAGTCTTGCCGCAACGCTTGCCGAAGACTGGTTTACACCGAATTTAGCAGAGCATGTTGCATTCTTTATGGTAAATTGCATTGTCTGCCAACAATTCACCTCTGGGCACACAATGAAAGTAGTGAGAGGAGTCATCCCCAGACCTAGTGGACCTTTCCAGCACCTGCATATCGATTATGTCGATATGATTCAGGTGTGTAATGGGTACAGGTATTTAATTGTGGTGGTGTGTCCCTTTTCCAGATGGGTAGAAGCAGGTCCCTGTACACACCCCAATGCCACCTGTGCTGCTAAATTCCTGGTGAGGGAGGTTTTCCCTTGATGGGGGGTGTGTGAGGTAATGAGATCAGATAATGGATCTCATTTCATGAACACAGTGTTCGAACAGATTAGCTTGTTGCCTGGTATAAAACACAAGTTCTCATCGGCGTATTATCCAGAGGGAAATGGGATATGTGAGTGAATCAACGGCTTGCTTAAGGAGAGGATAGCCAAGTTGAAGCTCACATTAAGAAAGGGATGGATACACTGCCTACCACTGGCATTGTATGCGCTTCGGAACCAACCAGGCTCCGACCATCATTTCACGCCGCACACAATAGTTACTGGGAGAAGGATGAGGACTCCCCTTGCCCCCAGAGACAGAGCTAGATATGATGCCCAGTCCAGTAGGGAGGTTCTGGGAGAAGAGATGAAAGCTTACTTGGACTGTCTCACATCCAGTGCCACTGTCATTTCAGGCCAGCTGCAGCGACGGCAGAAAGGGGACAGCACGGCACAAACCACAAAAGACAGTGCTGATGCAGGCGCAGCTCACAGCCTTTGTGCGCCTCTTGTCTTCCCTGGAGATAGCGTCCTTGTGAGGAACTTCACAAGGAAAAGATGGGACGAACCAAGGTTTAACGGCCCTTTCATCGTAGAGGACTGCACCCTGTCAGCGGTCAAGCTCAAAGGCAGAAGAGCCTGGATCTTCCTGAACGACATAAAACCCTTTATAGGAGAGAACACTCCTACTGCATCTACTGCCGAGGAATCCACAGACAACAGGGAAGGACCGCAGCATGTGCAGGCAAGGTCTATGGTGAGGAAGAAGGACGCACAAGCAGAAACCACAAACTATGGAACTCGGTGTGAAAATTGTGGCTGTACACTGAACTTCTCCTCTAGGCACTGAATGACGTACTAGACCTTCAAACGAACGCAAAGTGCAGCTGAACTCGCAGGGCAAAGGAAAACGTTGCATACTCTGAACCTGCAGTGACACTGATAGCTTGATCACGTTGAGCCACAAAGCATTGAACACAACCTCTCAAACTCTGATAAACTGTAAAAACAGGACACTCTTGTAAACTAAACTTGGTATCCTGAAGTATCCAGTATCAAGACTTTGTTCACGGACCCATGGTTCACCCCAGCAGAAGTCTCACCTATTTTCAGCTAGTAGTACTGTCCTAGCCATCACTCATAGGGAGAGAAACAAGTGTCACATAATACATTCAAGATCCAGAAGTCAGAAGGTAATCAGGCAACTTCTGACTGTCATCGCAGAGGTCTTCGCCGAGTTGCCCGAGCACAGTGAACAGAAAACTAATGCTCCCGCCTCAAACAGTCTTTGATGAAATTACCTACACTTTATTCTTTCGAATCATTGAGGAGTGCCCAGAACTTGTCGGGAGGACCACAGATACACTGACTTTCATCAGAGATCCCCGAAATAACCACTTCCTGAATCAAATATGTAGTAAATTGAACCTTGTGGTAGCAATCCACGCAGCAGGAAAGTGCAAGAACTGCTCACGACAACAAAAGGACTTGTGATCAGGTCCCAGCAAAACAAAGCAAATGACCCTGTCCCCTGCAGACACGCAGCTAGCCCACAACGTCCTGATTAGGCTAGTCACAGACTATCCAGAAATGGTGGAAGGCCTGCTGATGTCGATGTTGCAAGCTTCCTTAGAGATCCAGTCAATTTCCCACACATGAAGACCCTTCTCCATGGCATTATGCTCCAAGTGGAACTGTCCAACTTCCAGCGAGAATTCCTAAGGAGATTCATGTGAGACTATTCGGCGAGGGACAGATCGAGGAGAAAAAAAAATAAAAATGGATCACACTGTAAGAAAGGCCTGTGACTTAAGAGCAAGAGAATTAGAGCAAATGTCATTAACCCCCGAAGACAGTCGGTATGCGTTTCGTGTTTTCTTTCATCTCATTGAAAACTTTCCAGAACTGGTGGGCAGACCCCGCAACATTGATGTGCCCGCTTTTCTTAATGATCCAGCAAAGAATGCTCAATTGAATAGGCTGCTGAGGGCTATTGCATCACAACTAAGAAGCAACTATGGACATCCACTGTTAAAAAGAGCCTTAGAAGGCGGAGATCCAAGATAATTTTTATCATCCTCCTGCCGCGATTGTGAAAGGAAACAAAGACACAGTTCTTCATGCGTCCAATGTAGAACGGATTGAAAGGGGCAGAAGCAAGGATAACGACATCTTGTACTTCTTTTTCCTATTTTTCTTATTTTTTCTATTTTTCCATATATCATTCCGCAGTGGAGTAAATGGGGGAGATAGAGAATGTTCATCAACTCGACCTCGAAAGACCAAGTGAAAGGAACAGAGACATGAACTTCACTGCCGTGTTTACCTTTTTCAACCTGTTTCTTATTTTTTCCTACCTTCTCATATGTTCACTTTTATTTTTATTTTTATTTTTTCAATATTTTATTTTTGCCTGATGTGTAACGAATCCATCCTTCCATGGTGTCACTGTGAACATTTTCCTGCATATCCTCGGGGCCAAGCCGAGTCGGAAGAGTGCCCTGGGAATACGGTTCCCACAACGACACAGAATAAATATGATGTGCTGAAAATGATAGTCTAACCTTTTTCCATAGTCTAGCAAGGGAACTGTACTCCTACTCAGAGACTTATCATCATAATCACTGCAAGAGGGGGGACACTGAACTGCACTTGTCACTTTACTGTTTACTGAACAAGATCATTGAGCTACGAGATCAGAATAAAGAGAAAAATAAACTATTGACTATGGACTTGAAATGGGGGCCCAAAACAGTAACTCAGTCGTACTGCCAGAGGAAGGGCGCCCCCGGTTTCCTGGAAGGAGATGCTGTAAGCTGTCTTTCAAAGCCATTGTATGTATATGCATAGTGATTATTGTAGTGTTTTTGTCTCTAACTATCAGAACTGCATTTTTTATTGGTGCACCCACCAGATAATAAACGTCTGGGCCCCACAAAAGCACCCAGACCTTATATCGTCATCCCTGTTCCAAGAAAAACGGATGGTAAAGCAAATGATTTACAGTTGAATGTAATTAGTAGTAATACATATACTCGTGAAGTAATGAATGGTGAGAAACACTGGAGACAGGGTCAGCACGGAATGAATGACAATGCAGCACTGTCCACGGCACGCACCCATGCACTGAGTGCACACAAACAAGGGCAAGTGTCAATGGCTACGAAACAGCAGGCCAAGCTAACTGAAAGAGAGAAATTACCTGTGGGACAAACAGCTCCAAAAAACAGGGAACAAAGCGAGAACCCGAACAGAGGGAGCATAGCAAAATCCCTCAATAGATTGGAGGAAGCCACGAAAGAACTCACTGAGAAAACACATGCGGTAGTTGAGTATGTGTTTCCACTCACACTTAGAGCAAAGAAGCTGCATGAGGAGCTGAGCAAGACAACCACCACAACTGTGATAACAAGCATGCCAGCTCCAATGCCAGAAGTAACAACCTAGCCTACGACACAGCCACGTGTTGGAAGGATGGTAAGTCAAATGTGGTTGGAGGAGGTCTACAAAAGAATGCAGGAGGGAAGGAAAAGAAGCTCAAACCCTCCCCCTATTACTGCAGGGCCGGAAATGAAACCTGCCTCTCCAAGGACAACACCCGAGAGTCTGCCTGAACGGAAGAGCAGTACAGACACATTCAGAGACATAGTGATAGCCAACTACAGAAAAACGCTAAGGATCAAGAGAAGTCCATATGAAACCGATAATGAGTTAAACGATTACTTGGCCAGCACGGCCCATCTTGGAAATAACATATGGTACCAACACATGAAGGAAGTTGGACGAGAGAATCAGAAGGAAAACGTTTCGTGTGTGTACTCCTGCCGTACAGCATGGGCAAGTCCAACATCTTTGTGGCTATAGAAATAGATGTCCCCACAGCACACTGTATGTCACATGTGGCGATGTGCAACACCAGAGGACAATTCATGGGGAGAGACGCCTCATTGATATGGGCCAACTAAAAGGACTACCCTGATGAAGGCGGATTTGTCCAGGACATCAAAACAAGAAACGGGGCACACACCAGGAACCATGTAATTAGATATGAAAACCCTGGCATCAAAGGATCTGGAATAAGGTGGGAAATAAACTCAAGACTGAACGTCCAAGGGAAAACGGCAGAAGAAGCTCAGATCTGGAAGAACCAAGGTCAAATGCAGATCTGGGGATCAGTGGTTTCCCCAGACGGTTGGGAAGAAGGAGTCGTAATCTGCCGAGCTTGGATGGTCCTTGGAGCCTGCCAAGAATCCATAGAAAATTCACAAAGACTTTAAAACACTATGGCCAAAATTGGTAAAGCTGTTAACGTGGGTCGAAGACAGAGGAGTTCCCCTGCAAATAGTACCGGTGGAAAACCCGAAACTGTGCTTTAGAAGTAATGGCACGAGGAAAGTGGGGGAGAATCAAAACTGCGGACGAATATACGAAGCCCCAGGGATGTCGCAAGGGACTGCAGTCCTGATGGACCACTATTGGGCACGTGGATTCAAGGCCTACATAAGACTACCGAGGAACTGGGAGGCATATGCACACTGGTGAACGTCCACGTTCCTGCACTAGTGATCCCAAAAAATGAACTGAATTTGGACAGTTTCCCGAAAGCAGATGCTCACTTAAGGAAATGGAGGTCTGTGGAACTAATGTCAAGGATGAAGAGACTACTTCTCCGCCAAATCAGATGACACATTTTATGCCATTCCCTATGAACACAGGCTGTTTAGCCTAACTTCATCCATGTTTACAACAATACTCTTGCCGCATATCCAGGTTGGTGCGAATACCAAGTGGTTGCAGATAACGAGATGGGAGTTACTGCAGACCATCAATACCACCATAAAAGGGTTCAACGCAATCAAGGAAGAACTGAGAGCAGTCAGACTGATGACCCTCCAGAACAGATATGTGCTTGACATGATCACTGCAATGGATGGAGGTGTTTGCGCAAAGATTGGAGAATCATGTTGCACATTTACACCATCACACGACGAAGAAAATGGAACCCTCACAGAGGCAATAAGCATGTTAACAACTCTGAAAAACCAGATGACCGTTGAGACAGATGAAGTGGACGATGACAGCTGGTTTGGGAACCTATTCTCATGGGTCGCGCATTGGATGGCAGATATATTGAAGTTTCTGGGAGCTTTGCTAGCAATGGTGCTGCTAGGAGTCTTTGTTATCAAGATAATCATCACACAGTGCCAGAAAACAGCAAAGAAGGCCATTGGGATGAAAATGATGGTCGATGTCGAGCCAGGCTGGAAGCCCAGAGACCTGACAGATGAGGAGATAAAGGCCTTTGTGAAGGCCAGTGAATTTGCACCAGAGGGAACAAAATTCACTTATCCCAAGAAACAAAGAAGGTATGAAGGCAAATGGATTTATTGCAGTCCAAATGGACAATGACAGTTGATGACCGGGAACAAAGATGAGCATGTGAGAACAGCAGGAAGCTTGAAAGGGGTGATAAAGATATGGACACCACAATTGCATACTTTCACGCCTTCTTGTGTAAACCCAGGAGACGATGAGCAAGAATCTGAGGAATCAAAGAAACTGAATATAAAGGAGGAAGTAGGAGTGGTTGATGAACCGACCAGAGGGGGGAGTGTAGAGGAGGTCCCAGATATGACCTGCACCCCTGCCCCCCATTGCGAGTTGCCAGTAAGGTACTCGCCGAGGTACGTGACGTATGAGGAGCAAATGAACCAACAGAGAGCCGCACTGGGACTCTGCCCCTTGTACGTAAGGAGATCAGTACCGGTTGAAGCAGCCATAACATGACAGCCCTGGGCAGCACGGTACCCTATCAGACAGCCATACCAGCCACTGATACGAAATGAGGAATGCCTACATACGGTCCACAAGGAGACCCCTAAAGCCTTAATGGAAGGCGAATGGAAATAAACCAAGGGCCCGAGCAGCCCCGAGAACAAACAGAATTGGGTACTGATAGCAAGTATGTCAGTACTAGTAACTACAAGGATAATTATAACGGATACAGGGGAGAGACAGTGTTAAAATACAAGGGAATGGTGCCACAAGACGAGATGGAAGCAACCACCCTGTTGAACATGTGTAAATAAGTTTGAAATGCAAGATGCTAAGAAATCAATAATGCCTGCAATGCTCAGTCGAAGAATAGAGCGGCAAGCGCCAACCATATGTCTACCTCAACACAGCACAATGTACAAGTGCGACTCCATTTTGAAAAAAGCAGAAGTACACTGAGGCGGCCAAAGGCCTGACTGGCCAAGTTTCATATCCAGTCCCAAGCTGAGGAAAGGAGCGGGATCGAAACTTAGCAAAGAGAGGCTCATGCCGGGGAAATCGAGGTCAACCAGAGAAGGGGAGGTGAGCATGAGCTCACGAGGCTCCATCTTCAGAGCATACCAGCCCGCCCGTGAAGGTCAAGATAAGAGAGGCCCATGCAGGTGGCCAAGCGCAAACAGAATTAAAGGCACAAAAGGTTGGAAACTGAAGCAGATTCACGGTGGTCCAGCATGTGACCAGACAGGCGTGAAAATGTACCACTGCCTGATGTCATCCAGAACCCGAGGGTGCCATAACTTTTCCTGATAAGAGACTACAGATCCGAGGCTATACTCAGCCAACTAATTGACACATAGCCCTAAAACACTGATTGATGGAAGGGAGGAAGGACACTAGGCACCTGGGTGTCTATTCTGCATGCTGCTAATTAAAATGGAGATTTATGTTTGGGGATGTAACTTGCCCAATCACAGGGGACCATGTAATCTAGGGTCCTATAGACACTGTAACCAATGAGACGTCGTACTTGTAGTGACGTCAGTCACGTGTGTTGTAGCGGGATGGGCGTAGACGCCCACCCGATAAGAGTTATCCAATCCACTTGCGTTATTTCCATATACAGATATAGCACCTATACTTAAGTTACCTTTCCCAACCAATTATTTTGCATGATGATTTTTTGTAGAATTAGACGTCAATGATGATGGATTTTGCCCATAAAAGAGGCTGTTTGACTAAAGTTCGGCGAAGTCTGGGTGAGGCAGGTGTTCGAGATACTACTGATGTCCATCTGCTGATGTATTTGTCATTAAACGGACTTCCCTTTGCCAATTTACTGAGTCCTGATTATTGCATCTTGCTTGAGTATCTGAATCGTGCACTCTGTCCTCACACGATGCAGCTATCTTGCATTACTCGTTTTCGAGGGTGAGTACTGACCAATGGGCCCGTCAATAATTTCCTCTCCTCGTTAACAAGGTGTCGACATAACAACACCTTTTGTAGAATTTTCATGCATTTTTTGATTATTCGGCACAAATAAAAGATATTGATATTCAAAATGCTGGTTTATACAAAATATTACAATATAATGCACTTTAAGAAATGTTGTGGTAGAAGGATGGATGACATTTTTAACAATTTGATAAAAAAGAGCATGCATAGCATAGCATGAAAATGCACAGATATAAAAAGCAGATTTAGAATTTAACACAGTGACATTTACAATTTGTAACAAAATTCAAACGCAACATTAGAAATCTAACCAGAAAACATTACACCGACGCAATCCCAACAGGACTGTATGTTGAGATTTACAGAAAATTGTGTCTTTACTAATGATTAAAAAAACACAGAACATACAGAGTGGTTCTGATACAAATCAGTAAAGTTGTTGCCTATATTCTTTATATGTGACCTTGTGTTTCAGCTCAGAAAGACAATGAGTTAAAGACAAGTCTTCATCAGGACACTAAGATGAATTAATGCGCTTTCAGCAGCCATCCCTTGGTGTGTTGAGGTCTGCCCCCCATATAATGGTCGCTGCGTAGGTCTTTCCTAGTTGAGTCATAACCCAGTTAAAGTTGTTTGGCCCATCACTGTTTGGAGCATACGAGTTTACTATGACTACTTCTTTTCCTGCCAGTATCCCTCTCACCAATAGGGTTCTTCCTTCTGCATCTTTCCTTGAGTCAATAAGGCTGAAGTTTGATCTTTTGTCGATTAGGATTGCTGAGATTAATTAATGCGCTCTCAGCAGCCATCCCTTGGTGTGTTGAGGTCTGCCCCCCATATAATGGTCGCTGCATTGGTCTTTCCTAGTTGAATCATAACCCAGTTAAAGTTGTTTGGCCCGTCGGTGTTTGGAGCATACAAGTTTACTATGACTACTTCTTTTCCTGCCAGTATCCCTCTCACCAGTAGGGTTCTTCCTTCTGCATCTTTCCTTGAGTCAATAAGGCTGAAGTTTTCTCTTTTGTCGATTAGGATTGTGACTCCCCTTGCATAGGATGAATAGGGCGAGAAATATCTATGCCATCCCCAGGATTTGGCCCAGAATTGTTCAGAGGACGGAAGGAGATGGTTTTTGCTGGTTGGTTATCACCACGAATGTTCCAGGTGGCGATTTTAAACACTGTCACTGGCATCTGGGAAGATGGTTGAATGTGGATCAGACTAGGACATTTGGATATAGCTGGAGTCTAGGTGCGTGTAGGAGTCTGTCGGAATTTGCTTTCATCTGGATAGTGTTCTGTTGTATGGACATTGTGGTGCGTGGGTGAGCAGTTAAAGGCGTCTTCGTTGAACTAACTTCCCTCCCTTGCATGGGCAACCCCCAACTGGCCCACGATGAACGTCCCCTTCTAAAGAAAACAGTCAACATTGCTGTGCTCAGGTGCTGGTAGCCCTCCAAGAGGGGGGGTGGCTCCCTACTACTGTTGTAGATTTGTTCTGTGCTGGTGATTTCGTGAAGTTAGTGGTGACATGATGCCTTTGCCTTGCGTTTCCTGTAGAGTGGTTTTGTGATGGGTTTCTTCTCATCCGGTCCCTCCTTTGTGGTCTTCCGTTGTTCGAGGGGGGTCTAAAGCCAGCACGGTCTAGATAGTCACTGGCTTCCTCCGGTGTGTTAAAGAACTGAGTTCTGCCTTCATATTGAATGCGTAGTTTCGCCGAGAAAAGCATTGAGTATTGTAATTGGTTATCTTGCAATCTGCGTTTTACGGCTGTGTACAATCTTCTTTGCTCCTGAACTGCCTGGGAGAAGTCTGGAAAGAATTGTATGTTATCCTCATCGTATTGGGGGTCTCCTTTTTCCCTGGCTGCCCTGAGTATTGCATCCCGGTCCTTGTAGTTTAGCAGCTTTGCTATGATTGGGCGAGGGTTTGTTCCCAGGATTGGTCTTTTATGGGGAACTCTGTGTGCTCTTTCTATGACGAATAGCTTGGAGAGGGTCTCTGCTCCGAATAGTTCTGTGCAGATCTTCTCCACGTGCTCTTCCATTTTGATCTTGAGTTGTTGTTCTCTGACCCCGACATTCCTAATATTATTCCTGCGAGAGCGTCCTTCTAAATCCTCATTTTTGGTGCACACTGCTTTCATTTGTGTTTCCAGCAAGGATACCCTGGAGGTTAGGGACATTGCACCGTCGTCGAGGTCTGACACCAGCTGTTCAACTGTTTCCAGTATGTCTGCGTGCTTGTCCAGCCGGTGTTGGAGCAGGTCGACTTTGGAGGAAAGTGTGTATAATTTGCTTCCCAGGCGTCCAATTCCTGCTTTCAGGTCCAGTAGGATTTCTCTGAGGTTGAAGTCTTGCACTTCTTCCTCCTCCTGGGGGGGTGCCTGTGCAGGTGATTGTGGTCTACTACTGGGATTGTGCGCTTTGAAGGAGGAGCTGGTTTCGAAGTTCAATTTTCTTTGCGATTTATCAGTTTTCCCCATTTCCTGCACTGATGTGGTCACTTTTACACTCAGGTGGTGGCCTGGATTAGGTTTAGGGTAGTTGGCTGGATGACTGCGCCTGTATCTAGTCGAATATCACGCTGCTGTAAGCGGGTCGAGGAGCTTTATTGCTGACCTTTGCGTGGTTCTACTGCGCTTTTTGCGGTGCCGGGGATGCGCGGAATTAAGGCATTGTGCTGCGGCTGACGGTGATGGTGTTGCTGTCTGCAGGGGGTCTGTGCCTGTTGTTTTTCTCCTGAGCGGGGGATTTGTGCTGACTGTGGTATGTGGCATCCGCCTGGTTTCGTGCTGGTGGCGGGGTGAAGCAGGGGGACTGGGACGGTCCTCTTGGGCTTGGGCAGGGTGATTTAAGTCTGTGGTTTGAAGCACACCGGGGTTGCACGGTGATACCGCCACAGTTCTGTAATTACAAACTAGTATTTGCAGTTCTTGTCAGCCGTGTTTGATGGTGTGGGACAGTAGCTTTATGGTGGCCTCTCCCCCACGGGCACTCTGTCTGGTATACTGGCGAAGGGCTGTGTGGCACTCTCTCCGCCCTCAGCCACGTACGTTGCCCCGGGGTGCTTCAGTTAGGCCTTCTGTTGTTATGGCGGTCTCTGTGTTGTGCTGCATGCCCTTTAAGTGGTCTTGGGTGGATCAAGGTTCCTTCAACACACGTGGCCTCGGCTGCAGGGGTGCCGGGAGCCTCCGCGGCCGCAAATAAGTCTTGTGTCACTCGGGAGAGCCAGGGCAACAAGGTTGCCTGCCACGCGGGTGAGTGCCTGCAGAGTCGGGTGCTTGTACCTGATTTTCAGCCGAAGCTCGACTGGGTGAAGCAGCGTCTTCCCTTTCCTCTGTGCCGGCCTCCCTCAACTTCAGGAGCTCTCCCGGGCGCCGCGGCTGCACGCACGTCAGTGCCCTGAAGTGGCCCGGAACCACCGGCGGGAAGCGTCTGGCGCTCTCCGGATGTTCCTTTCCGGCGCTGTCCACTCCACGGCAGGCCGCTCTCACTCACGGAGCATGCAGCGTTTCAGCCGGAGGCTGCGACTCCGCGCGGGCAAGGGGGGGGTTCCTCTCCGCCAGATCTTTTGGGGCGAATTAGCGGGCCTCGGATGAAATGGGGGCAGCGTTTTGTGCCAAATTGCCCCGCGAATTTACTGATGGCATTTGCGAGTGGTTTAGACACCACAGAAGCAGCGATTAATCAGGATTGGTGTGGGAGCTACATGGAGCTCACTGGGAGGCCGCCATCTGGAAGGCTCTCTAGCACCCTCTCTCAGCAGCCATCCCTAAAGCAAAACAAGAGCAAGTTAGCCCTGGAGTATGTTTCAAGGATATATTTTTATACAAACATTTGTTGCTACAACTAGCAAATTTACAATAGGGTAATTTCTTACCAGTAGGAAAGCACCCATCAGGGATGCACAAAGCAGTAAGTCTGAAACACTGTTTGAGTCACGTAATGTCTGATTCCTGTCCTGAGACAAACATTTATTTGTAGCCAGATCCTAGAGAACCTTTAATGAGTGAATAATTAACAAATTCACACCACGGTGCTCTGAATGTGCACATCAAATAGAGAAAAAAGAACGCATACATCGGAAGATTTAAACAAGGTTGTGCTCATCAATGGTCTCTTGGTACCAACGAGTATAGAAAACCAAAGTGCCATGGTGTACCTCTTTCAACCATACTCTGAAACAATGTAATTAGTGATATATTGGTAGCCATATGGACATGCCTTGATTCTAGACTCAAATAGCCCCAGGTTCTGGTGTGCCCGAGCTTACCAAAATATACTGACTGCAACTAAGCTCGTCACGGCAAACAACCGCAGGGATATTTCACGTGTGCATCTCCTACATTTCACCAGCAGTTTCACGTGGACTGCCTGAATAATACAGCCATCTTTTGTTTTCACAGAAGCGGCAGACGCAACGTGATGACACTTTTTCCTACAATAACAAAGTGTGAACGAGCATGTAGCAAGCGCCATCTTGGAGTGAGTATATCTTCAGTCGTGGAATTAATAATATTCCATAGGTCTGCACTATATTCACTGCGAATAATCTAGAGAAAGAATAAAACATGTGCCACATGCATTATATATTGGCAGAATGTGTTATGTATGTATGTGTATGTGATTTTTGGATGGAATATTTTTTTTTTAATGCAACAAGCATAGGTTGTACAGGCCAAGCAAACAGATGCCATAGTCGTGGCCTGAGTGTATATTATTTTAACCTTTCTCCCTGTGGGAAACATGCTAGTGGTATGGCAGTGGTGTCTATGTTGGGTATGGTGTTGTCAATGAGATGATGGATCTTGTCAATTTTGCATGTGAAGAATTTCTAAATTATGATGCATTTCTCCATGGAATCGGTTACTCTGGAGGCTAATGATGAGCTAATGCAGTGTTTTATACCTTGAAAAGGGATCTGCTTTTTTTAGTGCCTTCTGCTGTGGATTCTTTGGCTGAGGGGATGATTGTCCTGCAGACTGAGTAGAGGCTTTTCAAGTTGGTGAGATATTTTCTTAATTGTGTTTTTCTCCCGATCAGTTCTTGTTTGTAAACAGCACATTTACTGCAGGTGATATCTTGTTTGTGCAAGAGTGCAGATGACTTTGCTTTGTTGGGTTGAGGTTGCAATGGTGCTTGGGTGTGGCAGAGTCAGTTAGTGTGCTGTTGGGTTGGTTAAGAAGGATATTGGGCCTCATTACACGGCAATTGGCGCCATGGTTCGTGTTAGGCCGAAACCTGTGCAGTTCCATCTGGGACCACTACAAAAGATTTAGGACTACAGGTGTTTGGCAGTAAACCCACTTGGTAGCAGTCTGTACCACACAGATTCACTTGGTAGCTGTGGCTGAGCAGTCAGACTTCCCTCAAGAAGAGTTAGGCAGTATGTGGAGTATATAAAATAGGGCAATTTACACAGTAGAACAAGCAAACACGGAACAAGGCTTCGGTGTAAAGATATATAGTTATTTATTTATAAAACACATCTATGAAAAACACTCAGGTACTAATACGGTAAACACTTCAAGCACAATTACTATAAGAAAAATCAATCCCCCTAACAATAGTTCGACAAGTCTAGGTTCAACGGCACCACTTATTTGCAGACAGAGGTGACTGCTTTAACCTAGATGGCACTCTAGTATTCGTTAGGATGGGAGAGAAAGGCAGGGTATGAAATCAACTCGGTACCAACACTTTTACAAACAAATGCAAGGCAAGTAAGGCAGGGTTCACTGTAGATCGCAAAGTTCAGATGCCAGGCCCACTCGGAGAGAGGCAAGGCGATATGTCCCAGAAAGTATCACAGTGGAAATGCACTTCGAGTCTTTGTCGCAAATTGTTATAGAAAGAGTGGACCAGTTCAGAACAGAGAGATGAGAACATTTGGAGGCGACCCAATGGAGAGGCGAGGATTCAGACACCTCACGCTAACCGACACAAGGGAAGCCAGGCGGACACGGTACCTTGTTTGTGGAGAGACAGCTCCGGCGGGGGCAGTTGTTCCTGGAGGTGGATGCACATCGGGTCTTTGCCAAGAGAAGAGATGATCTCGTCGTCGAAGGAAAGTGGGAGATCGTTGCACCACCAGGGAAGAGACCAGCCGCGGAGTGCTCCGTCACAAGGCACCACCTTTTGGTTGCGGTACAGGGGTAGTGGCTATCCGGTTGCCGGGGTGCTCTGCACGGGCAATTCGACCACTATGCAAAAAGCAAAGGGGACTGGTTGTTCCCACCAGTCAGGGGAAGAGACTCTCTGGCAGGGAGATCTCCTCTGTCGTCGGGAAGTGGTGAGTCGGTTCAGCAGGGCTCCACCGGAGGTGTCGTCGTTGCAGGTCGGCTCAGCTTTACCCTCGTCGGATTCTTAGGTCCTGTGGCGACTTCTGAAGATCCAGTCCCAAAAGCCCTGCTTTTATGCAGAAAACCCCCATTCATTCAGCCTAGCTGTCACTCAAAACACGCTAAGTGGTGAGCGGGGTGGCTCACCATTCGGGCCAATCACACCAGAGTGCGATTTGAGTTAGCAAGGCAACTCAGTCCAGGGTGCCTAAACCCCCTCCTACACCCCCTGTGGTACCCAGACAGAATGGCACCACTTTGGAGGGCCTCTGTGTTAAGGCCCGCCAAAAGTGGAACAAAGGGCTCAACCTTTGGTTTAGGAGTCATAGAGACGAACACAGACGCCATTTTAAAAACCGAGTTCTGGCAGAAAATACCAACCAATAGATTTATTTAAGATAAATAAACCGGTGGTATGTTAGAGATTAACGAGGAAAAGTATTAACCTCCAACAATGGGAAGAATCCCATAGAGTTATATTCGGGGTCGAATGTAACAAGTAGTTTCCACTGCCACCAGCCAAAACTCGACGAGGGGGGACGGGACAGTGCCCCCTCGAATAACAGACTTAGGAGTAATCAAATTACCCCTACTGGTACGTCCACAATAGGATGGTGTGTACTAGTTCTGTTAGTAAATTTAGGTCTAGTAAAGCCAATGGTGACTTTACATGCCCGGGGAGACAGTAGTCAGTCCCCGGGTATGGAGTCTATGATGGAGGTCCGCTAGGACGCCCCAGTGCTACGGCACGGAGGGTGCGGTGTAATACACATAGAAAAACATATGAGACCCTATGGAGTAAAAGACCCCATAGCCCATAGAACACATTGACATTCAAAGGAATTACACACATTCACGTCCAAGAGTAGGAGAAAAAGAGTCTCACTCTTGGCAGGATGGAAAAACAAACTCCAGAAATCCAGCAAAGCTGCTGAGGGACTCACTAGGTTAGGAAATTCAGCCTAAACAGAGAATTCTCCCTAACACTCGCCCCCCCAGACTAAAGGACAGGAGGATTTAATACACTCCTGGATGAATATCATACCTCTAGTCGATGACATACATCCTAGAGAGACCATCAGCATTTTGGTGGTGACACCCTGACCTGTGCTCAATGGAGAAATCAAACCCTTGCAGGCAGATCAACCATCTCAGTAGTTTTGGGTTTTCCCCTTTCATTTGCATTAACCATCTCAAGGGTTGGTGGTCAGTCTGAATGACAAAAGTAGAACCATACAAGTATGGCCTAAACTTCTTCAGAGCCCACACGATAGCAAAGCACTCTCTTTCGATTGTTGCCCACCTTGTTTCAGGATCCTTCAGCTTGCGGCTGATGAAGCAAACGGGGTGCTCCCTACCTTTCCCATCCAGTTGACTGAGTACGGCACCTATCCCTACATTTGAAGCATCTGTCTGCACAATGAAAGTTTGGCGGTAATCAGGAGCTCTGAGTACTGGGGCTTGGCAAAGAGCCTTTTTCAGGTTTTCAAAAGCCTGATTGCACTCCTCGTTCCATCTAACCTTTTTAGGGAATTTGGGCGAGTAGATGACATTCAGTGGAGAAGCTATGGTCCCATAGTTCTCGATGAAATTCCTGTAATACCCAGTGAGGCCTAGGAAGGCTCTCACCTGGGTCTGAGTAGTAGGTGTTGTCCAATTTTGCACAGCTTCAATCTTACTGAGCAAAGGCCTTATTTCTCCAACTCCTACCTCATGTCCAAGATAGACTACCTTACTCTGTCCAATTTGACATTTGCTCGCCTTTATGGTCAGATTGGCTCGTCCAAGAGCCTGCAAAACATCTCTCAGGTGGGTTACATGCTCTTCCCAGGAATTGCTGAACACTGCTATGTCATCCAAGTATACCATGCAGAAGTCCTCCATCCCATTCAGAACCTGGTTTACCATCCGTTGAAATGTAGCAGGTGCATTTTTCAATCCGAAAGGCATTACCTTAAACGGGTATAAGCCAACAGGGGTAGAAAATGCAGTTTTCTCCTTGTCATGGTCTGTCAAGGCTATTTGCCAATAGCCTGACGTTAAGTCAAATGTGCTGAGGAACTTGGCTGCGCCAAGTTTGTCCACCAACTCATCTGTTCTTGGCAAAGGGTGGGCATCAGTCTTGGTGACTGCATTAAGAGCTCTATAATCCACGCAGAATCTAATTTCTTTAGATCCGCCCTTTAGTACTAACACAACTGGGCTAGACCATGGACTAGTAGAGGGCTCTATTACCCCGAGATCGAGCATCTTGCTGACCTCACCTTTGATGTGGGTTCGTACATTTTCTGACATTCAGTATTCTCTGCTTTTGACTGGCAGACAGTCACCAGTGAGTATGTCATGCTGGCCCCAAGGGGTCAAGCCTGGCGAAAGCGAGAACAGGGAGGCAAACTGATTCAACATAGATTTGCACTCTTCTTGTTGCTCGGGTGTCAGATTTGAAGAGAGATTTACTCCTTCAATTTTTTCGTCTAAAGGTAAGCCTCTGAGGAGATCCGGAAGAGCTTAACTCTCTTCTTCTTCCTCGGATGATGCGAGAAGCAACGCTCCTACATCAGGTCTCGAGACATACGCTTTGAGTCGGTTGGTGTGGAAGACTGTCGGAGCCTCCTTGGGATTGCCCAAGTTCACCAGATAGTTGACCTCTCTGAGTTTACCCACAACTCTGAAGGGTCCCATCCATTTGTCTTGCAAGGCCCTCTGTCTTGTTGGGATCATAACGAGAACGAGCTGGTCTTGAGCAAACGCAACCATGTTAGCCTTCTGATCGTGCCAGTGCTTGACCAATGCTTGTCCAGCTTTCAAGTTATCGCTTGCTTCTGTCATCATGTGTGACATTCTCCTCCGGAGACCTATCACGTAGTCAGTCACTCTGACTGGCTTGGGGGAAGGAGCACTCTCCAACCCCTCCTTAATCAGGGCCAATGGACCTCTGACGGGATGACCATAGAGAAGCTTGAAGGGAGAATAACCTACTCACTACTGAGGGACTTCTCTATAAGCAAATAGAAGGCATGGCAGTAGAAGGTCCCACTTACGTTTAAGGGGTTCTTCTAAAGCACCTATCATGCTCTTCATGGTTCGGTTGAACCGTTCTACCAACCCATTTGTTTGTGGGTGGTAAGCTGTTGAGAACTTGTAAGTAACTCCACAGGTTTTCCGCATGGCTTTCATGTAGTGGGACATAAAATTTGACCCCCTGTCAGAGATTACTTCCTTAGGAAACCCGACCCTAGTAAAAATACCAAGGAGGGCCTTAGCCACAGCCAGAGCTGTAACAGTCCTCATAGGAATGGCCTCAGGATACCTAGTAGCATGGTCTACTACAACAAGTATAAACCTGTTGCCTGATGAGGTTGGAGGATCAAGGGGACCAACAATGTCAATCCCTACTCTCTCAAATGGGACTCCCACGACTGGGAGAGGCACTAAAGGTGCCACATTCTTGGAGCCAACCTTACCAGAGGTCTGGCAGGTGTGGCAGCTCCTGCAGTGTTTTTCTACTTCGGCCCCCATCTTTGGCCAATAAAAGTAGAGGGAGAGCCTTTACTTAGTCTTCTTGAAACTCAAGTGACCAGCCAAAGGAATCTCGTGGGCTAACTGCAAAAACTGTGGTCTGTTCTCTTGGGGTACTACAAATCGTTTGTAGTCTCCAGATGCAGACTCGATAGGTTCACTGTAGAAGAGGCCATCTTCCCAGTGCAACCTGTATTTCCCAGGCTCTTGCCCTTCAGCCTGAGCTTCTGCCTGGTGGCAAAGACCTTCCAGAGTTGGACATTCTCTCTGTCCCTTACTGAAGTCTGCCCTGCTGGGTCCACCTTCTGCCAGTAAAGACTGCAGCTCAGGATGGTCAACAGGATCCAGATCTCCAATGAGTTCTTGGCCTTCCAGTAGCTCTTCGTCAGAGTCTAATTCTACCACTCAGGGTTGTACCTCCCTCTCAGCCTCAGCTGGAGGTGGAGTTACGGGTGTAACTTTGGACAACCGCAGGGAAGACTTGTTGGCTGCACTGGAATGCTGGCGGCTGGTTTCGGGGTAGAAGTCTTAGGTTTCCCTTTCGCTTCTGATTTCTTCGGGACAGCGGCCGACAATTCCGGTGGAGCAGGAGCGATTTCTTTCTTCATCATCTCCTGGAGAGTACCGCGCATGGTCCTCTCTCTTGTAGGTCTGGTTAGCTCCTGTAACCGTTTACTAGGAGGTCTGGGGGTATGCGATACAACTCCGAGAGTTTTCAAATCGTTACCCAACAGAACGCGTCCTGGTACCTCACTCTGTATGCTGACAGGGATCTTCACAGTCATGTCGTTACACTGGATGAGAACTGGTAATTGGGGAAGCATCTGCACAGGCCCTCCCGCTAACTTGGTGAGGCGTTTGGGTGCCTTAGCAACATCCTCAGCCTGAAAAAACGATTTATCCACCACCGTTATGCTGGCCCCAGTGTCCCTAATGGCAGGAGTCTCCTGACCATTCACCTGGACACTGTCCTTATAATACTCTTTAGTATTATCGGGGATAGAATTATAGACGTCTAAATTCTGTTGTTCCCACCATCCCAGAGACACTAAAGAAACGCTGGCTGAGACTCCAATGGGTTCATCAGCTAGCAGTAGAAAGTTTCCACTTGCTATTTGGACTTCCTCCTCTGGAGCGAAGGCTAAGGAGACAAGCTGGACCCCTGAAGGTTTACCCTTACATCTGGGATCTCCTTTCATGTGGTCAGTCGAGCAACAAACAAAGCATTTACCGAATGCTTTCTGGAATGGTTGCTTGTTCTGGCCCCCTTCCGGTTTGGCACCAGAAGACACACTATTCTGCTGCGGTTTTCCTTGTGGCTTACCCTTCTGGTTTTGTTTGGGGCCCTCTTTGGAATTTGAATTATTGGAATTCTCTTTTGAGTCTTTTTTAGGCTGTTTTCCCTCTTCCTTTTTCTGAGTTGCCCCAGAATCCTTATGAGTAGCCGTGTTGGCAACCCACAAGTCAGCGGCCTTAGCTAGCTTCCTGGAATCCAATTCCTTCGAATCAGCCAAGTGCTGTGTGAGCTCCGGAGAACAGGCATCATAAATAGACTCCAACATAAAAAGATTCTTCATACCCTCATAAGTGTTCACTTTGTAACCTTTAATCCATCCCTCTAAGTTTTTCAACCCTTCACTCACCCAGGTAGCCCAAGGGGAACCATCATGCTTTTTGAGTGTTCTAAACCTCTTAAGATACTGGGAAGGGGTCTTCCCGAATCTAGCTATCAAAGCTAGTTTCACACTTTCATAATCCTTCTTATCCGCCTCCCCCAACTCCATTACCACATCAGTCGCAACAGGGGGGAGCCTAGAGAACAACCAGGGAAGTAGATAATTCCCGGTGAGGTCCTGGAGCCCATGATTGTACTCAAACAGCTTCAACCAATCCAAAACATCCAATCTCGGTTCATACATACCCACTAATTCCTTCGGCATCCGGGGTCTTTTGGGACTGGAGCTTCTAGAGGAACCAGAGGAGAGAGAAGCATTTTCCACAGACAACTTTTTCATCTCTAACTCGTGATTAAGTTCTATTTCTCTGAGTCTTAACTCAGCTTGCTTCTGCTCAGCCTGGGCATTCATTCGTCTGAACTTGAGCTCTTGGTTTCTTTCAGATTGAGCCAAGAACCGTTTGTATTCTAATTCGAGCTTCGTTTTTTCAAGTTCAAAATAAACAGGGTTACATGTGGGACCTGATATGGGCCCCGTAGGTAAGGCAGACAGAGGCTCAGAGTGGCTAACTTCATTAGGTTCACTTTCCTCTTCTGACTCATTATCAAGACTTTGATTCAGATCAATACCATTACTGTTTTCTACATTCGCTGGCGAAGTTGGTTCCTCTGAACCAGTACCCAAGCTTTGGTTTTCCAGCAATCTCGCTATCAGTTCCACTTTCTTGCCTTTTACAGAAAGATTTTCTTGTCTACAGAGGGCTCGTAAACTCTCAGTATTTTCACTTGACAAGGATTCTTGACTGTAAACTTCCATAGTAGACATGTTTTTGAAAGTTGCTTTTTAGTGCTAAGCTTTGTGGTTAGTTATCCTAAAGTGTTGAAAAGCACTCTAAACTGTATACTCGATACACATCCCACCGCTGTACAACAGTGTAAGGCGGAAACCTGTGCAGTTCCCTCTGGGACCACTGAAAAAGATTTAGGACTACAGGTGTTTGGCAGTAAACCCACTTGGTAGCAGTCTGTACCACACAGATTCACTTGGTAGCTGTGGCTGAGCAGTCAGACTTCCCTCAAGAAGAGTTAGGCAGTATGTGGAGTATACAAAATAGGGCAATTTACACAGTAGAACAAGCAAACACGGAACAAGGCTTCGGTGTAAAGATATATAGTTATTTATTTATAAAACACATCTATGAAAAACACTCGGGCACTAATACGGTAAACACTTCAAGCACAATTACTATAAGAAAAATCAATCCCCCTAACAATAGTTCAACAAGTCTAGGTTCAATGGCACCACTTATTTGCAGAAAGAGGTGAATGCTTTAACCTAGATGGCACTCTAGTATTAGTTAGGACGGGAGAGAAAGGCAGGGTATGAAATCAACTCGGTACCAACACTTTTACGGACAAATGCAAGGCAAGTAAGGCAGGGTTCACTGTAGATCGCAAAGTTCAGATGCCAGGCCCACTCGGAGAGAGGCAAGGCGATATGTCCCAGAAAGTATCACAGTGGAAATGCACTTCGAGTCTTTGTCGCAAATTGTTATAGAAAGAGTGGACCAGTTCAGAACAGAGAGATGAGAACATTTGGAGGCGACCCAATGGAGAGGCGAGGATTCAGACACCTCACGCTAACCGACACAAGGGAAGCCAGGCGGACACGGTACCTTGTTTGTGGAGAGACAGCTCCGGCGGGGGCAGTTGTTCCTGGTGGTGGATGCACATCGGGTCTTTGCCAAGAGAAGAGATGATCTTGTCGTCGAAGGAAAGTGGGAAATCGTTGCACCACCAGGGAAGAGACCAGCCGTGGAGTGCTCCGTCACAAGGCACCACCTTTTGGTCACGGTACAGGGGTAGTGGCTATCCGGTTGCCGGGGTGCTCTGCACGGGCAATTCGACCACTATGCAAAAAGCAAAGGGGACTGGTTGTTCCCACCAGTCAGGGGAAGAGACTCTCCGGCGGGGAGATCTCCTCTGTCGTCGGGAAGTGGTGAGTCGGTTCAGCAGGGCTCCACTGGAGGTGTCGTCGTTGCAGGTCGGCTCAGCTTTACCCTCGTCGGATTCTTAGGTCCTGTGGCGACTTCTGAAGATCCAGTCCCAAAAGCCCTGCTTTTATGCAGAAAACCCCCATTCATTCAGCCTAGCTGTCACTCAAAACACGCTAAGTGGTGAGCAGGGTGGCTCACCACTTGGGCCAATCACACCATAGTGCGATTTGAGTTGGCGAGGCAACTCAGTCCAGGGTGCCTAAACCCCCTCCCACACCCCCTGTGGTACCCAGACAGAATGGCACCACTTTGGAGGGCCTCTGTGTAGAGGCCCGCCAAAAGTGGAGCAAAGGGCTCAACCTTTGGTTTAGGAGTCACAGAGACGAACACAGACGCCATTTTAAAAACCGAGTTCTGGCAGAAAATACCAACCGATAGATTTATTTAAGATAAATAAACCGGTGGTATGTTAGAGATTAACGAGGAAAAGTATTAACCTCCAACAATGGGAAGAATCCCATAGAGTTATATTCGGGGTCGAATGTAACAAGTAGTTTCCACTGCCACCAGCCAAAACTCGACAAATGGGGACGGGACAGTGCCCCCTCGAATAACAGACCTAGGAGTAATCAAATTACCCCTACTAGTACGTCCACAATAGGATGGTGTGTACTAGTTCTGTTAGTAAATTTAGGTCTAGTAAAGCCAATGGTGACTTTACATGCCCGGGGAGACAGTAGTCAGTCCCCGAGTATGGAGTCTATGATGGAGGTCCGCTAGGACGCCCCAGTGCTACGGCACGGAGGGTGCGGTGTAACACACATAGAAAAACATATGAGACCCTATGGAGTAAAAGAGCCCATAGAACACATTGACATTCAAAGGAATTACACACATTCACGTCCAAGAGTGGGAGAAAAAGAGTCTCACTCTTGGCAGGATGGAAAAATAAACTCCAGAAATCCAGCAAAGCTGCTGGGGGACTCACTAGGTTAGGAAATTCAGCCTAAACAGAGAATTCTCCCTAAAAGTTCATGCCGGTAAAATACCGGCACCGCCTTGGTGGAAAGGGGAATTACCGCCCTATTTCAAGGTTGGCAGGGTGGTAATTCCCCCTTCCATCATTGCCCTTCCCCATTCCCATTTTTGCCCCATAGGGCATAATGGGAATGGGGAAGGCGCTAATTACGGCACCGCAAATTGCGATACTGTAATTAGCTCCCTGTGTCCCTTTGCGCGTTGGTTTTTAACGCCTGCAAAAAGCAGGCGTTAAAATCCCCAACCCGCAAAGGGGCCTCGTAGTAGGGCGGTAAGGATTTACCGGTACCGGTAAAATACCGGTACCAGTAAACCCTTACCGCCTACCGTGTAATGAGGCCCACTGACATTAAAGAAGCCATGCGTGTGGGAGCCAGGCTGGTGAGATTTTCTTCTAAGGCGTCCAAGAGGAGATTTTCGAATGAGCATTGAAGTCTTTGTTGGTGAAGCTTTATAGGTATGGATTTGTGGCCAGTTCAGTCAAGTAGTATGATTATGAGGAGGTTGAAGTCTGGTTATGAAGTAATTACCATGTTGTTGAGAGTGCTGCCCTTGTTGTGGGTGGGATCAGTGATACATTATGGAATGTGGAGGGAGTCCTGGAGATCAAGGAGCAGTGGTCGAAGTGGGTGGGAGCGGTTGGGCATGTTGCTCCTCTACTTTTTTTAAAAAAAAGTGTTACTGTTCTTATTCTTTTATTTGAAAAAGAAACCATTCGGGAAAGGTTTATTTTTAAAATAGAAATGAGGAAGAAGTTTAAACTTACACTGCAAAAAGCAGGCGTTAAAATCCCCAACCCGCAAAGGGGCCTCGTAGTAGGGCGGTAAGGATTTACCAGTACCGGTAAAATACTGATACCGGTAAACCCTTACCGCCTACCGTGTAATGAGGCCCACTGACATTAAAGAAGCCATGAGTGTGGGAGCCAGGCTGGTGAGATTTTCTTCTAAGGCGTCCAAGAGGAGATTTTCGAATGAGCATTGAAGTCTTTGTTGGTGAAGCTTGATAGGTATGGATTTGTGTTCAGTTCAGTCAAGTAGTATGATTATGAGGAGGTTGAAGTCTGGTTATGAAGTAATTACCATGTTGTTGAGAGTGCTGCCCTTTTTGTGGGTGGGATCAGTGATACATTATGGAATGTGGAGGGAGTCCTGGAGATCAAGGAGCAGTGGTCGAAGTGGGTGGGAGCGGTTGGGCACGTTGCTCCTCTACTTTTTTTTTTTAAAAAGTGTTACTGTTCTTATTCTTTTATTTGAAAAAGAAACCATTCGGGAAAGGTTTATTTTTAAAATAGAAATGAGGAAGAAGTTTAAACTTACACTTCAGTGCACCGCACTGAACATTCCCTTGAACAGCATGCATGTTTGTTTGGGATTTAGATTGCATGTGGAAGGGGGCGTGGTGATGGAGGTTTGTGGGAAGGGGCGGCAGGCTGGCAGGGAACTTCTTCAGTGTTGGTTGCTTTCATTGCTGGCAGACTGATAAATGTATGTAGGGAGATGCACATGGTAGTAGGCTTATCTTGGGTGTGTTGCGCAGTGGTTTTGGCTTTTGGCTCTATTCAGGCTCTAATAGGACCTAAAAAGTCTTGTACTGTCAACCCTTTCCTCTGGATGCAGCAGTGAAAAGAGTTTCAGAAGTAGGATGGGGGGGTGGAGCCAGCACGTGCAGGGGTTGCACACGTTTTGGGTAGGCAAGAATTAGAAGTCTTGGTGAACACCACAAAGCAGAAGTCATGAATGTATTCAGATTAAAGAAAGGTTTATGACATGTGTCCTGCTGGATATGAAAGAATGAAACCCCAATTTCAACTATCAACCAGGTAGCTAAGAAGTTGACTGTGATAACACTGCCAATGTCAAAAACCAAGGCAGAGTTTAGTCACCAGTGAAACAAAAGACAATTGTGTACCAAAGTACAGCTGGAAACAAACCTGTCAAGAGCTCAGATACCCACACCAGTCAACAAAACTATATATGTCCGCTTCTCCTTATTTCTGGTATATCTGGCCATTGTTCTGCACAATACATTCGACACCTAATTATTTTGAATTGCATAATCTCATCTTTGTAGCTGACCAATACACATGCGGCCTGACTTTATATGTAAACTTATGTAGTTATGGTTTCTGATGTGTTAAGATGAGGGGGACATCATACAATGCCTACACTGCAAACTTCATGAGTAGGATGTCATTATTCCAAATTATCTGTATGTGTGATAGGTATATATGCAAAATGCTATTTTGTAATGAATTGTAACACTAAGGTTTAAGTTCCATACTTTTAACTATTGTTCTCCAGCATGGGTCTGGCATGAATCCCAGATCCGTCAGTAGCTGGATGGTCACATCTGTGTGTCTGACGGCCAACTCCTGCAAGCGGGTGTGAATGAGCAAGTCGTCAGTGCATCTGAAGTGCTGTGCTCGCGGGTGCCACTCTGGCTGACAGGCGCCCGCGAGCACAGCCCGTAGTATGGCGATCCGGGAACTACGGTACCAGCATGCTTACCGGTACCGTAGTTCCCAGACCACCATGCTTGTAATGATGCCCAAACAGTGCTTATAGGTGTTGCATGTGCTGATATGGTGTATTACCAGTGTACCTTTCACTTCCAGCTCCACTTTTCATGTCCAGTCCACTCCTGTGCACAAGCAAAACCACTGAGGATTGGGTATCCAGTCAAGTGCATCACAAAACTATTCCAAGCAGGTGTCAACACACAGAGGCCATGGCTAGTGGCACTATTCATATCAGGTTATATATGCAGGCATTATAACACAGTAACACGTTCGGTTCTATCCTTACGTCTGCAGTCTTTCATTAATACCACATATAATACATTAGCATAAAATGATATAACACATTCTTACAGACATTGAGGATTATTACGAGTAAGCCGTCTGGGAAAAAAGCTGGTAAAATGGCTGATACTAATGGCTCTGGCACTTTTCACAGACAAGCTTACTCAGAGTCTACCGGTAGGCCCGACCTGCCCCTACCGACAGAGAAATCACTGAAACACGGTGCTTCAGTAGTTCCCATGACATGGAGTCCTATGGGACTCTATGGAATGGGAACTCACCGCCCCTGCCGGTACCCGTAATATCTCGGTAACACCGGGATATCGGGCGCCGGTAACAGTAAGGCGACTCTGCCGTCAAGCCCATTGTGTCTTATTGGCTACATTTGCAATAAACATGGTAAGCAAATTAAACAGCTGATTGAATATCAGGATTTTGAAACAATTAGAATACTATCTACAGTGTCATTGTTTCACTTTTTAAATAGTTCAAAGAACATGCCATGAAACGCGATTAGGGTTGCTAAGTATCTTCTTGAAGCCAAGCTCAAAAGGTATGCATTAATAACGCCTTCTGAAAAGCTGCTCAATTTAATCAGCGTCAAGATAAAATCTTCCTTTATCCTGTCGCTGAACATTCTCCCTGGTTTGAAATGTATCTAGTCTCATAGAGGACGGTTCTCTTGCAAACACTGTCTAAGCTCGTCCTTATTAGAGCAGAATATGTTCAAACGCGTCCCAGATGTATTGACCCCACGCAGCTCGTGTCATGACGCTATAAGCAGTGGTAGGAGGACGGGTCACCTTGACACAGCGCTATTATAACAAATGCAGAAACCAACGCCTACCCTGTGAAAGGCAGTCATTAGGGACTGAGGTTGAAGACGTAACTCTATCCAGCAGCCACACCATCGTCGCCAGCATTTCAAATGTCTTTTTTAACAAACTTCACTTTCAGCAACACTCCAGAAAACATTAGAACGGCATTAACACCAGTCTTTTCCACAGCACAAACCCCCATATTTTTGCTGGTCCTCGAAGTACATAAGAGGCAGGGAATAAAATTAGGCTATATTATCTTTACTCAATTTTCGGGATCCTTGAATGATGCCTTGGAACATAGTGGAATAACTAACGTTCCTTAAGAAGCTAAATTATGCTGCACCACAACATGCCTGTCAATCAACAAAACGGGTAGCTATTATTATTTCTATTATTATAGCTATTATTATTTCCATTCGTTGAATTAATGTATTTGTTTAGAATGCTGATGCTCTGCAAATAAAGGCATTGCAGCCACTTCAGATTAATGGCATGTATTTATTGTGTTTATTTATTTATTATTTAATTTGTATAGCACGCTGAACCCCAAGACATCAAGGCGCTGGTTAAGTGTTTGTGATTATAGGGGAGCATTTAGAACAAGCGTAGCAGGGTATCAACGAAACCCTGTACAGGGTTCCATGATCATATACTGATGTTTTCATAGGACACTATCTGATGTTTTCACAAAACTGCTGACAATATGGATAGTGTCTTTAATATTCATAGTAACATGAAAATAGGTAATTAAATGTGTATAATTCTCTCAGGTACTGTAAGTACAGCTAGTGTTGTCTTTGGAAAACACTGGTGCACCTGGAAAAGTAGTGACTCACGATAATATTGTCGAAGGAATGGTGCAGTGTCGATGGAGCCGTTTTTTCCAGGACATTTCAAGGTATATCATGAGTTGGGCCGTATCTCCGCACTAAATCTGGTGGAATACCGCCCAATGCAATTATCATTATCGCCACTTCTTCCGGAGATATTACTGCCGGATTACAAGTGACAGTGGTGGTGTAATTCTCCATTTTGAGGCTATACTCAATGGGACATTTTCAGCGCAATTACTTGTGCCACAGTGCCGAATATGGGTGGAAAGTCAGCAGATTTACCTCCATTTTAGAGCTGGAGGTGAATCCTCCAACTTTCCCCCAAACGTGTAATTGGGCAGTGCAGTAAAGCAGCAGTAACACCATTGCTGCCACATTTTTACCGCACCACCCAAATAGTGATGAGTCATTGGGCCTCATTACATGGATGGCGGTGAACCATGGCGCTATTAGCGCCATGGTTCATGCCGGTAAAATACCGACACCGCCTTGGTGGGAAGGGGAATTACCGCCCCATTCCAAGGTTGGCGGGGCGGTAATTCCCCCTTCCACCATTGCCCCATTCCCATTTTTGCCCCATAGGGCTCTATGGGAATGGGGAAGGCGCTAATTACGGTACCGCATGTCATCCAGATGTGGTATTGAGCAAACAGGATCTCCTAGTATGGACCTGATGGAATAAAGACGTTTCAGAATGACATCTCCAAAGGCATGGTTTGTTTCGGATAGGGAAAGACCCTTATTACAGGTGGTGCCATTGCCCTATTGAACAACATGTACCTGTAATTAGAGTAACTGCAATATTAAAGGTGTTTTATTATTCCCTAGCATAAATCGCACTGGACTCCATTTGGGATTGACAACATTACTGCATACAGTCCACATCCACGGTTGCCACTTCTTTTTCTGCAGGATGTATCTCCATGTCATAGCAGGCGGTTTTAGACATGGGTTTCAGAAACTCGTAGTTAGGTGGAGCATTAAAGCTAGATGCATTCGGTAACAACAACTGTTTACCATTTCACGCACACTCATAATGAGGGCCAAAGTTAACTGGGTGTGTGCAGCAAACCGCCAAAGAGACTAGCTTTGCCATGTGATCTGTGGTTAACATAGGGTGGAAGTGGGCCAATTGAGATGGCCACCTGACTGCTTGGCTCCTGCCCGTTACTGCCGTATCATGGTTCTACATCACTCTCTTATACATATTTCCACCTATATTCAAGCATGCTACCTGTGATACGAGCTCCACTAGCCTTGTACAGCAAAATTAGTGTTTTTCCACGAGGCGCTGAGTGATTTCCCTGCACTCTGTTCTCTGTAACGGGGAGGTGAACGTTGGCTGCTGCCTCGCGTGAGAAGAGTCCCGGTCACTGCTTCTAACTTATCACGCTGAACTGACATGAGTTGGGCCTTTGCCCACTACGCTGACATGTAATGGACAAACAAGATCGTGCAGGCAACTCTTGAACTCTTTTAATATTGCTTGTTTGCTGGATGATGTTGCTTCTTTTTGGAAAATTATCTCTGCGGTTTTGATACTTTTGTCTCTGTTACCGCTGCCGTGTATTTGAGAGTCTTGGGCTCATTTGTTTGGGGACAAGGTGTGCTCTTTATCTTAACTTGGCCTCTGTGACCTATACCTATTATGGCCTCAAGCAAAGGGGGGCAGAAACGTCCAGCAGGGTACTGAAGATACCCTAATTCTCTCCTCCTCAGCTACACATAAAAGGCCAAAGAGGGACTCCCTCCCACCACTACCACCTCAAGATACAAATATGGATGTCTTGTTACAGGAGATTACGGGTCTTAGGCATTTTATTGAAACGACAAACCAGAAACTTCAACAACTTGATTATAGGTGGGGTGTCTTTGAATGCAGAACGGCTGAGATGGAGACAAGGGTGACTCATGTTAAAGACTCTGTGCCCAGGGTCCTACACCTGGAAAATGCAGCAAAGAAGCTGCAAAAGCACAATGAAGAATTGGAAAATAGAGGAAGGTGCAACAACCTTCGCATATCAGGCCCTCTGAAGGGATGTGAAGGGAATGATACAATTTCATTCCTGCAAAAAAATGCTATCTGCAATGCTTCACATCTCTCCAAGACTAATATTAAAATCCAGCATGCACACCGTATTGGCCCAATGATGAGTTTACAGCGATCATCATCAAGACCACATGCTCTTATTTTCCTCTTGCTTAAATATACACAACTGCAATATATTATGTCTAAAGTCAAAGAAAAAAATACTTTGTTTTAGCAAGGCACCCACATCTATATCTCCCAAGATGTGGCTAAAAAGACTGCACGGCGTAGACCAGAATTTTGTATCTCTTTGCCCAGTGTTAAAACAATTGAATGCTAGATATGGCCTGTATCACCCTTGTTCATTTAAAGTGACCTTTAATGGGAACACTTTGGTTTTTGATGCGCCTGCTGTCCTTAAATCTTTAATCAGATCCTTAAGAACTTAGAGCATGGACACATCAACTCCGACTAGTGCCTCAATTACAGGAACACAATTACATTTGTTTTTCTTTTTTCTTAACAACTGATGCTTGTTTCTCATTTAATGCATTGCAGATTATTCTTATTGTTATGGTGGGTCGGCTCCCGGGTAGCCCATCTGCCTAATAGGATTTAGCGCATATCCTATTTGGTGTCACCTAACCTCTTTTCTCCTTTTACTTTGCTTATGTGTAAACTTGACTATTTCTTTCCAATGCTGCTTTGTTTCTATTTTCTCTTTATCTTTTTCTACATGGTAAATACCATGGTTCCCGCTTTATCCTGCCTACCTATATTGTGAAGTATGTATACCTTTCCCGCTCCTTTTGTGTTCCTCCCTCATGTGTCAGCTTATCTTGCTTTGGTGCACTTACAATTATGTGTTATATGATTGTACATATTATTGCAATGTTGTCCATGTCAGTTATTGCATTTCTTACGTCCTTATATTTCCACTAAACCTCCACAATTGTGTTTAAATGTATTTGGACATGTTGTTGTTACTATCTGTAATATATATGGCCCGAGCAAACCTGACCCAGAATTCGGTGTGAATATTAAACTATTTTGCAATCAGAACTTACCAACCTTATTGTATGTGGAGACTGTAATGACATCATGGATCCATGTTTTGGATAGAAAATTGAGGTGCATTTTTTAAAATTCCAAATCCCATAAAGCATTACCCAATGTATAACTTAGGTAGGTCTGGTGGACACATGGAGGCTTTCCCATTCTCAAGACTTAGATTTCACCTTCCACTCCCTCCCACATGAGTGCTTGTCACAATTGGATTACTTTTTCATAATGAAGGTGTCATCTTCCATCATTGACTCCTCAAATGCAAACCTAGTTATTTTGAATCATTCATCTGTTGTTTCAGTCTTTGATTTTAATTATGTATTCTCTCATCCGGTTTGATGGAGATTTAATAACATCTTACTACATGCTGCATTATTTCTTAAGTCCTTTTATATGTTTCTCTAACAATCTTGATTCTGACTCTTCCACAATTCATAACTGTGATGCCTATAAGACTGCTCTAAGAAGACAGATTATTGCATATATGTGCAAGCGAAAGGAGAATAAAAAGGAGATGGAGAATCTTTTTCTCCAGCTCACTGTAGGTGAAAAACTGTATTATCAAAGCCCGTCTGAGTCTGCACACCATAGTGGTATTGTGTTACACTTTCAAATTAACAAAATGCTCACACAGCTAGCTTCTGGTACCATTCTCAAATATAAATCAACAATCTACCAAACCTCTAACAAAGCAGGTAAGGCCTTCACTTCTTATCTTAAAGCCAAAGAAGAATAAACCCTAATTTCCCACATCAGGAATGACTATGGCAACACTGTGACCTATATCTTGCAAATATTGGACATCTTTAAGACATTTTATTTCAACCTTTATACCCATGAAAATAATGTGTCTCAACAAGACATCAACTCATTTCCTAATAACATCAATGGAGACTCATATCCCAATGTAGACCTTGGAAGCTTAAATACAAATACCACAATCAATGAAATAAACAGTACTATTAAAGAACTTATTAAAGGGAAGCCCCCCCCCCCAAGATGGTCTAACTATTACATTTTCTGATCACTTCTCAAAATCACTATCCCCCAAAATTGAGGCGCTGTTTGCTTAAGTTTTAAGCAATGGGTCGTCATTGGGTACATTTGCTGATGCATTACTAAATATTTTTCCCAAGCCCCAAAAAAAACAATCTCCTAAAGAACTATAGGCCTACCTCCCTCAATGTAGAATGCAAAATCTTTGCCAAGGTATTAGCTAATAGAATTGAACCCCACTTACCAAAACCTATTAAACCTGATCAAGTAGGATATGTTAAGGGGCGGAATATCTCTTCCAACACACGATTCTTATTTGATGTCATACACCTAATTTCTAAAGATAAAAAAGACACTTATGGGTACGCTGCATTAACATTAGATGCCTAACAGGCTTTTGACTGTGTTAATTGCGACTACTTTTTTCATGCCCTATGATGGCATGGATGTAATGAGGACTTTATCTCTTTAGTCAAACATCTTTACTCTGATCCCAAATCATCAATTTTCATTAATGGACAATCCTCAGATTTCTTTCTCTTAAAATAGGGATTAGACAAGAGTGCCCATTATCCCCTATTGTATACATACTATCCCTAGATCCATTGCTGGAATTAATTAGGCCAAAGTCACTTATACCAGGCATTCGCTGTAGCGAACATGAAACAAAAATTGCTGCATATGCAGACGATATTCTCATTTTTCTTTAAAACCCCCAAAAATGTCTACCTAATTTATTGTCTGTACTTCTCAATTGTGGCAGGGTACAAACTGAATAAAGACAAGTCAGATATTCTACCTGTTAACTCTTTTTTGTTCAAAACATAGTTTTGAGGCATTTGGATTTAAGTGGTGACATAGTTCTTTTAAAAATTTGGGTTTACAATTCAACTCTTTTATAAGTAGTACTATTAAAATTTATATGAAAACCCTAACTGATCTTATATCTATCTTGGTGGGTTCGTCAAGAAACCATTAAGATGGTGCTGTCCCCTATTGTCTTGTACTACTTGCAATTACTGTTGATTCCCCTTCGAGTCACATTATTTAAATCATATCCTTTGGGGTAAATCTAAAAGTAAAAGGATTGCAATTGCCAAACTTAAAACATCATATGAATGTGGCAGTATTCACTTCCCTAACTTTAGATGTTAACATAATTCTTTCCTTCTTAAACAATCTCGTATTTGCTATGTTTTGTCAGGTGATCACGATTTTCCCTCTTGGTATTGCTTAGAAAAACAACTTATTGCCCCAATTAGGTGGTGTGATTTGATGTACATTTTTAGCACTCAAGTTTCTAAATTATCTGTCACCATGAAGGCCTCTACGTGGGCCTTAAAGATATTTCTATTCCTGACTTTGGGTTCCCCTTTTCAAAGTTTCTCGCTGTACTATGGGCTTAATAAACATGTCACCCATAATAATAGAGTCGTCTGCAGGGACATATGGATTGATAAGGGATTCAATTTATTCACCAAATATTTCAAGATGCAAGCTTTGTCCCCTTCGATTTTCTCTTCCCATATCTGAATATAACTTCTATAACAATTTGGTAAATGCTTGCTTGGATAAATTGGATATTTTTTTTCCAGCCAGATTACTCACATTAATCATTCAATCTAATGTTAATGGTGCCCTTTCATATAAAATACTCTCTCTTCATAAGACTCCATCTATTAAATGGGTTCCTCAATGTCAATAGGAGAGGAATTGTGATTTATTGTTGGATGACAAGCGTGTCTTCGTGATACCCCGCTGGAATCCCGCACATGCAGAAAAAGACTTCAGTTGGCTTCATAATACTATCTTAACTTGCATGTTACTGCCAACCTCCTTCTTAGCCTACAGATGCATAGCTACCTTTACATTTTCCGAAATTGCTTTGCTAACTTGCTCTGCCAACCTGCACATTACTCTATGCTTAGACCAGACAGCTATAGGCACATCCATACATTCTGTCATACTCCTGCAAATCGTATCTAGGTGTACTCACATTCTAAGACCAGTCTGCCATTATTAATGACTGCCAATCCTGCACAATTCTTCAAAGTCTGCCACTGTTAATCACTGCTGTTTTTGCAATATTGTTGACATTCGAATCTAGTTGTACTCAGGCTAATACCTGTCTGCCATTATTAATGACTGCCAATCCTGCACAATTCTTGAAAGTCTGCCACTGTTAATCACTGTTGTTTTTGCAATATTGTTGAAATTTGAATCTAGGTGTACTCAGGCTAATACCTGTCTGTCATTATTAATGACTGTGAATCCCGCACAATTCTTGAAAGTCTGCCACTGTTAATCGCTGTTGTTTTTGCCATAGTATTGAAAATCGAATCTAGGTGCACTCAATCTAAGACCTATCCAGTCTAAGACCTGTCCACCAATTTTAATAGCTGCACCCTGTCAATACAGCTACTACCAGCCTAGCCCTGCCCCCACACCAATCTCTGATGTACCTCACCACTACTGCTGTAACTTATTTCATCTGTTGACTGTTGCTAACTAACGTGCCACACCACAGCTGCCACCACTAGCCGGCCCACTGCTGTACTACCACAGCCTACCACTGCCTCTTTACTAGTTGCAGCATCTTATCCTATGTATTAACTGCTGCTAACTGAGGCACCTTTTCCACTGCAGCCACCACTAGCCAAGCACCGCCCCTTACCAACTGTTGTACTCTACCTGATGCTAGCCAAGGTGATTCGTCACCACCTCTGCCTCCACTAAGGTAATTTGAGATAATCACTCATCATACAATGTACGCCGGAAAAAATGAAACGGCCACCGTAATATACCTTCTTATGCCCATCACCATCTCTATTGCTGCAACAACCATGCCCATAGCAGAAAATGTACCCTGCTCTCTCACAGAAAGAAACCTCAGACTTCGCCCATGATTACCCACCTCTATGAGCCCATCTACCACAACAAACTCCCCAATCCCCCCTTGAGATCCACCTCACGACAGCTCAAAGTATGCCCTCACTTAACTACTCCTGGTAGCAACACCACCCAACTTAAACTTATCCCTATAACCACTGAGGACTCACCCACTACAACCACCCTATCCGGAGCTCTTATTAACACTAGATCCTTAGTGGCCCATGCCACAGAAATAGCAGACACCCTATCCACTAACAACCTCGACTTACTAGCAATCACCAAAACCTGGCTGCATGAAGCAGCAGGTCCAGCACTCTCTATAGCCATCCCCGAAAATACCAAATAATCAGATTGGACAGCCCTAATAATAGAGGAGGCGGCCGGCCACCATAGCAAAGACCAACCTCGAATTAAGATTATTCAACCAATCACATATCAAATCCTGCAAGCTCCTCACTGCAAAATTACCTATCTCCAACTGCCGCACCTTAACCATCCACCTCATATATAGGCCTCCCGGCCCCATTGGCTCATTCAAGGCAGAACTATCCAGCTTCATAGCCAACAATACAAAAGACACCTCTCAACTACTATTACTCAGCAACCTAAATATTGGCGTGAACGTCCCAGACAACAAATCAGCACAAGCTATAGCTACCATGCTAGCCGAACACGGCCTACTCCAAAAAGTAGTCACCCCTACCCACAATAAAGGCAGGACTTTGGACTGGATCGCCACCTTGAACTGCGATACCACCATTACCAAAACCACTCCTCAACACTGGACAGACCACTACCTCATCGACTTCACATTGTCACTCAATAAAGAAGTTAGTAAAGAAAAGACCATGGCACCACCACTGCCCACCAGAGCTAAAAAAAAATGTAACCCCCGACAATCGTATACCACTTCTACTGCCAACCCTCAATGCCCTCCCTGACAACTTCAATCCAGAATGCCTTGTAGACAGCTACAATCTTGCTATGAAAAATGGACTAGACATCATTGCCCTTCTAAAAATGCAAAAAAGCAAACAGCAAGCTCACCTGAATAACTGGTTCACCCCCCACCTGAAAGAACAATTAATGCGAAAAAGGAAATTAGAATCCCAATGGCGCAATACTCCTACAGAAGAGAACAAACTACAGCTTAAACTCTTTGCCAATAATTACAAAAGAGAAATCATTCTCACTAAAAAGAACATATTTAACGAAAGAATAGAAAACTCCAACTCCAATACAAGAGAACTATTTGCTATACTAAGGGAAGTAGAATCCCCCATACCCCTGCTGGACAACATACTAAAGACAAGCAATGGTGCACCAGCGTACAAAACGCTCTATCTAATAAAATCAAATCTCTCCAAACTAAAATCAAACTGAAAAAAGAATCCATAAGCCCATATATATCATCACCCAGTCACCATGTCAAAACTACCAATCCATCTAACCTGAATCCTTTCAGGTTCACCAAAATATCCATCCTAGAAACTGAAAGGGTTATAACCTCACTTAACCCATCCAACTGCAAAGGCGACAACTGCCCACCCCAAATAATCAAGGATGCTGCCAGGGACCTAGCCCCCTTTATAACCAACTGATCAACGCATTCTTCTCCTCCAACACTATATCCAATAATCTCAAAGAATCGTGGGTTCTGCCTCTCCTCAAGAAGCAAACACTAGACCACACTATTCCCACCAACTACAGGCCCATCACTACGGTACTGTTCCTGTTAAAGATAATAGACAGAGTAGCATACCTACAAATCCAGCAATACCTAGAAACCCACAAACTTCTAGGCACACGCCAATCTGGTTTCAGACCACAACATGGCACTGAGACAGCTCTTATCGACCTTAAAACCCAGATCAACGAAATCAATGACAAAGGAAACACTGCCATGTTACTCCTCCTCGACCTGTCGGCGGCCTACGACCTGGTGGATCACACAGTCCTGTGCGAACACCTGGTCTCGACAGCCCACTTTTCGAAAGAGGCCGTAGACTGGATACAATCATTCCTGGACAACCGCACTATGAGAGTCTTCTCCTCAATAGCCTCAGCAGACCCCATCAGCATAACTTGCGGTGTTCCTCAGGAATCCTGTGTCCCTCCCACCCTCTACAACATCTTTACCAAGCCCCTATTTGACGAATTGGACAGGCTGGGTGTCTCATACACTAACTATGCAGACGGTACTCAGATCCTCATACCCCTTTTGGGCAACTTTGACTCAGATACGGCCTTGGTAAACAAAATATATCTCATCATTCAGGCATGGATGGCCACACATGGCCTATGCCTCAACGATGAGAAAACTGAAATCCTGCTCCTTGGCTCCAACGCCAACCTAAATAAACTTAGCCCCAGCTATAAAGTGTTCAACATCGATGGCAATACCATTCCAGCCGCCAAAACAGTGAAAACATTAGGCTTTCACCAAGACTCAGCCTTGTCACTAAATAAACAAGTAAACTCGCTAGCATCCTCCACTGCATACACGTGCAAGCTAATCAGAGCATGCAGAAAATTCCTATCCCAAGCTAGCTGAATCATCATCGCTAATGCCCTAATACTCTCCAAACTTGATTATTGTAATGCCATGTACCTAGGAACCAACAAACACATAATCAACAAACTCCAAACCCTGCAAAATAATGCACTCAAAACAGCCCTCAGCCTTCCTTCTAAAGAACATATCTCCAATAAAAGAAGAGAACACAAATGGCTCATAATCTGCGACCGTATTGCGCTCAAAACAGCATCACTCACTTTCAAATGTTTAAACAATGCAGCCCCCTCCTATCTCGCTGCCAGAATAGTAAAAGAAACCTCCACCCACCCCACCAGAAAGAATAACTCCCACCGCCTTCAGGTACCCAAATTCAGACAAAATAAAACGGATGGCAGTAGTTTCCCTGTCATGGCAGCCCTACACTGGAACGCCCTCCAACTCAACACCAGAGCAGGCCAATTCTACCACAGCTTCAGACGAAATATTCTCACCTGGTTACTTTCCAATGATCCCCAGGAATGATCTTCCTAACAGACCACAGCCAACTTGAATGTATACATGTACACCCTTTAAACCGACCTGCCGAAATGTAATTAACTGCATGTAAATATGTAAATATGTGCCTATCCTGTAACTAAGTTTTTATGTAACCTTCTTTTCCTGCCCTCTGTTGCGCCCTGTTACCTCTGGGTTATGCGCGCTATACCAAATAAATAAACAAACAAACAAACAATCAAACACCAGTTTAATATGTGTGATTTGGAGATGTTCACATTCTTTTGCTTTATTCACTCCTTGAATCATTATTGGGTTGACCACTTTTCATGTACACATCTAGGGGGCAAAACGTGTAATGAAAGTGTTCATTGAAGGGATGTTCAGGTCCAGTACATCAGCTGGTATTACCAAGACAGTCAAGGGGTCACAACAGAACTCTACAATACATTCTGGTGACTGCTTCTGCCAGCCTGTGAGCTTCATGCTGTAAATCAGCATCACGCCAATCGTTCGTAACTTGCTGTTCTGCAACACTCTTTCCAGCTGATTTCGAATTAGGCAAAGATCTGACAAAATAAAACGTTGACAGGAAAGAATGATTATTATGATAAGGGGAGAGCAGATCTTTAGAAAGCACCTACCTCGGGTCCAGCTTTCTGTTTCCACACTGTCCTTAGTTTATAATCCTTGGACATAGTTTGTCAGAAACGTCGTACTAAGACATATAAAGGCAGCTTGTTTAATTCAAGATGCAGATGATAGAAGTAAAAACGGTCATCTTGATGTGAGATACATTATGGCTTACAATGTGCGGGGAAACCACGTCATGCAGTTCTTGACTTTAAACCCAATTGGCCTCAATTGTAGTGTGGTGGACGTGGAATGAACGGTGCCGGTAAAGGACCGGCACCGTTCATTCCGGGCCGCCACATTACGAGGTATGCAGCGGGTCCCGCTCTTCACGCCTGGTCAGACCAGACATGCAGAGCGGGACCCGCTAGCAGACCAGGATGCTAACAACGGGTCCGTCATTAACGGGCCCGTTGTTAGCATCCTCCCCATTTCCATTGAGCCCTATGGGGGCTCAAGTGGGAATGGGTATGTACCACGTCCCGGTCCCGAGAATGGGAATTACCGGGCCCACCAAAATCGGCATGGCACGGTAATTCCCTATTTTCGGGACCCGGACCCAGTACCCGGTTTGGGGGTAGCCATGCTGCTAAAAACGGTATGGCTACCTCCAAACTCGTAATGAGGCCCAATGTGATACAAAAATAAGGCATTTTATGGCCAGTTAGCCATTCACGCAGGAAGATGGAATTAACAAACATTCGTGGTATCGGTTTGTGAACTGCATTTTTGAGTTATATTCACAAAGCAATCAACTGGTGTGTTTTTCCAATATGTTTTTTTGTGTGCATTATAACACTTGTTCATCTTTCCACAACTTATAAACTAAGTGTTCTACTAAGATGCACTCGCAGTTCATAGAAGAACTTTCTTTTTCAATCTCGTCATATTGTGTGAACTTGGCTTCTGCGTTTTTTGAACTAATTGCTTTAATGTTTTCATTATTCTCCAATTTCAATCACAGTGTGGTTTCTTTTCTCATACGTTCAGTATAATGATAACTTCAATTAAGCCTTGACAGTTAGTTAACGAAAGTCTACTTGAAGAACCATAAGAGGCTATTACAATGTAATTTTATTTGTGAAAAACTCAATTAATGGTGATGACATTACCTCAGCCACTCCAATTATGAATCTACAATTTAACAAAAACTGAATTCACCCTACAATGATATAGACCTCTTGAGCAAAATGTTAGTGTATTTTACAAATGGAGCTCAAGTGCTCTACTTTTTCTGATGAAATATATGTAAGGTGTCAAGAATTGTGTTTTCTGCCAGGCAACCTATCATATTATATATTTCCTGCGACTGTAAACTTGTAAAAGTAAAAAAGAACGACCCAATCCTGTTGATGATCTAAGTCACAAAGTTAAGTATGAAAGATACAAAACATAAGTTGGAGAACAGACTTGTTATAGTTCCTGGCAATGTTGGTTGCACTTTTGTTTCTTTTTCAAATAACAAGTCTATGGGTTTAACTACAGATTTGACAGTCTTCCCACTGATAATACCACTAAAACGTAACTCTTTTAGTATGTGCTGTAAGCATACATTAACTTTACCGATCTGCATGTTTCCAAGTCATGCAGACCTTAAAGCTATTTGCCATTTTATAGTCCCTCCATTACTGCAAGTGGTAATACCAACTGTAGTAATGTGTTTTTGTGGTACTAATTAGCACCAAACACAAGCAGGCATGGAGTAGCCTCAAGTCATAGGGCCTGATTTACAAAAAACACTTTTGCATGGGAAAACTCCATTGAAAAAGGCTTTGTAAATCAAGCCCATACTTTTCCCGAGTGGTAAAGCATCCAATATTCCCCGATATTGGATGTTTTACCATTACTGACAAACTTGTACTCATGTCCTATATAGAAATTCAGTAAAGCTCTCATCTATTGAGGCTCGAAAATACACAATGGGCCTGATTTATATTCCATTGAAAATGTTTTGTAAATCATGTATTTGATAGATGCAGAAATGGATCACTGTGATTCTTCACACTACCACTCACTGTTGCCATCAACACAGTGGGCCTCATTACAACCCATTTTTTCCGGCACCCGGCAATGGGCAGTTACAAGGTCATTACGGCCTTGCCGGACCCGGTATTTGCCCATTCCTGATCGCTGGTGCCTGTGCATTCGAAATTATGTGCTCACAGGTGACTTTCATTCCACCAGGTCAGACCTGGTGTAATGAAAGGTACCCTTTGAGTACAACTTGGAGTTTGCCGGTCCGGATCCAACGGTACCGGCAAGCTTACCCGTACTGTTGTATCTGGACCAGCAAACACGTAATGAGGCCCAGTGTGTTCCATCTCCTTATTAATTCAATTATGGCTCCATGAGGGTCTCCTTAATGTGTTCTTATGGACTTTTATGTTCTATTTTTTTTTACATTTATACAGCACACGCAATGTTGGAAAATGTACACATATATTATCGCCTTACACACCCGTAATACTTGTAGCCTTATTGATGCTGTTTTAAATAATTGTGGGCTATGCATGCATTTCTGGTCATGGCCATATGAATTGTTTAAAATAAATGATGTATGCATATTTTTGTTATGAGGCTGTTTGGACTGTCTTTCCACTGTGACAATAACAATTGAGATTATATAATTTTAGGTATGCGGATGCTGTTATGTACCTTGTTTGGCGCTGTTTTTTTTTCTTTATAATTGTATTTGATTTATTCTTGTATGTATTATTAATATACTTTCAACCACATGGTTTTGTATATACCATGATCACATTGAACAATTTCATATTCACAATTACAACAAATAATCAACAATAAACATTTGACATTGTACAGTAAAATCACCTGTATTAACAAATATGTCTTTTGTACCTGGTCAGATAGGAGTTAACTGCAACTTCATCATAACCCATCTAACCATTGCTCAGAATCTCAGACATTACATTAATAAACACCTTCAGACAACTGGTTTAAAATTTGAATACACTTCCAATACAATTGAGTTGTAAAAAACATAAAATTCTTGTCATTTCCATCCATAAAAAGTGACCATATCTTTGATCGCTCCCGAAACTGGTTATCATAGGCTTTCAAAAAGCTTTTTCTATGTGTAAACTAGTGCATCTAACAAGTAGGTGTTCTAGCGGTTCCAACTTTTTTTCTCTGCAGAGGTTGCACCAACGATCTAGTAGTTTAATACAGAATGTTGCACCTTTTATCTCCATGGTGTCACAGCAGTTAAATTTCATAAGCATGTATTGTAGTATTATTTGTATATCACATATGCTGGAATAGTACTACGTGCCATGCAATATTTTATGTACTTTCCACTGCTATTTAAGGTAGCCAATTGCGCAATATTTATTTCAATTACATGTCTTTTTCAGCCATAATTTAAAACTCATATTTCTTAGCGCTGAGGAAGAAGTCTCGAATAGACCTCGCCATTTTTTGTGCTCTGTCATGATTTTGCCTAAAAAAACATTTTTTATACGCTTATCAATTTTTTTAAAGGCTGTTATACATTGTACTGCAATGGTATCGTTTTCCAGAGTTAACAGTTTTTCAAAACACATCATACTCTTTACAGTAAAGTCGGCAATAGTATTGTTCAGATGAACTCCAATAATATGTATTCTACTGACACATAGAAGTTTTCACAACAATTTCACCTCACATTTTTGTATTTCATGTACTAGGCTATGGCCCCAGTTTTCCGTACCATATAGCAGTATGGATTTGACTCTTGCCGTATGTATCAGCAGGATAGTCTTTACCGAAAATCCCATGTTCTTACCAATAAAACAGCCTATCATGGCTAAAATTGTTGTACATTTGCGCTTTACTTCTTCCCAATGAAACTTCCAGTTCAATTTTGAGTCAATATGAACACCGGGTTATTTATGTGTGTTGACTTGCTCTAACAGCTCACCATCGAGTGTCCAGGAATATTTTTTCTGGTAAGCAAAGTTTTTTGGTTAACAGACCTGGGGGAATATTGCACTTCACTAGTTTGTTCCACAAGATGTTCCTTTGGACAGTGTCGAACACGGCGCTAAAATAAAATGCTCAAGACCATCCTCTTCGCTTCTGCCTTTGCCCCGCTTCTCCCCTGCTGACGGGTGCAGACGGTAGTGCATTGATGTAAGTGAATTTTCTATATGTACTCTTTGTTTTAAATGCAGACTTATGTCCAATTCCATCCCGCTTATATTTTGAATATTCACGGGTTTGTTTTATTAGGTATTTCCATTAAAGGCTGGCTGCAATTCGGAACACAAAATATTCACCAGGACAGTTCTAGTAATTAAACTGTGCAGGTAACGTTAGTGTTTTCACAATTGGGACTTCACTTCATAAATAAGCTTTTGAGGTACTTGATAACTCGGATCAATTGACTGTATGCCTTTACTAAGTTTTCCCTTTTGGAATATAGGGCGTCAGCTTCACGATTATTGATACCTTCGCTCGTAATTATAAGTGGATACTCAACATTGAGATCTCATATTCGGTAATTGCTGAGTTGATACTTGGCGGCATTGCATGATAATGATGGGGTTTTGGAATCTAAATGCACACAGCAGTTGGAAATGACTAAACATTGATTCACTATACATTGACTTGACTCATATATATTTGGCCCATTGGGTTCGGTGAGAGGTGCTGTAGCTGGTGACACTGGGCTCCTGGCGGTGTCACGCGTGAATCTATTTCATGAACTTCAGCAAATGCAAATATAATACTCAGATGACACTCCATAGCATACCAGTTGATTTACATTTGTCCATTGGAGTTTGAAGTTTTCTTTTCTTATTTTTATTTCTCTCTTCATTCGCTGTTGATGACATGCTGGTGTGTTAACTGTTTATGACATCTTGACTTGGTAATGTATACCCTACTTCATTGTTTGATGTCTTTTCCTATATTGTCTGACCCTGTTTATGCATGGTGACACACATGTGTATTGAAACACTGTACACCACATTTGTGGAGCAGAGTCCTGCCTTGAAAAAGACCTGTGGAGGTCGAAACACGTGTTGGCACGCTACTCTGTTATTTGAAACGAATACAATTAAATAACGCAAACAACTATCCACGTCTCAATTGAAATACATATTGCATATGGACTGATTATGAGGACTTTTTCCATTGCAGATGTATAACTTGTGTGAATCAGCAGCTCATCCAATGGTGGAACATTCACTGTCTCTTTTCAATGTTGAGTGGGTTTGAGGTACCTACTTGTTCCCCCTGGGTGCAACAGCCAGTTCAGTGTGTTTGAAGAAGGATTCTGTCTAAATACATAAGCTCAAGCGCTTCCATTTACCTGGCACACCTCAGCTATACTGATTCGTGTTAACCTCTGGACAAGCCAGACCAATCAGGGTAGCAATGGTGGCAGTCAAGACTAAGGGCCTCATCACGAGTCTGGCGGTAACCCTTAAATGCTGCGGTAGCGCTATTACCACCGCATTTAAGGGTCCGCCAGATCATGGCTTTGGCGGATTTCCCCCCAGCTCCGAGCTGGGGGGAAATCCGCGGCAAAATTGTCAATTTTTCGGTGATATTACCGCCGGCGGGAAATCCGCCGGCGGTAATAGTGCAAATTTTCCCCATTGGGCCCAATGGAGAATGAGGAATTCCCAAATGGGCCCAATGGAAATAACCATTCCGCCAAACCGGTGATCCGGCGCTAATAGCGCCGGAGGGTTTGGCAGTAGGGCTATTAGCGCCAGCGCTATTAGCGCCGGCGTTCCTGCCCAACTCGTGATGAGGCCCTAAGTCTGAAGAGGGGTGAGGGTGACTGAAAGACCGCAATGAGCACACACAGCAAGGACAGTTACAAATTATTCCAGACAGGTGTTATGTTAAAAATATAGACACATTTATTACAAGGCCTTTGTAACTTCGACAATAGCAAAGAATCACAATAATATGAAAGTAAACCAACACATCACAATCAGTACAATATATATACAAGACCGAGGGGTCTAAGGAGTTAGGAACACGTAATATATAGACCACCTAGATGGGGAGGAAAACAGGCAGTGCAAGTAATCATTAGACCCAGTTCAACATCTGAAATACACCTAACTAGGAGGAAGTCCGAACCCTATGAAGAGAGGAGCCTTATGCTCAAAAGTACCTGCACGCGCCGGTGCCAATGGACAAAAGAGGGCCTCTTCAAGGATATCAGGCAGCTCAGGAAGGTGAATGAAGCGATGCAGAACAAGTCCCCCACTACTCAAGCAAGGACTCCACTTGTGGGCAGAGGCAGGGTGAAAGTGCAGGATAGAGTCGCTATTTCGCAACAGCGGTAGAAAAGAAACAAGCTCCTGCGCAAGGGGCCACCGGTTGGCATATGGACTACTCACCTGTCCCCGACTCAGGCAGACCCAGACTTCTCCATTTCAGTTCTTGTTGCTGGCAGGTTTAGCTGCGATCATCAGAACGTCTCGACACTGTGTAGATTCTGTGTAGCAGGAAGCAGGGTCGTGGGTGTCCCAAATGCAGCGGACCTGCACAGGTTGTTACCACTGCTGGGCAACACGGCAACCGTGCTTTACTCTGGTCCAGGCGCACTCATCTCACTTCAGACCTGGGAATGCCAAGTGTACGAAATTCAGTGTGAGGGTGCCATAGACGCAGAGCAAGCAGTAGATCAAGTTTTGAGGGCTTCCCCGAAATGACGGTGGTGACAGAGCAAAGCGTCCTGCGTAAGATGATCAGCCCACTGGTTGGCCCAGGGACACTTCTGAAGAGGCTTACTTGCAGGGTTTGATGAAGGTGCCGGGAATAGTTGATCCCACTATTCCAATGGGTCGAAGCGCCTTTGCAGAACTTCTAGGACGATCCGATGCAGAGCAGTCTCGCAGGACGACAGCGGCTCAGGGTGCTAAACCTTCAGCGGGTCACCAGCGGTTCCTTGACTTAGCTTCTTGTTGCAGGATACTTGGCTCCTTTTCCCTTGTTCGGTGTGAACTCAGGAGATAGACATGGTAGTGGTGTTTTCAGCCTCCTCTTATCCAAAGTTCCCTTTGTGCCAAAACGGAGAGGACCCAATGGAAGATCTGCTCACAAACACTTACACCATACGTGGACCTATAACGGACCACGGTGGTTCCAGGCATTCAGGACATTCTAGACTCTCTGGCACCCAGGATGTGTATTGGGAACAGACATCCCAGCCCACATCCTGGAGGCACACACAAGGCATGCAGAAGCCCGCGAAAGCTTTGGAGTTTCGTGGGAAAGTGCATGACCAAATAAGGACAGCCCCGGGTCGGCTCGACCTGGGTGAAGGTAAAGGGGCAAGACAGGACAAAGAACCTCGTGGCATGGCCATTTTGGGAGCCAGGCCACCTATTCGTGCCAAACGCGGTAAGCGCGGATAACATAGCAAAAAAGGGTTCACAGCACAAGAGAAATGATAGCTGCCACCAGTCCTGTCCGTGACACATTTGCACAGTTCATAATAAGTCCAGCGAGAGTGGCTAGGGCCTTTGGAAAGTCTAGAGACCCAAGAGCGTGGCAAAGTAAGTTACAGTGCACTCTTGTTTCATGTTGCACAAAAGCTGCAACACGAGGAAAGGACTAAGGGAAACAAAGTCTCCCAGTACTGACTGTTTTAAGGGTATGTCAGTTTCCCCATAAGAATTGAGCAAAAGCCCAGAGAAGTGTGGCAGAAGGCTGCACTTCTCTGGCAAAGTCTAGATCAGGGTGTAAAACAGCAGCAACAAGTTTGGGGGAAACTTACATACAATTATGATTGTCCTTTAATAGTTTTTATTACATCGTATTGCTTTCTTAACATTTTGTCGGTACAGTTACATTCCAAGTTTAAGGTATTACCATTTCATACCCAACTCCTTCTCCCAAAATTTGTTGTAGCCCTGTGTTCTGGGAGAAAGTACCATCCAATAGAGGCCTTTGACACCATTCTATCAGATTTATCATACAATGGAAGCACAGCAAAACACCTCATCACAAAATATCACAATACAAAAAGCTAATATCAGCTCAACAGCATACTTGTTATTCTTGCCCCAATGCCTAACTAAAAGGAATCATCAGGAGCCCATCAACCTTTCCCTTCCACACCTAATCGACTCACCTCTAGCATCTTTCACACATAAAACCCAACACACAATGGACCTTATTTAGAAAAAAGGGCAAAATCGGTGCTAAATTGTTAGCGCAAGTAAAACATTGTGTGGACGAAATGAACAGCGCTGGGACCTGTGAGATACCAGAAGGTGTCTTACCCACTAGTCCCCAGGGATCTATCATCCAGTTGGCCAGGGCACGGCCATCGCTGTTGGATCCAGTTCTTGGGGGTGGACCAGTGTGGGATGATCACCTGGGTGAGGGATCTTTGGGGAGTGAGAGTGGGACACTACATAGTGAGACACAGTATCTTCTTCCCTGCAACAACTTTACCAAGTAGGATATTTAGGGACTCTACCTCCCGCACCCTTTACAACACAAACACCTTCGCACGCTCAACCCTCTATGAGAGAAAACGGACTAACACCCGAGCCGTATACCTGACGTGTCCCAATACAATGGTCATGATATTACTAACCATTACACACTCCTGACTTCCATTAAGCGTCCCCACGTGGATATAAGGCGCAGTACGAGAGCACACTCTGAGCGAAGCAAAACAAACAAGTAAACAGCAGTTACAAGATGGCAGTTTAACGAGGGAAGTTCCCTTGACCTTTTCAACAAGGAAATATTTCTTTCATGAGCCCTTGAGATTGGAAAGCGTAAGACCAGGAAAACATTCTAAAGAATCGTGCATTGTGTGTTGGAGATAACAGGGGCCCTACCGCGTCAATAATGAAGGTGGGGAGAATCACCAGCCGCTGTGGTACTGTCCTTGGCACCAAGAACAAAGCAGCATCAGTGAAATCAACACAGCCAGTGAATTGGGGAGACTGATACCAGACCGGTCTGTGTTGAAGCCACGGTTGCAAGCGGCACCATTGTATGGTGAGCGCTGGAATAAACATTGTTTGAAACATGTGTGATAAAAGATGCAAATTAAGTTAAACTGCTGAACTGAAAGTTATTGAACTTTGAAACCAAGATATGATACCCTTGACAGAGTGGTCCGACACTGCTTCTGTGCTTAATTAAAGGTCTCTGTAAGGTATCCAGCTGAAAAGTGAAAGAGTTGTAGAGAATTGGGAATCGTAGTGGTCCTGCAACGGGTCAAGCTAAATCCTGCGCACAGTTGAAAGTCTTCTATGTTGATACAGTAAAGAAAGTTTGTGGCAAAGTACATAAAGTTGGTATGAACCCGGTAGAGCAAGAACAATTGAAAGCTTTGTGTTAAAGTGGGTCTGAGCCCGACAGAGGGGGACCCGGGGTGAATCAAAAATCACCTGCAAAGATTTTAAAGTGGGTCTGAGCCTGGCAGAGGTGGACCCAGGGTGAACAGAACATCACCAGAGAATATGTACAAGTTAAATCCTAAGAAGAAAGGAATTGTGTTGTTTGTTTTGTTGTATCAGGCCCTCTTAAAAAGAGACTTTGAATGTCAAAGAGACGTTGGCACAGAAGTCCATGATGTTGGAGATTTGAACTGCATGCTCATGCTAGAGAAGCCACATACTGTGCCTAAGCTCGAGTGTGCCGCCTTGTCCTGTGTTGAAACGGAAGCCAATGGCTTGAATATCCGGACATATCATTACTTGAACCCTTTTCCTTTGCATAATATTGTTTCTCACACTATTTGCATTTAGAAGTAAAGATTGCCAACAGGTTTTGTTAGTATTGGTCCTTTTATTTTGACCAGACACCACTAGGACTGCATTATTATTATTATTTGATGGTCGTACCTTGCTCCTATCTTTAGATTAAGGATTAGATAGGCATTTTCCAAACCTAGTTCAAGTTCAATAAACACCCTTTAACTGTGATCACTTGTGTTGGTCTTACCGTTTGATGACATGCCTTCCTTACAGACCTCATTGATGGAATGACATGAAAAACCTGGAGCACAAAGAAAATGGAGTAGCGGCTGAATGCCCACAACACGCCCCCCAGGCAAACAGAACATAGCACTGTCGAACAACTTTTGCGCTGGACCCATGCAATAAAGTGGCCAAGGACTACTTACCAGCAACCACCATTACTTCCACTCCTCTACTGCGACCAACATGTCCTCACCCCAGTCCACCACCAATCTGTGCCCGTGCCCTCTAATACAAGGCAGCAACCACAAGCCCACCCACATGCCAGTAGCCCACTAATCTGCACCCAAATCCCTAACATTCAAACTACCCTCGGCCTCCTCCTTTCCTTCCCTCATCTCTGACTGTCTGTCTGCCATCCAGGAATGGTGTGCCGCCAATGACCTCTGCCTTAATGCTAGTAAGACTGAGATTCTACTCATCGGCACACCCACTCCCTCCTTCCCTGTAGCTCTCTGGTCATCCTCGCTTGGCCCTCCTCCTGCTCCTACCTGCAAGGTGAAAAACCTCGGGGTCATCTTCGACTCCACACTCTCCTTCTCTCCTCATATATCTGACGTCTCTAAGAAGTCACACTACCAGCTGCACCTTCTCAGAGGTATTCTTCCCTTCCTCTCCTTCCCCCAGAAGCTCACTGTCTCCCGAGCCCTGGTTCTCTCGAAGCTGGACTACTGTAACAGCCTCTATCTTAATCTGCCTGCCTCCACTCTCCGCCCCCTGCAACTCATCCAGAACAGAACTGCGAGACTTGTCCTTGGCCTCAAGCCCAGGGACCGTATCTCTCCAGGACTGAAATCTCTACACTGGCTCCCAGTGGCTGCGAGGATTAAGTTCAAAACCCTCTGCATTGTCCACAAGGCCTTCTGGGGCCTGGGGCCTAAATACCTTCAACTCGCTCTTCCTAAATATCTTCCTTCCCGAGCCCTTCGCTCATCCATCTCCAACTCCCTCAGGGTCAGCCGCTTCTCGAAGCAACGAGTCGGGGGTGGATCTCTCGCTGTGGCAGGGGCCTCCCTCTGGAACAGCCTTCCTGCCTCCCTGAGACTTGAAGAGAACCATCTCCGCTTCCGGAAGCACCTCAAAACCTTCCTCTTTGCTTCTGCTTTCTCTCTCCCTCTCCCCTGCTAAAGTCTCGACTGAATCTGCACCGAATCTGCAACTGGGCCACTCTCACCGACCTCGGTCCTGGTCCCAGCCACTCTCCTCTTGCACTGCCTCCCTGGCAACCCCTGCACTGAGGGACTGTCTCTGTATCCCTACAGCCCCCCCTTTCCCAGCACTTGTCTGCACTTACCTTGCACTTGCCACCAGCTGGCCCTATTTATTTACTTATTCTACTTACTTGTACTGCACTTCCCCCCTCCCCTTCCCCTTGCACTTTTCCCTTCCCCCTACCCCTGCACTTGCGCGGTCTGAATGACATCTGGCCTAGTAGGATCGCTGTCTGTCTTCCCCTTGATCCCCCCTCCCTGCCTCGTCGCGCCTTGAAACACTTGTGTATAGGCGCGTTACAAATGCCATATCATATCATATCATATCATATCATAAAGCAGCACCCACAGGTCCACCCTTGTCCCAGTACCCCTATTAATTTGCACATAACAATCCCCTAACGTAAGGCAGCAGCCACAAGTCTGCCCTTATCCTAGTCCAATGTGGAGCACGTATCTACCCCAACGGCTCTGGCTTGTGTCTACCACAGAGTACACCTGCTAGGTATCCTCCTCCTGCATGATCACTTGGAAGCAGTGCATTTGAATCCAGGACAGTCACCTCTACCACCCCAGATGCACAACAACAGCCAACAATACTGTCAATGCAGATACACTTTGATCCCTTGATGTATAGATGACACATGTAAATGAGTGTAGGCCATTAATCCAGAATGATGCCACATCCCTTCTTGCCATCCGCAATGCCAATAAGCTATACCAGTTTACATGATGTGAGTACATCCACATGGACAAGCAAGAGCCAAAAAGACACCTACACTTCAGTGGATCCAGAAAGGAACACAACGTACAATAAACGGAACCTCCATTAGTGAATGCGCAGAGGTGAATGAGCTACCACCAGGTACCCCAAACCTCTCTACTCTGTGGAACATCTGGCAAGACACATGAAGAAATGAATACCCATTTCCAATAGGAGGCCCAAAACACCATCATGAAACATCTCACTCATCCCCAAATGCACCCCACATTGACACCATTAGACACACAATCGAAAACTCTCCCAACCAACCCTGAGACAATGACACCAAACAAGTAGTGCCCCTGCACACGGCGTGGCATCAGACAAACATCCCTTGAAAAACCCGAGCTTTGTGATGGTCCCTCCCCTACAAGTGAAACACAGATCCACATGGCCATATGGGCAAAACAATCAAAGTAATGCCAACATGCCTACCTAAAACAGCCCCCAACATCACTCAACACTCATAAACATGTTCACAAGTGAAGTGCCAAGTCAATAACAGCAACAAACACCCACACACACCATGTACACCATTGACCAACATGCCAGTACTGTAAAGCACATAAGTAGACACGCACCAGACAAAGATGTGAAACATGTGATTTCAAAAACATGTCAGCTCCCCACATCCATAACATTACTCATATGTATATTGACCATGAATGCATCATACCAAACATCACATAGACATCAAGCATGCAAACATGTCCCCCATCAAAAAGCTCAGTACCAACATGACCCACGGAGCATGCCCTAGACCCACAAAGCATGCCCTAAGCCCACATTATAGCAATTCGAAATACTTGGATATAGTGTTCAAACAAAAGGTGCACATGGACAAGGAAACGTAAACAGTGTGGTTGAATCAAGAATTTAAAATGTATTAAAGACAAACTTTGCAGAATCATGGAAAGAGAATAAAAGTCCAGGTACAAAAATGAATACATACATCAAACCTACAAGTAGTGAACTATATGCATGAGTCAGCAGGCTAGTCCATGGAAATCTCTGACCAAGCTTCAGCCAAAGCCAAGTCACCCTCCACATCTGCCTCATGCAGGCCGGCCACCGTTGTTTCATGGAGGGCATGCAGGGCTTCCCTCATCCAAGACTCTACCTCCTCAGCCCTGCAGGAATTTTCCAGGATGGCAGCCTGCACCAATCTCTCTTGCATCTCAGCCCTGGCCCTGGCTATTGGCACCTTGTGTGCCCGCTGCTTCTCTCCCTTCCTGCGGCCTCACAAATATCAACTGTGAAAACACCAGTGCTTGCAGGCAGTGTCATATCTCCTTCCTCACTTGCACTATGAGTGCACCAGGTCCCTCCTGGTTGCAATGCCATCCAACAACTTGCCTCATCAACATCTCCTGCTGCCTGACAATGTGTCTATGGAAAGGTATTCCCTCCGACTGGATGACAGTTTGCGATGGGGGTGCTCTGCCATCAAGTGCCTAGTGTTCCTCCACAGCCTCTAGCATGTATATTCCTGGTCTGGCTCAGTGACCACCTTATCTGCCCCAGTACAGACTTCCACCTCCACAAGGGGCAGAGGCACATCCAGACTGGCCGAAGGTGTAATAGGGGAACAGGAGGAAATGATGGTAGCTGGCATGGAGGCCTCAGTTGAGTATGACTGGGGCACAAAGGAGGGGGAGGGTGCATTGCAATGGCCAGTCCAAAGTGGCCCCAGAAAGCAATGCAGATATCAGTTGGGACAAGAGATGGCCATCTGCCTGTGATGCTCTATAGGCAGCCCATAGGCTGATTGCACAGCATCAAGTATAGACACCTGCTGCCTAAAGTCAAACATCATCAGGAGCAAAACTACTTCCCCGATGGCCACATCCGCCGAAAGTGCAGGCTCTGTCGGGGGTGGAGGCATCAGTGAAAATTGGCAGTGCTGCAGCATATCTCCCTGGCACAGGAGTTTGTGCTGGCCCCTCCAGGGCCAGGTGTTCATCCTGCAAATCCTCATCGCTATGTGCATCCTCATCGGCCTGCAGTGGCCTCCTCCTCCTTCCCTCCCCCTCCATATACCCAGATACTACCAATCAGGTTTCCATGCTTTGGAGCCCCTCTGTGTCAATGTCACCACCACAACCCTGTCTCTCTGCTGCTGAGGTGTCCACCATGGCAATTACATCCTGGGACTCCTCCTCAGCAGCAGTGCCAACAGAATGAGACACTCCCCCAGGCACATTGCCTTCAGAGGAGGTGGACACAATAGGGTGTGCTCTGGGTATGCCATGCACCAGAAAAGCCTTGCCTGCAGGATGCAGCTCCACAGCACCATTCATACCCTCTTCTTCTACAACTGTAACTGTGGAATAGGGAACAACAAAACTAGGTATCAATCCGCAGTGTCAATGCAGGTGCACTCTCATCAATTCTATCATGAGCATGCGGTCAGTGTTAATCAACAAGCAACTGTCTCACACACCCCGGCCCAACACGTACTTGCATCCATTGCGGAGGATCAAGCAGCAATGCAATTGCTTCCAACACAAACATATGCCATGATGACATACCATGTATTCCCCCTCATACAATTGCCTGGCAGGGCAGAAAGGTGATTCGGATAGTCAGGTGCACTGAAATGACATGACCACACATCCATGTCCATGTGTCACAGTTCATGCACTCGCGTAAATTATGTCCCCAAAAGTTGAAAGTGCACATGCCAATAGCTGTCCACTTCACAGATGTGTTCCATCTCATACCTCCATCCTATTTAGAACATACCACTTGCTAGGAAATAAGGGCCCTCCTCTCCCCAAATCTCACTGGTGGTGTTGAGAGATGAGGATCCACAAGTCAGGCTAAATGTGATTGGGAGCCCCGGGGGTGGCGACGATTGGGGATCTCTTATGGGATGGGGAACCAGTGGCCTTCAACATATGCCTGGGGAAATGTTTAGCTTGTGAGTACTTACCAGTAGCTTGGATATGTGCCTGCAGGTGATGGACCTCGGCATGGACCGCTGGGTTGATCCTCTCCAGGATCTGGAGGTGAAGGGGTGACACCCGATGGCAGCCTGCAAGGTGTACCTTGATGGATGCACCTGCCTCAAGGGCCGTCTTCGCCTGCCTGCAAATCCTAAGTTCATCTCAGTGCTTCTCTGTGTGGTCCACTGTACGGAGTGCCACAAATTCCATGTTGATGGCAGCCGTGGTGTCGACCTCTGACAGCCACATGTTCCAAGCTACTTCTCCAGAATGAAGAGCACATCATAATTAGCTAGGACCTGCTCATCTACAATGCAAACTTCTGCAGCTCAGAATTTTACAGCCCTCAGCCTCCCCTTGGGGGTGCTGGTTGATGTTCCAAACATGGTGCACCTGAGGCTGGTGGAGTGATGCTGGTCACTGACTATGATTACTGTGAAGCTGTGGTGGTGCTGTAGGGGTGTGGAAGTCATAATATGGCAGATGAGGGGGGGCGTGGTTGAGCAGCCATTCTGTAAGGATGTTCTTTCTACAGCTTCTGCTGAATCTGATACGATCCTCACCAAAGAGGCAGATCCTTTGAATAGTAAACCAAGAAAATAAACTGTTCACACAAGGAATACGTAGAGAACTCAGAAGTGTGTTTTGGAAGGAAACTGACACAGCACCGCAGAGATCAGACCTGTGGATGCAACTCTGATGAGCGCACAAACACTCAATATGGTGGCGGTTGAGGGCATTGAAACTCGGACCGACCCTGCAGCAGCATGGAGGTGCGGAAGATGGGTGGCATAGGCGCTTTGAGGGTGGTCGAAAGTCTCATCTCCACTTCATTGGGATAAGTGGGAGCAGCGGAGAAGGCAGACTGGTGCCGATGGAGGACTGAAGGGAAAGGTAGCACCCTTGACGGCAGCTAAGGAGTGAGCAGCACTGACAAAGAACACACATGAGGGATCAGCCTGAATGCATGTAGCCTGTGGTTGGACACAAGCAGCCCCTGATATCTCGTAAAGCACACTAATACAGGGGTGGCTATGCCTCTTTATCCCAGAAGCCACATGGGGCGCAACAAAAGCTGATAAGTACATAGGCCCCGACTGTTGACTGTCAACTGAAAACAAGACAGAGGCAAGCAGGTGGTGCAGGGGCCGTATTCCTGCAAACTCAAATATAGCGCCCAGTCATCCCGCGGGGTACACTGTGCATTGGAAAGAGCCTGACTCAGTAGAAAGGAAAAAAAAACATGCTAAAGTGCACACTAAACACATGGCATTGCTAGAGTTCACACTTGGGGAGAAGAGCACAGCAGGAGCCTGAAGGTGGTTCTGGCATACACCCAGGAACAATGGGACACCAACATCACCCAAGTGCAAGTTGCAGACAGACAGCAAGAGGTTCACCCATGTCTTCTAAGGTGCTGAAAAGTAGATACAAGCAACCCGCACTCGACACATTGGCAAAAACAGTGAACACAAGTGAAGTTGCAACACTGGCCACCCCATCACAGCAAGGAGCGATGGAACAGAAAGGGGGAACCAACAAGTCCTGGCAGCAATTGCAGCCTTGAAAATCGCAATGGAAACCAAAATGGACACCATCAGCCTAGACATAAACCTGCTGAGGCAATATGTTAGGGCACTGGCCAAAAGAACAGTGACTTTAGAGAAGCAGGTAGCGGAGAATACAGGAGGTTTGGGGTACACCACGAAAGACATTGTGACACTACAACGACAGAAACCTGGAAGGGAAGATGGAGGACGCAGATGGATGAGCCAGGAGGAACAATGTCAGGATTGTTGGGCTCCCGGAGGGTGAAGAAGGGACTAACAACACTAATTTAGTTGCAGGCAATTGGCCCAGGCACCCTCACCCAGGGTTTTAGAGTGGAGCGGACGCACAGGTCTCTGCCCCGGTAACCGCTGCAGGGAGCCCCACCGTGGCCCATTAAAGCCCAGATACTGAATTATAAGGACAGAGAAAGAATGACTATACCCTACAAGTGCAAAATCAGAGAATGCACTTTGCCTTGGTGAAGAGAAGGCTGTGGGAATCTGATCTCAGGTACATGCCTCTGTACCCGGCAAGGCTGAAGGTCATACGCAATGGCCGAGCAGTTTTCTATGACACCCTGGAGGATGCACATAAGTAGATGGACAGCAAAAGCCTGCTGTTGGGGACTGAAAGGGAAGTGAAAGACACTGCAGTGGCATCAGGGGAATACCCCATGAAAGCCAGAAGAGTGAGGTGGTACTGTGCCAGAGCAATAGTAGAAGACAACTAAGTTCTTTTGCAGTTATCTTTGGCTACATTTTCTTGTGGACAGCAGGAATGAAAACAATGTGGACTCCGAGCCAGTAGCACACATTGGGAGTGGACATCACCCATTACGGTTTGTTTCCTCAGATACTAGCGGTTATGTATCCACCCTCTGCATCCCCAGCACCAGCGGACAAGAAAAGCTGGGACTGGAGTGAGAAGCGGGAATGCCTGAGCACCAGGTACTGAGCTGGGCAATTTTTGGGGGTTGGGAGGGATGGGGAGTTGGGGGGAACAGTTGGGGAACAACCTACATAGCCACACAAAGGACCCACAAGGCGAAGTTCAGACCACAGAGGGGCAATGAAGATATCATACATCGCGGGGTAACTTAAGATAGCCACCTGGAATGTGAGGGGGCTCAATAGTTACATTAAATGGAACAGAATGATGACATATTTGCACCAACAAAGGGTAGACATAGTGCTTTTACAGGAAGCGCACCTTAGCAAGAGAAACAAACCACCTTGCTAACAGATGGATGGGGACCACATTGAGATCGTCGTATTCAGTGTATGCCAGAGGAGTATTGATATGGATAGCACTGACGTTACCTTTCTTAGTGCTCAAAACAGTCACAGACAAGGAAGGCGGGATGGTTGTAGTGCATGGTCTGCTGGAACAAAAGGAATTGTGTATAGTTAATAACTATGCCCCAAACCACGATACAGCTGCCTATTTCTGCTCACTATATCCCCAAATTGGCCCCTATAGAAACTACACAGTAGTATGGGTGGAGACTTTAACTGTACATTAGAACCTGTTCTCGACAGATCTGCCATGAAATACACACATCCAGCTGATCCAGTCAAAGCTCTGAACACCTTGCTACGGGCCGTCAACCTCACTGACCTCTGGAGAGCCCTACACCCACAGGCCCAGGGATTCTCACACTACACCGCCTGACAGACCTATTTACCAGACTAGATTATGTACATGGGCAGAAACCTTGGTCGAATTCATGACCATGCACTACAAAGTGCAGGTACTGTCAGACCATGCACCGTTATTTGTCACTTGCCATGTCTTTCCTCCAAGAGCACGCTTCCCGGCGTGGAAGCTTAGAAGTGAATCCCTGAAGGATGTGGCGTTCCGTAAATACATGAGAGTAGGCATGAAGGACTATTTCCAACCTAATATGTGCAGTGTAGCATCAGCCGGGACTTTATGGGAGGCTTTCAAGGTTGTAATCAGGGGGTCACCATAGCCAAGGCAGGCAGCATACAAGCCACGACAGAAGAGGAGTTATCTAGGGCAGAAGCCACGCCAGAAGAAATAAATCAAATAACAGGCATGACCAAGGACCATGCCCACGAGGCTACCCGGTTGCAGCAGGAATTTCTGCAACATTGGGATAGGTTAGGTTCACTGAATTATGCAAAATATGTAGAAAAACAGCATGCGTAGGGGGACAAGCCAAGACGTCTGCTAGCCTGGCTATGCAAGAACAAAGCGAAGCCGGATATGATACGGTCAATTGAGGGAGAAGACGGTGAATGACACAGGAAGGGATAAACAAATGCTTCTTTGAGTATTATAAGGAGCTCTATGCAGAGAAGTCAGAAATACAGCCCCCCACCGATAGACGAAGCCCTGGCACAGATCAATCTCCCGAGTCTGGACTCGGAAGCCGATGCACGGCTAGAGGTGCCCATAATCTCAGAAGAATTAGAAGCCACTATTAGAGGGTTACCAACTGGCAAAATGCCAGGCACAGATGGACTGCCTAGCAAATTCTACAAAGAGTACAGGGCGGACATTGTGCCGCCACTGCTGACTATGCTAAATGAAGCATGGGAAAAGGGGGTCCTCCCGATGACATTAAGGGAGGCCATTATCATACCACTGCTTAAACCAAATAAACCAGAGACAGACTGTGGGTCATACAGGCCACTGTCACTGCTAAACCAAGATGCAAAAAAACACACGCACTACTCGCTAACAGGCTTAAAGACATAGTAGCTGAACTCATGAACCCGGACCAAACCGGATATGTTCCTGGAAGGAATATCACATGGAACTCCATAGATCACACCACATAATGGACTACACCAAGGATAGCACCAATCAATATGCAGTGGCCTCACTAAATGGGGTCACGGCGTTTGACTCGGTTAGGTGGCCATGGTTGCTAGTGACACTAAAAATATTTTACATGGGGCCCACATATATTAGATGGGTACAGCTACTATATATTAGAGAGGTAGCCAGATCTGTAAACAGTGGTAGTTAGAAAAGGGCACAAGACAGGGATACCCATGGCCCACCATGTTGTTTATATTGGCTCTAGAGCCCTTGGCCGTATACCTCTGGGAAGAATACAAGGAGGCGGGTATAAATGCACATGGTAGATGGCACTTGATCTCATTATATGCTAACGACCTGAGCATTAATTTTGGGCATTATGATTAGCAAACAAAAATTGTGCCTGTTCCTATTGGCGGGATACAGTGGGAAACCCGCACACTCACTACCGGTACTCCCGGTGCAGTGGGAAGTGGAAACCTTTAAATATCTACCACAAACCCAAGACTGTACACATACAAAATACACAGAACACGGTATATAGGTTGGTGCAATCCATGGACTTTTGGGTGAGGCTACCCCTCTCACTGATGGGGAGTACCACATTGCTAAAGATGGTGCTCCACCCTAGGCTGCTTCATTATTTCACCAATGTCCTGTATCACATTCCCAAGAGCTTCTTTACTAGGCTAGACACAGTGTGTCGAGGGTTCTTATGGCGTAACACCAGATGCAGAATGGCATTCCAGAAGTTATAGAAAATGCATGACCAAGGGGGTATCAGGTATTCCAATTTTGAGCTGTACTTTATAGCGAGCCAACTGCAGTTCGTCACAGGGTGGTTTTCGGACAAGCCCACTCAACACTCTCCCTTACTGCAACCTGTGTGCACTCCATTCTTCTTGAAAGAAGCAGTATGGATACACACGTCACATTGGTCTAAGCCCCTGCTCTTGCTAACGGTGGGTAAGTCTGTACGGTACAGAGCATACCGCTTGCTAGGGAATACAGCGCCCTCCTCTTCCCAAATCCCACTGCTGGTGTTGAGAGCTGAGGATCCACAAGTTAGGAAACATTTGAGTAAGTATTGGGAGCCCTGAGAGCGAGGGTGGGTGGCAATGATTGGGGACCTGCTACGGTATGGGGAACCAGTGGCTTTGACATACTCACTATTGAAACAGGATTACATAAGGGTCAACACATAGTTCATGCCTCTGTCCTCAAAGCGCTGATTCAGAAATGGCTGGTAAAGGCAGGCTGGCTTGATCAGAACGAAGCTATAGAAACACTGTACAATACTTCAGAGGGTGGTCACACAGTATCAAGAGTGTATGAGCTAATAATCACCCAACAGGTTGATGGGCTGTCGTAGACTGGACGTAGCTGGGAAAGGGATTTAGGAGTTGCGGACAAAGCATGGGAGCAGGCACTAGGATACCATAAAAAAGTATCTAGAAATGTTAAAATACAGCAAGTACAATTATATGTGACCCACAGGGTGTATTTGACCCACCAGAAAATAGTGAGATTCAGTAATTCAAAAGAGCAACGCTGTTTGAAATGTGGCCTGGGAGATGCTGATATGGTACATATGTTTTGGGCCTGCAGACAGATTCTATGTTATTGGGAAGACCTAGCAAAAATGTTAGCCAAGGTAGACATAACACTAGACATACAATCCACCACAGCATGCCTACTCAGTATCTTTTCATGCCCGAAACAGGCGAAACATGTGAGCAAACTGAAACATTTGGCATATGTGCTGGCAAAACATAGGTTAGCAATGAGCTGGAAAGCACACAAAGGCCCGGAGGCACAGCTGCAGTGGAAGGACCTCCAGAAATGGTCTCTCTCGGAAACCTCAGTGTGGCAGGCAGTGGTCTGATTGGTCTTGGGGGATGAAAACATGGTCATAGATGCATGGAGAGTATAGCTTCAAGAACTATTTTCTTCTGCACATATGGGGTCCAGGACAGCAATGGAGGCCACGTCAGCCTCAGCGGAGGAAGATGGTCAAACATAAATGCTTGCATAAAGACTCGGAATGGTCTGAACAACGAATGATGGAGTGAGAACTGTATGGGGAGTAGGCTGTCATGTGGAGGGGGTTTTGAGGGGAGGGCAAGGAAGTAGAAGCAGACAAACATTTGCTCAATGTTATGTACACACATGTGCATGTGCAAGTTATACAAAATGTTAATAAAATACATTAAAAAAAATAATATGCCTGATGAGGTGGTAACAGAGCCACAGAAGAACAAGCTGTGGAGGAATGCCAGGCACTCCAAGGCAGTGGCAGTAGTCAGTAGCCAGTGACACACTACCAGACAGCAGGAGATGATCAGGTGTGGAGAAAAACAAATGTGTGGAGGAGGCAAGATATGGCACAAGGCAGCAGCTAAAGTAAAGGGGAATGGCCATATTCATGTAATTTTCCATGCAACATGAAGCACATCTATATGCCTAACACTGTATATGATGTGCCGTCACTTGCATGCGCTGAGGCAGCGATATTTAGGGGTAAATTGCAGTTTTCCATTTCGTGCGAAGAGTCACTATATTCAGGGGGTACAACGTGGATCCTGCATGGACTACATAAACTTAATGATAGTTAAATGGTACAATGTGGATTTGGTGCCAACGTTTGCGGGTATCCTGCCATATATGATGCTTGCTCCATGGGGTGGAGGGCTCTGCAGAGAGGGAGAGGATGAGGATGGCAAAGAGGGCAAAAGAAGGGTCCACATACTAAATATGGTGGTGGGCATACAGGTGCCCCTGTACCACCAAGGATCACTAGGGTCAAGGGGGGGCAGCCTGAACCAGAGCAGGAATGGGCAGCACCCCATGAAGAGACACAGGACAAGGAGAAGGTGCCACCAAGGAAGAGTCACCTTACAAAATAAGGAGCTGAAAATCCTCACTGATTACATCGACAGACACCGGGTTGTCCTGTTCCCTTGGGCTGGCAGTACCCTTCCTGAAACCCAGCAGTGGAGGGTGTGGCAGGAGGTCACAGACCACATCAATGCCTGTGGTGGGTGACACAGACCAAGGAGAAGCTTAGCAGCAATGTGGCCTTTGCCCTGGCAAATGGAGATGAATCATCACATGTGGATGAGCTGACTCCATTTGAAGAGGTTGCCAGTGGACTCATCAGCAGTGAGCTGGTGGATAGAGTTGGAGTCATGGACACATATGCAGCCTCATCTACAAATTATATTCTGCCATATGTTGTGGTACAGTTGGCTGAGTTTGTTTTCACCCATACCAGTGTACTACAGTTATGCTTCTGCTTCCATGGTCATTTCCATTAAATGTAGTGGATCCCAGAAGGTGGATGCTTGAACTCTGTGTGCAGTTCACATTGATCTCACAGCACACATTACTTTATACAAACTTGTTTCATGATGCAAATGCACGTATATGTGGACAATGGCCTGCTAGACACATGTCATTGGACATGTTCACAGTGACGTCAGAGTTATCCATTCACTGGCCCTTGCATCCAGTGGTCATGGATATCAGACAATGTCAGTGCTAAATTGCATGAGGATGTAATCCAGCCAGGAGTTGCAGTGGTTGAACAATAGATTTTTGAGTGATGTTCATTCCACATTTGGAGTGTCAGTAGTTAAGTGGTCATGCATTGAATGGCTCCCATGTAGAAATGTTTAAGGCTTCCATTTAGCTGTGGGGCAGCATGAAACATTGCTTAATTTTAGCTGTGATTTATCTGTAGAGCCATTTCATTTTCAATTGTGCCCTATAGGTGCAGCATAGCTGTGCAGGGACTGTCCCGAAGACGTAAGAGGACTGTAAAACACACACAAAGAGCCTCATTACAAGTTTGGAGGTAGCCATGGTGCTATTAGCACCATGGCTGCCTCCAGACCGGGCTCCATTACCGAGTTCCTTCAATGAGGAATAACCGGGTCATTCTAACATTGGAGGACCCGGTAATCCCTCCTTGAAGGAACCATTTCCCATTCCTATTTGAGCCCCCATAGAGCTCAATGGGAATGGGGAGGGAGGTAATAAGGGACACATTAGAAATGGCCCGTTATTACCTCCTTCTTCCCCTCGCGGGACCTGGAAAAGATGTCTGGCTTTACCAAACATCTGGTCCTGGTCCCGCAAAGGGAACCTCATAATCGGCGTGCCTGTAATGAAGGGTGCCGGCCCCATAGCGTAATGAAGGGTGCCTTCATTGCAGGAGTGCCACCCTTGTAATGAGGCCCAAAATGTTAAATTGTGGCCTATACCCTAGCTAAAGGACTGCTATTCACACCGTTATCACATCTTTTATATGCACATTAGCCACAGCTTAGTGACACTTTTAAAACATCTGAAATTACAGCTATCCCTTCAGCCTCCCACACATCCTTTACCACAGCTATCCCTTCAGCTTTGAAACAGCTTTCTCAGCAACATCAGGCACAGCTTAGTGGCACTCTCTGATGCATCCTATAGCACAGGTATCCATATAGCTTTGGGATAGCTTTATTGTGTGCTTCCTGTCATGAATCCTATGGATTTCTCACCAAGACTTGCCTAAAGTCTCCTCACAGGTGGCTGTGGAAAGGCAGATGTTTTCTGATCCTGACCTTGTGGGGGAGGGGGTGTTCAGTGGGAGGTAGAGTAGAAAGGGCCTAGGGGAATAAGAGGACTTTGTGGGGTGGGACATTCTTTCCGTATCTATATTTCCGAGGTCTTCATGTAAAATCCTGTTAAAAATACTGGGACTTTCACAGTACCCCTGGGGCAATCTGCAATGTTCTTTCTTTTCCATCCCAGTGTAAATGCTGTCAAATACCATGATTCTGGGTCAAGTGGTACGGAGAAGAAAGCATTCTTCAAATCGACCACTGTGAAGCATGTTTCATGTGTAGGAATGCTGCACAATGTTGATGCTGGATTTGGAACAAGTGGACATTCTTTTTGTATGATCTCATTGAGAGGGTCGAGGTCCTGAATCATCCTCCAAGCCCCTCCTTTGCCTTCTTAATTGGATAAATGCAAGTATTACATGGCGAATTAGAGGGTACTATTATGCCTTGTACTAATAATGCATAGATCGTTTCTTTTATTCCTTCTTCTGCTTCCCGGGACAAGGGGTATTGTTTCACCTGTGGCAGCAGTGCCCCAGGCTTAAGCTGAATCTTCACTGGTGTCACTTCGCGTAATAGTCCCACATCATGCAGACCCATGGTCTATAAGTCTTGTGGTACTTGTTGCATGTCCTCCGTGAAAAACGCTGATGGTTCGCTTACCACTGCCATTTTGGATCATTATAGTACAAGGAATTGCTATTTCCATGATTATTTCTCCATCACTATCTGAATAGGAAAATAGGTCCTCATCTGTCAAATCTCTCAAGGCTATATCAGCATTTATGCACAACACTTTTCTCCACTGACACCCATGCATGTCTATGTCTATGTGTACCAATCACAGCTATCCTCTTTGATGACACTTGAACCCCATGTATGTCTAAAGACACCACTGACACTGGTACTATCTCTGGGTCCACTAAGGGGCAAAACACAAACTCTAATGGCATTCGCCACTCATTCGCCACTCATGCTGTTTTAGCTCAGGCATCACCCGTGCTAAAGCTTTTAATCTTTGAATAAACATATCTGGCTCCACAGGCACACCACACACCTGTGGTGCTGTTGCTTGAGTGTGTATTACCAGCAGAGCACGCATTGCACATATCCCTGGAGCTGAACACACGATACCTCTCACTGTAAACAATATAGTCATGGTAAGCTTACTAAGGAGGTCCCTTCCTAGAAAGTTAATGTGAGAGTCTTCATAATACAATAGGGGTGCTCGGACTGTTTTCCCTCCCACTGTTACATACAATTCTTCTGTGTATGGAACCTCGACCACCGCCCCAGAGAACCCCTGCATCTCAATTTTTTTATTAGAAAGCGGGAACCTGAACTTCTCTGAGGCACGATATTTCTTCTCCCGAATACACCATAAAGATGAATTGTGTGTTCCCTATCTCCGCCCCCACCAGCGGTCCCTCTGCTGCGTTAAGGGTCATTGATAGTACTGGACATGTAAGTGTTCCCTGTGGGCTGTCCTATGCTGAATATCTCGGGTGTTCGTCAGTGTCAAAAACATTTCCTAACACTACAGCTGCTCCTCTGAATGGTGCACCATTTGCAGTAGTGGTTTCCACGGGCAGGGGCCATGTGTTCACGAGATTATGGGTGCTGCTGTGTATTTGGTGGAGGTGCTCGATGTTCACTTATGTACCTGGATCGGGTTGCTCTTCCCTTCTATTCCCGCACAATGGTGATCCATATGGGCTTCCGGGGTGGGGGTGGCCAAACTGCTGTTCATTCGTGTATGTATTCATAGGCCTGGTTTGAAACTCCCTTGACAAATGTCCCCATCTCCCACAGTTCCAGCAATGTCCTTGTCCCCCTCCCCATGGTCCTTGTCCTCCATATCCCCCGTACCCATAGCCACCCCCCTTAGCCCCCTGAACCCACCTCTTCCTTCATGGGCACCCCTTGCTGCCATTGCGGCCCACCATACTGTTCCTCTCCATTCCACTGTTCCTGACCATTACCTTCCCAATTTGCTGCCATTCGTGCTGGGACACTCATCTGCCCTTCCTCCTCCTCCCGTTCGCTCTCTGCTGTGTTATCCACTACCATTGCGGTGACCTTCATGAGTTTTGTTTGAATTCATTTGGCCTCATCCGCTAGCCTTCGCTGTGCTATCTCCTTTTCTTTTTCTTTGATCCTCTTGCAATGGTGTACGATTATGCTCTGAATCTCTGGCCATGCTTTGGTTTCTATCCCAGCTATTTTATCAAGGGCCTTCTGCACTTCTTTTGGAAGCCCTCTTTTTAATATAAAATAGAACAAAGAGACTGATTGATCCCACGACGTGCCCGTCTCCGCCCTCCACATCTCCTGTACCTGGAGGATGAAAGCCATTGCATCCTCTTAATCTCCCATTGTGCATTACAGATTGTAAATCTGGGTTGTCTGGAAAAGTTTCCCTGAGGGCATCCCATATTCTTGCTCTTACTGTATTAAAGGATGTCCCATCATGGCGATCACAATCCAGTGTTATCCCGGGAAAGTCTGCCTTCGCCCACACTCTATCTGCTTGATCCCCAACTGCGGATACTAACAAACTTTTATCATCCCCAACTGCTAACGGCACTCGGACTGTATGTTTTTCAAAGGCATATATCCACTTACTACCGCCCCCCGATAGTGGGGGCAACATTTTCAGTAAGTTTGCTTTGTCCATCTGTGCCCAGGGTATGTAATTTGGCCTTCCTGCCCCTCTATGTGTCAGAGGTAGTGGCAATGTATTCCTCATTTTCCCTGTACTTACCTTCCCTCCTTTCTTTACTAACACTGCCATCCATCCTGTCCTGTTTCTTAATCACCCACGCCATTCTTCCTCCATCCCCCTCCCTATGGGAGATTGCTCCTCCCCTGCCGTAACACCACCAGTTGCACATCCCAACCATCTCTCTTCCTCCTCTTGCTCTTCTATATCGCACCAATATTCTTCTTCCCTGCCTGATGCCATTCCCCCTTCTTCCGCCCCCCTCTCACTACCTGCCATTTTTTCTTCTATTATCCTTGTGGGGGCATCATTTATTCAAAAAGGTATTTCTCCTTTCTTCCACCCTTCCTCTGCTGGCCCTTCTGGTTGCTGGAACATTTGTGTCTGTTCTGCTCTGGGGGTGGGTGGACCCCCTTGTTCGCATATATCTCTCAAACGGGACAGTTCTGTCCGGGCCGTTGTCAACCGTAAATCCAAATCTTGGGTGAATTTCTCAATGTCTATCGTAGAAGTACCTACCTGTCCACTCGTATTTCTGCTTTCATACGGGGTGCTGCTATGATTGTTGGTTTTGGTGCAGAAGGGACGTAGGTTGTGCTACATATACTGGATCACTATACCCTTCCATGGGGAATGGCTTGGGTAAGAGAGGGTATAACCATGTAATCTCTACCTTGTCCCCTTTGCCTTCCACCTGCCCTTCATTGCCAGTTTTTGTCAGGGGAGATGTACTTTGCTCTCCGCCTTTACTTGGAGGCAACTCCTCAAAAAGTCTCCATAAGTCTAATATTTATCTTCTGTTTTGCAATTGTTTACCTTTATACTTTACAAACAAACAGGTGGCTACCATATCTAACATGGTTTTGTCAAACAACCCTGCTTGGGGCCACACCTGGGGCAAACCTTCCCCCTTCAATTCTGTGAACCATTGATCATGGTACTTAACTATCTTGTCTGCATACCCTGGCTGAGTTTTACAAATGTGTGCTAATGGTGTCTCTGAACCCTTCCAGTCAAGTCACTACCTTTCCACTTTTTTTGTCAGATCAATAAACAAATGCAATTTACACTGCTTCAATAATTCACTTATTTTGTATTTTCGCTACACAACACTTTGTTATCCAGCAATTTTACAGTCTATCTCAATTACTAACATGCTACACCAAGATCATCATGTCATTTGCTTTGAGACATTATTCAGTCGTATACATTACAGATGACAGATGAAAACAATACACTTACATAACTAACACCATAAAACATAATACATATAACACTTAACAGGAATCCTCCCTGCCTATCCCCTTTTACCCTTATACTATTTTCCCCTTATCTTTCTGCTCGTTCCCTGTCCACACCCCTTAGTACAATTGAACACCTCCCGCTTCTCCTTTAATCGTTAAGAAGGAAAAAAGAAAAAAAAGAACAGCGTTTCTAAATACTACTCCGAGACTTCCTTTGAGACTCCTACGTTTTTCACTTATACTTATACTTTTATTTCTGTCACCTGTCCTAATGGCCATATGCAAAAAAAAAAAAAGAGTAGAATAAGCCCAAGAATCTGCCATCCTGCTTTATGAGGTCCCTCCTCATATGTACCCTCTCTGGTTGTGTCCCCAAGTACCTCAATCTAATCCCCTATACTACTTTCCTGTTTCTCCCTTTATAACTTTTAGCGTCACTCACACTCGATACTCATTTTCAGTCTTGATCCCAGACCCTCCGGACCCGGTCAGTCAAGGCGTCACCCTGCACTCGACCACCCCCGGCTCCAGCGAGTGGTACGGTGGGTTTTGTAAAGTGGGATCCCGTACCCTCTCGCCCTATTGCGTGCACACGTCTAAGTGTACCGGATGCCATTGGCGGGCAGCTCTTGAGGGGGCGCGCCCTGGTCTCCGCTATGGCCGGGGACGCCTCGTGCCAAAAAGAACAAAGTGGACACAAATGCTATCATGTCGAGGTCACCAATGAAAGTGAGTGTCCCCAAAAATGCATATAACTCCCAACTGAGAGTCAAGAATGGACACACCCAGGAGGGAATGAGACCGAGACCAAGTGCGGGTGAAGATAAAAAGTTAAGTTTATCCAAAACAAAAATAGGGCAAGCAGAGGACTCTGCAAACTCCGAGAGCGCTCTGACCATACTCAGAAAAATTAAATGTATATCACAAAATCACATCATCGGTGATGCGGACGGCATAGGGGGTACAGAAATATGTTGATTGGACAAGGGAAAGGTGCTGTATCCATTCTTTAGCGGTGGTTCTTCTGGATTGGCTGGGATGGAACCGGTTACTTCATAGAACACGTGGGTCATCTGGGCTCATCTGGGTTGGGTGCAGGGGTCAGGCGTTGTCCGGTACATGAGGTTATAAACTATCTACAGTTCTTGCCCTTGTGGCCTCACAGGCCTAAACAATATACATGCTTTATAACACCTAAGTGTTATACTACTAGATATTTTGACCTGTATCATAAAAAGTGAGATGTCACAGATCTATGGGTTACACTAAATCATGCATTCATCCATCATACATTGCTTTAGATCTCTTACATAGAATGGTTTATTGTTTGTTAACACAAATGATAATATATTGCCAAGGAAGGGGGTTAATCTAAGGTGAGCTAGGTTGATATACAGATAGTGGATGCAAACACCTGGCACTTAAAGTGACAGTGGGGTGAGAGAATACCGGGCCTTCAAACGTACACCTCCTTCAACTTGGGGGTTATGGGTCTGGCTTTCCCATTGAAAAAATAGGGGAAGGGTGCCTAGCTCAGTACCAGGGTAAAGGGGTTGCATTCATTCCATCAAGTTACAAATACATGTGTGGGTCTTGTGCTTTACTACCATCCTGATAGATGGAGGGGTGGGGGCGGTGTGCGCTTCATGAACGACTCTGTGGATGGAAGGGAGGGGTGACCCTGCAGCTCGCTGTATTGGACTCTGTTCTGAATATCATACTTATTTCTTAACCATTCAAACTGGGGTTTCGAAACATATTGACCTTCATTGTATTTATAACATTTATAACAATTGATTATGCAGTAAACAATATCTTTTTTGGATACACTGTTAGCGTCATTCCACAAGGGTCTTATACATATGTACATCAGTGCATGTACATCAGTTCCATAGCTAATACCATCTGCATCCTTTTATACAATCTACCGTCATCTGCTTTCATTAGACACAATACACGATATACCAGCTGGTAATTGAGTGAGTGGGCTTCAGTAGTTTGATTCATAACATGTACATCCATTACATTATGCAAAGGCAGCTTAGAATAGGGAGTCACAAGGCTTAAGTCTTACACCTTAGATATATGAACAGTAATGTTGTGCGTGTTACAATCTATTCAGATGGGTTGTTAGCTGAACACGTTGTTGTATTTCATGGACAGTCCCCGGTATTTCATCTTACAAAAGGAATTTTCAACTTCACAGTGAGAATGGGCGCTGGGGGTGAGGCAGGGTGGCACGTAACAGGAGGTCTTTATCAACAAACATGCAAGATTAAAGGCTCTGTGGGTCGTATGGTTTATGGTCAGGGTCTGCATGTTGGGAGGCAGATTTGTAGAGACAAATGTTTCGCGGGTCAGTGGGATATGGCGGAAAGTAAAAGATACAGTGTAAAGTTTGTTTCATTTGTGCGCCTAGTCTCCCATGAGAACCGATGGCTGTAGAGGCGACAGAGGGCAGGAAGTGGGGGGAGTTGCTGGTTCATTGTGCGCGGCTCAAGGGGAGAGCTGCAGGCCTGCAGGCTAACTCTGGTGCAGGGCCTGTCTCGAGCAAATACGAAATGGAATCAGTGGTCACACAAGATGGGGTCGGTAGTTGGTTGTCCTCAGCTTTTATATATAATCGTTATAATTGTTACACTCATGGGTGCTGTATTCAAGGGTCATATAGGGTTGCAATGGAAGGGAACGGAGGGCCCATTCGACCCTTTCTTCCCATACACAGAGCAGGCCTCTCTAAGCATCTTAATGATAGTGAGTACCTTGAATTCGTAGATCTATATGATATTGTAGTATTCCAAGAGATGTGGGCCATGTAGGAGGTAGTCATTCAGGATTATAAAATTTGCCATATAAAATCTAGAAAAGGCCCAAAAGCACGACCTTATGGAGGGCTGGAGTTCGGTCTCAAGGCCATAATTAACTGGGAAGCTAAACAATTGAACACAGGGTCCGATGATCTGCTATTGGTGGGATTATCCTTACCCGATAGGGAATCAGCTTTGTTGTTTAATGTTTAAAACATGCTGAATATTACTACCATCAGCAATGCTTTGTTGGCTCTGTGTGATGGAGTAGACAGACTGGGGACATCCAGTAAGGGACCAAGATTTACTATGGCCCTTGGAGACTTTAACAGCTCTTTGGAAATCCCTAGGTCACTCCAAAGCCTGTGGGTCGACGACGATGAGGCCGGGCTATACCTGAGGTAAGGGTGAATACTCATGGGAGAACTCACCCAAAGACCCTCAGGGTGGTAAGAGGGCTTCACAGTGTTGTCCTGAGGTGTTGTTTAGAATAGATTATCCTCTGGTTTGGGGTAAAGACTGGAATAGGGTTGTGGGCTTTGAGGTTTTGGATTGATGGGAGAGCGATCACAAGCCGATTATGCTCTCCCTCTCAAATTTTGTTGAGGGACCATCTATGGTGATGGATTGAGCAACTGACATGGGAGTTTATGGCCATGCTCGACGCCCGATCAAATGGACAAATATCAACCTGGACATTTTGGGCCAACATTGAAAGATAAAATATTGTGCCAAATCGAAATAATCTGTAACCCGAATACAGGCATGAAAGATATATGTTTGAATTATGTATTACTGCAGTGGTATTTGGGCTTCATTCTATCTGCCCCAGTAAAATGACACAGTGTAGGGGCCAACAAGGGGATGGCCTGGCTTGACAAGGAGTGCCTTGAAGGGAAAAGGGCCCAGATTGTGTATATGAGAGGGGAAGTCCAGCAGAGCAGGGGCCGCCTCCATCTTACGAGAAGAGTTTCTCATAGCTACTAAAAAGACCTAATATATGCAAGAAAGGTGGTCAATTATCCAGGAGCATCCAGAGGTTAAGGATATTGTGGGCTTCTGGAGGCTGATCACCGATTCTGATTTAAAAGGCGATGTCGCAAGACCGGATTGTATAAACCCGACCAGGTGGTGTAACCACGTTGAGACCCTGTATAGTGACTCACCTAGACCAGACCAACTGATTTTGCAGAGAGCTCCCTGCCTTGTCTCATTGTTGGCTATAGAGCCCATAAGCCAGTTAAATTTCTCAATTGAAGAAGTAGCAAGGGCGATATGAGTTCAGAAAGGGGGAAAAAAAACAGGTTAGGATAGGGTTCCAGTAGATTTGTATAAGAGTGAAACAGCAGTTTGGGCACCCATGTTTATGAGAGTATTTAATGCAATCATGTTCCAGTGCCAGGTCCCAGAGACTTTGACAACAGCAGTAGTTGTCCCTAGTTTTAAGAAAGGGGACAGGGCTGAACCCAGTAACTACTGACCCATATCGCTGCTGTATGCAACAGGAAAAACTTTTGCCAAGGTAATCCATCAGCACCTAGCAGCTTGGGTCCAGGAAACTAATCTAATCAGCTTAGTCATCTCCAGGTGGGGTTCCAAGTCGGGAAAAGCACTGTTGATCAAAGCTTTAGGTTCCACTCAATAATCCAGGAACATCAAAGGATATTAAAGACCAACTTGTGTAGGGTTTCTGTGGACCTAAAGGCAGCATTTGACAGTGTTCCCAGAGAAACACTCTGGGCAGACCTGAGAGCTAAAAACATGTAAAAAAATGGCTATGCCGGAACCAACTTCTGTGTGAAAATAATAGGGCAACAGTTAGATGGGGTGAAGAAACAGACCAAATTCAGGTGGCTAGAGGGGTTTACTGGGGATGCATTCTAGCACACATCTTATTCTGCCTATACAGAAATTCTATAATGTAGAGACTCCAGGAGGAAAACACAGACCCCTCGAGAATGGGTACTGAATGTATACCAGTCTCTATTGTTCATGTATGATGCTGTCTTTTTGTCTACTTCCCTGATGGACTTGCGGCGTGCCTTAAGCACATTTGAAAGTGAGTGTGCTAAACTAGGTCTTGAAATTAACGCCTCTAAAAATAAGGTGATGATTTTCTCCATAAATACCGCAAGGTCAAAGTCTCTAAACCTGTTGTGAAATGTCAGCATCCTCTTTTCGAAGAGGGGTTTGTGGGGAGAGACTCAATCAGGTTCCAGCCAAGACAGCGGCTGTTTATGGGGCAGAGGTCTGAGGCTATGCAGATGCATCAGCGATGTGAACAACAGAAAACAAATTACTGAAACCCATCCTGCTGCTTCCACAAAGTACTCCAACTAGAAACTCTCGCATGGAATGTAATCTCCCACCAAGTGATGAGGAACTAGCAATTAGACCTTTTTTTATTGGGTTAGGATTTGGGGCAGCCGCAAACTTGAGGAATACCGCCAGACCCTGGAGCATGTGTTATCCTTTAGGGGTTGGCAGAAGATTCCTTGGCAGGTGCACGTCAAACATTGGCTGACCCACATGGGTCTCTCTGTCAATTGCCTAAATCCATGCCATATGGAGCACAATGCTAAAAATAGAGTGAAGGGTGCATTCAAAGGATATGAGGAGCCAAGAGCTAGAACCCGCACTCCTGACCTGGGAACATGCCCGGCATAACTTGCCGTAAAAGAATCCCTGGGTTCTTTAATGATTTGAACATCCTCAAACCAGCATTTGCTCGGATGCTGCATATGAGGCTATGCCTGGGATCCCTGCCATTACGCAGTATATCTAAAAAGTGGACGGGGCAAGCAAATCAGTTGTTTCCACTGTGCGAATATGGGGTGGAAACAATGGTGCATTTTTTTATTATTTTGTGATACATTGAAATAACTTAGCATTGTATTTGATACCCTTGTTCAGATTGCATGGTGTTCGCAAAGTTAGTGAAGCCATCCATCTATGTATGGTTTACGTTGACCTGACCGTGGCTCATTCTGTGTCTAAATATATTCATAGAGCCTGGTTAAAGAGGATCAATGTCCTGGCATGTACACAGTGAAGGTTGAGAATTGAATTCACACCTATATGCAAAATTGTAGCCCTTTTAAAGGGGGCCATTGATCTGGTCTACTGAGACCACTAGTTAATACATTGTTGGGGTGTTTCGTGAGTTGTTTTTGTTATGCTGTGATGTTAACCAATATGGCTTATGTCAAATGAAGGTTATTTTGACTGACTGATAATCTGGAAGACTAGCTCGTGTTACCACAGACCATATTAGCCACCAGAACTGTAGACATCATATTTCCTTTAGCTTTCTGCGATGAAGCACACTACTACATCTAGTCCTGTGGTAATAACAGTCCATAGTGTGCCTTACATATTATTTACAGAAAAAACATCTGCTAGGTCCTGCATGCCATCAAAATATTTAATTTAACCATCCATTCGCCCTGTGATTTTTGTTTGGAAATTAACTGCTTCCCCCACTTCTGATTAATGCCCAATATTGACACTTTAGTTTATAAATCTAGAACCCCATGTATGGTATCCACCTGCACCGCAAATGAAATTTAAGCAGCATGCTGTTTCAGATGTTCTCCACTTCATGTCCCTCTACATTTTGACCATGTGGTCTGGTAGGGAAGTGGAGAAGCAACTTTTAAGTCCCTTCTTTAATCAGGGTTCCTGAGTCTTTATGCTGTGACTTGAGGAAGTTGATTGTTTTAGCAAGTGGCTTAGAAGCACACATGAAAACAAGGACCGAATGTTACAGTGAGATATTGTTATAGAGCACGTTATGTGCACTACGCATCTCCAGGAAACAACATTAATATTTGATAATCAGCACATCTTACTCTTGTATGAGCAAAAGGTAATACCCATGTTGATATATGGTGCTGAATCAAAACTTTATTATGGTGATCAAATGATGGCATGCAGAGTTAAATGGTGGATGTGCTCTTTCTTTCGTAAATGTTTTCTGGGACTAGAAAACAACAATATGTTGAGTACGGTCGCACATTATCTGTCTTCGTCTACTCAGGACTTTCCGCGCACATGGCGCAATTATGTACTGGAAATTTTGGCCGAGGCTGACATAACTATTTTACTCCTTGTTGAAAACCCAGTTCGTGCCAAGAAAAAGTATTATCAGTGGGCATGGATATCAAATCGTGAAACATGTCTGAAATACAAAGATTTTAACAGCAGCATATTTGGACACAAGCAATTGGGCCAAGCTGCCTATTACATGATGAAATGTCCCTCAGCAGATATAAGAAACAGATATCTCCAATTTAGAATGAATTTGTGGTTAACTAGGGAAGTCCTTGTCAGACGCCACATTATTCCAGTCGAAATGAGTCATTGTCGATATTGTGGCTTGGTCTGTGAAACTTTTCAACACTTGATTGTCTCTTTTAATAGCTTACATGTACAGAGATTTACATTTTTTTCCAACTTGTTGAATTTACATAGTGAGCAAGATGAAACTCAAATTTGGAAACTAATATGTGTGGACACGAGATTTTCAATGATAAAAGCGATTGTTCACTTTCTTGATGCAACCATTTCTGTAGCAGTTAAAATATAATTGTGAATCATCATTGTGTAGAGTCAAGTATGCTTTTTATTTATTCTTATTTTATTTATTTATTTTATTGTTAATTATTTTAAAACAAGTTATGCAATTATTAGTTTTTGAAAAGTTGATTCATTCAGCTAGATCAAATTAAAAAAAAAATAAAAACAAATATTTTATAATCAGGAGCTAAAAGCATTTCCTAGGTATCCAAAATTAACTAGTGACCAGGAGTTACCACTGTGCAACAAGGAGCTACTACACAGCGTACTGGAAATCTAACTCACACATAAAATGTAGTCCGATTATGTTGTCCATTATTTATGATCCATGTTCCTTTAAATGCCCTAATTTGTATTATAGATTGCCCTAAACAGAGTTAAATTCACATTGGTGTGTTTGTTCGGCATCAGTTGGCCTGGGGAGCCAAAGGTAGCTCCTGGAAGCTGTTGGTGTAAAAATTGCCAGGCTCTTCTAGGCTACAAGCTTGAGCTAAATAGCCCCCAGCTCCCTTCAATTTCAAACCCTGCATCTCCATCACCTTTGCAGTGTCAACTCCATACAGGCTTTGATTATGAAACCACCATCTTAGAATCCCTTCATTGCAACAGCAATGGTGCAACCAAGGGGAAATCCAGGCATTTCAATCTAGGCAGCAAAATACTGCTCCCTGACTTCTTAATATCTCCATCAAACAGGCAGCCTTTGTGGAAAGCAACAGCTCTTCATTTGCATTGAAGAAGACACAGTTTGGCCATAATGGTTTCATAAGGACATAATGTCCTTGACTGCTGTTTCCCTCTCCAGCATTACCCAGTAATGTACTTGGGTGGAGGGCTGTGCCAGCTGATACAGATCTATCAGCGCAAGGTAACAAAGAGAGAACCACTACCAAATGCATCAGTGCTATTAGGTGACAGGACGGGATGGCCAGCCATCCAGGTAATTAGGACTATAGGCACCCTGGCAAAAAGGGGTAGGAAGGGCAAAATCACACACAGAGAGCCCAAACTATCCCCCAACAAGCCAACAAAACAAAACGGTCACTATCAGAAGAAGGAACAGATACTTTCTGCTCATAGCTGTAGTTGGTCTACAGTGAAAAGGACACTGACATGTCAAGTAATTTTATTTGTTTTTATTTTTCCTTTATTAGTGTTTGTTGGACAGAGGAGAGCAGCAGATCTACTGGTGAGTTTGTAAACTTCCCTTAGACTGCTTGTAAAACTGGATTTCACCTGTGTTTGATGTCTGTGTTCCGAGCTGCCTGATTGGCTTCTGCACCCACTTCAGGTGCAACTTGATGATATTGTGGATACTGTCTTCAATGCAATATTCAAATTGATTAATTAAAGCCTGAATGCATCATTTCATGATACATAGCAGAAGCTTTAGGTAAGAATGACAGCGTTATAATGTAAGTCAGTCGATCCACTAGATCCTAACACATCTCTAATGTCAGAATGCAGCTACACATCTATTAATGACAAGAGAAGGAAACCACCCAGTTATTCAGGAACCACCCGAGATGGAGGTATCTTCAAAATAACAACAATGTAAGCAAAGGGTATAATCAGCAGTCAAAGAAAGAAGAATCACTATCTTTGGAACAGACAACTAAGAAGCTCAGTATGCAAAGCCAACGCTTAGGCTGAGAAGGGGCTGACTTATTGCAATTGAACAGAGAAATCAGTAGCCATACAAGAGCACTACTTAGTAATGAAGATTAAACATTACATTCAAAATTGGTCACAGAAATGTCTTCAAAATCCTGCTAGACCTGCAAGTAGAGTAACTTATTTTACCAACTTGACCTAATCAAAATGAACTCAACCCATGGTGACAGGTGATTTTACCAGTGCTTTCTCTAAAACGGTATATGTCACCATAAGCCGACTTTATGTTGGCGCAATGCTCCCACAGGCCAATCATGCACAGTGAAGCGTTTATTTGGCATTTATTGAAAATACTGTTTGCAGTAAATGTCAAATTAAAGTTTTAAACATCACAGAATTATTCTCGCCATCAAGGTCTAGCACCTTCCAAATGGTACGTGACCTTTATAAAAATAAAAGTATGAAATGCTGAGTAGATTTTGCTAGGCCTTAATGGGCTTGGACAGTAGGCCGGAATAGAGGACGGGTTAGGACCTACCACTAAAGAATCTAGTGTTACTATCAACCACCCCTTTGGGGCTAAGACACAATATGCAATTATTTGTTGGAAAAAGTAAGGAACTGTCTATGGTCCTTAACTCTGAGAAAACTAAAAAGATGGTACTTGGCCAAAAGTCTTGTAAGACATTTAAATTGAAGATTGTAAATGGGGGCTGTGCTCGGAACAAGTGCGCTCATACAACAACCTGGGCATCAGGTTCTCTGAGGATCTTACTTGGTCATCTCACCACCTAAACGGCTGTGGTGATTCTAGAGAACCATAGTGGAGGAGTTTGCAGTTTCTATCATAAATGTGGCAGGGGTGAAGTTTCACCAGCTATTAAATTGTATCAAGCTCAAGGATGGGCGGCAACCTTGTATGGGGCTGAGTTCTGAGGTTGCTGTTCTAGTGCAGTTGACAACACATTCTTAAGAGCACTTCCTATGCAACCCAGAGGAGCACCAATGGCGAGCCTATGGGGGGAAAGCGGTAAAATACCAATATCTGCTTTACTGGCGAGTACACCTTTGCTATACTGGGCTAGAATATGGCGTGCACCTGAGCTGGGTAAATATAGAAATGCATTAATTTGCCTGTTGAATGCACCGGGATGGGGCACCCTGCCCTGGCTCAGGCATACCCATAATGGTCTAGCAGGTTTGGACATGGCTATATGCTGGTCAAGCCCTGCCGTCTGACCTCAGGTGTAAAGGAGCTGGTCAAAAAACGGTGCCCCAAAACAACCATTAATAGTCTGAAAGGGCATGCATTAAACTGATCCCTGGCCCCTTGTATATGGAGTTAAAACCTAATGTGGGCTTTGAACCTTATTTAGATGATATTGGCCCTGGATATGCACGAGCCTTATATATCCAGTTGTGTAATAATAATTCACTGAAACTGGCCACATTTATAGCGAAATGGTCACATTTTAAGGACTATCAATGTAAGGTCTGTGGATTCCCTCAAGAAACGACAATGCATGTTGTATTTTGTTCAGGTTACAAGGATTTGAGGGAACGCTATTTGCTGCCACTCTTTAGGTCAAGGGATGTTAGACTGCCAATTGCAGCTGTACTTTTTTGTAAAACTACAAATGATTTGAATGCAGTCTATTTTAACTCGAAGATTGTTTTTAGAGCTTGGCTAAGAAGATCAAGCACTTTTAGATTGCTGTGTTAAAATCAAAACATTTAGGCCCTGATTCATGGAATTATTTGCGTGTAAAACGGGGATTTGCGTGCCATTCTGCCTGCAAATCCCTGTTTAACGAATGGGGATATGAGTGCAGAATGGCACGCAAATCCCCGTTGTATACACAAATAATTCAATGAATCAGGGCCTTAATTTGTTGAATGAAATAATGAATGCTGGGTCTGGTTTTAATGTACAGGATAGGACATGGTTGAACTTTGTATTGTTTGATACCTTTATGTGCAACATGTATTGTGCTTCTGCTTTTATGGTATTATAGCCGAATAAAGTTATTTTCAATATAAAAGAATGAGAAAACTGCACAGGCCATGACTTTGCAATTACCGACGGCGGTGTAGTGCAATCATAAACCGTCAGAGAGGCCAGGATAACAATCTCATAACCTGTCACCCATCCTTCTCCAAACTCACCGCCTTTCTCTCTAATCTTCCTGCAGTCATCACTCACAAACAGCTCAATTGATACCACTGTCGTACCTGACCATCATTCTCTCACAGCACGCCTGCCTTACTGGTCTTGTAGTCCACCCCACCCGAGCACCTTCCATCCGCTTGTGAAGTGGCTTGGTTCTCATAGCCCAACCTACTCCATTATGAAGTTCCTCCATTCTCCCATTGGTCTTCCAAATCATACTCTGCTTGGCCAATCTCTGAGGGTTGGGACTTTTCTGGTTGTATTTTGTATTCTTACACCGTTTCTCCTTGTTTTATACTCACTGCTTGGGAAGTGTTCATCAATAATATTGAGCATGTTACTTGAACCAACTTACCACTTTTTCATTTGCTTGTGACAACTCACTCACTAAAGAGGGATATGTACTGGTTGCTGTAAAAAAAAGATGTCTACTGCGACTGCAGAACTGGAAGCTTGCATGAGACAAAATTACTCCATAAACTATTCAATTTGTAACAAATGACCCCCTCGCTGATCCAGTACCTCTCACTAATCTATGGAGCCCCATTTTTCCTATCCTGAACCCAAAAACCACTTGCCAACACCTTAGCTAATTTAGCATTGCAGATAACTAAGATCTTGTAGAAACTAGAAGCAGTATATATTAGAGTGCCAGAGGTAGCGGCCCTGTAGTTATGGTTAAGTTGCTCAACTCATAGGAAGAACACTTTTTGGGTGGCTTGTAACTTTGCTCCCTCTAGACTAATCCTTACCAAAAAAAGTATATGGCCCCCTCTGATTTTTTTTACAAGTTTGATGAGGTTTCATCAAGGGGAGGGGGGCAAGTTTTAAGGGGTCCCAATTCTTTTTTCCATAGACGCAATGGAAAAATGGTTTTTCTCACGTCTACAGCCTAAACCGCTGGACGGATTTTCACCAAATTGGTGGCAGGAGTGGTGATGCTTTTGTAAATTTGTTGTAAATATCTTGAGTAGTTTTTTTTAAAACAGCCCAAAAGTAGGTAAAAGATAAATTGTGATATCTGGGTCCGGTACCCTGTTCGGTCCGCGGACAGGACTCTGATTGGTTCTGGAGGTGACATGAGGTTGGCGAACATCAGGCTTGCCTGCTGATTGGATGGTACAAAGTGTGAAATGCGTCAGATTTTTCGAAATGCCTGCCATGTTGGATTCGCGGACATCCGCCGTAAAAACATTGCAGTAAAAACCTATTATAAAAACAACATTGCACACGTCCAACTCATCAAACAATCTCTGGGAGGTGGGGGGGTGGGTAGGATGGGATGGGATATGGCCGTAAGAAGCCAAACAATTGGTGTTTTTCATCCCCGAAGTCCGCAAACACTTCAGATGTTCGGAGGCATTCCTACCCATTTCTGCAATACTAGGTTGGTGAAAAGCAGTTTTTGGATGGCTTATAACTTTGGCGCCACTGAATGAAACTGCATGCAATTCTGGAATTGTATCCTAGACCTGATTCTGAATGTTTTTCGAAAGTGTGGAGCTGCTTTGTCAAGAAGGAACGAAATTAGAGTGGGGGTCCCAATATTATAAAGGCTTATAAATGTGGTGCCATTTGACAAATCTGTTGCAAAACGATTTTAAATCTAGAAAAAAATGTTCTTGCAAAGTTTGGTGGGATGTTGTCAAGTGGGGGCTAAGTTATATGACTATTGTATGTACATACATTTTGACACTTTTGAAAAATAAAACATGGGTGGATTTCAAGCAAACTCATGTAAGGAGCATTGGCAAGGACCTAAAAGCATGGTTTTGCAAATGTGCCAGTGTTCAGTTTTTTTGACAAGTGTCATAATGTAGGTACAAAAAATAGTGATATACCTTTGGTGACTGAGGTATAGCCTGTGGCCATGGGCAGTGGCCAGAGTGTCTGGGTCATGGCATAAGGTCATGACCTAGACAATCGGGCTACTGGCCAATTACCGTGAGGGACGACAAATGGGGTTAATGTGGCCATGTCCATCTGGGATCGGTTATGTGGCAAAGTTATTCAAAAGTGGGATAGGTTTGAAAGGGGAAAAAAAGCCCTGCCTTCTCTTCCAATGGTGGCCATCTTTTTTTAGCACCCCAGGTTCCCGGCTTTGGGAAACAAGGATGCTAATGTACTTCATCCCCCATTGCAGGGGCTGGAATGGGGGATAACGGTCCGGACCCCTATTTATTTATGTATTTATTTATGTATAATCCGCCGAAGTCTGCAGGCATCACAATGCACACAGACACACTTCGCTTGGGCCGATAACTTGGGCTGCTGTGCCGGTATCCCCCGTTCCATCCCCTGGAACGGGGGATGAATGCCATATTATCCCATTAGCATAACACAAAATGTTAATGGAAATGTTGGAAAATCTTACTGAGTCTATGTACTTTGCAGAGAAATGAAGGAACCATCATTTTGTTGTTTTATATGTATTTTTTTTGCATGAGCGTTTAGAAGGTAAGGTGGGGTGGTAAGAGGCACCAAGCAGTAATATGGAGGGGCAGGTGGACAGGGGAAGATGTTGCACCTGTGTTACTTCTAAGGTAGGGGGCAGTGCTTCTCGTGTTCCTTGATTAGATCTTCAAAAGCACTTAGAAACGCACCCCCCCGAAGAGCGGTGTGTTGCAGTATATATAGTGGATGTTGTCTTCGAAAGATATGGATCAAAAGCCTCTTTTATTGCTTGCAAGGTAGCTGGTGGGATTTTGTGTCCCACAGAAATAAACTTTGTGGTTACAGTATTGGTTGAGGAAGATGATGTGGGGGAAGACAGCCTACTACTTGCTAAGAAAGGAACATTTCTTAGAGCATTGCAGTGGTTGGATTTGGTGTGGAGGTGCATGGATGTGGTCCCATGGGAGTAATGTCCAGGTAGTCTGCGACTTAGTACAAAGTTGCACTCAGTGCATTTCACTTTTGTAGCTTTAGCCTTTGGTACATTTACAACAGTGGTAAATAACTCCCACTCCCATGATTCTCTGTGGGTGCTAAAGGTAGGCACTTCCTCTACCTCATCTTCTTGGTCCTCTTCATTGTCTTTGGAAGAACTGCACTTTTTCTGTTGTGTAGGTCCTCCAGCTGGTGGTGGTGGTGGCGGCTCTTAGGGAGGAGGTATGGCAATAGCTGATGCGATTTTTAAGATAAATAGCAGTTTTTCTATGTTTCTACCAAGTATCTGCTTAGATTGTTAATGCATAATGAGTAAGAACAGGTGTAAGAGCTGTGCAAGGGTACATTTTGAGCTTGAAAGTTCCTAGATTAGTAGAAGATGCAGTTCAATGACATTTGTGATGTCATCTTTGATGTCCTGGCTGTTAGTCTTTAGCAGTGCACAGTGGTGGTGCGAGATATGGTTGCTTAGCTTACCAACTGGCGGATTTCTGAGGTTTTTCAGTTTTACTTGTAACAATAATGTCCCTTTAAAAGTTTTTTTCATTGAATTTCATAGGTTTTCATTAGTGCAACTTAACCATAATGTCCCTTTAACAACGTTTTTTCAGTTTATATATATATATATATATATACATATATATATATATACATATATATATCAACTTCAACAAAAGAATCAAGTTTGTGATGGATTAGGCAGTGCAGTTTTTCATTGTCTTTTCTTGTTTTCTCCTGTTAGCATTAAAGTGGTGTTAGAGGAGAAAGACTTGGCCAAGGCACTCAAAATGACCAAAAGAAGACAGAGGCAGCTGGGCCCAGGACAGCCACCTGCTATGCAGCTGTCTTGGAGGGAGGGAGTTACCGGCCCTCGAACAATGGATCAAAGAAGAGATCTGACCTTCTGAGTTTTGGTCATGCCAGTTGGCAGTGTCCTCCCGTCTGACCTGAATACACATCTTCCCTCAGCAGAGCTGACTCACAGGGGCTGACACATGTGGAATACCAAAATGGGTTGTGGTGGCCACGATCATAAGTAACACCATGCACTATGACTAAACTGAGGCAGAGTTTATTCTTAGAGATTACCCTGCCACCAACATGGGGTACTCATGATCATCTTAGTTTGGGTACAGGGGACATAATTTAATTGCCACCGCTGTGCCACAGTGACTATGCTCTCATTGCAGTGGTCAAGTGGGCATCTTGTGGCCTTTGAGCCCACCCTGTGCGATGAGTAAAGTGGGTGCTGCGTGTCAGGCTACTGATGTAGCAGGGCTAAAGCACACTATGCTTTTGGCATGGAGATGCGACAAAGGGTGATCGGGTTAGCAGATTGCCCCTTTGGAGAATAATCACCCACATCATTTAACGTATTAATACAAATCAAAAAAGCTAGGGCATTACACCCGAGCCAGATGGCAATTCCTCACACCATGAGCTCCTCAATATGCACAATGATTGAACCAACAAGACACCTTCAAATGAAACATGCATCCTTCACAAAATTTCAGTGACTGTCATTCTACCTAATAAAATAGATAACACAGCAATTGTTACTCACCGCTAAGAAAGCAACACTAACTGAACCACTCTCCAATAGAAGTGAGACCACCTTCAGCAATTCTCCCTAATATCCATGTCATATGTCAAGATAAAGCTTTCCTGAGTCCAAGCAGATCCGTACGCCATCAGCTTCCTGGAAAACAAGCACACACCCTGTGTTTGATCCTCAAAGCTCTTATAACAAAAGGATGGGTATCCCCTTCATCGTGGATCTGGGGAACATATTAGATCAAGAAACCAAGGGAGATAGTCACACAGGAAAGTAAAAATGTCAATTTAGAATGTAAATACAACTGACTCAGGTAGGTGGTAAAAGGGGATAAGTTTGGTCAGTAGTACAAATCATATATTCATATTTTATTAAGATAGTTAACACAGTTATATAAAAATTGACAAAGTATTAATACGGGACGAGTCTTGAGCCCACACACATCGGAATGCTTCAAACCATTTCGTAGCCACGTACTTTTGCTGCCGTTAATTTAACAGGTTTGACCGTGGATTATTTACCATGGGCTTTCCACACAATGGAATATTGACTTTCTACCATCGAATCCGATTGGCAGCCTCAATGGTTGGGCATCCATACAAGAATATGATGCTTTTCTAATACACTAATGGAGATACATCTTTCCATTATATGTCCGTTGTCGTGGTGGTTGTATGCAGCTCTTGTTGTTCACACCGCAACTGGATTCAACAAGAATAGGTGGTTTAAAAATAACTCAAGACGAAAGTCAAAATGAATATTTCAACAAGAGCAAGCCTAGATATGAGTCGAACTTTATATATGTTCTTGTACTTTGATGGTTGAACATTGGTTTGCAGTGTTTGTGTCCTGAGCAAGACGAATATCAGTTCCCCCCATTTTTGGATAAAGCTAGATATAAGCACTCATCGAAACTACAGAAAACAAGATATTTTGGGACATACATTATATAAGCATGCAAGATACTTGTAGTCGACATTCAGCACTTTTTCTGATGGCATTTATGCAGTTTTTGCACGTCATGATACTTTGCATTTTTGCCATCAGCATCTATGCAATTGAGACATTATTGAACTTACAACATGAGAGAAATATAGCCATAAGCCCTATAAAAAATAGATATAATATGGGTGTTTGTCCAGTTATGATAAAGGTAATTCAGCACACATTTCTATAGGGTTATTTTCATATAAAAAAAACTCTCTCTATATACAGATTATACATTGTTATTTCATGCAGTAGCACATTGAAATGTTTTTTAGAACATTCCTACCTATGTATACATTTTATGATTAATACTTTGTCAATTTGTATATAACTATGTTTACTATCTTAATAAGATATGAATATATATTTTTACAAATGACCGAGCTTATCCCCTTTTTCCACCTACCTGAGTCGATTGTATTAACATTCTAAACTGAAAAAAAAAATGTCCTGTGTGACTATCTCCCTTGGTTTCTTGTTCCTCAAAGCTCTTCACAATGAACCTTTCATCAGAGCTGCAGTACTAGTAGAACTCACCATTAAGCTCCTTCTGAAAAAGGGTAATTCAGTAAATGAACAGCAATACAGACTCACTGACATGTGCTGGGATATGAATGTCCAAAACCAACTCTGCTTGCCTATTTTCACCACATGGTGATGCCGGAGACCATGAATTTTAAAAAAATGTGGCAACATTCACCGATCTTCCTTAAATGTGCTTGGGTTCTAAGAGACACCTGTTAGAGAACGTTCCAGGTATGATGTGGTGTGGCATGTTATAAAGTGTGGTGCACAATGAAAACAGCTTGATTTAGTGACCCCTTGGTAACGTAGTCTGTTGCCTTTATTTTGCCCCATGCACTGGACAATCCTAGCATTGTGTTCCTTTCCACTACATCCGCTGGGGGACTGTGTTGGATGCATGTGTAGAGTGAAGGCATAGCTGGAATGACTGCTGAGCTATGATTATTTTGCTTTTCAGATGAGTTTTAGAGGAGAGGGACAAGTGGTGCGGGTGAAGGTTACTAGCCATAGTCGTCAGTAGAAAGGGATAAACTAGAGGCATCAGCTGCGTCAATACAACTATAGTCCTGACAGTCACAAGGTTGGGAGTGTTATGTGCAACCCCATAGCTAAGAGGTGGAGGGATAAATAGGCAACCCCAAGGCTGCAAGATAAGTAGGCTGTATACATGGGACTCAGGGTAGATGTCATCCCCGGGGTTGGGGCAGGATATAGAACATCTTATAGAACATCTTAGGACTGGCACAGAATTGGACAGGTATCTTCAAAGTTGTTGGCAGACAATAAGGCAAGGTGCAAGGCAAGATTTGCATGCAAACTGGACGTGGGTGCCCCAGCAGCATCAGGACTGAGATCAGAGGCAGCCTCTGGGCTAAGAGTATGGAGATGCTTAGGTGTTTGCAGTCTCCTGGTTATTGCAGTGCTAACAGGAGAGTCTTTTCACCATTGTGACTGTGTGGCAGCAGGCGGAGTTCTAACTCCAAAGCTCACTCTCCAATGCAGAGTTCTCGGAGGTTTGAGGTGAGGTGTTTGCAGTCTCCTGGTGATTGAAGTGCTGACAGGAGAGTCTTTTCACCATTGAGACTGTGTGGCAGCAGGCGTAATTCTAACTCAAAAGCTCACGCTCCAATGCGGAGCATTCGCAGAGGTGTGAGATGAGGTGTTTGCAGTCACCACAGTGCGGGCTGCAAAGGTGAGCAAAACATAAATTGCATACGTGCTCTTCTGGGTTTGTAAAACAATGGTGATTTCAGGAAACACGAAGGTGAAGAAAAAACTCCTGAAATCTCCTACCACGCTCCATTGCTGGAAGGGCCGACCCATTGCTACATTGTGGTCAGGGAAAACATTGACAAAAAGAATTACGAAAACAAAAGAAGTGTTCCCTACTGTGATATTTAGCTCTTCACCATGTACACCATGTACACTCACGGCAAACCCGATTGAACTGGATGGCGTGCAAAGTAAAAAATATGAACCTACCTTTTTTAAGGTTGCTCCAAACGTTACTGTTAGGCAAGATTGTATGCAGTACCCTGTGGGAGACTGCACAACACTTGTCCTCTTGGATATAGTTAACCCAACCTTTGGTATAAGCATGTACTACACAAGTTGGTAGAGTGACTGAGCAGCCATGCTTATCTCAGGTGGGGCCAATAGGAGCTGTTAGGTTCAAACATAGAGATTCACAATGACAGGTATTCAAATAAACTCACTCTCAAGGTTTCTTGATGAAACAATTATTTATTAATTTAACAGTCAGTTGTATAAGCCTTCTTTAGAAGGGAGCAAATATATGTAACACAAAAAATATACTTCAAAATACACACTCTTGGTTTCTTTAAATCAGTAGATACCCATTTGGGATGGCACACAGACAATTCCTACACCCTGAGGAGACTTAAATAACTAGGACACTGTGGACTTGATATATCACTTCCACATTTAGAGCAATACTGAGGTTGGTGTCAAAAGAGAAAGCTGAGGGAATAGAACAATGTTTAACAAATATTCTTAAGCAGGTAAGTACTTTTTGAACCCTCCAATGCAAAGTAAGTTAACCCTTTCCCAGCTACACAAGTTATCTAATGTGTGACTTTTGTTGAGGGATAGAGCACAAAGTCAGAGGTAAGAAGTGTCTTCCAGGGAGCCAGGACAGCCAATGTTAGTTGAGCAAAAGTCTAGGTGAGCTGAAGCACTTCTTGCAGGTAGGTAAAAAGTCTTGCACATTGTTTTGAAGAAAATGAAATCACTGTAGGGCCACAAACTGGGAGGCTAGCAAGGCTACACAACAAGAGGAAAGTATCCCTTGGTTTACAGTACCTCAGGTCTGATTAAATTGGTTCCAGCTGGCTTCTGTTCCCAGTGTCAGACTGGGACAAGAAATAGGCCCGGTCACCCAAAAAAAAGTGGCCCACCCCTCGCCTCAAAAAAGTGGTCCAGCCCTCGCCTCACAACACTTGAACTCTGATGACATCAACAGACATGATGTCATTTGACCCCACCCCAAAGTGACATCCCAGGAAGCAATGAAACACAACCTTTCACCCCTTGAAAAAAACAGAAAGTGGAATCAAATAGCATTGTTCCAAGTACACTAAATTTCTGTGAATCCAAGCAGATCTCCAAGACCAAATGATATTATGTTATTGTATAGCACTTACGCTTAAGCTCTCTTTTATAGAACAAATATGCAACCTGTGTTGGTACTCATTTATCGACCTTAGAAGGATGAAAGGCTATTTGGAAGAAGAAAAAATAAATGTGACATTATATCTTGTTTTTTTTATTTATTTTTTCTTCCAAACTGGCCCAGGCATGACCAGAAACTGGCCCCCTCTACCCAAGGACAAGGGGCCAATCCGACCCTGTCTGTTCCAGTTGTAGTATGGCAAATCATGTTGTTCCTGGGCCTCAGTCAATGGGCAAACTTCAGATAAGCAGCACTTCACAGTTTCAGCTTCTTGCAAATAGCACCACCGCGGCTCTCGGATACCTTATGGACTTTCCTTGCATCTGGGGTCCAGCACTCTGTTGAGGCAGCTCAGGCTTGGTCAGTCCAGCTTTGTGGGAGTCCAGGAGCTTGGGTCTGACTTAAAAACGATGCATTCGATCCTGGTGCTCCTCTCCCTGGCAATCGGTTCCTGCAGCAGCAATGGAAGTACAGCCAGCTCTGAGAGGATGTTCAGCCAAGTTCGCTTTGGGGTCGATTGGTCCCACCAACCCAAGGGAAGAGTTTACCTTTGCTGGGCTTCTCTAGTCAAGGCAAATTTGGAGCCTCAGCACTGCAGCAGGGCTTCACCGGGCAAACCAATGGTCCAGGAGTTGCAGCAGGTGTCTCTTCCAGACACCTTCAGATTCCTTCGTCCAGTGGTCGACTCTGCCTTCCAAGCAAAAGACCATTCATTCACAGCCTAGCTGTCACTCACACATCAGGTTGGCTGCCAATCACCTTTGGGTGCATTTCTGTAACTAAGGGAATTAAGCACAGGGAGTTTCGGGCATCTCCCTCACTTCCTGCCCTGGCAGACATGCTGGAGCCAGAGGACACACGCCAAAGACAAAACAAACCAAGGGACCAAATCTGGTTGGGCGCACAGAGTAAATCTCAAGAAGGACCTTTCCAAAAAGAAATGGCGAAAAAAGAAGACCGGGCCATTTTGAAAAAATGGACACCCATGGGTGATTTACTGCAGCTGCAGTTGCAGCCTGCTGTAGAAACACACAATGGTAGGAAAAAGTAAACCACTGGCACCAGCCATTAATTGTAGAAAGGGTAACATAAAAATGTTACATGAGAAACTAGACAAAGGGGATTCTAAGTAACCCCTCCAGCACAATAAGATAGTGTGTGCTGGGCCTAGAAAGTTACAAAGGTAAGTAAAGTCAATTTCACATCACTGCTCTTGGAACCAGTAGTTTAACCAGAGAAGGTATTTAAACCTTTTGGTAAATCTGAGATACTTCCCTGTGTCACTGCACTAAAAGTGCTGTGTGACATAAGCTAAAAAGATGATGCCTATGGAGTTTGTCAGACTCCAAAACCAAAGAAACACAGTGTTCAGATTAAAGAAAAATACATGAGAGTGTGGGGAAAAGGTCTCGCTCTCTCCAGGTTAGATATCAAAAGTCCTAAAGATAAGAAAAAAAACTGGGCGTCTCTGAGGTAGAAGGGAATTTGCACATTTCTGAGAATTGTCCCTAACAGTTTCTAAAAGTAATATTGCACCTTGTACCAAATGAAATATCCATGGCTGATTCTCCTTCAACATATATGGGATTAGACAATAATAATTCACTTTTAAATCTATGCCTAAACTTAGGGCAGGATGTGCCCACCATTCCAGAAGCAAACTTGATTAGGAGTGCAAATCTATCGTCTTCGCCTGATCTCTAGAGATGTGTCTCATCATCGGAGGACACAGATTCAGCAGATGCCGCAAATAACATACAAACATCACGGCCTAATTATAAATATCTATGAGGCCAACCCTAGATGCTATTGCAGCTATAATTGAGGCGATATTCGCCTTATGTTCCACATTGGCAAGAGAGAACACCACGAAATGAAAAATGTGATGGGAAATGTAGTGGACATTATTATGACACAAAGCAAGGGTGTTGGCAGGGCTGGTTCTAATAACGTTGATGACAACAACGTGGCACAAAACAAAGTGGTAGATTATGAACCCCCCCTTAGTTCCTTACCACTAGTACCGAGGGTAGGGAGAACTCTACCCTTGAAGTCTTAGTGCAACCTGAAGAGGAGCCACCTGAGTTAAATGAGAGGTAAAAGTCAAAGGACACAGGAAATCCCATGTGACAGAAAACTAAATTAAGTGCAAGCGGAAGGACGAAGCTTTGTAAAAGGTGCAAGTAAAACAACATAGTTGAAAAACGAATGCCTAAAATCAGAAAAAAATGAACAATGTCTGGATATGCCCAACCTGGCAGACATTATTTGTGTTAAAAAAGGAAAATGATTATATCTTCACACAACAAAAGGAGTCTACTCAGAGAAATCAGTCGCCCAGAGCACAACAGCCTGCATGCACCCTGGACAGCTGGTTGTAGGGACAGGGCATGGGTCCAGGTCGACAAATGGAAATAAAGCAATGGCATCTTTCAGCAAACACCATAGAGCGATCCACATTGAAAACAGCCTCAACTGAAGCAGTCACTTTAAGCATACAGGAAAATGGGGAAATGATACAGACTAGTAGCCACACAATAAATGACCCAAATACAGGAACATACTACGAGACCCGATGACACACAGCATTCAGTTTAAGAAAAAGCAACTACTGGTGACAGTCCATTCACAAACCGCAAACATTTATTGCGTTTACTTCATCTAGCCCCTGAACTGCAAATAATGAGTTCCCTTGACATAGTGGTTGTGGATTTGTCTTAATGTGGAAGTAGCAGCAACTGGGTTATTGCTACTTTTGATTCCCTAGTTGTGGTGGAACGTATCTGCACCTATGCAAACGCCATTGAAAATCTAGGCTTTGATATACAACACAAGCAGAAGATATATCCATCTGGAATGGCCACCGACGTTCCACATACCAAAAAGGGATTTAACCACCAAGCTTGGTATATACAAAACACATATGCACCGAGACAGATGTCTACTCAAACATCTCAAAAAATGGAAACAAAAGAAAATGAATACTGTAATAACGATACACAATGGGTGACAAATACAAAACAAAGTTGGCAACAGTGACATTTGATCATCCCTCATTCGATCCAACTACTTTCATGGAATACGAGAGGGTTTCATTCATTTGTCAGACATAGACATAAAGAGGGAAAACTCCTAATTGCAGCAGCAGATTTATTGATCTTGCAGGAGACATGGATAACCGGAGGATTAGCTATTGATGGATTCAGAACCTATATTCGACAAACAACTAGAGGCAAACTGGGTAACGCCCCAAGAGAAGTAAATGTCATCTCTGAAGATTGTTGGCATGGACACATTGGTAGGCTGTTTTGGGACAAAAAGTATGAACATAGCAATAATGGGAAAACCATGGATTGGAGTCCTAGTACTATTTTGTTAGCTGAAGAGGATATCACACAAATTATTATTGAGCTTAAATCGTCGAGATCACTGGAACCTGATAGCGTGCCAAATCTTGTAATTAAACATAATTCCCATTTATGGGCATAAATTCTGTTTTCTTGTTTTAGGAATATCATTGACAGTGGACAGATATCTGAAAGTTGGCGCTGCTCTATCCTTATACCAGTCCATAAAATCGGTACATTAACTGATCCTAGCAAATTTTAGACTTTTGGCAATGCTGGATTCCAGCAGTAAAATCTTTGCCATAGTACTTCTAAAAACTCTTAATAAATGGACAGAGGAAAAGAAGTTACTCTGGCCCCTACATACAGGATTCCGAGCAGGTTGTTGTAGGATGCATAGTATATGGGCAATACAGAAGCTTGTGGCAGAATCAGGCCGTAGAGATAACAGCTGCCTGTGTACATGCTTCATAGGCTATTCCTGTGCCTTTTATTGTGTACTTAGGGACCGCCTATGGGCTAAACTTAAAAAATGGGGAATTGATCCGCTTTTGCTCCACTTCATTCAGTCACTATATACAAACACCAGCGTGACAGTAAGAACCTCACAGCAGGGTTCCTTAATAGAATATACGGACACAAATATAGGATTACAACCAGCCTGTGTACTTGTCCATGCCCTTTATAATTTGTACATGTCCGACCTCAGCACCTATTTGGATAAGTGCGATAATTCCCCCGCCCCCCAAGTTAGCAGGTATCCCAGTGGGGTGGCTGTGTATTTTGCAGATGACACAGTATTGATCGATCCAACCCCACTGGGTCTCCAGAGATCAATCACATGCCTTAACGAATATGCAAAAGAAAATGGCCTGAATATTAATCATTATAAGACCAAGATAATGACCATAGGAGCTGCGAAGCACCCGAGCCTTTCTTTTAGATGACAAATTGGGGGGGAAAGTTAGAAATTGTCAATATATATGTTTATGTAGGTCAATCGATTCACACTTATCCTGCTATATCGCATTACAAAGAAACAACATATGCAAAAGTGCTGGGGAGCTGGCTGGTGACTAAGAATTGTATTAAACAGAGATGTGGGGTTTTCAATCGAAGCAATGTTGGAGGTTCATACAAACAGCATAGTCCCTTGTATATTAAACTCCCTAGAAAATTTGCCCGAGAAGCAGGTCGGATGGTTAAGGAAATTAGAGGGAAAATTGCTTTGTTTTATTCTGGACCTTCCAAGCACTGTTCCAGTAGAGGTATTAAGTTTAGAGCTGGGGTTGACATCATTGCACACACTTTGGAGGCTTGTTCAATGTAGATTATTTGTCAGACTACAAAATATGCAGCAGCAGAGTGGTACACTAAAGTCTGTGATGGCGGCACATGTAAATGAATTGGAACAATACATAAGTAAAGTATACATTAATACAGCATATGGTGAGCTTGTGTCGATACCCTCCCAATATTCCTCCTTCCGTAATGCCGGTGTTCCCATTAACATGAAAGCGGTCACCATTACGCCATTAGTGAAGAAACCGGAGTTGGACCAAAGGGACCCGGGAAACTTGAGACTCATCAAAAATTGTAATTTCATCCTTAAAGTGTTGGATAAGATTGCCACCTTCCAACTACAGGCATTTATAGAATCCAATGATAGATAGGAAATCCAAGGTTCATTGGGGTGACAGATTTTCCTATGAGATGGTTATTAGTTGCAGACACCCACAGAAGAAAAGGTTATCACCACTTCTCTTTAACCTTTACATCAGGTCCCTCTGTTCAGTGCTAGACAAAATCGAAGCACATTTCACCAACTACACTGACGATACACAGCTGGTTGTTGAATTAAGCGGGGAATACTCCCAAGACAGTGCAAATATCAAGGCACTTTACAAACCAATGGAAACCTGGATGAATACCAATTTGTTGTGCTTAAATGGCAAAAAGACAGAGCTGATGGTCTTCAGAATTAAACAAGCCTGAGGCAAGTTTAGCCAGCAATATGAGTCTTTTCTCATTAATGATTCCCCAATAAAAGTCATGAGTAAAGTAAAAACACTTGGGATGTTTATGGAAGCTTCCCTGAGTGCAGAGGCCCAGGTCATGCAAATAATTAAAAATTGCTCCTACTATCTATGACTCCTCAGGGCAATTCGACCTTACATGAGTGAGGAAAACTGCTCAGCCATTGCCAGCGCAACCATATTGTCAAGACTGGAATATGGAAATGCTCTTTTGTTAGGGGCGAATAAATGGTGCATCTCAAAATGCCAAATAATTCAGAACAACACAGTGAGAATTATAAAAAGGAAAACAAAGAGAAGAACGCCCGCTATGTGCCAATTTGTGTCCTCAGATGAGAAGCACAGGCACACATTTTGGTTGCCTTGCATAAGAAAACAAATGGACTCGGAAAAGCATTTCACATCAAGGTGGCCACAAAATGGAATAACGTACCGATACAGTTAAGATTAGAGCCCATATACCCCATTTTCCGAAAAAATCTTAAAACTTACCTTTTCAAGTAATCCATCCTGAGTTGGAATAACGTTCCCTGATATTGCCTAATCTTAGTTAGAATAGCATCTTCTGGCATATATATGTTAAATGTTGCTGTCTTGTTTTTTATAAACTTTTTGGGTCCTTGTCTATATGTTGGCGCACAGACGCCTGTGGGTTTATGGTGCGGTATAAGAAAAAAAAGAACATTTAAATAAAATAAAACATTTTGCTGAATTGGGCCTTGAATTACCAAGAGAAAGTTAAATGGGTATATTTGAAAAGACGCTTACAATTAAGTCACAAGAGTGGGATAAAATACAAAACATTGACGCTCTCACTAAGAAAATACTATGCATAGAGTACACAAGAAAGGCACATTTGTCAGGTGTTCCTAGAGAACAAAACTTTGCTGTTAGGACTGAGACAATGTATTTGCTATTTACATTTAAATATATTGCCATTTTTTGAATAAACCAGGGCCTGGTGTAATGTTGAACGTGATAAAGGATTATGCAGACTATGCAGTTTAGATCTCGAGACAGCAAGACACATTCTTATGCGTTGCATCAAACTGAGACCTCATTATTGGAGTGGTTACAGAGGTTTCTGTAGCCCACAAAGCACTATCCAAACTGACCAATGTTGGTCCACAATATATGTAGCTGATTCAGTAGTCATCTCAGCCACAGCATACCATGTTTGTCAAATAGTGGGAAAAAGAATAATAGCAATGGGCACCAAGCTGGGAGAGATCCAGCTGAGTAAGTCGCTCTACTTTTGAGGCCTCCACCATGTATCTATTAGTTCTTCTTCCTCATTATCCTTTCAAAAAGAAACAAAAGTGAAACAAAACCAATGTGTTTTTAATAATGTCTTCATAGATGAAACGTCATTTTGTAAACTGTGATTATATGTTGTGCTTTATATGTGTTTATGACTTTTGTATTTTATGTTTAGATTAAAGAAAAAGGAGAACCCTACATGTAGTACTAGGGATTGGTTGCAGAATAACAGCATTCTAAATGCTCTTTTCTAGGAGAAACGAAGATTGGGGAGGAAGTAGCCCGCTGCTTCAGCTAGGGTAAATCAAAAAGCGATCTGTGCTTCTCGCCAAAGCATAGGGTATAGGTGTATACCACTTGCAAAGGAAACTAGACAATAGCACCCTACTTCCTTGCCAATGGGTTGTATCGATCAGGCACCCAACCCATGATCAACGTGAGAGCGCAGAGGACAGCCACCAGCAAGGCATGACTCGTTCTGCCAATTAGACGACTATCACTGATGGAATGTGATTTGTTTTGCTAGCAGGAGAGAGCAGTCACTCATTGGTTTTGTGAAGCATCAACTGTTGCAGGTGTGACAGATAGCCTAGTCCAACATTGCAGGACAAATTCAATTGCTGCAATCAATTAGGGCAGAGTCTGTACTAGATGAAGGCAAGTACCAAATCAAAAGGCCTTTCAAAAGAAGCAAGAAACAAGCCCACATATACAGTGCCAAAGCAGATTGAAAATGACAGCAAAAATGACAAAACAGACCTCTGAAGTTTCGTAGTTCTCAGGCGTTCTCTTTTGCATATGCATGATGTCACAGGAATGGGCAGCGCATTACTTATAAACCCATGACATAACAGAAAGAGGCATCTGTCAAATTAGTTTAAAACAAATAATACCCCCAAATGCATGTAAACGTAATGCAATCTAACACAAAACACTCACATACTACCTACAATATTATTAATATACACTTCATATTAAATTTGTAAACATGTACCATAAAACAGCAATATTGAAGTGGGAGGCGAGGAGCTTTATGGTCGACAGACAGTATAACCTTAATGTCCGGGCGGGGTGAGGGTGAGATCATGGTGAGATAGGGCGTACACTAACTAAGCTAGCATGAAAAACTACCACTAGACATACAATAAACAATCATCCTTAGTATACCTTTGTATAAATCTAAAAAACCTATAAATTGCATACATGTAATTATACCATCTTTCATTGGGACTTTTACAAGGTACAAGGCATAGAGGGCTTGTTCTCTGTGATAACCTGGGCAACTGGGTGGTTCTTAGCACATCAAGGCAAGTGGGGAGTAGTAATGACATGTGTTGGTTTTAGGGCACAATATACTGAGACAGAGGTCTGGGTTTATTGGGGGCACTGTGGGGTGGGCTGCACAGCAGAGTCACACTTCTGGTACATCAAGAGAATACCTTAGGAGGCCACAGGGTTACATTGGCAGTAATTTCCTAACAGCGGGGGGGGCAAGGGAGCTGGGGCAGGTTTTGTGGGGATGGATGAGCTACAAGGCATGGTTTGAGCCGGTTCACACACAGGACAGTGATCACAGAGGAAGAGTGAGATAATACATTAGTTCATTTGTTTCAACTATCCCCGGCGCATCCGTGAGAAAGGGAGTTGTGAAGCTTTCAGACAGGGGAGAAAAGTTGGGGGCCATGAGCGCACTGTGCGCGGTGCTGCAGAGGGTAGAGAAGCCTTTTCCTACTATCGAAGTGAGGTCTAGTCCAAAGATGGAGTCGAGGGCACACAAAATGGATGCCAAGTGTGTCCCGCAATAGCCCCGCAATAGCCCTGCTTATGCTAATGTTAGCATACGGGAAATGAGGGGTCCCCCGCTATTGCATGAGCAAGTGGTCCATAACGTACAGAATGTACGAGGGGGGTTCAAACAACCCCTTGCTCCCACACATTCCCCCTTTCATTACATCTAAAGTAACAAACTAATCCTTATTGTTATTTTCATTTCAATAGTACTCTGCTTCTTGCACTGCTTCATCCCATGTGGGTGTCCCTTTTATTGGCATCCAAGTCCTGCAAACATTTCATAAGCTTTGACCTCTTCTGGCGTATTCGTCAGGTGTGCAGGTCATATATATTCCCCCATCCCCATCCAGGTGCACCCACACCTCCCTGTACCATTGTAATTTGCGTGGCTCTTTGATGGTTGTATGGTATAAGTTATCCACCCTATCCCCACGCTGATGATATACTGCAGTTAGGCGATACTTAGGGGGATTTGACTCTGCTGTTTGTATTTGATTACCTTTTACATTACCTTCCATTGTCGGTTTGCCCATTGTTACCATCATCATAGCTGAACTAGGCATTGATTTTGCATAACATCGGATGCATACCTGACACACACAGAAAAATAGCAGCACAAAAACGATGAGTGGGACACAAATGTTCATCATTACGCTAAGCCAGGACGGTATCCAATTCAAGATGTCATCAAACCAGTTGCTTGGCTCTATTCCTCCTTCTTTCTGCATTCTCTCCCCCAAAGTATGCACGGCTGAGATGATGTGGGAGAGAGTCCCATTGTCTGCGTCTTTAGAAGGTGTGAATGTGCAGCAGGCACTCACGATTTTTTGGCAAAAACCACCGTCCATTGCTGTGTGGAGGTCCAGGACATACTGGTTCTGCATTGTCATTAAGCGCAGGGCGCATAGATCCACTTTTATAACATTGAACCCTTCTTCAGTGTCGTTGGCCAGTTAGATAAGCTCCCAGTGCACGATCTTCAGCCATTTGGCGTTTGTCCGTGCTTGAAGTCCTGGCACCAGGGGGGAAGCAAAGAAAGTTTCAGCAGAGTTCAATAGTTTATACTTGTCTGGAATCTCAGCCAGGAGTTCTGTTGCCTTGCTGGAGATGTAGTTGGATGACCGTTGTGTGCGAGATACCCTGTCTTGTAGTTTGTTTTCAGACAAGATGTTTTATGTGGAAGGCTCTGTTGTTGCTGGCTGGGGTGCTGCCGATATATCAGCCACATTTTTCCCCCCTTGGAAATGGCTTTCTGGAGTCACCATTAGCGCTGAGTGCAGTGTGGCCAGGGCACATGTACCCCTCCAGGACGGGGGGAGATGCAGGTTTGCTTGTTTGCCACATACCCAATACATGCTGCTGTGCCCTTTTTCATGTCTGGAATGATAATTGTTTTGTTGCATTTTCTGTTCGAGCCCATTTAGACCTTTCCATCGCCATGGAAACAAAGTTCGTGTTCATTTTCTTTCTTCATTTTGGTGGGTTTCTCGAGAGCTGTGACCCATGTGAGCTTTACAATGTGTTGGGACCAGACAGGAGTGCATGTTTCTTTGACCCATTGAAAGTTCTCCTCAGTAAGTCCTCGCAACACCTCTGCTTTGCATGTGATTGTTTCATCATGCCATTTGTTTTCTGTGAACCGTGTCCGTCTGATAACAAAAAAATGTTCTTTGATGCAGATTACTCTTTGTGGCTTACTTGTGCATGTTTTTTCATTCTGCAGCATTTCTATTGTAACTGTGTGTGACTGAAAGGTGTTTCGAATCCCACACAATACGAGATGTACTAAACATTGGGCATCCGACAAGGGCACTTCTTGAGGTATAAGTATTTTAGGGGGGCCTGAGGCATGTGGTATGAGAGAACAGTCATAGCAGCTCTCATGTGTTGCTTGTTTAGCTATTGCACTCATGTCTGAGTACCATTTGTTTGATTGATCTGGATGGCGGGGGTCTTCAATTTCCTCTAATCCCAAGCCATCGTATACATCATACCTTTTCCCTCCCGCCACCCCTTTTCCGTCTCCTCCTCCCGCCTTCACTATTATCTATCAGTTTCACTCTCCTGTACTTTATGGGAAAGACATCTGCCCATGTTACATCACTGAATTCACTAGCAGCTTGCCAAGACTGTGGTAGTATCAGGGTTGAAGTGCATTACAGTGCTTTGGAGGTAAGTTATGTGGTTGTATGTGCATTCATATATGTAAGGTCATGCTCACCAAACCAGGAATAATCACCATTGTATTCATTAGTCTCATTATCTTGGTCAAAACCCATAGCAGCAAGTGAAAGAATGGGGGTTTTGACAGTTCGGTTTTTATGCAATGTGGTGAGATTATAATTTACAGAGCCATTATGTTTCCAAATTGTTGTAACTAAGGCCCATATGAGGCTTGAGCCTTCCCGTATCAGGTTTACCCCACCCCCTCTTTCATATCCCCAATTATGAAAGTAAATGTCCAATACAAGGCAGCAAAAAATAACATCACAGAAAATACTATTACTGCAAATGCTAATCCACATTCATAACTGTACCATTTATTTATTCTATCATCTACTCTATCACTAGCTACATTTGAGTCGTTGTTAGTGAGGGCCCTCCTTTCCATCATATTTACACCTGAAGGGGCGATATAAAATTGTTAATTACATTGCAAAAAACTTTTCATACTTCTATGGATATTTTATTTTTGATCATTATAGCATTCATACCTAACATTTCAGCTATTTACTCCTTCTACTTCTAATTCATACAGTTCTATTTTACTTCATGAATTTTCGCCAGAACAGATGCACTTTTTTATACAACATGAAAAAGTAATACATGACAGAACGATGCAGAGAGATAGAGAGAGATGTAGAGAGAGAGAGAGAGAGAAAGAGAGAGAGAGAGAGAGAGACTTTTAAAATCTTAATGCAATTATATACACATGTTTCTTTATCGCACAATTTACTTGTTCCATATTTCTCAAAATTCTTTACTTAATTTTGTTTTCATGTTACACATCTCTATTTTAACCACTTGCAACTTCTTCACTCTGTTGTTGGTCACTTTGAGGAGTTGTGCTATTGTGTGCTCTTCTCACATCTGAGAGATGCACCCAATATTTCAACCGCTTGACCTTCACTGCAGTGGGTGTGCAATAGATAAACTAATAAGGGCTGTGAAACCGTGGGGAGTTCCATCTCCGCAAGAAACTTCGCACATACACATTTTCTCCTGGCATTAATTGTGCTGGTGTTGTTGTGTCAGTTTCACTATTTTGAGGTGCTATTTGTCTTGCTATACTTCGCACTGCACATGTCAGCTGGGTGAGATATTCCTTAAATTTATCCCCAAGCACTGTGGCAGCTCTGTGAGCATCTGATGCTCTTACTGGTGAGAGTGGGGTGTGAATGCGCCGTCCCATTACTATTTCGTGCGAGCTCAAATGGCTGTCCTTACTTGGCTGTGTTCTTAGCTGGAACAGTGCTAGGGGCAAGCAATATTCCCAGTTCTTTTTAAGTGTGTTACACAGCTTTGACAATTTGCTTTTGAGCATGCCGTTGACTTTTTTCCACCAACCCGTTAGCCTGCAGGTGATAAATGGAACATAATTTGTGCTTTACACCCAACAATGTGGTCACCTCCTTGAAAAGATCATTCACAAAATGATTGCTGTTGTCTGATCTGATCACATCACATATACCCCACCTCGAGAAAGCCTCTCTCACCAAAAAATTAACTGCGCACTTTTATTTTTTTTATTTGTATTTATTTATTTGTATTTATAAAGCATGCAGAACTGCCCTGAGGCATTGTGGCACTGTTACAGTAGGCTCAAGCTTAAACATAGGTATAGAGTAACATTCAGTAGCAACAGTACATAGATCGGTGGTAAGAGACCGAGAGGGTCAACGAGTTAGGCTTTGCTGAGGTTACAGTGCAAGCATAACTATGCATATTTAAATATAGTTATAGTAGTAACAGTCGGTTGCAATAGTACATTTATAGGTGGTACGAGAGCAAGAGGGTCAAGGAGTTAGGCTTTACTGAGGTTACAGTGCAAGCATAACTATGCATATTAAGCATTAGCGGAAAAGGAAGGTTTTTAGGTTTTTGCAAAAGGTGGTGTATGATTTTTCATTCCTTAGTGAAGTTGGTAGGGCATTCCAGTTTTTGGGTGCGAGGTGTTGGAAGCTACATCCTCCGGCTCTAGATCTTTTGAATGTGGGAACATAGATCTGGTTGGCACGGTGGGCTCTAGTGGGTCTGTTAGAAGCATTGAAGGTGATTCTTTCTGCGAGATAGGGTGGGACATCCAGTGTGAGGCATCTGTGTGTGATGGCCATGGCTTTAAAGAGTATGCGTTCCTTAACCGGTAGCCAGTGCGCATCTTTCCTTGCTTGGGAGATGTGTTCCCTTTTGGGGATGGTCAGCGCTGCCCGGAGCGCGTTGTTTTGTGTAATTTTGAGTTTTTTTATGTTATTGACAGAGGTGCCTAGGAAGAGAGCATTACAATAGTCCAGCTTGGTACCTATTGTGGCTCTGGCGATGTATAGGCAGTTTTTGGTGGAGAGAAAAGGCTTGACTGCGTTGATCACCTTGGTGGTGAGCACTGAGGAGGATGCTATGGCGTTGACCTGGCGGGACATGGATAGTGAGGCGTCTAGGTGAACACCTAGGGTTTTGACAGTCCTGGAGACTGTAATGGTGGAGTTGTCGATGTTGAAAGATTTATAATGTGTGGGGAGTTTGTTGAGAGTTTCGTTGGTCCCTACTATGAGGATTTCAGTTTTAGCCCCGTTTAAGCAGAGGCCGTTGGCAGCCATCCATGTTTGAATGGCTGTGTAAATTTTGGTTAGGGCTGCCATATCTTCTCATAGGTGCCAGTTAGCGAAGTAATACCTGCATATCGTCCGCGTAGTTGGTGTACGCTATGTTGCGTGAGTCGAGATCATTGAAGAGTGGAAGGGTAAATATATTTTAAAGAGTAGGGGCGGTACAAGAGCCCTGTGGAACGGCGCAATGAATGATAGTAGGGGTTGGTGAGGCAGTGTCTGAAAAGACCTTCATGAGTCTTCCATTTAGAAACAAGTAAACCCAGGCGATAGCTTCGGGGGAGAAGTGTGCTTTTTTAGGTGCAAGCCTAGGATATCATGGTTAACAAGGTCAAAGGCAGCGGACAGATCCAATAGGAGGAGGAGTGCCGGTTGGCCTTTGTCCATGATGTCTCCAAGTTGTATTTTTAAATAGAGTAGGGCTGGCTCTGTTCCGTGACCTGGTCGGAAGCCTGACTGTCTTTTGCCTAGGATATGATTGGTTTCAAGATATTCCTGGATTTGCGTGTAGGCAACTTTATCTAGGATCTTGAGCAGGAAAGGCACGGTGGTAATGGGCCTATAGTTATTAGCCACTTCTGGGTCAAGAGTAGTTTTTTTTAGAAGTGGCGTACCCAGGCTTCTTTTAGGCTGTGTGAAACTGTGTTTGTGTTGAATGACGCATTAATGAAGGATTTGAGGGGCGAGTGTTTCGGTGACGTCTTTGATCAGACTGGCTGGGCATGGATCTCCTTTGCAGTTAGATGGTTTGATCTTGTTCATTATCTCAATAACTTCATGTTCTGTAACTTCCCTGAATTTGAAGGGGTTTGTGGGGGTTTTGGTGGAAGGGGGCTATGTGATGGGGGTGGGTAGGTGGTTACTAGTGGTGGTAGATTTGAGGTGCTGTGATAGGTTTTTGTGGTGCTCCTTGATTTTTGCTTGTAAGAGTTCAATTTTGTTCCAGAGGGCAGATTGTATGGAGTTGCACCAGGTTTGTCTTTAACAATATCTTGTGATTTGGTAGCAGGTGTGGTGAGTTCTTTAAAGATGGCGAAGAGTTCTTTGGATTCGGAGCTAGCTATCACAATTCTTTCATTGTCGGAGGCTGACTTGGCTGTGATTATAGCTTTTTTGTAAGGAGATAGGGTGGCTGGGGATGGGGATTTCTGCCAGGTGTTCAATGCTTTTCTTTTCTGAGAGCGGAGTTCTTTAAGTTCAGGGGAGAACCATGTGTTTGAGTGTTTCACTGTTTTGGCTTTTTTATGCTGTTAAGGGGCGATGGTGTCAATGGCAGTGCTTATGGTGCTCTTATAGATCTCTGCTAGCTCTGACGGGTAGGAGGACTTAAAATCTGTTGTGAGGATGCTTAGGAGTGGTAAGATCTTATCTTTAGTAAGATTTTTGGTGCATCTTGCCAGGGTTGGGGGGGTAGGGTTGGGCTTTTTGGTGTTGGATACGACGGGATGAAGAAGTGAATGATGTGATGGTCTGACCAAGGAGTCGGGGTGTTGGAGCTAATGTCTATGTGGCAGTTGTGGTCAGCTACCCAGTCAAGGATGCAGCCTTTGTTGTGTGTGGGTGAAGTTATTTTGTGGTCAAAGCCTAGTTCCTTTAAGGCTAGTAAAAGAGATTTGGCTGGCTTATCCTTTTTGTCATTGTATCCTAAGTTGAGGTCACCTAAGAGGATGCTTTTGGAGGTGAGTTTTAGGTTTTCTGTTAATCAATGTAGGAGGTTCTCTTGGAACTCCAATGGTGGGCCAGGTGGGCAGTAGACGAGGTTGATGTTGATGGTGGATTTTGGGGAGAGGGCAATTTTTATAGCTAGGGAGTCTATGGTGTCACCAAGGTAAGATGTGATTTGTCTGGCCTCTAAATGATCTTTCAGGATGAGTGCTACTCCACCTCCTACTGAGGAAATGTGGTCTTGCCTGATGATGGAGTAGCCCTGTGGGATAGCAAGCTTGAGTGCTGGCCCTGCAGCACTGTGAAGCCAGGTCTCGGTGATGGCTAGAATGTCGGGGTCGAGGTTGATAAGGAGTTTGTGAATTTCAGTGGCGTGGGCCGGGATGGATCTAGTGTTGATGAGGGCACACTGTAAGTTGTGTGGGGGCTGGGAGGGGGTGGTTATGAGTGGTGCAGGTGGGGCAGGGGTGAGGTGCGCAGGATTGGTGTGGGTGGGGATGGTTTGTCCAAATGGGAAAACGTTTCTGTGGTTTTGGGTGAGTTAGGTGGGGCTAGGTGGGTGATGCTCGGGTATCTTGAGTGGAGACCCAGGAGTTGGCTCCTGATGTTAGTGGGTCTAGTGTATGATGTTATGGTAGGCGCAGGGTGAGTTGCTTTGATAGTGCTTTTAGTAAAGAAGGAGGGTAGGAAATAAGTAGGGGGAATGTTGGAGGGGAAAGTAGGGGGGGCAGCTGGTAAGCCGGTTGATTGAGGGAGAATCATGGTGAGTATGGGTAGAGGGCTGTGATCGGATGGCAAGGTAGCTAGAAGCTAGGGGCAGCAGTCAAAGAGGGGTGCCGCTAGATGCAAGATGCAGTACGGGCTGATGCAAGTTGCAGCAAGCAAAATGAGTATTAGCAGACAGAGGTGGGTGCAGCTAGGTGCAGCCAGGTGCAAAAGCACAGCAATAGATGGCATTCAATGGCAATGTAACAAACAAATCGGTATAGGCGGACAGGGGTGGATGCAGCTTGGTACAGCCAGGCGGAGAAGCGCAGCAGTAAATGGCATTCAATGGCAATGTAACAAACAAATCAGCATAGGCGGACAGGGGTGGGTGCAGCTAGGTGCAGCCAGGTGCAAAAGCGAAGCAATAAATGGCATTCAATGGTAATGTAACAAACAAATCAGTATAGGTGGACAGGGGTGGGTGCAACTAGATGCAGCCAGGTGCAAAAGCACAGCATTAAATGGCATTCAATGGCCATGTAACAAACAAATCAGTATAGGCGGACAGGGGTGGGTGCAGCTAGGTGCAGCCAGGTGCAAAAGCGCAGCAATAAATGGCATTCAATGGCAATGTAACAAACAAATCAGTATAGGCGGACAGGGTTGTGTGCAGCTAGGTGCAGCCAGGTGCAAAAGCGCAGCAATAAATGGCATTCAATGGCAATGTAACAAATTAGTATGGGCGGAAAGGGGTGGGTGCAGCTAGGTGCAGCCAGGTGCTAAGAGCAGCAGTCAAAGGCATTCAATAGCAATACAGGCAGGTGCATAGTGCAGCTTTGAATATCAGTGTAGGCAGTCAAAAGAGGGGTGCAGCCGGGTGCAACGTGTGGCACACTGTGGCAAGTTCAAAGTGCAATTGTCACGTAAGGGTTTGGGCAGCTACTGTAAGCCGGGGGCTGATGCACTAAAAAGGAGATGCATATGGGGTAAGAGAGACAGCTTATGTCCGTGGTTAGGGGGCTTGTATGTATATAGAGCGCTGTGTCAATGCGCTCGTGGGCCAGTAGCAGTAAGAATTATGGGGCAGCGGCCAGGTGGTTGGGTTTTGCGCGTGGGGTGGAGATCAGGGTAGCCAGCTTATTGAGCGGGGGGATGTGCATAGTATGCTGATAGTTGGCTTACCCATTGACCTTAGGAGCTGGATGGCGATGTTAGGCGATCCTGGGACAGCAACCCTTCCATGCCAGCGCTTGCCTGTGGGGTCAGGGGGTCTGGCAGATGGCAGTGCCGGCAAGTAACAGGCAAGGAACAGGTATCAGCCTTGCTTCCGTGGGCCTTGAGGGGAGTGGGCCGGCTACGTCTGCCGGCATCCAATCACAGAGTATAAGGTGAAGGCAGCAATTGGGATGCCTGGTTAGGCTCTCAGGCATGGGACAAAGAACAGGCGGCCATCTTGGAGCGTGGTGGCCTCTTGTGTATCTGAATGGAGAGGAAGGTACAGAAGTAGCAAGTTCATCTACAATAGGCAAGGCAGCCTAACTTTTCATCCATACAACGGGTACTTTGGATCGGAGTGTGGACATGGCCCCGCTTCCACCCACCGTGAGAATGGGCAAATTATTACAATGAGGTACCTTGCTCTATTACATCTCTCCCCCATGTCTGCATAGTCTATGTGGAGCTCTCTAAAAGTCCCCACTGGACGCGGTAGCGTTCCTCGCAGTGTTCTAAGAGTCATCCCCGAATTGTATGTTTGGCATGTATTACATTCAATTGTTGACTTCGATAGGTGTTCCTGCAAATTCGGTACAACCCAGTTTTCCTGAATCTCTGCTCAATGTGTTGTTTTGTTACATGCGTTGGGAAGTGGAGCTGTTGAAATGCTATCAATAAGAATTCTACTGGCATCACCAGCTTCCCTGTCAGTTCTTGCCGCCATATTAAATCTATTGGAGACTGTTTACATCTTCTCTTTCCCCATAATTCGCTTTTGCAATTCTATACTTGTAGAATTTGTGTGCAGTTGTACCCTCCTGCACTTCTGCACTTGTTGTTTTTACAATGCACTCTAATGGTTGTGGAACATTGAAGTATGTTGCTTCATTCGCAGCAGCATCCGCTGCCACATTCGCGTCCGTGTTATTTGTTTGTGCCTGGCACTTTACTAATGCTACCACTGACGGTTCTGCTAGTGCTTCGATCAAGTCATTCAATAGTGCTGCATGCTGTACTGGTGATCCCTCTTCCCTCCTGAACCCTCTTTGTCACCATCGTGACAACCCTGAATGTACTGTCATTGTCACATATCCCGAGTCAGAATTTATTGTCACTGCACATCCTTTGGCGGTATGTAGTGCTTGAATTAGCGCAATCAATTCAGCCGCTTGTGCTGAGTAGTGTGATGGGAGTCGTTTCTGCACTATATCTTCGTACTCATCTCCTTCTATTCTTACCACTGCTGATCCTACATGTTTTTCTCCTGTCTCACTGTCAATTGATGCTGACCCATCCACAAAGTGTATTTCCCAATCCTCAAGTTCATTTTCGCTTGCTTTTGGGATGTCATCTCCCTCCCCATTGTATGTGGCACAATAGTGTTCTTGCATATTGACTACTGTACAGGGTTCAGTAATGAAGGTAGCGGGGTTCACATTTTTCCATCTAACTACATGGACGTTTTGTCAGACTCTGTGTTCTGTATGGTTGTAATGTTCCAACTTCCCTCCTCCTCCTCATCTGTACTGTTGTAATCTTCGTCCTCTGGACTGAGGGATCTTCTGGCTCTGTAATCCTTTTCTTTTTTTGTCTGATCTTTGTGTCTCACACGGGAGGTAGCCACAATGAAGGCTGGTGACGAGCTCCCCACTGTGACCCCTTTCCCGGGAAGGACAAATGAGGGGAAAAAGCTGGTAATGGCAGAAAAAAAACCCAGTTGATGGCGCAGACAGGATTCTTCTTGGAAACTGGGCTCCTTTTGAAGAGTAATCTTTGAACACGGGTAATGGATTCCAATGACCCAAGGAACAATGAATCCAGAAGCAAAAAGTTCCAAAAGAGCAGCAATAAACAGGCGGGACCGGAGCAAGCCAGCAGGAGCCAAAATAAAGGAGGAGAAAAGAGAGGGAGGAGTCATGACCGTAAATAGGGAAGAGGAAGAAGAGCGAAGAAACCGAACAGGGAATGAGCCGTACAGAGAACGGCTGAAAGAAAACAGGGAAGCTGGTAAAGGTAAGAACAGATAAGAAGACGCTCCACAAGAGAACTGGAGCGAAAGCAAGAAAAAAAAGGCACAAGCGTAAAGCAACAGCGGCAGCAAAACAGAACAGCTGACCGAAATGGTTGCAACGCGACGCGCAGAAGGGGGTTGTGGCTATTGTACACCTATGTACATCCGAAAGCGGAAAAAGAACTAGACCACTGGATGTACGTAGAAGTGAACATGAAAGAAGCTTCAAGGGGTGTGTAAGCGAACCCGGGGCAACATGCGCCAGGATTGGATTTGGCGCATGACACGTTTGGGCTGGATATTATTATTTCGTAAGATGTTGCTCTCTATGTTGTGAGAGTTGATTTTGTTCTTTCTAGGATGGCAAATAATGAATGCTCTGCATATAAAGTCACCAAGCATCCCATTAAAATTGTGGCACTTTTTTCTATCACGAAGGCCGCTGCTGTGAGAGCTTGCTCGTACGCAAAGTGCCCCTGCATCACTGAATCTAATGTGCCGCTATAGTAGGCCAATGGTTTGTGCCCTAGCAATGTTTTTTGTGTTAGCACTGGTGTCTTCAGTATTCCATTGCAATGTGAAAAGAGGTATAACTCCTGCCCATAATCCGGGTTCGCTAGAATGGTGCGAGTGAGATGAGGTCTTTTAGTTTGAAATATTGCGTCATCATATCCTGTGTCCATTTTATGGGGGCAAACTTCTTTTGCGCTTCTTTTAATGCTTGCAATAACGGGCGTGTATATGCTGCAGAGTCCAAGATCCATGCACGCCAATAGTTACATATTCCGAGAAACTTCTGCATGTCCTTCACTGTTTTTGGTATTATTGTGTGACGTATGGCTGCTGCTCTGTCAGGTATTATTCTCTTCCCATCTTTTGAAATCAACTGTCCTAGGTACAGCACTTCTGCTAGGCAGTATTGGAGCTTGCCCTTGTCCACTTTGTATCCATTTGTGGCCAGTAAATTTAGTAATGCAATTGAGTCCTCTCTACACTGTTCTTCACTTTTACTGCAGATGAGAAGGTCATCCACATATTGAATTATTGTGCTTTCTACATCCACATTACCAAGGTCTTCGTGTAACATTCTGTTGAAATTGCTGGGGCCCTCACAGTATCCCTGTGGTAATCTACAATGTTCATATCTGGTGCCCCCCAATGTAAACGCTGTGACGTATTGACAACTTGGGTCGAGTGGCACTGAGAAGAAGGCGTTCTTCAAGTCCACCACCGTGAAACAAGTGGCTTCTTTTGGTATGCTACACAAAATAGATGCAGGATTAGCACTAATGGTAACTCTTTCTGTATGATGTTATTAAGTGGGCGTAGGTCTTGTATCATCCTCCAAGAGCCGCCCCTTGCGTTTTTAATCAGATAAATCGCTGTGTTACAAGGTGAATTGGATGGCACTGTTATACCTTGTTGTAATAATGCTGTTATAGTTTGCTATATTCCCGCCTCTGCTTCTCTTGACAATGGGTACTCTTTTACTCTGGGCGGAATTGCACCAGGTTTCAATTTTATTTTTATGGGCGTGACCCTTTGCAATAGCCCCATGTCATGTGGGCCGGTCGTTTATATTTCTGGCAGTACCTTTTCCATATCTTCATCAAATAGAGAGGAGTTATGTATTTCTCTATGCTGAATCATTATGTCACAGGGTACACTTATTTCCATTATAATTTCCCCATCAGTATCATTGTCAGTGAACAATTCCTCATCAGTCATATCATGCAACACTATGTTTGGATCTATGCACAGCACCGTTCTCAAGTCACATCATGCCTGTCCAGTCCTATCATCGCAATACGCTTGCTTTAAACTTGCATTGCTTCCAATCAATGGACATAATTGTCCCTGGCACAACATCTGAGTATACAATGTGGCGGAACACAAAATCATATGGCACTCTCCATTCCTTCCATGTTATCTCGGGCACAACTTTGGAAAGTACCCACATCCCATAAATGAACATATCACTATCAATTGGTACCCCTCGTACTGCAATTTCATTGGTCATAGTGCTGATCATTAGCATGGCCCTGCCAGGCATACCCCTGGGGTAGAGCATACTATCCCCCGTTCTCTAAAGGAGATGGTCATATTCAATTTGCTCAGGAGTTCCCTTCCCAATAAATGAATTGGCGAGTCTTCATTGTACAGAAGTGGTGCTCACACCGTCTTTCCTCCCACTGTTATGTCTAAGTCTTTTGTGTAAAGAACTTTTAAAATAGCCCCAGAGAACCCCAGCGTTTCCAAATTTTTTCCAGAGAGTGGGAACCAGCCTTCCATGAGGCATGATGTTTCAGCTCCAGAGTCCACCATAAAGATGAACTGTTTGTTGCCTATCTCCGCCCCCACCAGTGGTTCCTCTTCTGCACGTAGGGTAGTTGATAGGACTAGCGTGCTACCTGTCATTACATCCCTTGATGTTGGGGTTGTTGTCTGCATGGCATTTGCTGTACCCTCGGCTGTTGTTCATTATAGCATTGTTCGTTCTGCCCACCCCCACTCATTGGTAACCCATAGGGACTGGCTGGATGTGGGTGGCCATACTGCTGTTTGTTTCCCATGGGAGGCTGCCATTGGTAATATCCCATTGTTCCCATTCTGCATTCTCTAGAAAAATGTCCCCACCACCCGCGATTCCATCGTGACTCTTATGGTCCTCCCCTCATTCCTTGCCCTTCAAATCCTCTATTTTCCATTCCCCCCAATCCTCCTCTCTGTCCCCCGTACCCACCTTGTCCTCTTGTGGGTCGTCCCTGCCATTGGGGCCCCTCGTATTGCTGCTCTCCTGCCCATTGCCCCTGTCCATTTGATGACCACGCTGCTGCCATCCCCGCTGGTGTATTTCCTTCCCCCTGCCTGTCAGTGGGCTGTGCTGAATTCATTGTCGCAACCTTCACTAATTTATTTTAAACCAATTTTTCCTCGTCTGCCAACCTTCTCTGTACTATTTCTTTTTCTCTTTCTTTGATCCTCCTACAATGGTGTATAATTATGCTCTGAATCTCCGGCCAGCCTTGGGCTTTATCCCAGCTATTTTATCCAACGCCTGTTGTACCTCCTTCGGGAGCCCTTTGTTAATTATGAAGTAAAACAAGGCGGTGGATTGGTCCCATGCCGTGCACATTTCTGATCTCCACAGGTCTTGTACCAGGAGGATGAATTGCGTAGGCTCTTCCTTCTCTCCCATAGTGCACTGCATTACTAAATGTAGATCTGGAGTGTCTGGGAGGGTCCTCCGCAATGCATCCCATACTTGTGCACGTATGTTATTAAATGACGATCCATCATGGCGATCACAGTTCATTGTTACTCCTGGGTAACCGGCCTTCACCCACACCCCGTCGGCTTGATCACCAAAAGCGGATACTAGTAAACTTTTTACATCCCCTATGGCCAATGGTACCCCTGTTGTGCTCTTTTCGAATACATGTATCCACTTCCTCGCCCCACCCAAAAGTGGAGGGAGGAGTTTGAACAGGTTATTTTTGTCCATCTGTGCACATGGAATGTAGTGTGGTCTCCCTGCTCCCTTATGTATCAGAGGCATCTGTAGTTTAGCCTTACCTCCTTTTTTACTTACCGTTCCCTTCTTTGTTTTACTTACCAACATGTTTCTTACTCTTTGCCTCAACCTCCCTTGCCACCTTGGGAGGCTTCCCCCCTCCTCCTGGTCAAATCTAAATGGAAGCAGAGACCCCGCCGCTGCTGCCCCATCTTCGTATTCATCAAGATCGCTCCATACTTCATCTTTTTCTTCTTCTGACTCCCTTTCTCCCTGTCCCTCTCCTCCTTGGTTGTCTGGTGTCTCCGGTTGTATTATTCTTACAGGCTTGCCGTTTAAATGGAAGAAAAACTCTCCTTACTGCCAATCTTGTTCTTGCCTTTTCGGTATCCATGCCGGTGGCGGCGGGGACGGTGTAGATCCCCCGCCACACTTGGCTGAGGTGTCAAATCCACTGCTACCAATGGTGGTACTTCTCCCCCGGGCAACATCTGGCCCTTATCACACAAGCCTCTTAGTCGTGTTATTTCCATTTGGGCATGAACAAGCTGCCTATCTAAATCTCCAGTTAACTGCGCTAGATTCACTGGAGAGGCACTAGTTGGTCCGTATAGTCCTCCTCTTTCATACGGTGGTGGGGCTGTGGCAACTGCGGCTGCCAGGGTGCTTGGTGCCGGCACATACTGGGGCTCACTGTATCCCACAGCTGGCCTTGTCAGTTACGGGTAAAGTTTACTGAGGTCATTCTCTTCTGTTTTTACTGTACATTCATCCCTGGTGCCTCCCTCTACCCCCTCCAGGGCCATCTGTTTTTCTACTGATGTTTCTTTACTTACGTCACCGCTAGGGGCTGCCTCCTCGAACATTCTCCATAAGTCTAATACTTCCCGCCTACTTTGCAATTGCTTTCCCCTATATTTGGCCAGCAAATGGGTTGCTACAAGATCTAACCCTCTTTTCTCAAAAGACCCTACCTCTGGCCATATTGTGGATGACCCTTCAACTTTTATTTCAGCTAGCCATTGCTCGTGATATTTCTGTATTTTTTCACTATACAAACAAAGATGTTGGCAAATATGCGCTAACTGTGTATCCCCCCACCCATGACACCTTATTTTGTATTCTTATAGGTATTCGCTCTATTTATGAGTGTAATTACACAATGCAATTTATCAAATACACACCCTCTCTGACACCTTTTCTCAACCTTATTTCACGGCCATCATCATAAATACAAGTAACCTTTTTTACTTACACCTTTTTGCAGAAATCACAAATTATTCCTAACACTTTTCATCAAAGCTTATTTCAGAGAACACATAGACACACATGTACTTATCGACAAACCAACACAATGTACTTCAACAACATTGAACATGTAACATGTACTATCTTTTGTTTTAAATCACCCTTTTAATTTGTTCTAGTTCTTTACCCCTTCTTCTTACATTCTCATTCACTTCCCACCTCTGAGCCCCCATAGGCTACCTCTTTAAAGAATTCTGCTCACCCGGAAAAAGAATATTCTAAATTACCGCACCGAGCCTACTAAATATATGAGACTCCTACATTTTTTTCTTCATTTCCACTTGTTCCCTGCACTAGTCGAGACATTGCTATGCAGCGCCGCCTTCTAGCCCCCTTCGGAGCTAGGATTCCGTATTACTCTTTATCTCGTTTTTCCACAACAACCTAATGGTCATATAAAGGATAGATAAGAGAAAGCCTCACAGTTTCACTCGCACAGGCCCTAAACCCAACTTCCAGTTTTCACTTTCCCACTATTCCTTATCTTTTTATACCATTATTTCTAAAATTTTCCCAATTTGCCAATCTCACAAGCAGTACTCACGTGTTCAGCAGGGTGGTCCGAGAGCCTCCATTCACGGTCTATCCACAATCTGGTCCGTACCCCAACCAAGCCGTGACCTGCCTTGGCGAGTAGTTAGTTGGGTATTTGCAAAGATGATGGGGACCCTTGAAACCTTTAATTTTGTGCGCACACGGGTCAACCGCGGAGGCAATGGTTTTGCAGGGGGCGTCCCGGATCTCGCCGCACGGCACGGGGGCTTCGGCGTACCTGTCTCGATCATGTCGCGGGGGTCACCAAATGTAAAGGCTCACTCTCCGACTTACACATGCAAATTATAAAAAATGCAACACACCCTGAGTGGGGAATGAGACTAGGAGAACGGGTTGCAAGATTTAGTAAGTTTATATAAAGTTGGCATCAAGAGAACTCTGAAATTATAAAGGGAAAAAACATCATCAGTGACAGCATTACATGAGGGGTTACAATAGCACAGGATTGGACGGGAAGCAAGGTAACATTTGTATCTTTTGCTGCTTCCTCCGGGTTGCTCAGTTGGCAGGAGGGTGAGCGTCACAAGGTCCATCTGCCTTTCTCCAGGTGGGGTGAGGGTTAGGTCACAGTGAGATAGAGCGGACACTAACTAAGCTAGCATGAAAGACTACCACTAGACATAAAATAAACAATGATCATTAGTGTACCTTTGAATAAATCTAGAAAACCTATAAATTGCATACATGTGATTATACCATCTTTCATTGGGACTTTTACGAGGTACAAGGCATAGAGGGCTTGTTCTCTGTGATAACCTGGGTGACTGGGTGTTCTTAGCACATCAAGGCACGTGGGGAGTTGTAATGGCATGTGTTGGTTTTAGGGCACAATATACTGAGACAGAGGTCTGGGTTTATTGGGGGCACTGTGGGGTGGGCTGCACAGCAGGGTCACACTTCTTATACATCAAGAGAATACCTTAGGATGGTACAAGGTTACATTGGCTGTCATTTTCCAACGGGGGGTGCAAGGGAGCTGGGGCAGGTTTTGTGGAGATGGATGAGCTACAAGGCATGGTTCGAGTGGTTCAGGACAGTGATCACAGAGGAAGAGTGAGATGATACATTAGTTCCTTTGTTTCAACTATCCCCGGCACATCCGTGAGAAAGGGAGTTGTGAAGCTTTCAGACAGGGGAGAAAAGGTGGGGGCCATGAGCGCACTGTGCGCGGTGCTGCAGAGGGGAGAGAAGGCTTTTCGTACTATTGCAGTGAGTGCTAGACCAAAGATGGAGTTGATGGCACACAAAATGGATGCCAAGTGTGTCCCGCAATAGCCCTGCTTATGCTAATGTTAGCATAGGGGCAATGGAGGCATCCCCTGCTATTGCACATGCAAGTGGTCGATAACATGCAGAATGTGCTAGGGGGGCCGAAACGACCCCTCGCTCCCACACAGAAAATCGAATCTGGCTAGTTCTGCATTTGCAGTGTACGTTTGAGATGTGGGCCTTTTTCCCTCTATCTAGGAACATCGATGCGGGGTAGTTCGGCATTTGTTGTGTGTTTTTAAGATTTAGGTTTTCTCCCCCTATCTAGGAAAATCGAATCTCTGTGGTTTGGCATTTACTGTGTGTTTTTGAGATTTTGGCTTTTTTTCCCTTTCTGTAGGAAAATTGAATCTGGGTGTCTGGTCTGCATTGCTGTTGTGTTTGAAGTTCACGCTTTTTCCCTGGCTTGCTGTTAGACCACCTGGTGTGCTTGTTGGGCATTGTGCAGTTTATCCCTCCCTCTCTGACTCCCCGTTCCATCTCTCTGCTCTCTCCCTCCATGGTACTTTCCATCTTCCCTATCTTCTCTAACTGCTACTCTATCACTTATCCTATCTCTCCTTTCGACGTCTGGAAGGGAAAAGTTCAAGAAAGATCTCCAGGTCTCCGATTCAGGCCTGCCCATCGCAGGCACCAATGTTAATGCCTCTTCCAGGCATACTGTCACTGACATACTCTTTGCCATTCCCACTCTGAACCTATGGACTCCCTGTATGGTTTTAGTACTCTCACCTTTGTCTTCCTCCCCCATTAATGATGGAACATGACAGGAAGCTCTCTTGGCATATTTGCAATCCTCTAGGGGAATCATTAATGTCTACCAAAATGGCAATGTCATTGTTCAGGGCTCTCAGCCCAACCTCCTCTTTCTTCATAGGCGTCTCCCTTCTCTCATCAACTTCCTCCTTTCTCCTGGAACTTCTCCTTCGGCCACCACTCTAACCCCTTTACCACCCCCAACGGCAGTACCGCATTCTATACCCCTCCTCGGAAGACTTCCAAAGGTGGCAAACACCTCTACTTAGCTACCCTCAACTCTCGCTCTGCCGTTAAGCACTCCTCTGACATCTGTCACCTACTTGAAGATTTTAAACTTGACATCCCGGCTCTCACTGAGCTGTTGTTCACGGCCAGCTCTGTCACTACTTTTGACACACTCCTTCATGTAGACTACAAGATCCTCTGTAAGCTCAGGCCTAACCAGTCTGGCTGTGGAGTGGCCCGGACTGTCCCTGAATGGGTTCCTGCTTCTATCATACCCACTCAGTCGTACTCATCTGCAGGCTTAGTTTCTCTCCAATCCTCTCGCTGACACCATCAACAGGACACCTGGTCCGGTTGCCCTCTTCCTCTCAGAGTGGTCTGACCTCACCTCTTCTCTCCTGGCCTCCACCTCCAAGCTTCTCCTCCTCAGAGACTTCAATATTCATCTTGACTCCTCCTATGCAGCCTCTAGACTCTTCTGCAGCATCTGTGACAATATTTCCCTCCCCAAACTTCCCTCCAGTCCAGTACTCAGCCGGACACACCTTGGATGCTCTCATCTAAGCATACATCCCCATCTCCAACCCCCTCACTACACCTCTCTCCTGGTCTGATCATGCTCTCCTGTCCTCTTATCTCTTGTGTCCCTGGCTAAGCCTCCCCCACTTTACCAGTCTCCTTCTCTGTCATTCGACCGATGAAGAGTGTGTTAGTTGCTGCTTTTGCTGCCACTTTCATTCCCCCTCCCAATCCGGCCACTGACTCTCTCACGGACTTAACCCTTGCTAAGCTTCAACTCACTATCTCCAGTGCTCTGGACATCCTTGCCATTGTCATGAGGATCTGCATGAAGCCTACCCACAAGCACAATACCTAGTTTGATTCTGACCTAGCCTCTCTGAAATGTAAGCGCAGAGCTGCTGAACGTAATTGGCAAGCATCAAGCACATCTTCTGACAAACTGGCCTGCCGCCTGCTCCAAAAGCAATACAGACTCTCCTTCTGCTCTAAGAAGAATGCCTATATTCAAGCTTGCATCTCTGGGGCCACTAACAGCACAGCTGAACTGTTCAAAATATGCAAAGAACTTGCCAATCCTACTGCAGTCTCCTCTGCCATCCCTGAGCCTCTGCACTGGTCTGGCCTCTCTGTTCTTAACCAAAACACAGGACAACCTGTCCTCACCCCCCTCTACACCCCTTCCTTCTCCCTCACCCAATCTCTGGCATTTCTTTGCCCCCCCTATCCCCTTCCTTCATACTTTCCTCTTTCTCACCCATATCACTGGATGATGTCTCTAGAGAAGTCCACTCTGTGAAAGTCTATAGCAAACAGGCTGTCACTTTCTGCTCCAGAACTATCAAGGAACATGTTGCCTCCCTTGTTCCAGCTTTGGCTGATTTCTGCAATTACTCCTTTGCCACGGGCTCCTTCCCGCCACTCCTCAAGCACTCCATTATGCACGCTCTCCTGAAAAAGCCTTCTGCCGACTCCTCCTGCCTGGTTGACTACCGCCCTATCTCAAGTATCCCCTTCCTGGGCAAACTATTGGGGAAGCTGGTCATCTCCCAGCTGATCCACCACACTGAATCTGATGGTTGTCTCCACGACCACCAGTCTGACGTCAGAGCAGCCAGAGGCACAGAAACTGCACTCCTAAACACCTGTGAAGTCTTTCTCTCAACTCTCCCTTTGTTCTCATCCTTCTTGACCTTTCTCTGCCTTCTATATGGTCTATCCCCTTGGCATCACTGACCTAGCACTGGACTGGGTGACCTCCTTCCTCCCTGACCAACCATCCAGGTTCAACTGTGAACTGGATATCCCAGGCCCTTTGATGAGTAGCAATTACCCTTGAGATGGATGTGGATGCAAATTTTATTCGTACATCAATAATCGAAACAAGTAGTTTGACAAAAAGGATGTCTGTTTTAATATCAATTATCTAAAACAGGGAGTACAATGAACATCAGCACTCGCTCGATCCTCTTACTCAATGAATCTTACAAAAAACTGATGTTATACTAGACAAAATCGACATGAGTGACGTGTTAACCTGCGTCATTACCAATGTCATCATACGTGGCAAACTACAAAAACCTATTGAAGGAAGTGATATGCTCTTAGTGAATATCTAAGTATAAGTTCCATATCAGTATAGAACAGTGAAGGAAAGTCATAGGGTGCTTAGCATCAGGTGGGGCAACTAAGCCCTCACCTTAAAATAGCCATATGAACGTCACTAAATGCATTACGTCCCATTGGCTACACACACTATAGGACCCTTAATTATGCGGTCCTCTGAAATTGGTTGGTTTCTAACCCCCGTCAGTACTTTTCCACCTACGTCTAGCAGCCAGCAGGCGGAACATCCAGGTGCTGGTGAGCGTGCCTTAATACTAGCTTCCCACCAATTACCTAATCAACCCATCATCACTTCAATGGTCCAGTGTCAATTAGGGCTTTGAAGCCTGGCCTTGAGTTTGTACTGTGCTCTGAGAAATTTTAAGGACTGCGGGAACATCCTGCCCTTGTGCATAGGTGTGACCACCTTATTCTTCCAACTTCTTTCTTCCACGTGACTGGAGACCATGGAATCAAGCCTTTTTTCGTGTATTTAATTTTATTTTCTAATAGTACTCTGAGGTCTTTTGTTTTGATCAAGCCTTCTGGACAGGAGTTTCTGTTCTTTCACATGAATTGTATATAATGTCAGCTCACTCCAGTTTGATAAGACTTTGGCTTCTTTGGCTCATCCAACTCCTTCTGCTGAGATTCATTTTGTATTTCAATTTGCTTTTTAACTGTGACACATTGAAATGAGGCTTTCTTGCTAATGTCTAGCACTGCTTATAATGCGTAGTGGAAACATCCATCCTTTATTTGTCCATATGCGCATATATATATATATATATATATATATATATATATATATATATATATATATATATATATATATATATATTCCGTTTTTTTACTGAATTTCACAGGTTTTTAGTAGGCCAACTTCACCATACCGTCCCTTTAACAAAGTTTTTTTGCTAAAGGTCATTGTTTTGTAGTAGTGGCACATAACCATATTGTAAAGTAACTTCTGACTTAATTGTACACCTTGCGGAGAATGCCACATGACCATATGCTGGCGTACAGGACGTTGACGTGTCCGAGAATCCGTACACACTTAACAATAAGATGTATGCCTAGTGGACAGTGTGGAAATACATTTTATATTGATGTAGAAACTTCCACCTTCAACATTTCCTGTGCACAGCTCCAACAGTTATTCGTAGTCAGCCATTAGCAATGTAGTACACATTACATACTTTTAGCAAAAGTTCTAGTTATATGAAAACGACATGAGCTAAGCCCATCCCTCCTCCCTAAAAACAGCACCACTGCTGTAATGAAGGAGCATGAGAAACACTGCCCCTACCTTAAAAATAACAAACGCACTACATTTTCCCCCCTCCACCTACACCCCCCATATTACTGTTTGGTGCCTCTTTCCTCATTTCCGTTTGCAAATTTCCTTATTAGCTGTTCTTTAAATAAAAAAAAAGCCATCTGTAAACAAAGTAAATTTTCCTTTAAGAACCACCTTTCACAGTGTAAACATATATTTTTTTTAAAAAGTCCCATACACTCCATCTACTTTAGATTTCTCAGTAAAGGTCATAGACGCAATAAGATTTGTAATTGACAATCTAGATTTGCAAAGCAGTAACGTGTGCTACTAAAAAATAGGATTTTGCGTTATAATTCGGGAAGCCTCGGGCATCCCGTATTACAAAACAAAATCCTTTTCCAAGATGTCCACCATAGAAAGGGAAGGCAGCTGTTCCATACATGCCCCCTCTTCGCTTTCCATGGCAGCCTGCAAAAAGCCAAACTATGTGCCGTGACGCAGAACCTGAAAATGAACACACAGCGGCATACAACATAGCACGTTACATTTTGAAATAATAAACTGCTTTGTAAAAGAAAACATTAACATTTTAGATTTTGTAAAGTACTTTAAGAACCACCTGTCAAAGTGTAAACATATTTAAACAAAAAAAATCCCATACACTCCATCTACTTTATATTTCTCAGTAAAGGACATAGACACAATAAGATTTGCCATTAACAATCTAGATTTGCAAAGCAGTAACGTGTGTTACTAAAAAGTAGGATTTTGTGTTATAATTCGGGACACCTGTGGCGTCCCGTATTACAAAACAAAATCCTTTTCCAAGATGGCCACCATTGAAAGAGAAGGCATGCTCTCCAGTGGCACAGAATAGGTTCAGGTCACAGGTTCCCTTTTATCAGCTGCATTGACAGCCAAAGTCATTACAGTGGAGGGGCTGCATTTAAGATATGCACCCCTTTGTTTGAAAAATGAAATGATTATGTGATTGCTCTCCTTGTGTCACACTAAACTGTAGAAATAAGCTATACCTGGGGTATGGTGGCCAGCATCTATCAAAATTATTACTGCCACATAATTTCGATATCACATGTGTGTGAGCTCTGTGAGCTCAGTTAAGCTGTGGAGGGGTTATGTGTATTCCCGCAGCCATGCTCCCCTGCCACTGCCAGCAAGCCTATAGTCTTGGGGGTTGCCTCTAAATTTTCCTGTGGCAGGTAACACAATCCCCCAGATAAAAAACCTCTCACAGGAATCTGTCCTGGGAACAGCAATCAAAGGTCACATCCATTCACAAAAGGAGTAGCATCAGACCAGGGTGCTGCATTCCAAAAGGGCCTTTGATCCTATTGAGAAGGGAAGGCAGCACGGTTAGTGTAGACAGAAGGAGCTCCTTTCAGCTGGAGGAATTGCTCCACCCTCTTGTTTTTCTCTGGCTCCATCTTTCCTTCCTCTCCCCTCCACTTCCTGTAGCATGAAGCAATTGGAATCTGCAGCTGTTGAAGCTAGATCTTTCTCTCTGCCAACCATAATGCTACCCAGGACATCTAAGTTCTGAAGAACCTCTGAAGGAGTGAGCCAGTCACCTCCAAATTTGTGAGGCCAAGAAAATGACTCATCTTGTCTTTGAGAGCCGGGAGTGGGACTCACAGCTCCTGAGAGCTAAGCCATCCAGGATTACTGCAATTTTGCTATTGAACCACTGTGAGCCATGATTCAAGCATGTTTGACAAATTTCAAATTAACAGGGTTCTCTAGAGCTGCCTTTGGCACTCACTGACTCAAATCAGATACTGTCCTTTCGAACCAGTTTACCACCACACGTAGTTGCCTCGGCTTGAACACTGAAGTACCACTGCACATGCATTGCTCGAACTGCTGTTCAGACCACCAGCCTCTTCATTGCCAAATGAGTTGTCAACCAAACTGACATGGTGTTGTTCCCAAAACACATTCTTCGAGCCCTCCTCAAACTAAAAGCCTGCGCATCCCGTCAGCCTGCCTGCTCTCGAACCTCGACCATTGAACCGAACCTGGTGACATCCACCATCCGCAGTGCGTGAGCCTCTTCGAACTGCAGCCTTTTTTCAATTGTGACCCCACCTCGACCTCTGAATGCCGCTGGACAACCACGACTGCTATATCATGAACTGACTTGAACCATTGAACGGATGAAAAGCCTGGTTTGCTGTTCTTGAAGACACTGCAAAATGTATCATTAGCTAATAACTGCCACCTGGTCCATTTCGGTCCCTAAAGATTGTCTGGATCTACTTAATTCTTTGTGCAGTGTAAGACTTCATGCAGAAGGTAAGTCACTGTCCATTATGCACCATAATTAGGCCCTGTGTGAAGTTATCAGAGGGATAGATATATTTCTGAGAGCATTCAATGAAGAAATATAGAGTAGCATTCTGAAGCTGTTACCATATTAAAGGTGCAAAGCATGCAGAGAGATAGTGGAGGTGACTAGTATATAGCAGTGCATTAGAAATAGGATAAACATGTATGTAAAGGAAGGGGATCAGGGCACTTCCTGTAGTGAGCAACATGTTCATGGAGGTCCAATAGAGACTAGTTATAGAACACTGTAAGAAACATATGGGAATTCATGCTGACAAAATAGTGTTTGGTAGAAAAGCTTGTGCTAGTGTGGAATAAATGCATACAAAAAAAGCAGCCTTTTGTGGTAGGTAGAAAATTAGGCCATAGAAAACCATTTAGATTTACGTTGGTAAAACACACTTCATTTTTGCTGTCTCAGACACTGCAAGATGCAAGGTCAGAGTCCTTGGAGGGCGAGGCAAAAGTCAGGGCATGCAAGGGAAAATATAACAAAAGCCACAGTTTGGTAAGAACAAGGTAGTGCACGAGTTGTGGACAATCGAAGTTACTCAGCAAGGAGACGCACTGTCCCCTGGCAGAAAATAGACAGTTAGATGGAATCCACAAGTGCCAAACAACAAGGGTAAGTCGAGTGAGAAAATTAGGGAGAAAGCATCCATGACCATGGCAGCAGTGTGATACCTGATCAACGAAGGGGATACCGTAAGGTACCGTGAAAGGGTGGAGTGCAAATGAACATTCCTGCTATCCTCTAAACAACCACATTTACGAAATCAAGACAAATTCACACACGCTCACACATAAAGGTACATTTCAGGTTTGTACGCAGGCATGGAGTAATATTCAAGAAGTATGTCCCATGAGGTCATGTAGTCCCACGATGGGAAAGGAAGGATATGTCCCAAAAGGTGAAACATGCATCCCAAGAGAGGTCACAGTATTAACTTTGTGTGTTGTTATCGATCTCTAGGCACAAATAGACACACTGAGAGATGACGGTAAGGCAGCTCTACTGCTGCTGCTCGATCTCTCTGCGGCGTTCGACCTAGTTGACCACAAGACCCTCTGCAATCACCTAGACTCTGCAGCACACTTCTCACAAGAAGCGTTAGGCTGGTTCAAATACTTCCTCGACAATATAACAATGCATGTCTTCTCACCTTTAGCAGCCGCAGACCCCATACCTATCACCTGCGAGGTGCCACAGGGATCCTGTGTATCACCCACCCTGTACAATATTTTCACAAAGCCCCTTTTTGATGATTTAGATGGCCTGGGTATCACCTACACTAACTATGCTGATAATACACAGATCCCCATCCCGTTGAATCTGTGAATAGAGTGTACCTCATCATCCAGGCATGGATGGCCTCCCACGGTCTATGCCTGAATAATGAAAAAACAGAACTCTTCACCCTCGCCACCCCAGCGCACCTCAGTAAACTAGGACACAACTACTCCAACTTAAAAATGGACAGCAACAATATCAAAGTAGCCAAGGAGGTAAAAACCCTGGGTTTCTACCTGGTCTCCACACTTACCTTCACAAAACAAGTCAACTCCATGGCCTCATCCACCGCTTACACCTATAAGTTAATCAGAGCAGCCAAGCCCTCCCTTTCCTCTAACAACTGCATCACCCTAGCAAGAGCCCTTGTCCTGTCCAAACTGGACTATTGCAATGACTTATACTTGGGGAGCAACAAATATATTATCAATAAGATGCAGATCTTACAAAATAATACTCTGAGAGCGGCCTTAAGCTTCCCCAAGAAAGCCCATATTTCCGACCTCAGAAGATCCAACAACTGGCTCTCCACAAAAGATAAAATCCTCCTCAAAACTGCCTCCCAGACACATAAATGTCTCCACCATGCTGCCCCACAATACCTCACAGCTAGATTTATGAGACAACACTCCAACTGCCTTACGAGATCTGCCAACGCAAACCTCCTAATGGTGCCCAGATTGAAATGCACTAAGACCGGAGGAAGTAGTTTCCCGGTCAAAGCTGCCCAATGCTGGAACTCACTTCCTCTGCCACTGAGGGAAGACCTACGGTACACACGCTTCAGGACCAACCTCATCCACTGGTTCAAGGAAAATGACCACTAACAGGCTATCCAATTCTGCCCTGCCTAGTTTCTCTGCATGTAATGTACATAATGTATACTACTTCTATTGTCTACGGTCTCCTACCGTTGTGTAACCTGTATCTTAAAATTGTAAATTTATGTAAATCATGCCTGTATCCTATATTCACTATGCTACTATTTGGTATATAGGACCCATACTTCTTGTATTACATGTTTGATCTTGCACAGCAATGTAACCTAAGCTGAACATTCCTCTTGATGCCTATTGCACCCTGATACCCTCGGGTCTGGCACGCATTACAAATATTAAAACAAAAAAACAAACAAACAAACAAACAAACAAACAAACAAACACACTGTCATTTGTACAGTCACAAGGCTGAGAATGGTCAGAAAGTGCCACCATTTGGGTCCCATGAGAATGTGATGAGGTGATCATTTTTTGTTGCCACACTGCCTGCAGCTCACAAAATGATTGGTCAATGAAGATGGGTAAAACCCACCACCGAACACTCAAGGGTGGGATAGCCAATGGAAAGACTATCTGCATATTGCAAATTTAAGAATTTAAAACAACCAATGAAAATGAAGAAACTAACCTGATTATTAGGTCATTGTCAAGAGGAGGTTACTAATTTGGTAACGAGCATAGGTTAGGCCAATAGGGGCAGGTATTTTATACATTTCTGTAGGGGATAACACTGACTATCTAATCAGTAAATAACAATGTACATGCATCTTGAAACATTGTCAGAGCCATGTTGTAACTCACCCCAATTTAAACCACCATTTAACAATGCCACTTTGAATGATGCTTGTATTATTTCCCGCCGAGACAGCATGTAATACACTTTTGTATTTCTTGCTACTTGTGCACTTTTATTGCTCACTGGATTGATTTTCTGGATAATCAGTTTTTGGGCCTACCTTACAGCAGCTCAAGGACATATTTTTCATTTTGAACATTGTGTTTTTTATTGCCTTTTCTCCCTCTGTTTTATACAACAGACAGTCTCATTATGAGTGTGGTGGTATCTTGGCAGTAATACTACAGAGATACCACTAAACAGTATTACCATTACCATCACTTGGTCCCACGGTATTACTACTGGCAGTATTACCACCAGTGGTATCGCCACCAGATAACAAGTGGTAGTAGGTTGTGTTAGTCCCCATTAATTGGCAACCATAGGACTCCCTGGGGATTTCTGTCATATTACCATTGACGGTAATACTGCCAATGTAGCTGTTTTTGGGGGAGGTGGAGGAATTACCTCAGGCTTTCTGCTGAAGGTGTTTCCTCTGCCTTACCTCCAAACTTGTAGTTTGGTGGTATGGTAATACAGTCATAATTCCTACACCACTGCTTTGCCGATGTTGGTTACAACACTGCTGAACTTATAACGAGGCCCACAGTACTGCATCTTGCCAGCTTGTATATTCTGTGTTCTTTCTACAAGGGTGCTTTTTTAATTGTTTGCTATTTAGTTACTATTGCATACGGTGTGTTTAATTAAAGTATATAACGTTGTATACAACATTGGTTGGAGATTGCATTATTGTGGACTGTTGTTTGAGTTACTACTGTTTCACATTCACACCACTCTTGAGAGTATACCCTTCTCCCGTCTCCTTTAACCAGAAAAGGCAAAAGTGTATATTTCTTAACCATGCCTAGTTTACCTTTCTGATGGTGTTGGCTCTTGGGTTGTAGATGTGTGAGGGCTGAGGCGCTTTAGCCTTTACTCAAACGGGTACTCCGGCAGGGCAGATTTCACATTGTCAGAATACCACTTCTTGGCATGACAGTGCATGGCAAAGCATATCATGACTTCACAGCCGATATCATGGTGTGACATGACATGTCATTGCATATCATGACAATAAGAACCCTTTTAATGATTATTTATTAGGTTTTATAATTACATTAGCAGTATGTTAAACAAGTAATATGACAACACATATATGACTTTGTATCCTGACATAAAATGACACGTGACAAGACATCATGACAAAACATCTGATTTATCACTCAAACTTCGCTCACCAAGGTTCTGTGTTATTAACATTAAGCTTGCATCCTGCAGCAGGGCAGAAACATGGGGCCTCATTACGAGTCCGGTGGCAACCAGCCAGTTTGTCCGGCTCGGTTACCGCCGGACTCGTATTACCATTCTGCCTCCGTGACTCCCGGAATTACCAGGGCATTACGACCCGGTGTCCCGGGAATACCGGAGGTGGAAATCGGTAAATCCCCATTCCCTTTGAGTCCCATAGGACTCAATGGGAATGGGGAAGTGGAAACACCGGCACCATCTCGTGATGGTGCTGGCGTTTCCACGTCCGCCTGCAGGCGGGTGGTGTTAAATCCGCCAGGTCAGACCTGGTGGGAACGCCACCACCCGCCTGCAGGACTTGAGATCAGGCGGTCTGGAATTAACAGTGACGGCGGCTTTGCCGCCACTGTTATTTCCCGACTGCCCGACCCGTAATGAGGCCCATTGTTGCATGGCATTCGATCTTTTTTCGCACACCACAAGACATGCTTATGGCTCCTCCATCAAACACAAAGCTTTTCCAGGTGACAGCTGCAGTGATGTTGGAATGGGGTTTTGGGAAGTGCTGATAGGTCAGCAGAGCCTATCATCAGCCAAAACCAACCTCCTTCTGTTGGTGCAGGTGGCATAGGGATGGGTGCATCGACTGGCTATGCAATTCTCTTCGAGCTGTGGCAACTGTTGCCAGACCATAGATGTACTGAACCAGTCACTGCACTGCCTCCCCAACAGCATCTCCAGCAATAGTATAGGGTCCGCATTGAATGGGTTGTGGTGCCTCTGAAAAAGACAAGCAAACATGTCACTATTTTGTTTTACAATATGGCCTAAACAAGTTGCCCCTTAATGCTACTATCATCAACACACCTCTGTGACAGTTTCCCTGAAGAAGAGGTACACTTGCATCCATTAATGGCTGGGGTTTCAAACCTTCAGCTCTTTAGAAATTTTGGACTACAATCCACATCAGCATTAACAAGCATGTTGAATGGTGAGAGATGATGGGAGTCATGGGCCCTCATTATGAGGTTGCCGGTAGGCCTACCAGCAACCTCGGCTTACCATGTCCTCCGCCTGATATCCCAGTAATAACAAGATATTACGGGCGGTGGAGGAATGGTAAGTTCCCCTTCCTGTGGAGTCCCTTAGGACTCCCTGGGAATGGGAACACTAAAGCAGCGGTACTGTTACTAACAGTGCCAGTGCTTCTGTGAAAATTCTTCCGGTAGGGGCTTGAACTACTGGCAGGTCACGCCTGTTTTTCGGACCAGTAAACGTATAATGTGGGCAATAGTTCAAACTTCTGTAGAGCTGCAGGTTCCATAGCAGGTGTATGGGATGAAAGAAAGCAACGTAGAACGTTGTTACATTATCCTTATGGTGATTGAAACCGTGGATATTTGCAGAGACATTAACTCTTTATACTTTAAATCAACTTCAGCAACTCAGTAGAAAGTTCAACTGAGAATATATGGCCGCATGGCAACAGGATACATTGGCGTTAGATCTTTAAGTTTATGTTTACCATGCAATACATTCTTTATTCAAGGTCAGCAATCTTGCATGTCAAGTATAGCCATATTCAAAGTTTTGTCTATTGTAGAAGTGTGTTAGCAGTTACATCCTTTTTAACATCTGTTTTTGATAAGAGAATGTTATTGTTAAGATACATTTTTAGCCCATCTGTGTGCTTGGGAAGGGTGCTGTGTAAGGACTTTGTTATTCACTGTTTTAAGGTGTATGATGTTTATAATTATAGTTGTTTCATTTCGTATTGTTTACCTTTTATGGCAGTCATGCCGAAATGAAGGAATGTATTGATTGATAGTTAGAGTTTCACTGAGTGTTGTGTGGTTCCATCCAAATTGGGTGTCTGAGGCTGAGGGTGGAGGTCTTGGCTTGAGTTGCGCTTTTCGAGCCTTAGATGTATCCTCAGCTGGATCCTCTATATGTTGAGCAAGCCTGACATTATGTTCAGTGGGGATTAGCATCAGAAGGCACAGTGCTTTAATGTTGTCTAGACTTTGATTTGAATGCTTGGATCTGTTAACAGCGCAATGGTAAAGACAGTGTTTGGGAGAATTCTCCGGAACGGCTAATTTCCCTTACCTACTTAGTCTCTCAGCAGCTTTGCTGGATTTCTAGGTTTTGTTTTTTTCACCTGATAAGAGTGTGACCCATTTTTCCCACTCTTACATGTGTTTTGCTGTGTGTGTGTGTGTAACATGTGTTGTTTTCATAGACTGTGGAGCCTCACCTACTCCACAGGCATCATCTTTTTACTGTGTATTACACAGCACCTTCAGTGCAGTGACACAGGGTTGTCTTTTAGACTTCCCAACTCAGACTCAATTTTCTGGGACTGACTACTGTCTCCCAGAACATGAAAAGTTGCCATTGACTTTATTAGTCTCTTTAAATCCACAGACCCAGTACAAACTATCTACCATAGAGTGCTGGAAAGGGTTAATACTTATCCCTTTTTGTCTGTTTCTCTTGGAGCACTGTTGCACTCCCTTTTCATCAAGACTTGGCTGGTGGCAGTGGTAACTACCCTATTTTTCCTAACGCGGTTATCTTACATAACCTTGGTATTGTTTTAGGCTATCTTGGTAGCCTCGAACTTAAACCCGCTAGACCATATACTTGTTTATACTTTTGCATCTGGGTTTATTCGCCATTTCTTTTTGAAAATGTCTTTCTCGTGTTTTACTCTGTGTGCCAAACCATGTTTGGTTCCTTTCTTCGCTGTCCTTTTGCGGGCTTCTACACAGAAGTCCTCCTTAGGTGCCTGAAAGTCTGGGTAGGCAGGATGTGAGGTAGGGGTTTTAGTTCCCCTGCCTTGGGTTCCCTTGGTAACGCAAGACGAACTCCTATTTGATTTGCTAGGTGACTGTCCCGCCAGGACAGCCACCCTGCGGTGTGATTCACAGCCAGGCTGTGTGAATGCGGGAAAACTGCATAAAAAGCAGGTCCCTGGGGCTGGAAAGGCAGAGTCGCCACTGGAACTAAAGAACCAATGAGGATCTGACAGAAGAGGACCCCTACAATGACTGAACCGCCCGGAGAAGCCCTGCTGCAGGTTCGAATCTTCAGACTCCGACAGAGAAGTCCTACCAGGAACCTTCTTCCCCACAGCTGGTGGGACCAACCCGTTTGGCCAAACTGCAAGCCAGGTCTCCCTCCTCTGGTCGAAATTGCTGCACAGAGCTACAGTGAACCCGATAGCCAGGAAGGTCGGACCCTACTTGGGTTTTAAGGAGCACACATTTTATTTGTTGCTTTGCTCTTCTGCTGGTTTCTTCCCTGGGCAGTGCAGGACCCTCCAGTCTTCCTACTTCATGTCAGTCCAACAGTCGCTTCAGGAACCGTGAGCCTGCAGGACCTGCCAGGAACGTCCACCTCAGCTACAGCTTCTTCTCGATTTAAAGGTACTATGCAAATCTGGTTGTTCGTTTTGTCCAGACGCGGTGAAGGTGTGTGAAACCTTTCGCCAATCCGAGGGCTCGTCCTTCTCTAATCTTTAAACTAACTTTTCTGCTGACCAACTTCATCCGGAAATCTTGGCAAAGACTTAACTGCAAACTACCCTGAACTGTGTGATCTTGAGCAAAAGAATTTTTGTCCTATTGACTTTGGCCCTAAGTCTTTTTGATTTAATTCCATCACTGTAGTTCCTCTTTCTAGATTGCCCTGCGTACTTACCTGTTGGTGCTGCTCAATTTTAGTCTAACTTTGTCTTTCCCTCCATTTTAAATTATTGGAGTGCCATTTTGCTCACACTTCATTTTGAGCTTAACTTGTCCAGAATATATTGGGAGTGGTGTGGTTATTAAGAGTGTAATTGTTCAACTGGTTTATTTTAGTGAAATGATTTGCAACTGATGTGTAAATAAATGTTTATTCTTTTACTCAGAAACCTTGAGTCAGTGTTTGAATCATGGTGATTGCTGTCCTTTGTGTGACTATTGATACTTGTCATTTGCTCTTGAGATAAGTCTGGCTGCTCAGCCATCGCTACCACTTTACTGTGTAGTACAGGCTTATATCTAAGGTGAATTTGTACTGTCACTTGTAGTCTTAATTGTGTGTGGTGTTCCCAAAGGGTACTGCATATAATTCTGCCTAACAATGGTGTACAGCGGTGGGATCAAGTATAGTAATTACACTTAGAGTGCTGCTATTACCTTGGATCAACTAACCACAAGGCTAAACATCACTAAAAAGCAATATCAATCATGTCTGATACAGAAAGCTGCAGTCAGTAGACCCTCCTTAGTTACACTGTGGATAATATGAAAAATATGTGTAGAGAAAGGAATCTCTAGGTTAAAGGCAAAAACTCTGAATTGATTGGAAGGTTGTTAGAGAAACAAAGTCTGAAGGGTGGGTGTGAAATACCTGAAACCTCAGAAAATGTGCAAAATAATGAGGGTGATAATGTGCCTATTATTGTTAGAGGAAGTAGGTGTGTGTCATAATATAGGCCTCACTGCTCCCTTACCTGCTAAAAAAAAATCAACCTTTGTCCACTGGAAGCCCACCAGGTCCTACACTCAGTCCTGAATTAATTGCTCTAGAAAAGATGAGGCTTGATTTGGAATTCAAACGTTTAATTGCTCAAACTGAACAAAAGCACCAAGAACTTAGGCTCAGAGAAATGGAGTTGAATCATGAATTAGAAATGAAAATGTTATCTCTTGAAAATGCTTCTCTCCCAGAGTCTTCTAGGTCTTCAAGTCTTAAGAGACCCTGTATGCCTAAAGAAAGTGTTGGTATGTATGAGGTTAAGCTTAATATTTTGGATTGGTTGTCAATGTTTGAATATAACCATGGGTTTCAAGGTCTAACAGGGAATCAGTTGCTTCCCTCGCTCTTCTCCAGGCTACCCACTTTTGCATCTGAAGTTGTGATGGAGTTGGGGGAGGTGGATAGAATGGATTATGAGTGTGCAAAGCTAGCTTTAATTGCTAGATTTGGGAAGACCCCTTCCCAGTACCTTAAGAGGTTTAGGACCCTCAAAAAGCATGATGGTACCCCTTGGGCTACCTGGGTATGGGAATGTTTGAAAAACTTAGATGGTTGGGTTAAGGGTTACAGAGTAAACACTTATGAAGGTATGAAGAATCTTGTTATGTTGGAGCCAATTTATGACGCCTGCTCTCCTGAGCTCAGGCAGCACTTGGCTGATTCTAAGGAGATAGATCCAAAGAAGTTAGCTAAGGCTGCTGACTTGTGGGTTGCCAACAGGGCTACTCAAAAGGAATCTGGGGCAACTCAGAAAAAGAATGAGGGAAACCAGCCAAGGAGAAATAACAAGGAGAATTCTAATACCTCCAATCCAAAAGAGGGCCACAAACAGCCACATAAGGGTAAACCACCAGGGAAGCCGAATCAGGTTAATGCACCATCTGGACCCAAACCAGATGGAGGTCAGAACAAACCCCCATTCATCAAGACATTTGGGAAATGTTATGTTTGTAGGTCAACTGACCATGTGAAAGGGGATCCCAGATGTAAGCGTAAACCTTCAGGGGTCCACACTGTCTCCTTAGCTTTCTCCCCAGAGGAAGAAGTACCTATGACAAGTGGAAACTTTCACCTACTGGCTGATGAACCCATGAGAGCCTCAGCTAGTGTTTCTTTGTTGTCCCTGTGCTTGTGGGAACAACAGAATTTAGATGTCTATAATTCCATCCCAGATAATACTAAAGAGTATTATAAAGATAGTGTTCTTGTGAATGGACAGGAGACCCTTGCCATCAGAGATACTGGAGCCAGCATAACTGTGGTGGATGAATCATTTTTCAAGGTGGATGATGTTGCTAAGGCACCAAAACACCTCAACAAGTTAGCTGGAGGCCCTGTGCAAATGCTACGCCAGTTACCAGCTCTCATCCAGTGTAATGGTATGACTGTCAAAATACCTGTTAATGTGCAGAGTGAAGTGCCTGGGAGAGTTCTATTGGGTAATAACCTAAAAACTCTTGGAGTTGTGTCAAGTACCCCGAGGCATCCCAGTAAGAGGAGACAGGAGCTCACTAGGCCTGAAAGGGAGAGGACTTGAGAGGCTCTCCAGAGGAGTTGATAGAGGAAACAATCACTCCCACTCCACCGGAGTTGTTCACTGCTATTTCTGGAAAGAAAGAGGCAAAGGGGAAACCCAAGACCTCAAGGAAAAACCCAGACAGTGCCCCTGTGCAACCAACAAGGACATCCCCTAGATTGTTCAAGGCCACACCTGTGATCCCTCCACCTGTTGAGGCAGAGTGTGAGGTACAACCATGTGTAGTTGAGCAAGTTTCTGAAGAGTCTGATCTGGAAGAAGACACTGTTTTGGTTGGAGATCTTGACCCAGTTGACCATCCTGAGCTGCAGTCTTTACTGGTGGAAAATGGACCCAACAGCGCAGACTTCAGCAGAGGACAAAGAGAGTGTCCTACTCTTGAGGGTCTTCGACAACAGGCTGCTAACCAACTTGATGGGCAAGAAGTTCGAAAGCATAGGTTAAGCTGGGAAGATGGCCTCTTCTACAGTAAACCGACTGAGTCAATCCCTGTGGACTGCAAAATAATTGTAGTGCCCCTTGCCAACAGACTCCAGTTCCTACAGTTGGCCCATGAGATACCTTTGGCTGGTCATTTGAGTTTCAAAAAGACCAAGGAACGACTCTCCTTATACTTCTACTGGCCTAAAATGGGTTCAGAACATGACAAATTCTGTAGGAGCTGTCACACTTGCCAAATCTCTGGCAAGAGTGGAGCCAAGAATGTGGCACCCCTAGTGCCTCTCCCAGTGGTGGGAGTTCCTTTTGAGAGGGTGAGCATCGACATTGTTGGTCCCCTTGACCATCCCACACCTTCAGGGAACAGGTTTATCCTGGTTGTAGTAGACCATGCTACAAAATACCAAGAAGCATTACCTATGAGAACTGTTACAGCTCAGGCTGTGGCTAACTCTCTACTTGGTATCTTTACCAGAGTAGGGGTTCCTAAAGAAGTGATATCTGACAGGGGATCCAATTTTATGTCCCACTACATGCAAGCCATGTGGAAAAACTGTGGTGTCACTTACACGTTCTCTACAGCTTAACATCCTCAGACAAATGGACTGGTAGAGAGGTTTAATCGTACTATGAAGAGCATGATAGGTGCTTTAGAGGAACCCCTTAAAATAAAGTGGGACCTTCTATTGCCATGCCTTCTCTTTGCTTATAAAGAAGTCCCTCAGGAGGGAGTTGGATGCAGTCTCTTTGAACTTCGCTATGGCTATCCAGTCAGAGGTCCATTGGCCCTGATTAAGGAGGGGTGGAAAGTGCTCCTTCCCCCAAGCCAGTCAGAGTGACTGACTATGTGATAGGTCTCCGGTGGAGAATGTCACACATGTTGGCAGAAGCTAGTGATAACTTAAAAGCAGGTCAGGCTCTGGTCAAACATTGGCAAGACCAGGAGGCCAGCATGGTTGAGTTTAGTCAAGACCAGCTTGTATTAGTTATGGTGCCAATAAGCAGAGGACCTAGTATGACAAATGGATAGGACCCTTCAAGGTTGTGGGCAAACTTGGAGAGGTGAACTATTTGGTGGATTTATGCAGACATAAGGAGGCTACCAGAGTCTTTCACACCAACCGTTTGAAAGCATATGTCTCGAGACCAGAATTGGGGGCTTTGCTTCTAGCTTCAGCTCAAGAGGAGGAGGAGAGTGAACCTCTACCCGACCTCCTCAGAGGCCAACCTTTGGATGAGAAAATAAAAGGAGTCAATCTCTCTTCGCAACTGAATTCTGAGCAACAGGAGGATTGCAAAATTCTGTTAAATCAGTTTGTCTCCCTGTTTTCACTGTCACCAGGCTTGACCCCTTGGGGCCAGTATGATATTCTCACTGGTGACTGTCTACCTGTGAAAAGCAGAGGTTACAGAATGTCAGAACATGTGAGATCCCACCTCAAAGGAGAGGTCAACAAGATGCTTGATATCGGGGTTATAGAGCCCTGTACCAGTCAATGGTTTAGTCCAGTTGTTCTAGTACCAAAGGCAGGGTCTAAGGAGTTGAGATTATGTGTGGACTATAAAGCTCTAAATGCAGTTGTTAGGAAAGATTTCATATTTGAATGTAATTTTCCCTCCATGTGTTAACCCCCAAACTTTTTGCAGCTGTTTTACACCCTGATCTAACCTTTGCCAGAGAAGCGCAGCCCTCCGCCGCATTCTTCTGGGTTTTCGCTCAAATCTTAGGGGGAAACTGACATGCCCTTAAGACAGTCAGTACTGGGAGACTTCATTTCCCTTAGTCCTTTCCTCATGTTGCAGCTTTTGTGCAACATTTAACAAGAGTGCAATGTAACTTACTTTACCGCACTCTTGGGTCTCTAGTCATTCCAAAGGCCCTAGAAACTCTTGCTGGACTTATTATGAACTGTGCAGGTGCGTCACGGACAGGACTGGTGGCAGCTATCGTTTATCTTATGTTTTGAACCCTTTTTTGCCATGTTGTCTGCGATTACCGCATTTGGCAAGAATAGGTGGCCCGGCTCCAAAATGGCCATGCCACGCGGTTCTTTGTCCTGTCCTTTGGCCATCTTGCCTCTTCACCTTCCCCAGGTTGAGCCGACCCGGGTCAGTCCTTATTTGGTCATGCACTTTCCCGCGAAACCCAAAGCTTTTGCAGGCTTCTGCATGCCTTGTGTGTGTGCCTCCAGGATGTGGGCTGGGATGTCTGTTCCCAATACACATCCTGGGTGCCAGAGAGTCTGGAGTGTCCTGAATGCCTGGGACCACTGTGGTCCGTGATTGGTCCACGTATGGAGTGAGTGTTTGTGAGCAGATCTCCCATTGGGTCCTCTCCGTTTTGGCGCGAAGGGAACTTTGGATAAGAGGAGGCCGAAAACAACACTACCATGTTGATCTCCTGAGTTCACAACGAACAAGGGATAAGGAGCCAAGTATCCTGCAACAAGAAGCCGAGTCGAGGAAACGCTGGTGACCCGCTGGAAGGTTTGGCACCCTGAGCCCGCTGTCATCCTGCAAGACCCCCTCTGCATCTGATCGTCCTAGAAGGTCTGCAAAGGCGCTTTGACCCATTGGAATAGTGGGACCAACTATTCTCGGCACCTTCATCAAACCCTGCAAGTAAGCATCTTCTGAAGTGTCCCTGGGCCAACCAGTGGGCTGACCAGCTTACACGGGATGTTTGCTCTGTCACCGCCGCTGTTTCGGGGAAGCCCTCGAAACCTGGTCTACTGCTAGCTCTGTGTCCACGGCACCCTCACACCAAATTTCGTACACTTGGTATACCCAGGTCTGAAGAGAGACGAGTGCACCTGGATCAGAGTAAACGCAGTTGCTGTGTTGCCCTGCTGTGGTAACGACCTGTGCACGTTCGCTGCTTTTTTGACCGCCTCGACCTGGAATCCTGCTACCGCGGAACCTACACAGTGTCGAGACGTCCTGATCGTCGCATCTGAACCTGCCAGCAATGTGAACTGAACTGGCGAAGTCTTGGTCTGGCTGCGTCGGGGACCGGTGAGTAGTCCATACCCCAACCGGTGGCCCCTAGTGCAGGATCCCATTTCTTTTCTACCGCTGTTGCGAAATAGCGGATCCCTCCCGCACTCTCACCCTGCCTTTGCCCGCGAGTGGAGGTCTTGCCTGAGTAGTGGGGACTTGTTCTTCATCACCTCATCCACCTTCCTGAACTGTCAAAGACCTTTGAAGAGACCCTATTTTGTCCATTGGCACAAGCGTGTGCATGTACTATTGAGCATACGGCTCCTCTCTTCATAGGGCTTGGACTGCCTCCTATTTAGGTGTATTTCTGATGTCGAACTGGGTCTAACGATTACTTGCACTGCCTGTTTTCCTCCCCATCTAGGTGGTCTACATATTTCGTGCTTCTAACTCCTTAGACCCCTTGGTCTGGTATATATATTGTATTGATTGTGATGTGTGGGTTTACTATAGTATTATTGTGATTCTTTGCTATGGTCGATGTTACAAAGGCCTTGTAATAAATGTGTCTATATTTTTAATATAACACCTGTCTGGAGCAATTTGTAAGTGTCCTTGCTTTGTGTGCTCATTGAGGTCTTTCAGTCACCCTCATCCCATCTTGAGACTTAGGGCCTCATTACACGGACGGCGGTGGACCAAGGTGCTATTAGCACCTTGTTCCATGTTGGTAAAATACCGGCACCGCCTTGGTGGAAAGGGGAATTACCGCCCTATTCCAAGGTTGGTGGGGCGGTAATTCCCCCTTCCCCCATTGCCCTTCCCCATTCCCATTTTTGCCCCATAGGGCATAATGGGAGTGGGGAAGGTGCTAATTACGGCACCGCAAATTGCGGTACCGTAATTAGCTCCCTGGTCCCTTTGCGGGTTGGTTTTTAACGCCTGCAAAAAGCAGGCATTAAATTCTCCAACCCGCAATGGGACCTCGTAGTAAGCCCGTAAGGGTTTACCGGTAAAATACTGGTACCGGTAAACCCTTACCGCCTACCGTGTAATGAGCCCCTTAGTCTTGACCACCGCCATTGCTACCCTGATTGGTCTGGCTTGTCCAGAGGTTACCCTGTTCGAAGAAACTAGTCTGGCCTTCTGAACCTCTGCCCCTCCAGGTCAGAGTTCAGAAATCCATCTTAACAGCAGTCACTAAGACTGATGGCCATCCTTTGCCAAGGACTGATGAACTGGTGGACAGACTTGGTTCAGGCAAGTACCTCAGTACATTTGACCTGACATCATGCTATTGGCAAATAACCCTGACAGACCATGCCAAGGAGAAAACTGCATTCTCAACCCCAGCAGGCCTCTATCAGTTCAAGGTTATGCCTTTTGGATTAAAGAATGCACCTGATACATTCCAGGGGATGGTCAATCAAGTTCTGAATGGGATGGAGAACCTGTGCATGGCATACTTGTATGACATTGCAGTGTTCAGCCCTACATGGAAATAACTTATTGACCACTTAGGATATGTTTTGCAGGCTCTCGAGCAGGCCCATATGACCATAAAGGCAAGCAAATGTCAAACTGGTCAGAGCAAAATGGTCTACCTTGGTCATGAGGTAGGAGGAGGTGAAATAAGGCCATTGCCTAGCATAGTACAAGCTGTACAAAACTGGGCAACCCCTACTACTCAAACCCAAGTGAGAGCTTTCCTAGGTCTCACTGGGTACTACAGGAATTTCATAGAGAATTATGGGACCATAGCTTCTCCCTTGAATGTGATATCCTCTCCAAAATTCCCTAAAAAGATCAGATGGAATGAGGAGTGCACTCATACCTTTGAAAACCTGAAGAAAGCCCTTTGTCAAGCTCCAGTCCTAAGAGCTCCTGATTATCACCAACCCTTCATTGTGCAGACAGATGCCTCCAATACAGGTATAGGTGCAATCCTTAGTCAACTGGATGAGAAAGGTAGGGAGCACCCCATTTGCTTCATCAGTAGGAAACTGAAGGAACTAGAAACAAGGTGGGCAACCATAGAGCATGAATGTTTTGCCATTGTGTGGTCTCTGAAGAAGTTTAGACCATACTTGTATGGATCTACTTGTGTGATTCAGATAGACCACCAACCCCTCTCAAACTTCTGAGATGGTCAATCTGCCTGCAAGGGTTTGATTTCACCATTGAGCACAGAGCAGGATGTCATCACCAAAATGCTTATGGTCTCTCTATGATGTTTTTAACCAGCTAGAGGTAGAGATTCATCCAGGAGTGGATTAAATCCTCCTGTCCCTTAGTCTGGGTGGGGGGGGCGAGTGTTAGGGATAATTCTCCAGGATGGCTGATTACCCCAACGTGTACACATTTTTGTGTTTATAGACTGTGGAGCCTCACTTGCTCACTTGCTCCACATGCATCATCTTTTTACTGTGTGTTGCACAGCACCTTCAGTGCAGTGACAAAGGGTTGTATTTTAGACTTCCCAACTCAGACTCCATTTTTTGCGACTGACTACTGTCTCCCAGAACATATACACTTGCAATTGCCTTTATTAGTCTCTTTAAATCCACAGAACCAGTATAAACTATCTGACATGGAGTGCTGGAAAGGGTTAATACTTATCCCTTTTTGATTGTTTCTTTTGGAGCACTCTTTCGCTCCCTTTTCATCAAGACTTGGCTGGTAGCAGTGGTAACTACCCTATTTTTCCTACCGCGGTTATCTTAAATAACCTTGGTATTGTTTTAGGCTATCTTTGTAGCCTCGAACTTAAACCCGCTACACCATATACTTTTTTATACGGTTGCGGCTGGGTTTATTTGCCATTTCTTTTTGAAAATGTATTTCTCGTGTTTTACTCTGCGCACCAATCCAGGTTTGGTTCCTTTGTTTACTGTCCTTTTGCGGGCTTCTACACAGAAGTCCTCCTTAGGCGCCTGAAAGTCTGGGTGGGAAGGATGTGAGCGAGGGGTTTTAGGACCCCTACCATGGGTTCCCTTGGTAACCCAATTCACACTCCTGTTTGATTGGCTAGGTGATTGTCCTGCAAGGACAGCCACCCTGCAGTGAGATTGACAGCCAGGCTGTGTGAATGGGGGAAAACTGCATAAAAAGCAGGTCTCTGGGGCTAGAGAGGCAGAGTCGCCACTGGAACGAAAGAACCGACGAGGGTCTGACAGAAGAGGACCCCTATAATGAATGAGCCGCCCGGTGGAGCCCTGCTGCAGGTCTGAATCTTCAGACTCCAATGACAGAGAAGATCTACCAGCAATCTTCTTCCCCTGAGCTGGTGGGACTAACCAGTTCACCCAAACTGCAAGCCAGGACTCTCTCCTCTGGTAGGATTTGCTGTACAGAGCTACAGTGAACCTGATAGCCAGGAAGGTTGGACCCTGCTTGGGTTTTAAGGAGTGCACCTTTTATTTGTTGCTTTGCTCTGCTGCTGGTTTCTTCCCTGGGCAGTGCAGGACCCTCCGGTCTTCCTACTTCATGTCAGTCCAACAGTCGCTTCAGGAACCGTGAGCCTGCAGGACCTGCCAGGAACGTCCACCTCAGCTACAGCTTCTTCTCCATTTAAAGGTACTGTGCAAATGCGTTTGTTCATTTTGTCTAGCCGCAGTGAAGGTGTGTGAAACCTTTCACCAATCCGGGGGCTCATCGTTCTCTAATCTTTAAACTACCTTTGCTGCCGACCAAGGTCGTCCGGAACTCTTGGAAAGACTTAACCGCAAACTACCCTGAACTGTGTAATCTTGAGCAAAATACTTTTTGTCCTATTGACTTTGGCCCATAGTCTTTTAGATTTGATTCCATTACTGTAGTTCCTCTTTCTAGACTGCCCTACTTACTTACTTGTTGGTGCTGCTCAATTTTAGTCTAACTTTGTCTTTCCCTCCCCTTTAAATTATTGGAGTGCCATTTTGCTCACACTTCATTTTGAGCTTAACTTGTCCAGAATCTATTGGGAGTGGGGTGGTGTATTAAGAGTATGATTTTTCAACTGCTTTACTTTAGTGATATGTTTTACAACTGATGTGTAAATAAATGTATATTCTTTTACTCAGAAACCTTGAGTCAGTGTTTGTTTGAATCATAGTGATTGCTGTCCTTTGTGTAACTATTGATACTGCTCACTTGCTCTTGAGATATGTGTGGCTGCTCAGCCATCACTACCACTTTACTGTGTAGTACAGGTTTGTACCAAAGGTGAATTTGTACTGTCACTTGTAGTCTTAATTGTGTGTGGTGTTCCCAAAGGGTACTGCATATAATTCTGCCTAACAGCCAGTAAGAGTGGCTTTGTAAAAATAGAGGGAATAATTAAGTTTGTAAACACCCACAGGATGAAAATAAAATCTACTTTTAAAAAGTGAAAAATGCTGGCTGTAAACAATTTGGATTTTATCAAGCAGTTCTACAAGAAGCGATTGAGAGACCTGTCTCTAGCTTTACCAACAAATTTTGCCCATGAATACAGAAAGTTGACTAGACTTCTGTATGTCTGTTTATGGACTCCAGTAATCAATAATAAAATGTATCTAGTTGAAAGCGCATATTTACATATGTGGTGTAGTAAAGAAGGAGATAAGGAAGGTGAAGGGTCAGACTAAGGATAGGGAGACCGAAAGTAAGCGATGGAGGAAAGAACATGGGAATAAGACGACAGTGATTGAGAAAGAGAGAGTCAGAGGGCCAGGGGATATGGAAGAGGGATAGAGATAGAGAGGGTGAGAGAAAGTAGTGCAAATGTGTAAAGAGCTTTGGGAGGCCAAAAACGAGGAAGAGGCTTTTGCTTTAACATATTTACAACACAGAATAAAATAAATGTTTTTCAGTACCAAAGATATATAATACAATCTAAGTCATCCTGTATCTCATTGAATATTCCTATTTTCCGAACAACACCCTTCATTGTGTTACAGCTAAGAGGTTAATACACTGTCTCAGTTCTCAGTTGGGAAATTGTTTTGAATAGAGCAGCAGACATTGAACGGCTGCAATAAGATGCCACTCACAACCTAATCACAGCTTACCATGAACATACACTTCAAGAAAACATTCATCAAAACTCTAAAAACCTTTCTAGGGACAGCTTTTGTTACATAGAAAGGCTGCTGTATAAAGGCTGTGAACAGTAATTAATTATACAGCCTAAAAATACCATGTACAGGCAACATACACCATTCAAGAAGCCTCCTTCCTGCTAGCTGTGCCTTAAACATGGGGTGTCACCTATTCCTTTCACATTTCAGAATGCCCATTTTCAATTTGTAATGTATGTGTGGTTGGCCCTATTGTGTCTGCATGCATTACAATTAACATGTGCATGTTCAGCCGGGTAGGTAGGCCACTGAATATTGACTGACTTTGTGCAGGTGACGGCTCAGTGGATGAGGAGGAGGAGGAGGAGGAGGAGTAGAAGGAGGCAGATGAGGTACAACCATACAACAGTGCCTCCAGGGTGCTTTCCTGATGAAAATCCCCTCGTTTTGCAGGCCACCGTCAGCACTCCAGCCGGACACTCAGAGTGGGAGGAGGAGTGTTACACTTTGGCAGAGAAAAGCTTCCCTGCGGAGTACGTTTCATTCACAGGCTGTGTTTTTATGAGCAGATACAGGTTGCCATGGCGCCTGTACAAGCTACGGCGGAACCCGTGTCAGCTGACACGTCTCGTACGTGAAGGACGTACAACAAGACACGCCCTCCATACGTTTTTAAAACTGCCGTCTTTCAGAGAGCTTGTTGCTGCTAATTAGTGTTTCTTACTATTTGCGGTTACGTCCGTTTTCCTTCGTGAAACCTTTGTCACGAAATTCTGACTTGATATCCTGGTTCCGACCCGCGTTGATATTCGGATTGTTACGTCTTCTGCTATATTGGTACTTCTTACAGACCGCTACGGTATCTACCCGGACTGCTCCTGGACTGCCTTTTCTCCTTCCTTATCATTGCCATGTTCTCCTGGTATTCGACGTGGACCGCTATTTGGATTGTCCTTTCCTGCTCCTGCTGCCTTTGCAGCTCATTCGCCAGTGGCTACTCGGAACACCTCAGTTGCTCGAATCCTCGTCTGGAAGGTGTGTGTTTCAGGGAACCTGCTGTGTTTGTTTATTGCTATTCCTGCCAGCGCCATCTTTGACTATTGTACTTCAATTACCTACTGCTCCGTTGGTATTTCTCTCTACTCAATTTTGGGACGTTCATTGGACTACAACACTCAGTAAACTTATTTCAAAGTGCATATTGACGCTTTCCTGATCCTGCACCAACCCGGCTTTAGCGCGACCCTCGTGCCGCCTGGGTTTACTTCCCTGTACTAACTTACCTGTTTATTATTTTATCCTGTGGTTTTCTCCAATCGTGGAAATGTGTTAACCCTTGAGGTTCCCACAATTCAGTTCTGTTGTTTTGGCTAATAACTCTATAGGAAGAGTCCATTAGACTATTTACACTCAGATGGGTTTAATTCTTTACTTGTAGGTCCATCCGGGGAAAGCTCCACTCCAATCCTTGCCTAGGTATTTTCTGTCCAATACTGTTCCTTGATTGCTTAATTGTTTCTCTCAGCACTGTTTAATATCTTTGTATTCCTTTGCAGCATTGGTTTTGGCAGTGCATGTTCTCCCAGCTCTTTTATTCAACTGACACCTCTGCCTGTTCCAATCAAAACAGCGAAGAGGTACGTTGTAAAGAAGAGCCCCTCTTTGAGGAAGCCTGAGTCTGGAATTGGAGGCTGAATATCGATTCCTGTACACATATCGACTCCAAGGTCATCTATCTATCTTCCTGACCTGTTTACAGAGCGGTGAGTAACAAGGAGTTGCTGCATGCAAGTGCCCAATGGGGCTAGGTCCTGCAGGAGATGGCTTGGAACTTCCACTGCCTGGCTAAAAACTTCATTTCATCAAATCTCATCAAATGCTGCACATACTTCTGAATTCCGGCTATTCTAGCAGGAGAGAAGGGAGGACACAGAACAATTAAGGCAAGTAAATTGTGATGATGGTTTGGCTTTGAGACAATCATGCATGATAAGTTGTTGGCCTCCCGGGAACGCCAGTGGAAGGTGATAGACACATTGAGGGAAACACTGGATATGGAGATGTTGGCCTTGAGGGAATCCGAATTTCAAGACATGGATATCCTGAGTAAAGGCATGCATGCTGAGATTTTGGCCTCAAGAGAATTCTACAATCAAGACACAGATTCCTTGATGCAATCTCTGCATGATGAAAGGTTTACCACAAGGGGCATCCACCACCAAGAGATGGATTCCCTGACGTAATCTCTCACCATGCAGTTGGAGATGTCAAGGGTCAGCAAGAAAAAATTATCTTTGGCCACTCGTGACATCCATCACCAGGACCTTGTAGCAATCAGGGCCCTCATTCATTAATACCTCTCATGAGTGACTGTAGTCAATGAGGACCAGGATTTGGCATTGCGTGGTCAGAGTGCACCATCCCAGGATCCACCAGAGGATGGCGGTTCCAGCTGAACCACGCAGGTTAGGCCATTTGCATTGTAGACACACAACACGTATGCCGCATCGAGCCCTTCTTCATGCTCCCTGTTGTCCATGATCCCATGGAGGGGGCATTCATTTGTACCATATGAATATTTGTTTTAATCCCCCTGCCACATCCCCCCACACCCTCGGTAGTACAGGTTTTCTTTTCCATTTTTTACCCTGTTAAAGGTGGATTTTATTTGATTTTTTGGTCCCCCATCCAAGGTGGACTGGATGATTTTTGTTTTTCCTCATCCAAGATGGACTGTGTTATTCTATTTTTGTCCTTGTCCAGGGTGGACCGTATTATTATTTTTGTACCCAAATGGCAGGGCCATTGTGCTGTTCAGGGCAGGGAGTCAACTGCTCATGGCAGTGGGCACTATTCCTACCCAATTTCGCATTCCCTCTGCTAGACACTGGCCTTCTTAGCACCAATGTTGAGGCCCAATGTTAGGTGGAGGTGGTGAGGTATTCACGAAAGCTGTACCACCAGGTGAGGTTGTGCACTCTCATTCATTTTCATGACTGGTGACATAATCATCCCAATAGTGGCATGAATGTGGCACATGCAGGATTTGCATGAGTGGTGTAATATGGTGATGATTGGGTGATGGTCACCGTCTCTGAACATGTGAGTTGTCCAATAGAATTGTGTGTGTGCATATCGCCTTCATCAGCTATGCATGTGCTTTGTGGTCCACAACTTGCTGCTCGGAATCAGTCTCTTCAGGGTGTTCCTGTGCACATGTTTTTGATGAGGGCTGATGTAGTATCCTCTTTCTTGTGCTGCTTTATATTTGCACTCCTGTCATGTCAGCCTTTCATGCCCTCTCCTGACATGTGTCATGTCGAGTAGCCACTCCACAATCAGGGGTAGACTGCATACAGGGAAGTCTGGTGATTTCATGGTAAGCCTCTGCTCCCTGAGCACTTTTGTGTGGAAAGTTCAGATTTTCTAAAGGGAAAATGGTTGGGATTGTTGTGGGAGTGTGACATGGGTCCAATAAGAGAATAATTTCACAGGCCTCTTTTGGATCCCAGTTCACCCTTGTATATGAAGCATGGGCATGCAAAATACCTCACTGAAACATTTCACATAGGTGGATGATCCAGTTGACAAATATGCATGTGGATGATGTGTGAAGCATGTGGTGCATTGCTAGTGTGTCAGAGACCTACATGTCTTTCTCTTGTGTCTTGAGTCATTTTGCTGCTGTGTTCCCATTTATTTTTTATTTGTGTTTATCCTGTGAGGGGCCAGATAGCTTTCTTGGATATTTGGTGTGCATCTCCATGATGGGACAAGGGGCATGTTGAGGGTATGGGAGACATGCATGGGGGGCAGCTGTTGATTTTCCCTATTGTAGGAGCATGTATATAGCAGTGGTGAGTGGTGGTGAGCAGGACCAGATGCAATAGTGCAAAGGGACACACCTTCAGGATGTCAGTCAGGTGGGCCATTTTTTGTCCACTTGATTCATGGACTCACAGGTACACTTGTGATGGAGCCATCATGCCAGTGTCTATCTTTGCAAAATCTGGTATTGTGGGTTTGTGTCATGGACAATTTACTTTCAACTTGACATGAGTGTGCACTTTGTTACAAGGATATCAATGAGGTTGCAGTGTACTTCTGTTGTTATGAGGCACACACAGTTTGGCAATCCAAGTGGCGTATTCTCAAGATGTTATTATGGGCAAGCTGGATTGGCTTGATTGCATAATGAAGGCCATCAGTTATGTGACTTTACTGTGTGTGTTCGACAGGAGTTGTCATTCTTGAGAAGTAGGTGTGTACTACCTGATTGTGTGTGAACTGTCCCTGTGCCCTTTGGCTTGCTAAGGAAATATGTGGTACCTGTGACCGAGGGCATATACGCCCCCCTGCACCTCTATTGCTATGCTACAATGTGTGGCAATATTGTGCAGGACACAACATGCAACAATGATTTGTATACTGTAGGAGGTGCAAACATCAATACGCCACCTGAGTGGTCAAGGGAGCAAAGCATGACTTAAACACTCTGAATGTGTGGTGCGTTGTAGTACGCCTCACCTGTGGGGCTGGATTCCTGATGGGTGTCAACAGGAATAGTGACAACAGGTAGGCACTGTCCCCCTGCAATGGAGTACATGGTTGTTAATTGCATGTATTGTCATTGCTTGTGCTTTTTGTGTCATGTGACTGCTTGTTTATGCATGATAGTTGAAACTCACCCACAAGACAGCTGAATCCAAAGGGCCTGGTATATGAGAAAATGGCTGCAGATGTAAGCTATCATACATGCATCCTGGGTAATTGGCATTGACTTGCACGATGTGACCCTTGCTATCACAGATGACCTGCACATTGATGGAATGCCAATGTTTCCTGTTGAGATACATGTGCTCTTTGTCTCGTGGTGGGGGTTGCAGCACTACATGAGTGCAGTTGATAGCTCCCAGTATCCAAGGAACGTGTGTAAATGCATAGAATTCCTGGCACACTCTCTGTCTTGCCTGCAATTCACATGGAATGTGAATATGCCTATTCCCACGTGCTAGAATGTTTGCCATCCATTGTGGAACCCATGAGAATATTGACGCAAACCAGCTGACATCAGCAATGTTTTCCATCTTGACTTGTAGGTTTGTCAGCATCGTTATGGCCTCTGTCAAGGTGCCATTCTGGTCATCGTGAGGAGGGATGGATGTGCTCATGATTCTCCAATTTTGGCACAAACACCTACATCAATGGCTGTAATCATATCCAAGACATATCTGTTCTGCAGAGTCATCAGTCGTATGGCTCTCAGCTCCTCCTTGATAGCATTAAATCCCTTTATAGTGGTGTTGATTGTCTGCAGAAGCTCCCATCTGTTTATCTGTAACCATTTGGTATTCGCTATCGTCTGGATCCCAGGCATAAAGATAACAGTAAAAACTGAATAATTCTTGCTGAACAATTTGTGTTCATATGGCATAGCATCAAAGGCTTCTATCGATTTGGCTGAGAAATAATGTTCTTTCTTCATTCGATTGAGGAGTTCAGATCTATTTTTCCTCAGGTGAGCATCTGCTTTTGAAAATTCTCTAATATTCAGATCACTCTTTGGAATCGCCAATGCTGGAACATGAACGATCACGATAGAACATAGTCTCCCCAGTCGCTGAGCAGTTTCATGTATGCTCTGGATCCACATGCCCAGTAGTGATCCATTATCACTAGTGTCCCGCCTTTCATTCCTGGTACTTCAAAGATGTGTTCAACTGCACTGTTGATTCTTTCCAACTTTCCTTGTGCCATTGTTTCTAAAACATAGTTCTGCACTAGCCAAAGGCACTATCTGCAACAGACCCCCTCTGTCTTCAAACCCACATCAGAAGCTTTGCTAGCCTCAGCCAGAGAGGTTTGAATCCAATTTCAACTTGCCCAATAACTGGCCTGTGTTGACTAGTTACTGTGACAGCTCTGCACATGACTTTGCCTTCTTCCCAGCCATCTGAAGAAAGTACTGTTCCCCAAATTTGTATCTGGACTATTTCTTTACAGCTTCAAACTTCTTCATCACTCTTTCCTTGGCAGTTGAGTTTCCTGTATATTTCCGATCTGATTCCAGCTCCCATTCATGCCAGGTTGTTCATATCTGATCACATGATCTTCGGTGTGTGCTCTTTCTCTTGTCTTTAAGTCTTCAAAATAATCGGCTTCATCTGGGGATGACCATTCTGACAGCTATACCAATGATGCCATTCAACCCTGGAACTGACCTCTGGTATGGCAGAGTGCAAGATGAGTTAGGCAATGGGCTGTTTAAACTTCTATTTCAATAGCTATGAATATTTTGGACTTGTCCAGAGCATAAGGCGGGAGTGCACATACATAGAAATCCTCCTTAGAAGTACCTTTTCCTACTTCTTTCATGTGCTGATACCAAATGTAGTTCCCCAAATGTGCTGTACTGTCTAAATAATCATTTAATTCATAATCATCCTCCATTGCTCTTCTCTGAGGTCTCTGTCTTACCAGATGAGCTTGTATAAGCAACTCATGAAATACATCAGTATAAATTCTTCGTACTGGGGAATCAAAGGGACACAAGTCAAAGAAATCAGTGCCTTCACATGAACTACTTGTGTAGGTACAATCACATAAGGTGTTGGCCTTATTACATTGTCCAGTTCTGCAAAAGTAACTGGAGTGGGAAGGATTAACAGAACTCCTTCTCTTCTGGAACCAATAAAGTCCACAGTGTGGATCAATAGAAACAGAAATACGATAATGGATGGGCATAGATCATGCACCAATACATTAGCTCCACCATTGATCTCTCCACATTTCGGTGACTCTGCTCACTTTCTGGAACTGCAATGTGCCCAATAGACCACATGATTGTCTGTAATTACTTTTAAGGAAGGAAAAACTCATGTTATTCAGGCAATCTCGTTAGATGCTCGGGTAGCTGTCGAATTTGCTCTATGATCTTGTTACGCTCACCTGGTTCCCACAGGTGCGTCGATTGGACCCAGACAGCTGCGGTCTCCACCAACATGATGCATAGTGCCGAGATGACTGTCTGGACTGGCCTGCCTGATCTGGTCTGCTTGATCCGTAGAAGTATTCTCCTGCAAGTGGAGAAAGGGATTTAACCACCCGTGTATATGAGTGATAGCCCCCTCCCACTGTTCTCGTTCTCCCTTTTTGCCACCTCCAATATCCCCTTTTAGGAACCTCACCGTATGTTTTTAAATGATGCCAGTTACTTCACTGGTTTGAAGGCGTGGGAGAGTTCCAGAGAGTATTGACTTTGAGGTTCCTGGCAAGGTTCGGTGAGTATCAAGTTCATAGAGTTCAATATGTCCGATGATTCACTCTTGTCCCCCCCTTCCTTCCTTGTCTTGCAACTAACATCATGAGAAGATACCCCTTGTGGTAGTTGGTGGCACTCAGGTAAGAGTCTGTATTACCCAACGCCGTCCGGTAAATGTTGCCGGTTTTTAACGTGTTGTTTTCTCTCCCTTTGCAGGTGCGGCACATGAAGATGTGGAGAGTTATAGAATAATGCCTCCGGTGGTAATCAGGTAAGTCTATGATGATAAGTGTTTTATTTGTTGGTTTTCTCGGCTCACCTTGTTGTTTTCTTTTGTCCCTCAGGTGCCAGAGTTCGGCGAAGAAATGATGGAGGCAGCGCCGAATCGAAAGATGCTGCAAGGACTGGTGAGTATGGCGCGGTGCTGTAGCTGGAGATGCGACGCATACAGAAATGATGTTCCTTCCAAGTCCGGAGGCGAGATGGATCCGAAATCAGTTGAGGAATTTGAAATAGTTTGTTTTCTAATCTTGTCCTTTTCTTTCCTCTTGGTTTTAGGAACTCCAGATTCGAGGCAGGCGTGGCAGAAGAATGGATGCAGACTGCAGGCACGGTGAGCGATACGCTGCTGGATGCAGAATAACGGGAAGCGTGTGCTGTTGTTCGGGCATGGTTTAAATAGCATCCAAAGGAGTTCCAGGTAAGAAGTTCCCTAGAACCACGCCAGAGTAAAAAATAGTCCCTGTAGAAAAATAGTCCCATCCAGGCCTCACGTTGGCTTGGACTCACTAGCAGCATGGTCTGCATCAGGTAAGTAAAGTCTATGAGCCTGGCGCCTATGGCGCCAGGACTGATTTCCATGATGAGCCTGGCACCTAAGGCGCCAGGACTGAACACAAACAGCCCCCAGCCGGGGCTGTTGGGGTTTTAAAAGGTATCTGGATGCCTGCTTCCAGAGCTGATGGGCTTGGTCCTGATGCCCGGGGGTAGGCATCATGACAGATCTCCACAAGGAATCGGCTGATTGAAGGTTGATATATAGCATCTGGCATAAACACATAATTGTTGGTGTTCCTCCAAACAAGATAAGGGTGTACTTGTAGCAAATATCAAAAGATCATGACAAGTAGTTTATGGGCATAATCATTAGATAGGACCACCTTTGCATCTCGAAAGATTTTCAGGTAACTATCTGATCTGCTCTATAATTGCTGCCAATGAACGTCTAATCACTGGGCAATTTTTAGGATCTTGGACAAAAGTACATACTTCAGTGCTCCTCCCAACAAGAGAAGGGCAAGTTAGGAGTACAAAAAGCAAGACATCAAGAAGTAGTCTGTGTGTGTCAACATCTGACAGCACCGTGGGCACCTCGAAAGAGAAACTCAGTGAGAAAAGGGTTGGGGAACTGCTCCTTCTTCGAGTCATTGAACAGAAAGTCTAAATCGGGCATTTTTCCATTTACTTCACCACTCCACAGGCCAATGTCAACACACTCCTTTGGCACAAGAACAGTAGCATTCTCACTCCTTGCTATTGCAGCTACAAAGTGTGTTTCAAGGGAACCACATTCAAATGTACACTTTTCATCTATCTACTGGATAATCTTTGAGTCCTTCTTCCTCGTCATCGATCGAGTCTGCACGTGCTAATCCTCTTCTATTTGACTAGCTTCCAAATGGGTTGGGGGTATGTCGGCCTCTCCAGCGTAGACTTTCCCATCTCCTAGGTGTATCCAAGCTTGTCTCCCTTGGACCTTGACTACTGATGGAGTAATGTCCTCCACTATGAAAGGGGTGCTAAATCTGGGCTTGTGACACTTTCTCGTGACGTTCCTCATTAGAACATTATCTCCGGAAAATAGTTAAGGTACACATAGTCTCTCAGGTCCGGTTGCTGTATGGTCTTCATCTGTGTTCTGAGACTGACACCCCGTCTGCTTGACTTGATCTGAAATGACAGAGATACTAGCAGTCATACATGTTAAGTACTCACGCAACTCACTTCCTAACAATTCTGCTGTTGTCTGGGCATCACTTCTAGTCCTCGATGGAGGAGTCAGAGGCGTTCCCATTTGCCTCTCTGTAACTAGTTTGCGGGGCGTGAGGTAATGGTCAGAGCGGGGCTGATTTCTTAACGCATCTAATACAAGGGACAAGCAATGCAGCCACCCCTTTTGCAGTGTCAATTTCAACTTTTCTATTCTCTCCTTTAGTAAACCATTGAGTCTCTCACATACTCTGTTTGCTTGTGGGGGATAAGCAGAAGAAAATGTGTGCTTAATGCTATGCAATAAGCTAATCTGCTCAAATACCTCATTCACAAAATGGGGGCCATTATCTGATCCCAACACCTCACATACTCCCATATAGGAAATACTTCTCAGACTATGAACTTTGCAGTGCAAGTGGCATCAGGATTTGTGCATGGACCAGCTTCAATCCATCTAAAAAATGGGCACACTACCACTATCATATACCTATCTATCCATTACAAACCTGTAGCATATCACCATAATTGATATGTAAATGCTGAAAAAGGACCATTTGGTTGAGGAATTACTCCTCGGACTGGTTGAACTGTGTGCCCAGCAGTAAACTTTTGAAATACGATGCAATTTACAACATAAAAAGCAACATCTTCTAACAGGGTTGGTACAAACCAGTCCTCCGCAATGGATGTTGCGAGGCTCTCCCTAGTAACATGTGCAGGGTAGTGTAGCTGTTCTAATGCCTCCCTTAATAATGCTACTGCATCACCGGTTTACCAGTGCTTTCTTGTCACCACAGTGTTTCGGAAGAGGATAAAGACAACTCCTCTGCATCCACAGTTCTTTCTCTTCCTGTGGAGCTTCACCTTGAACTTCCATTAAATGTGTTCATGACAAATGATTAAGGCTTTCATTCACAACCATTATTATAACCATTTTCACTTTTACATCAGGAGTATCAAAACTAAAAATATCAGAAGAATATACAACATTTTTGGCCTATTCATCTGCTGCTTGGTTTCTGTGTGAAATAAAGTCAGTTTTCTTAACATGTGCTGCACACTTAACTATTGCAATTGGCTACTGGGAGTTGTAGTGCTTTAATAAGCCTGTCTAACAATGTGGCATGCTGCACTGGAGTGCCATCTGCTCGGAGTTGTCCCCTCCTTTTCCAATGCACTATCCCTGCATGCATGGTTGATGTTACGTAGGTAGAGTCACTGTACACTGTCCCTTCCTGCCCTGCATGATTGTCTCGAGCGTGACAATAAGCACCACCAATTCAGTAGCATGTGCTGAAAAATGAGATGTTAGTCTCACACTTGCTAACACTTCAAATTCCCCATTGGCTCTGTGTCTTACCACAGCTGAGACTGAATGCCTTTCTCCATCAGTTTGATCAATCCTTGAAGAACCATCAATAAAGAGAACCTCCCCATCTCTTAGTATATTCTCTTTTACCCTGGGATCTCATCATAAAACTCTTCATAGTTTGAACAATCATGCACTTCCTCATTCACTGCCAGTGGTTTGGCTACACACGTGGAAGGATTCACCATTATACCTGACTATTTTGATCGCTGTGTTTGATATAACCACCTCATAAGCAGAAGCTCTTTGAGAAGTTAGTGTACCCTTAGGTTTCTCCAAACAGCAAACAAAGCATGCTCAACAAATAAAGTCATGGAACACCCCATCACTATGCTTGCAGATTTCTCAATGGTGAATGTGGCATCAACCAGCGATTGTTCACAGGGGAAGAGACCCCTCATAACTGGGTCCAAAATCTCACTTTAATAAGCTAAGGGTTTTTATCTCAATGTAGTTCTCTGTGTGAGTACTGCTGTCATTACTGTCCCATTTGTGTACGAAAATAAAAATAACTTCTCAGAAAAATTGGGAATTCCTAAAACCGGAGCTGTACAAATTACCTTTTTCAGTTCATCAAACCCATCCTCCATTTCGTCAGTCCATTCTATTTTTTTCCTTATTCACCTGTGCCTTCTTCAGGGCCTGCAACGAGGGTCTTGTGTGTGAACTAAAATCAAATACCCATGCTCTAAAATAATTGCGCAGTCCTAAATACTGTTGCATTTGCTTTATGGTTTGTGGTTTTGACATTTTCGAGATCACCCCAGCTGTGAGGCGTAACTTTCTTTCCTTCATGTGAGATTAACTGTCATATGTACAACACCTTTTCCTGACAGTGCTGCAACCTCTCTTTATCCACTTTATATTTTTTGTCTGCTAAAATAATCATTAGCTGTATCAGATTCAATTCTTATTGCACAGCATCTCAAGATGTTTTCTATTTTTTGTAACTCAACCTCCCTTCTGCTTTTTACACCGTTGATCGCCCTGCTATGCTGTCTTCTCTAATGTCATTTGTTTTTTCTGGCTCCGTTCTTTCATATTTCAAATAATTTAGTCAATGTCCACCATTCTATGTTTCTGGAACAGTTGTTCTTCATGGTGTTTCCTAAGTCTATTTACATGGATTGTCTGTATTTCCCGTATATGATAACTCTTTAGCATCTCTTATACTGCCATTTGGTTTCAGTGTTTATTTTTAAACCTATCATGCTGAGATTTCCTTTTCCTTCCCTTTATTCTCTGATCTCCTTCATCATTTCGAAACTGCTGAATGCTGGATGGCTGCACATTACATGTACCTAAATCTTAGGAAAACATATATTGTTTTCCTTTTACTGCTATACCTTACATTATTCCACCATTAACAATTCATTGTCCCCTTCTTCTAATGTCATTTGCTACCTTAGCACATAATACTGGTTTGTGTGTACTCTATCAAATATATTACAGTCTTCAACTTAGATCATTTATGGTTTGTATTATTTATTTAATATCTTGTTTATATGCGACAGTGTTGCTGGCTCCAATTTATTGCATGTTGCATTCACATGGTGTAACCTTTATATGTATTCTTGATATTGCATAATCTCATTTTACTGGGTGTATTTCTAGGAATGTATTTTCTTATACCCAGCTTCTACTTTTTTACTTTGTGTCCCCCTCAGGCTTCATTATGATTTCACTCATTTGAACTGTTTGACTATAGATATCATTATCAAAAACTCAGCCTGGAAACAAGTCCAAGCCCATTCACTGATGGTAAGGATCTGCACAATTAAAACAGCCAGTAGTTGTCCAAACAGGGCAACTATTGGTTTCACTCATGCCCCACACCTAGGCTGTCTGGCTCCAGGAATGTGGAATGGGACCAGGCAGTCCCTCCCACTTCTTGAGAAATGCACACACAAAGTCATCATTTGCCTGCAAAAGCAGCTGCTTTCCTGGGAACGTGCATAACTCTATACAGGATTTCCCGACCTGGCAAGGCAGAAAGAAGGCAGAAAAACAAAATGGCCAATGAGCATGTCTCCCCATTTTAGGGCACTAGTCACGTTTAGTAGTCAGACACAGTAAATGTGAATGTGCATACTAGAAATAACACAAACATGGTAAACATATAATTGCTGCCAGCTTGTCTTTAGGCACATAAAAAAGTAACCAAAAATCCCATGTGTAAAAGACTATGGTCATACAAACATATCCACGTTTCACTCCATTGTAATATGCTCTGTGCAGGGTTAAAAAGTAACACAATTGTGAAAGCCAAAAGGCAAATATAATTTTCCAATACTGATAGTCTGTTAGGCAGAAACCTGTGCAGTTCCCTTGGGGAACACTGCAAAAGATTTAAGACTACAGGTATAGCAGTAAACCCACTTGGTAGCAGTCCGCACCACCCAGATTTACCTGGTAGCTGTGGCTGAGCAGTCAGACTTCCCTCAAGAAGAGTTAGGCAGTATGCAAAGTATACACAATATGTACTCAGATACAATAGCACAAGCAAACACTGACCAGAGCTTGGTTTCAAAAGTATATAGTTATTTATTTATTAAACACACATAAGTTGAAATCACTCTAGCAAAAATATAGTAAAAACACTTCAAACACAGTTATAATGAAAGCAGTTCCAACCCTTACTCCTATCTAGACAACTCTAAGTTAACACCACATAATTAAAACAGAGGTGAGCGCTTAACGTTAGATGACACTCTAGTAGGTTCAAGAAAGGGATAAAAAGAAACAGAAATGGGTTAACCCCACCACTCTAGGGTCCAGAACACTTGCAATAGGCTCAAAGAAGCACAAAGTCACAGGTGAGCAAAAGTCACTAGGCAGGGCCCACTCTTAGAGTAGCCGGAGCGAAAATGTGCCCAAGATCACACTGTTATTAGGGATTCAAAGTCTTGCAAAGAGTTAGAAAGAGTTTAGAGTGGCTTAGAAAGTTTAGCCAGGGTGTCCCAGGCACTCCCAGGGTCGAAAGCCGGGGACTAAATCTACCCCGTACAGTCGGTGGCAAGGGAAGCCAGGCGGAACACGGTACCTTAAGCGGAAAGGATCCTCCAGCGGTGGCAGTTGTTCCAGGCAGTGGCAGCAAGGCTCGACGTCGGTCAGGGGAGAAGAAGATCTCGCTGAAGAGCAGAAGAAGAAGGTCGTTGCACTGCCCGGGAAGAAACCAGCCGCGGAGTCCTCCGGTTAAAGGGTGGTACCGACTTTCGCGGTTGGGGTAAAAGTGTGGTATTCCGGTTGCCGGGGTGCTTGGCACGGGCAAGGCGGCCACGAGATACCTCGAGAAGCGAAAAGAAGGTGAAAACTGGTTGTCCCCACCAGTCAAGGGAAGGAGCCACTCCGTTAAGAGTTCTCCTCGGTCGTCGGGAAAAGTGGTGAGACGGTGCAGCAGGGCTCCACCGGGTGGTGTCGTCGAAGCAGGTCGGCTCAGCTCTTCCCTCGTCGGATTCTTGGTCCTGTGGCGACTTCTGAAGTTCCAGTCCCCAAAGCCCTGCTTTTATGCAGCAAACCCCCATTCACCCAGCCTAGCTGTCACTCAAACATGCTAAGTGGTGAGCCGGCCGGCTCACCACTTGGGCCAATCAGGACGGAGTGCGACTTGAGTTACCAAGGTAACTCAGTCCAGGGTGCCTAAATCCCCCTCCACCCCTCCTAAGTACCCCAGACAGAGTGGCACCACTTTGGAGGGCTTCTGTGGAGAAGCCCGCCAAAAGTGGAACAAAGGGCTCCACTTTGGGTCAGAGTTACAGAGGCGAACGCCAACGCCATTTTAGAATCAAGTTTTGGCAAAAAGTACCAACCGGAGTTATAATAATAAATATATAAACCGGCGGTATGTTTAAGGCTACCGTAAATAAATAATTAAATGTGTTAGCCTAAAACAATGGGAAATCCCATAGGGAAATATTCGCGGTCGAATATAAAAAGTAGTTTCCACTGCCACCAGCCAAAACTCGATCAGGGGGGACGGAGACGTGCCCCCTCGACTAACAGACCCTGGGGCAATCGAATTGCCCCAGCCAGTACGTCCACAATATGATGGTTTGTACTGGTTCTGTTCAGGATTCAAGACTAGCAAAGTCTTTGGTGACTTTACATGCCCTGGGAGACAGTAGTCAGTCCCAGGGTATGGAGTCTATGTTGGGGAGTCCCTAGGACACCCCTGGGTCACGGCACAGAGGGTGCTGTGTAACCCATATCACAAAAATACATGAGGCCCTATGGAGTAAAAGACCCCATAGCCCATTCAACACAAGGTTTAACCAAGAAAACACACTTCAACCTGTCCAAGAGTGAGGGTAAAAGAGTCTCACTCTTGGCAGGAGAAAAAAAGAAACCCCAGAAATCCAGCAAAGCTGCTGGGGGACTCACTAGGTAGGGAAATTCAGCCTAAACAGAGAATTCTCCCTAACATAGTCTGAGGGACTGAACAGTTTCCCCATAACAACATTAGCAAAAGGCCAAGGGAGTGCAGCTTCACTTCCCTGTAAAAAGTCAGGACAGGTTCAAAAATAAAACAAAGGCAAACACTTTGGAGGTCCCTAGAGCTATGGAGGGGAAGGTGCCAAAAGAGACATCTTTCTAATCCACACCTTGATGGGTTTCCTGTGCCAGTCGCTTGCACATCATGGACAGCATATCAGCATTGCTATGTTGTGCACCTGGACTATGCTCAAAAAAGAAGTCAAAGCCTTGAAGGCTTATGGACCATCTAAGCAACTTAGGATTCTCTCCCTGTATATCCATGAACCACTTTAAGGGCTTATGGTTATTCTGCAAGTTAAGTAAGTCTCAAAGAGGTAGGTTCTTATCTCCCAAAGTACTCACAGTATGGACAAATACTCCTTTTCCACAGTCGCCACCTGAGCTCTCTGTCCTTAAACTGGCCCCTAATAAAATATAAAGGATGTTCCCGGCCATTGTCATCTAACTGTTGTGTCAGGGGACATCCCAAGGCAGGTAAAGACTGGAACACCAGGAAGGAGCGTACACCAAGCAGGAAGTAACAAAGTTTATTATGGGCTCAGATGCACCTTGGAGAGCATGGTTCAAACAGTATGGTGGAAAAGAATTGTGTGAAGAAAGCTGTAAATGATGCCCACTGTGGGCAAACTTTGTATACAGAATCAGCATAATTTGCATGAGCATAGTTGAAATATTTTAAGCAATTACCTATGACGCTGATTGGTGGGACTATGTCAGTCCCCTGTATCTAACTATACATGTACTGAGAATGATTGGTGCCGGCCATCCTATTCCCCATTGTCCAACGCCTCCCCTCTTGATGTCACAAGCTGTCCCACACCACCCCAAAATGACCGTCAATAGCATTACTTGATTACGCTGGAACTTTATTATTCGGCCATTGCTCAGCTCTCATGCGGCACGCAAGACAACCTGAGTTTAGCAATGGGGAGACATGCACATGGCATCCAACCAATGAGGTGCCCCACGGACATCAGCAAGAATAGAAAATATAGTTGCACCCTAGGGACACTGAAGTTCCCTCCCAGCTCACCCCCTTGTCCCACAGACCTCGAAACTGCTTACCCCACTGTGATTTTATTTTTTTTAGCCTGCATTTATTTGTTAATTCTTGACATTTCCCAGTGAGCATCCAGGTGCCTAGCTCGCTGTCCTTGAATGTATATGTTGCTCACTTTGCCCTGTGGCCACATTCTCCTGAACTGAATGCTTTGAGTAATTCAAGTTTACTCCAGATCCTGGGCCTGGGGCTTTCAAAAGACCACTACTTGATTTATTTATGGCCTATACTCCACTATGGTTGCTATGTTGTTTATGTCATACTATATCACCACATCTATCCCCTATCCCTGCCCTCATTGCTATCCTAGCCATGCCCCTCTGACCCAGGTCCCACTTGGTGCCCCCAATCACGCTCTTTCCCACAAACTTCTCTAGCTGTGCCAGTACATGTGGTGCATAGGTTACACTGTGCAGCTGTCAATCAGGTCCCCAACTGTAGGAGTCCTCCCTTCCCTTCCCCACTGTGCTCCCCCTGTCAGTCACATAATTGGTAGGTATGCCCCCCTTGGCAGCACTGAATGTACACCTTTACCACACTATGAAAAGACAACACCTATCCCAGTGTCAAAGGCATCCATCTGTCTGCACAATAAAAGGTCCCTGGTAATCAGATGTACTGAGAATAGGGGCCTGACAAGGGAATCCTCAAGACCTTCACAACCCTCCATCCAGGTGACCTTCCTGGTCTTCTTAGGAGTTGTGGGGCAGTCAGAGGGGCAGCTATGGTTTCATAGTCTGCTATGAGGTTTCTGAAATACACAGTGCAGCCTTATTTAGGGAGAATTCTCCAGAATGGCTAATTTTCCTTACCTTTTGAGTCCCTCAACAGCTCTGCTGGATTTCTAGGGTTTGATTGTTTTACCTGGTAAGAGTGTGAACATTTGTTCCCACTCTTTCATGTATTTTATTGTGTGTTTGACTTTTTGGGTTCATGGATATGGAGTCTCACCAACTCCATAGGTATTATCTTTTTACTGTGTGACCCACAGCACCTTTAGTGCAGTGACACAGGGTTGTCTTTTTTCAGACTTCCCACTTTAAACTCAATTTTCTGGGACTGACTGCTGTCTCCCAGAACATGTAAAGTTGCCATTGACTTTATTAGTCTTTTTAAATTCACAGACCCAGCACACACTATCTTACAATAGAGTGCTGAAGGGGTTAATACCTATCCCCTTTTGTCTGATTCTTATGTAACATTTTGATGTTACCCTTTCTCTAAGATTTGGCTGGTGGCAGTGGTATCTACCTTTTTTATTTTACTGCAGACTATGAAAATAGTCTATGGTACCATTGGAGGCTATGATGGTAGCTTCAAACTAAACCGGTAAACCACTTTTATTTTAAATTGGTTCCGTTTGGGTTTTTTCACCATTTCTTTTTGTAAAGGTCCTTCTCGTGATTTTCTCTGAGCGCCAAAGCAGGTTTGGTTCTTTTCTTCGCCCTCCTTTGGCGGGCTTCTGCACAGAAGCCCTCCTTAGGCGCCTGGGTGTCTGGGGTGGACAGGATGTGAGGGAGGGGTTTGAGAATCCCTGCACAGGGTCTCCTTGGAGACCCATGTCACACTCTGTGTGATTGGCTGCGGTGACTGTCCCGCCAGGACAGCCACCCTGCTGAGTGATAGACAGCTAGGCTGGTGTGAATGGGGGAAGACTGTTTAAAAGGCAGGCCATGGGAATGGAAGGCAGAGTCACCACTGGAACGAGAGAACCAAAGGAAGCTGACGGAAGAAGACTGCTGCAACAAATGGAAACACTGGTGAAGCCCTGCTGCAGGTCCGAATTGCCTGAAACTTCAAACAACAGAGAAGACCTTCTAGGAGACTTCTTCCCTTGAGCCTGGTGAGACTAACCAGCTCACAAAGCCCCGGACCTCCTCTCCAGACTGGTCAAATTTTCTGTGCCATGCTGCAGGAAACCGGATAGCCAGTGGGAGAGAGTCCATTCATGCTTTTAAGGCACGCACCGTTTATTTGTCGCTGTGCTCTGCTGTTTGCCTCTTCCCTGGGCAGTGCAGGAACCTTCCGACATCCTCCTTCTTGTCACCTTCACTGAAGCTCCCGGAACAGCGAGACTGCAGGAACTGCCAGGAACAACTGCATCAGCTAGAGCCCTCTTCATCTTTAAGGTACTGTGCGAAATTCGGCCGTTCTCTCCGTCCGGCTGCAGTGAAAGTGTTGGAAGTCTTTCGCCTCTGTGAAGGCTTGTCCTTCTCACCCTTTTCAAATAACTTTTCTTCCTACTAACTTCGTTTTGAACTCTTGGCAAAGACTTAACCGCGAACTACATTGAACTGTGTGATCCTCTGCAAAGACTCTGAACCATTGACATTGGCCCAGGCCTATTGACTTGAATCCTAGTTGTAGGAGCCTTTTCTAGATTGCCCTGCCTATAACTTGTTGGTGCTATTAAATTTTGATAACCTTGTCTTTCCTCCCCTTTTAAATTGCTGGAGTGCCATGTTACTCACACTTCATTTTGAGCTTAACTTGTCCAGAATTGATTGGGTCTTGTTGTGGTGTATTAAGATTGTGATTTTCTGCTGCTCTATAATAGTCAACTGTTTTATAACTGACTGAGTAAATAAATGTATATTCTTTTACCAAGAAACATTGAGTTAGTGTTTGTTTGAATCACTGTAATTGTTGCCACTTGTGTATCTCCTGATACTGCTCACTTTACTCTTGAGATAAGTCTGGCTGCTCAGACATCGCTACCACTTTACTGTATAGTACAGGCTTGTACCACGTGTACTTTGCTGGGAAGAGACTGCATCTTGGCCCCACCAACCTCATACCCAAGGTAGGTCCCTGAACCCTGACAATCTGCCACTTGGTAGACTTTATATTAAGGTGGGCCTTCTGAAGAACCTACAACACAATCCCAAGGGTTCTTACATGTTCATCCCATGTAGGGCTGAAAGCTACTATATTGTCCATATATGCCATGCAGAATTCATCCAACCCATTCAGGACATGGTTGACCAACATTTTAAAAATGGTAGATGCATTCCTTAAAACAAAGGGCATTACCCCAAATTAGCAAAGTCCCTCAGAAGTTGAAAATGTCGTCTTCTCCTTGGCATTTTCTTTCCTGGACAATTGCCAATACCTGGCAGTAAAATCAGATGTGCTACGGTGCTTGGAAGCACCCAGCTTGCCACTAACACATTAGTTTGTGGAAGGGGATGCACATCTCTCTTGTTGACAGCATTAGGGACTCTGTAATCCACACAGAATCTCAAATCCGAGGTTCCTGATTTTGGTCCCAGAACCACAGTACTTAACTAAGAACTATTGGATGGATATATCACACCTATATTTCAACATTTTGTTGACCTCAGAATGTATGTGAGTTCTGACTTTGTCTGACATATTGTAGCTCCTACTTCTAGTAGGCACACTGTCTCCAGTGTCAATGTCATGCTTGCACCAATGTGTCAAGCCTGCAGTGAATGAGAACAAGGAAACACGATTTCATCTCTACATGCTGCTGTAAAGTCAGTTGAAGAGATGATTTGACAGCCTTAATGGAGCCATCAGAAGGGCTACCCTGGAACAGGTCTGGGAGAGATTCAGGTTTCTCATCCCCCTATCTATCTGAAGCCAGAAGTATGGCTCCCATTTCAGCTCTAGGGATGTATGCATTCAACTGACTCACATAGAACACTTTGGGTGCCTGTCCAGGTCTTCCAAGTTCCAATAAATAGTTTATCTCACCCAGTCTTTCAACAATACAGAATGGACCTGAGCACTTGTCCTGTAAAGCTCTTGGCGTTATAGGTGTCATCAGTGGCAGAGCCAGGGGTGGGGGGCACTCCAGCTGGCAACGTATTAACCACCGCCAGCACAGAAAGCTGACTCTGCTACTGGGATTCATAATCAGGATTTCTTGGCCTGGATAGAAATGCACACGTGAAGCTTTCTGATCCTACTAATGTTTTACCAATGTTTGTCCAGCCTTCAACTTGTCATTGGCTTGATCCGTCAGTAAGACTATCCTCTTTCTCAAGCCTAACACATTGTCTACTAAAATGGTATTGACAGAAGGAGTGAGCATCTCCCATCGTTCAGTGGCTATGGCAAGCGGTCCCAAACAAGAATTCAAAGGGCATAAACTCAACCCTTTCCTGAGGTACCTCTCTGTAGGCAAAAAGTAAGCATTGCATCAGGAGATCCCTCTTTCTCCTCTGGGCTCCTCGATAGTGCCAATTATGCTTTTGAGAGTCATAGTGAACCTTTAAACTAGGCCATTGGTCTGTGGATGCTATGGAGATGGACATGTATATGACACCCCACATGTCTTCAACGTAGCCTGCGTATACCTGTACATGAAGTTGCTGCCTTCCTTCAGAAACAACTTCCTTAAGGAACGCAACTCTAGTAAATAAACCCAGCAATGCTATTGCAATTGACTTGGTAATCACAGTGTTCAGTGGAATGTAACAGGATATCTTATGACATGATCAAGGACCACACGGATAAACCTACTGCCAGAGGATGTAGGAGGGTCAGGAGTGCCAACACCATCAATCCCTACCCCCTCAAATGGTATACCCACTACTGCTAGTGGTACCAATTGAGCCTGGATTTGTGCACCACTATTATCAGAAATCTGACCAGTAGTACACCTCCTGCACTTACATTTTGCATGTTCCCCCATCTTAGGCCTGTACAAGTACATGCTTAATTTCTCCTTAGTATTCTTGATGCCAACATGACCTGCAAGGTGGGCCTCGTGTGCCAGTTCCTGGATGAAGGGTCTCATCTGAAGAGGAGCCACAAAGCTTCGATGTTCTTCATCAGAGGTCCCAGTGGGCTGACTATACAGGAGTCCCCCTTCCCAATTGGGCTTCCCAAGGGCTTCATCCTCCAACTGGGAGCAGGCCTGTCTCATTTGACCTTCAAGTGATGGGCACTCACATTGCCCATGACTAAACTCATCTTTTGAGGGACACCCTTCTTCAAGTACACCCTTCAATTCAGGGTGATCATGAGGACTGAGTATTTCAGGTAGCCCCTCATTCTCATCAGGTTCACAGGCTTGATCAATTACCACCACCTCAGCAGTAGGTTAGTTAGATGGAATATTTTTTTTCCCTCTTCTTAATTTATATTTCTCCATTATCCTTAGGTTTCCGCTTTGGCTGGACCTTAGGCTTGGCTAAGGCATCCTTGGTCTGATATGATCTGCAGAGGTCATTCTCTAACCGAACCTTTCCAAGGACTCGCATCTGTACACTAACAGGTATCCTGAACACCCCTCCATTCACAGCTAAAGTGACAGGCATAGCTGGAAACTTGAGAGTGGGAACATCATCCAACTTAGTGGGTATCAGAAAAGCTCTAGCCAGAGTGAATTTACCAGAGTGGGATCACCTACATTTCGACTGGCCCATGTGTCCCTAATGGAAGGGGTCTAAACCATCTACCAGCACACAATCATTAGAATAATGATTTGTATTGTTACGTATGGAAGCATTCGCCTCAGCAACTCTATGTTCCCAGGTACCACGAAAGTAAAACAGACTCCGATCCTAAGGAGTCTGAGGAGATGGATGCCCCTATGAGTATTTCTTCATCCGTCCACCTTCCACTAGAAATAACACAAACGTGGTTAGAAACGATCTGCTGCCACCAGCTTGCCTTTAGGCACATATAAAAATTACCAAAAATCCCAAGTGTAGAAGACTACGGTGTATGTATCCCCATTGGACAGCATTGTAAAATGCTGCGTGCAAGGTTAAAACATTAAAAACGAGTAAACGCCAAAAGGGAAGAATAGTTTCCCATTATTGATAGTCTGAAGGACTGATCAGTTTCCTCGTAACAAAATGAGCAAAGGACAAAGAGAGTGAGGCAGAAGGCCTCACTCCCCTGTAAAAAGTCAGGAGAGGTTCAAAAACAAAAGCAAACGGTTTGGCTGCTCATGAGCTATGGAGGGAGGCCTTTAACTTTTTGTAATTGATTTTGTTCTGATATGTTCTTTATGCAGTGCTTTGCATAAAAGCAGTGCATGAATGAAAAGAAATGAAATCCAATAAACAGACTGTGCTCCTATTTGATCACTTCCAATCTACCCCCTCCGAATTTTCCTTTGGTAATATCTTGCCTAAATGCTGGTAACATGTTATTTTTCTACACTTGTGAAAACACGTTATTGCCATGCTGTAAAGACTACTTAATTCTTCTGCCTTCCTTCTTTCAAGCACCCCAACACATGAGCCAATTTCACACATAATACACGTCTTAGATGGCATGCCTATCTGAAAACATGGTGGCCTTATCATTTCAGGACCCCTCTCTGGGGAATATATTTTCACACTGGGTTATTTCCATTGCTAACTTGCTCCTCTTCCATAACTTTATATAACATGGATGTTGTGTCCGCGGGAATAGATGTGAGTGTGTGGATGCCCATATACATTAAAATGGCAGTGGATATGCAGTGGACGGGTACATAGTCAAACAACATTGCATGGCTAGTTAACCCCCCTTGTATGCCATCTCCTCCAACTGCATGCCAACAGTTTTGACTAATTGGGTGGTGCTAGAGTACCTATTAGCCAACACATGAAAAGGGCTGGGCAGAAGAAACATAACCAACATTAGTACCCGGCACGCGCGTCTGAACAGGAATACTGTGTGGTGATTGGCTCATTTGCGAGCCATACCACACGGTATTCCCATCCACGCCGTGCATGCCGGCTACTCTGTTCCCGGCGAGGGGGGTGGCAACCCCTCAGCCAATGAGGAGGCTCGAAACGGGGCAATCCCCGCTCTGAGCCTCCCCATGGCTGGAGGCTTCCTTCGTCCCTCGCCGGGGACTCAGGTAAGAATTTTTTTCCTCAAGCCTTTCCTCCCTCCTCCCTCCTACCTCCTCCATCCCCACCCCACTTACCTTCTATCCCGCGGTCTCCGGTGGGGGATGATGGAAACCTCCAGCCATGTGGAGACTCCACACGGCTGGAGGCTTCCATGGACCCCCACGTGAGACGGCGGTACATATTTTTTTTTCTTCCTCCCCATCCCTACCTTCCGCCCTCCCGACCCCACTTACCTTCTTTTTTCTTCGGTACTTGGAAGCGAACGCACTGGGAACACTTCTGTTCCCAGCGCGTCCACTCCCGATGGCCGCCATGGAAAGGGAAAATGGACTATGTTCCCTTTCCATGGCGGCAGCCATTTTTTTGCTGTTTTATTTATTTATTTATTCTGTTCCGAAACGTGTTTCGGAACAGAAAAAAATGCCATTACCACCCCGATCCAACGGGCTGGGGTACTAATGGCAATAAGACTCTCGGCGGTGGGCCAATACCTACGGCCCCGGGCATTACCTGGGGCGGTATTGGCCTGCCGCCTCGCGTCTTATTGCCACAGGAATAATGGTACTGACTGAGCAAAAAAGAAATTGAAGTTAGGTCCCTAAATGCAGAGTTGTCTGGAAAACAGTGTGAATGGGGGTTCTACCTGGCTTATGAAAAAATCATTAGCACAATTTACAAATGAACATAATTCTGTCTACTAATCCATGTATGCTATGCAAACATTTGGAAAATGCGGTATTCCTCCTCCTCTATTAGCGATTATTAGAAACGTGAACAAGGATGGAGTGCTACATGTTAAACTGAATGGACAGGGTGCTCTCTCTGATGAGAGCCATATCTCTCGTGGATTGTAACAGGGATGTATATTAGCACTCTGTCTCTTCAATCTGTAACTTTCAGACCTTGGTGACTTTTTGACTGAGGGCTCGCTGGTGAGACCTAAAATCCACAATTTAACTATGATGTAGATGGCGTATGGGTTTATAGAGACTCAATGCTGGCAGGGTATGCCTTGAACAACAATCGTATTATAAATGTTGGGAAATCTGAAATAGTTCATGTTAACAGGAGAGCAAATATACTGTATCGTTATACTTGATTTATTCATAATTCTGAGTTGATTCCTGTTAAAAATGTGAAATATTTAGGTTTTTATTTTTGGTAACACCTAGTAAAACGGCAATCGTGGGCCGATTGAAGGCTAGAGAGGTGCAATTTGCCCTCCAGGTGAAGGAAATCTGCAAGAAGTACTGTATATTGACTATCCTGCCTTTAATTGAATTATTACGGCCCTACTTTATGGTGTGAAAGTAGAATCGTAAAGTAGACAATTTGATATGGATACCATCTAGGGCTAATTTGGAAGAAAGCACTTAACCTTTATTTCAGTGTAACAATAGCAGCCCGTAGATTGGAACTGGGCATGACAACCCCTGGTACAGATGGAAAATCCTATCGCTATACTCTAAATTGTCAAAGCCTACACAACGGTCTCTATATGAAGACTTAAATTGCATAATGTTAACTAACTTTTCAGAGAGAAGCTCTTGAGAGAAATTCAATTCTCAAGCAGCGATTTGATTACTAATCTAACTTTAACTAAAACGATTGCATTTGAGTGGGACTGGATTATCACAATTGAAAAGATGCACACTTGGAAGCTGTATCAAAGTTTTCAAAATTAGATAAACCATTGGGTCAGGTACCAAATTATGTATGTACATCTCAGTATGTATTGGAGAAATGTCTTCCTCGGTTTTAGATTAAACATCATTTTAACACAAGATATTCAGTTAAAGCGAGCGAAAAATGGGGAGATTTCTAGAGGGTGTATTTTTTGTATTGCTGGGGAAGAGTTGCACACATTAAAACATCTCTTAATTAATTGCCCAGCATCACATGATTTAAGAATTTAAATCCAATCGTTTTGTAGATGATGTTCACTAGTTAAATACAGAGTATTTTTGGGAAAGGGCTGTCAGCAGCCTGGAGATTGCTTTAACAATTGTGGTCTTGAAATGTTTGGCGAATATTAACTTGGTAGTTAATATTTGGTACATTTTAGAACAGTTAAAGGAAATGAAATACTTTGTAATGTTTTGCTTTTTACAAAGTAATTCAGTGATATGACATTACAATGTGTTTTTATTGCACACATAATAGAACAATGATGTGAGTTGTAATTGAATTATAATGCATTATGTCGTGTTCATATAAACTGTAACTTCAGTGTATTGTATTATGTTTTGTCTGCATATGTACGATTGTAATTTACAACTATATCACATTAAATAAAAAAGAAACCATAGAAAATTGTGCAACACATAGTATGTTCCACCCCTTCTCCCTACACAGTTATCATGCACCCACGGTTGAGGAACCAACACATCATTGGGAAGGGTACTCAATGTTGTAATGGTCAAGGGACTAATGCTTACTTTTGGCAAAATGTAAAACAAATGTAAATGTGATCCTGCATGTGGGATACATTCGGGAAAATGTACATTAGAATGAGTTTGCATCGCATCAAAAGATCAAGCCAGAGTGTATTTCGTATCCCCAATAGCCACATACAATGTTGTTTTGATATGATATGATATGATAAGGCATTTGTAACGCGCCTATACACAAGTGTTTCAAGGCGCGACGAGGCGGGGGGGGGGAACAAGGGGAGACAGACAACGATCTTACTAGGCCAGGTGTCATTCAGATTGCGCAAGTACAAGGGTAGAGGGGAAGGGAAAAGTGCATGGGGGAAAGGGAGAGGGGAAAGTGCAGTACAGTGTTATTAGCATACAGCATACAGGATAAATAACAAGGGCCAGCTGGTGGCAAGTGCGAGGTAAGTGCAGACAAGTGCTGGGAGGGGGGCTGTATGGATACAGACACAGTCCCGTAGTGCAGGGGTTGCTGTGGGGGCAGTGCAGGGGAGAGTGGCTGGGCCGAGAACGGTGAATGGCCCAGTTGCAGATTCAGTGCAGTTTCAGTAGTATTAGCACGGGAGAGGGGGAGAGAAAGCGGAGGCAAAGAGGAAGGTTTTGAGGTGCTTCCGGAACCGGAGGTGGTTCTCCTCAAGTTTCAGGGAGGTAGGAAGGCTGTTCCAGAGGGAGGCCCCTGCAGTGGAAAGAGATCTGCCCCCAACTCGTTGTTTGGAGAAGCGGCTGACCCTGAGGGAGTTGGAGGCGGATGAGCGAAGAGCTCGAGAAGGAAGATATTTAGGAAGAGAGAGTTGAAGGTATTTTGGCCCAAGGCCCCAGACGGCCCATGGACAATGCAGAGGGTTATAGTCATCACCATAATAGCAGGAAGTCTGGATGCAATAATGTGCCTCTTTGTGTGTGATCATCAAGAGCACCATAGAGAGCAGTACATCAGCCTGGCTGTTTACATAGGTGCAGACCTGGGTCATCTAGCTTGATTTCGTATATTTCTTTAACCTGCTAGATTTTCAAGCGCAATACTTGCGGATGCTATTATATGTTAACTCAACTCAATGCTATAGTTTCAAACTTAAAAAAGGATAGTATTATTATTTCAATTATAGAGTCAGCATTCCCCGTGATGTGTGCTGTGTGGAAGGTGCCCCAAAGTTTAGGACTGCAGTGTTCATGCCTCGTGGGTTCTTGCCCCATGATATGGGGCCTGATAAATGGAAGTGTTTTATAATGGTGCAGTCCCATAGGAATATGTTCCATGAATCAGGCCCATGGTGTTGCGGGGAATATGGCCCAATGTGTGTGTGTGTGTGCTTGTGTGTCTGTGTGTGAGATAGAGAGTGAGAATGGTCATGTGGAGTTTTGTTTTTCTGATGCACAACTACAGTGGGTTTACTTTGCATTTATTTTCGCTATATCATTGAGTAATGTAAATAGTAAGCAGGTATTTCCATATGTTAAGACACTCAGGGGTACTTGTTGAATCAACTATACACCTCATCTGCTGACATTTGTTATGCTATTTTATTCTGTTAAGTAAATGACACATTATCACCCGGCATGGGGCAATCAGCCAACCTGCCCCTCCAACCTCTGAATGACTAGGAAACGCCCATGTTCTGAAGAAGCTTCTGACTCCCTGGGGCTTGGATACCATTCTCCACACACCATGTCACTCCTTCTTCAGCTCCAGCTGTCAGTTCGCCTCTGCCCCTTCATCAAAGTGAACCTTTTGAAGAGGAGCAGCCGAGAGCCTCTACAGAAGTCCCGCCTCTATTTTGCCTATATGTTGGAAACCGCAAATTGCGACATGTACAACGACAGTAATGGTACCTATACCATGACGAATCTTTGAAGCAAGGTGTCCGTTGAGACGCTCCTATGTGAAATATCCCAGAAAGATTAGTAGTCTTCTGAGAGAAGCGCCTGAAGAAGTAAACTGGTGATGTCATGAAAGATGAGAATGACGCATTGGGAAGGATGACCACAGAAGAGAATGCATAGGTTATATAGAATCTGATGGCGATAGTATATAGACTGCAGGCGGTGCCACCAACATATATGTATATAGAGTTCTGGACATTCAATGATACAATTTTAGTAAGCAAGTCTCCATGAAGGAAGATGGATTGGAAGCTATGTGTGTTGAAGCAAAGAATAGTCTTGAAATAATAGCAAGACCAAAGAGGCTTTCTGGCTTGATGTCAAAGACTGGAAGCAGCCAAGAACTGGTTATCAGCTTGTGAAGAACAGTATACATGAGAAGCCGAGTCATCCCTTGTTAAAATTGAAAGCAGAGAACACCATGAATGCCAAGTTTCTTCATTTAAGATTATTAAGTGCCATAATATGAGCAAATTCTTGGTCTCTGATCACGTGAGCTGAGGATGAAAATAGACAAAGAGCATGGTGCACCAGATTGAAGATAGTGAGTGCTCACACTCTGTTATATTGCCAGAGACGAGAAGCTACTACAAGGCCACGTTCAAAGACAATGTGCTTGTCAGACGGCATGAGTGATGAGATTGGCTGGGGAGACACAGTCAAGTTCACCCACCAGCACCTGGGGTACAAGCTTACGTGCTGCTAGAGCATTGAATGTTCCAGAAGGGTACAAGCATGCCAACCAATTGCCGAAGGCCATATAATGAAGAGCCTGTAACGCTCACCTGATTCCCGTAGAGGCGCCGGTCTTGACTGGGCGTATACCGTATCTGCAAAGGTGATGTGTAACACACGTATGGCTCTTTGGGCTGGACCTCTGTGCACTGTATGTCTGACTTGAAGGGTAAGATGTCTGCAGATAGAAGATATGGGATTAAGGAACTGGGTTATTGATTGTCTCTCTCTTCTTCCCTTTCTCTTCTCCTGTAGAACCCCAAAGGTTAACGCTCTCACCTTAGGTAAGTGAACGCCGTGCTCTCCATCTGCCTCGGGGCAGGGTGCTGTAACCAGTTTCTTCACTGGATAAGGGGAGCAGGCCTCTTGACTTCAGAGGACTGCTGTCCGTCGTTTACTGCACGAACGGTAAGTTTCGAGTAATTCTAATGTCTTTAAAGTCTTTAGTAATGATGTTTCTTGTTTTGCAGGGTTCCGGCTATGGCGGATGACGGGCTGAAGTGAGTTGAAGATGGAGCCCGTGTGATGAATAGAAGCGCCTGGAAGCACGTAAGTAAGCGCGTGTTGCCTGCTTCACGATGCGCTCTAACTGTCTTTTTATTTTGCAGGTACAAGTTCGGAGCGGCTGCAGGGTGCCGTAATACCCACTGGGTTAGATGTGGAAACGAGTAATGGCACGTGAGTATTAAAGTTCCCCAATGTCTTTAAACGCACCCTGTTTTGTCTTTCAGATGCGGGATGCAGCGCCGAAGAGTTGGTAAGCTTTTGTCTTTATAGGTGTTGCTGAAGACTGGATTCAGGATGGTAAGCCTTTTTCCTTAGGCCCAGGATCAGATGCAGAAGACACGATGAGCGTTCTGCTGCAGAGGATGCAGAATAACGCAAAGCAAGATTCATCCATCGGGTGTGGTTTAAATAGCCTCCTGTAGTGCTTAGGTGTCTCCTTCCACAGCCACGCCTAGGTAAGAAAAGAGTTCCTGCTTTCCAGAAGAGTTCCAGTGTTCTGAATCTAGGGAGTGGCTCCTGCCCCACCCAACAGGAAAAGTAGTTCCAAACAGAAGAGGATCAGAGGCTCAACTGGCAGGCAAGTAAGCAGCATGGTCTGCTGCAGGTAAGTCCACCCAAGCATTATGAGCCCGGCGCTTCCAGCGCTGGGACTGGGCATATTTATGAGCCTGGTGCCACTGGCGCCAGGACTGGGTCCAAAAGGTCCCAATTGGGACTGGCTGGCCCTCGGAACCTGGGTTATGGATCTGCTTCCAAGGGAGTTGGGAAACCCCTGACCTTTTGGAAGCAGAGATCATGACAGAGCCTTATAGTTTGAGAGCCAATGAAGTGTTGTGTCTCTAATTATTGTCGAAGATGACTTGAACTATGACTTGCACTAAGGGAGGGCGTAAGTGCCCAGCTGATCATAGAGACCCAATCACGATCTTATCCCATATAGAAAGTATATTTAGAGTTTCCCCTTGAGCTAACCACAATTTCCCATAGGTTTTCTTTATTTTTCCAGTTTTCTTAGTTTGTCACGTATGATGAATTTTTAGTATGTAAGTGTTTTTTTAATTAGATGCTTTGAGATTATGCTGTGCGACGTCCGTTGATGTCTGTTGTACTTCTTGTTTTAGACAATTGTTAATAAAACCAAGTTATTTGCCATCTTCCTGAGTTGATCTTACTGCTTAGTTTGAGAAGTTATCCTCTGCCCCATCCAAATTATGATGTGTTACCTTAAGTAAAAGGGCCTCTAGGGTTCACGTGTTAGCATGTTTCATGTTTGACGTAAAGACCCATCGGTCTATAGACTCCAGTGCTTCAGACGATCATGTGCGCTATGCCATCTAGCCGGAAGATTGTAAGGTTTCTTATGGAGAGCGGCCAATATAGAATTCTTGCAAGTAAATTGATACGGGTGGGACGTGTCCCTCTTTGATAAAATCCCTCCTGGTTTCCACAGGCGCTTTGTGGATGGAAGGAGGCGAAAGTGGTCGACTGTAGAGGGGAGTCGATACCGAAGGTCTTGAGCTGAAAGAACAAATGGTGAGTAGACAAAGGGGAATGGAAAATTGAGGAAATGGGATTGTGGTAGTTTCGAAAGTAACAGGGGACATAGAAAATAGTTTAGAAAAAGATAATGAGTGGTGTTTTTTGTGTATATAGATAAGATATAATAAGATAAAGGCCCACAGAAGTCGTGGTCCAAGGGGATTGCAGAAGAAGCCATCATACACTTCAGTCGAAGTAACTCAGGTGACGCAGAGGACAGGTCCTATTAAGATGATGACTTAAGTCCTGTTAGTCAGGGAATACTTAGGGGCAGGGATAAGGAATAAACTGCTAAGGATTAATGTAAGGAGTCAATTAGTCTTTCTGTTTGTGTTTTTGTGAGATATTAAGGTGTTGAAGAGCGACAAGAAAGTAATGAAAAAATTGAGAGAAGGTCGAGAAGACATAGTATCTAGTTAGAGAAGTTGTCGGTACCAACTTTAAACTAGATTAAGATTGTTGGAAAATAAAGATTTTGAGTGGCGATTTGTTGGAGCACGCTCATATTTGTTGTTTTTATAAACATATTTTTTGTAAAGCACCGGTAAGTATTGACAGTCAATTTAGACTTGTCACAATGGAAGATGTTACTATTTTGATTCACTTGTGTAAAACCCTGCCAAAACACAGGCCCAAGCTTAAACAGTATAGTGCAGAATGGGTGAAAGGCATGGCAGAAAAGATGTTCATGCCGTGTCCAGAAGAGGGATCTTTGGCAAAGGCGGCATTGCAACACATGACCACATACTCGCACGCTGCGTACATGGGAAAGAAATGAGAGAAGAGGTTAGCTATTTTAGAACTTTGGAAGATGTACTAGAAAGAGAGGGAGGATTCGCCACGTGAGGATTGGATGCTTAATCAGTGTGAAAAGGAAGGTGCTGAGCCTTCTGCTTTCCTTGCCTCACATGAAGTAAAAAGCATTAATATAGAAAGTACAGGATTTTATCCATTGAAGGAAAAGAAAGCAGCAACGGGGTATAGCAATCCAATATATGAACCACCTTCTTATAGCAGTGACAATAGTCCAGAGGAGACTAAGAGAAATTAGGAGACGTTTAAGGCCTTACAAAATAGGGAAGAGAAAGGTGAGCGATCAAATCTATCGACAGACATAGAACGAGAAATGAAGAGATGGAAAGGAGAAAAGGATAGAACTGATGAGGTAATGCTCGTAGAGAACAAATGGATGGGAGGACAGATATTGTTTAAGCTAGATGGGAAAATAATTGAGGAAGTTAGGCAAAGGGAAGAAGGAGACGAGCAAGATAGGAAAGACAGAGAACGAGAAAATAGATTAAAAGAAGATGAGCAGAAAAGGAAGAAAGGGCAGAGGAACAAAGGAATTATTATAACAGACATAGAGCAATGGAAGAATGGGATAGACAGGACAGGAAGAGAGAAGAAGAGGAAGCTTAGAAATTAACAGATAAGAGGATACAGAAATGAAAGGAAGAGGAAGAAAGAAGAGCAGGGGAAAGGATGCAAGAAATGAGAAAGGAAGTAAAATGAATAAGATGGGAAGCAAGAAAGCAAAGAGAAATAGATGAAGAATTAAACAAAAAAGGATACAGCGAGAACAATCACGTTCAGAATGACTTAATGGAGCCAAGTCCAGTGATACAATGGACCAACATTAAAGAGTTCCTCCCATTAAACAGAGCAAACTCAGGGCCATCTAAATTTACATTAGATGAGGATTTCGATGTAGGGAGCATCAGAGATAGGCTTGATACAGTCTATCAGGATTTAAGAGAAAGAGGTGAATCGGGAAGTTGAGGAATCGATTAATAATCTCCCAATCACAAGGTGAAGGCGGAAGATTATTTTGTCCTGAGCACAGAGTATTGTCTTTAAGTAGGCTAACCTTAGACAAAGTTGAAAGAGAGGAAGCCATACAGAACCTCCTAAGGATATGACACCAGATCCTATAGCATTCCATGAGCACCTTAAAGGACGATTGTATAGCGAAAGACTAGAATCGTCGCCATATGTAAACCGGTTGAGGTCCCTGCCAGGAATAAAGTTATCAGGAACTATTGTTTCTACTATGGATAGGCAAACGATGGGAGCGTATTGCGTATTAGGATTCATGCAGTTTCCCTTATTGGAAAAGGGAGGGGTGAGACCGCAGTATATTCCATGGCCACAGATGGACAAGGATAATTTAAGGTGCAAACTCCCTAGTTTAATGGCAGGTGCAGCAAAATGGAGTTATGAGTTAGAGAAAATGACCGGAGGAAATACCTTGGCAATAGGGGATATCAGGGGTCACCTAGCAGCTGTTCTTGGGGAAAGAACAGATGGCATTTGGACGAGAGCAGGCTATTTGAGTGTCACGGCACAAAACACGGTGTACGATGGAGCGCCATTTAATAACTGTAGGGCAGATGTTTGGAAACACATTAGAGTACAATATCCTGATGTTTCAGATATGGGTGCGATTATGACACGAAAGAAGATGAAGATCTGCTTGCTTACAATCAAGACATTCAAGAGCGATGGTCTCTTGAAATGCGTGAGCCCTGTAGTAAAACAGTGGCAGCATTTTACCACAGTTTGTGTCAGGAACTGCCTGTTCAAAACCAACTTAAGAAATGAGTGGGAATGGAAGCAAAACCATGGCCTCAGATACAGTTGACTATACTGCATCACTGTCGGCTTTTACAGGAGAAGAATAAAACGAAAGACAATGCTATTAAAATGGAGGAAGCTAAGTTAGTCCAGAAAACAGTGTCAAAATATGCCATAGAAGTAGCAGCATTGACAAGCGGAGAAGGGCTAGAAGTACAGCAAAGAGTGGACACATTGCAGGCGAATAATCAGTGCCCGATGAATCAGGGAGGAAGTGGGTTTATACCATGAGGTAGAGGCATGGGTTACAGAGGAAGGGGCGATTGTAAAATACTCATAGTCGGTTTCAGAATGGGCAGAATGAGAATCAGAATGTGCAATGAGTATTTAACCAAGGAAGGCTAATTAGAAGAAACCCTTCTATATGTTGTACATGTGGAATGACAGGACACATTGCACGCACATGTGGAGCCAAGGGTATATACAAAATGGTCAATATTCAAGAGGGTGGACAGCTTATCTTCCAGCATATAGCCCATAGGCTAGGGAAGGATTCGCCCAGGATCAGACAGTGTATCTGGCACAAGCACCACAAGTGCAAAAGGTACAGCAACCACATCAATCACAGCAAGCATCATTGAATCCACCACAAGGCCAGTCGCAGCATATCCCCATGCAGATACAGCAGAATGCAAACAGAGGACAGTTATTGACACCTAGAATGGGGGTGTCGCAGTGGTAGGAAGGAATCCTTTCACGGGTACCGGGATATGTACGTGTCAGCAATAGGACAGCTCACAGCAGACTTGATGTGTTCAGTACTATCTGTGACACCAGACCACAGGAGGAACCAAGGGTTGATGTGATGATAGGAGGAAAATCCTTTTCATTTTTAGTTGACACTGGGGCTACTCGTTCATGTATACGAGAGGGAAAACACCCAATGTCGGGAAATGCCATGAATGCTCAAGGAGTCTCTGGAGCTACAAGTGGACTTCTTTTAACTGATGAATTACCAGTTCCTATAGGAGAATGTGACATGCCTGTTCCATTGTTGTATTCATGGCAGACACCAGTTAATATTCTGTGAAGAGACTTAATGACAAAACTTAATATGACAATTTCTTTTACTGATGAAGGTATAGTGTGCTCCATGCCTGGGATATACTATATGGATGTGGCTGAATTTATATTGGCCTTTAAAGGGCAAATGGCTCTGCGAGGTGTGCCGATGGAGCCAGAAGTTTTCTTGTGTGGGGTGAGCATTATCTTAACATGGCTACCTGGTTTAGTGGGAAGGACTACGAGGATACCTAATGAATTTCTATTTTGACTGCAGGTACCTATGGATGAAGAGGGGGGACAGACTATCCCATTAAAATTAGATGCAGCCATAGAACAAGGAAAAATGTTAATGCTCGAAGGCACAGTTGATGAGGGTAGACCATAGAGAACGGTATTTGCCATTGGGGAAGAGTGCCGATTGACTGACATCACTGACAACTACATGTTTAGAGATGAACCATCTGACGACGAAGTGGTGTTCTTTATGAGCATTATGTTTTAGATCTGAATAGAGAAAATGGAGATCCCACAGCAAATGGCGATAATGCACCAGCATCCAGCATTCTTTGAGGAAGACTTGGAAAATGTGCCAAGTGTTCTATGGACTACAGGCCCTTAAGATGTAGGCCTATTAAAAGGCGGGGGAGAGGTTAAGATAAAGCTGAAACCAGGAGCAATTTTACCTCAAGTGAGGCAATACCCAATGTTTCGAGAGGCAGATGAGAGCATTTTTGAGACTATCTCAGCATTGAAGAAGCAAGGTATTCTGGTATACTGTGCTGCACCCTGTGAAGAAATTAACAGGAGGATTGTGGAGATTCACACAAGGCATGAGACCGATTAACCAGATTGTAGAGGCCACGTTTCCTTTAGTTCTGAATCTGGTGACCATACTATGTAGTGTCCTAGTAGAAGTGCAATATTTCATGGTGATTGGCTTGAAAAATGTGTTTTTCTCAATTCTGTTAACCTCCTTTACGCTTTGGCAAATTTGACTGAAATATACTCGTTTGGTTCAAGGGTACTGTCAGTCTCTGTCAATCTTTAATATAACCCTGCAGATGGACCTTGGGAATATTGTTTTGAAAAGCACTGCGATAAATATTCTTATTTCAAAGCATATATGCATGCCATGTTGGGTGCGTCTGTCCTTCCCTGGTCCCATGTTCGGGTGACCTGTCCTTCCAGGTCGTTGAAGAGGAGACGAGACTAGGGAAGAAAAGAAGCACCCACCAGGGCATGCATACTTGTTGAAATAATAATAATACTGAATTGAGAGACCAAAGGACGCAGATTAAGCAAAACGCAGAACTCCACTAAAACAACAGTGCATTTAGCTGATACTTGAGACCCACTGAAGTTTTCTCTCTCGCAAAGAATAAGAAAAAAGGAATGAATGAAATCAATCAGATGTATATAACTACAAGCCTATGTAACATTGACGTGTGTCACGTAATTGCAATGTATGCACTGAAATGTAAAATGTAAATACAAAACTGACACACAACATTAAGTAAAGAATGTGCCTTGACAAAGCCCAAGAAAGGGCAAAACACCAGCATGTGCAGAGAAATGTTGGCACAAATGTTTTTTTGTAAATGAACAAACCATTTTGCAATAGCACAGATGTTTTATATAAGAAATAATTCACCAATCACAAGAAAAGTCACAATTGATGCAACAAAGGAATACACAACGTGAAATAACTTGTGTGATACTGATATTTGTGGAACTAAATAGAGTAAGCAATAGTGATTTAACTTATGTGGATAATATGAATAAAAAATACACAAAATAAAGTATTTAGCCTATATAGAAAAAAAACGCTAACAAGTGTGTACCTCACAAGTTAGTATTTAATTCAGAGACCTGTGAGTGCACCTGAAACTCAAGCGCAAAGACTCATCGGAAAAAAAAACACCCTCTGCAACAATCAGTTGGTGAATATTGTTCCCTACTTCTCTGCCATTCCCCTTTTGGCAGCAGACAAGGTTTCTAGACAAGTCTGATCTATGAAAGTCTTGTCAAAAAAGGTTTGCCCCTGCTCCACCAAAACCATCAAGGACCACATTGACTCCCTGGCTCCTGGCGTGGCTGACTTCTGCAACCACTCCTTCTCCACCTGAGTCTTCCCATCCCCCCTGAAGCACTCCCTTGTGCACCCTCTTCTCAAGAAACCCTCTGCTGACCCCTCCTGCCTGGATACTATCGCCCAATCTCCATCACTCCCCTCCTGTACAAGCTCCTGGAGAAACTGCCCATCTCCCAGCTTAATCTCCACACTGAATCTGTTGGTTGTCTGTATGGCCATCAGTCTGGCTTTAGAGCTGCCAGAAGCACGGAAACTGCTCTCCTGAACATCTGTGAAGACCTGCCTTCCAACCTAGACTCTAAAACACCTTGTGCCGTCATCTTGCTTGATCTCTCCTCTGCCTTTGACACTGTCAACCATGCCAACCAGCTCAACTGTCTCTGTGATAAACTGGGTATCACTGGTCAGGCTCTGGCTTGGCTGACTTCTTTCCTCTCTGACCGACCCTCCCTGGTCCAACTTGGGTCCTTCCTCTCTGCTATCTTTTTCTCTACCTGTGGTGTCCCCCAGTGGTCTAACCTCTCTCCCTGGCTGTTCAACCAATACCTGGCACTTCTTTCCCACCGCATCGCTGCTCTCTGCCCCAACTTTCAGTGCTATGCGGATGACACCCAGCTAATTTGCAGGCTACCCTTGGCCTCCTCCTCTCCTTCCCTCATCTCTGACTGTATGTCTGCTATCCAAGAGTGGTGTGTCACCAATGACCTCTGTCTTAATGCCAGTAAGACAGAGATTCTCCTCATCGGCACATCCATTCCCTCCTTCTCTGCAGCTCTGTGGCCGGCCTCTCTTGGCCCTCTTCCTAGTCACACCTGCAAGGCTAAAAACCTTGGGGTCATCTTCGACTCCACACTCTCCTTCTCTCCTCACATCTCTGATGTCTCTAAGAAGTCACACTACCAGCTGCACCTCCTCAGAGGTATTCTTCCTTTCCTCCCCTTCCCCTAGAAGCTCAATGTCTCCAGAGTTCTGGTTTTCTCTAGGCTGGACTACTGCAAAAGCCTCTTTCGAAATCTGCCTGCTTCTACTCTCCGCCCTCTGCAACATATCCAGAACAGGACTGCAAGACTTGTCCTTAGCCTCAAGCCCAAGGATCGCATCTCTCCAGGACTGAAATCCCTGCACTGGCTCCCAGTGGCTGTGATGATTAAGTTCAAAACCCTCTGCATTGTCCACAAGGCCTTCTGGGGCCTGAAGCCTCAATACCTTAAACTCTCTCTTCCTAAATATCTTCCTTCTCGAGATCTTTGCTCATCCGCCTCAAATGTCATGATGCCCGCTCCCGGGGAGCCGGTTCAAGCCCTGCGTCCCCGAAAGCGGACATCCAGTCCCCAAGGAAGGACCCAGCAACCCCATATAGGGGCCCTTTGGACAGTATCCTGGCGCCTATGGCGCCAGGCTCATAAAAGACATCAGTCCTGGCGCCATAGGCGCCAGGCTCATTATGGGAGTGCTTGGGTGCACTTACCTGATGCAGACCATGCTGCAGGATCCCGGCCTCCTTGAGGCATGAAAGGAACTACTTTACCTGTGGGACTAATTTACCATCCGGGCGTGGTCGGGGAAGGATACATACCTGATTGGAGGAAGGATACATACCTGGAACTTCTTCCAAGGCTATTTAAACCCCACCCGAACAGCCACACGTGCTTCGCTTTGTTCTGCCGCTCACCGTGTTAGCTCCTGCATCCTGACTTCTGCCACGCCTGCCAGCATCCTGGATCACCTGCAAAGGAAGAGAAGAAGAGAACAGAAGAAGGAAAAGTCCTTACCTGCTAAATCCGCATCCCGGAAACATCTCGCCGACAACCCTGAAAAGGAAGACTTTAATTTAAAAGCTCATCGCGTCGATCGCTGCAGTGCCGCATTCCACTCACCTTTACAGGGCGCCTCCATGTTCAGCAGCGATCATCCGGATTCGCAGTCACGCCCCAGCGCCTAGGGAGAAAAAGACCAGAACAAAAGGTGAGAGAGAGAATGGAATAAGGAAAGCTAAATCTCCATGTTAAGACTTACCTGTTGATTCATTCCCTCTTCATTTCGGGTCCGCGCCCCATCCTGGCATTTCCGGACCCCAGCCCCGAAGGGGAAAAGAAGACATCAGCGTTAATGAGCGAATGAAAAGACATTACCAAAAAACGCTCATTAAAGACTTACCTGATTTCTACAAGGATGTCACCTCACATCTCGGGTCGGTGCCTGTTCCCCGGCATTCCGTACCCCGGCCCCTATGGGGAAAAAGACACTAGCATTAGTACATTAATGCATGGACACAAGGGGAACCTCTTATCAAAAAACTTACCTGGAAGCCAAGCAAGTTTGGTTCTCACCAATCCGAAAATCCAGTGAAGTAACTGGATACCAACGCGCCCCTGCATCAGAAGCAGGATGTAGAGCTCATCCTTCCAGACCCTAAGGTGAGACGCTACGAGAAATCACAGAAGGGTTTCGAGGAGGGTGAGAGGGGAAAGTGGGAGGCCGATTGCATTACCCCGCAGACAGTTAATCCCCTATTTTCGCCTACAGAAGGATACTTCTGCGAGCCAGGCAAGCCAGATTTGGGGGCCCGGTCCAGTCCGTCTTCTGAACCCTGCGCATCGCCTTAGAAGAGGTCACAGCAGCGTGAACCAGGCCAGCGCCTCCGTGGGAGTCAGGTGAGCGTAACAGAACGCAAAGCCTTCCTACAAATTCCCACCCAGGCGCTATGGAAAGTTCTGAGACTGATCAGTTGGCCCAATTACTGGGGGAATTACGGGCCGAAGTACATGCCGCTCGTCAAGAGACTAATGCCCTCAGGAGGGAATTAATAATATCAAAGGAAAGAACTGATGACCTGGCCAGACAGCTTTTGCAAGGTCAAGCTGGGCAAACTCCTCTACCCGGTTCCGGAGGGAACCCCGCTCCTGTGGTTTCCAGTAACCCTGTGCAGATTAATCTACCTGGAAACATGCCGCTGGCCCCACCCGAACGCTTTGCTGGGGACCCCAAACGATTCCCCGTATTCATGAATCAGTGTCGTTTGCACTTCCTATGCAGACCTGGGGCCTTCCCTAATGATCAGACCAAGGTAGCCTTTGTATTGTCATATCTCAGCTGCTGCGCTGCCGATTGGTCAGTTCCACTGGTTACTCAAGATGACCCGATTCTCTGTGATTTTCAAAGGTTTCAAGCAAGCATGGAAAGGTTATTTGCTCGACACTCTCAGGGGCAGGCTCTGGATGACGAACTTCTATCCCTGCGACAGGGCAATCAGGACCTCCTATCCTATATTGCAACCTTTAATAGACTAATTGTGGAAACGGGATGGCCAGAGGATAAAAGAGTCACGTTGTTTTATCGAGGCCTTCGCAGAGAACTTAAAGATGTCTTGGCCCAAGTTGTAAACCCACCCCAAGAATGCACAGAGTATATAGACTTAGTGGTCCAATTGGATCACAGACTTCAAAACAGAAAAGCAGATCGGTCCAGGTTTGAGACCCGGGTGTTGGTCAAGACCCATGCTAATCCCAAGAGAGTTGATGTCTCTGAGCCTATGCAAATTGGAGGGGTTAAAGGACCCTTAACTCAAAAGGAACGTGAAAGGAAGCGGCAGTTAAAATTATTTCTTTATTGTGGGAATTCTGGACACTTTCTATGAGATTGCCCGGCAAAACCGCCCCGAAAGGCGGTAGGAGCCGCTGATAAAAACCATGAAGACTCTGTTTCGGGAAACGACTCCGTCCGACAAGTGTAGGGGTCCGCTTGCCGAGCTTGAAAACTAACTCTCAGACCTCGCATTTCATTGTGCCAATGGTTCTCGTAGATCCAGAACAGCCTAAGCGGTTGCATGCAATAAAGGCATACATCGATAGTGGGGCTATTGGAAACTATGTGGATCGTGAATTGGTCTCTAGGATTAACCTCCCTCTCCATCCTAAAACCAGCAAAGATGTCATCACCACAGTCGATGGAACTGAAATTGCCTCTGGACCGGTAACACATTCCACTACTGAGGTGACTCATATTGGTCCCGACGGCCATCGGGAGGGTGTTGTGTTTGACGTAATCAAGGCTCCACAGTTTCAGGTTATTCTTGGAATCCCTTGGTTAGAGACACATAATCCTCGAATTGATTGGCGAGCTAAGAGAATAACCTTCCCGGATTGTACACAAACCTGCTACCCAGAAAACCTGAAGATTAATCTAGCATCTGTAACCTCTGCCTCCATGCAACTACCTCCGGAATAACAAGACTTTCAGGACGTCTTCCAAAAGGAACAGGCCAACACGTTACCTCCTCACAGATCGTACGATTGCCAAATCGATCTGGTGCCCGGTGCACAACCCCCTTGTAGCAGGATTTATGCCCTTACCGAACCTGAGAATCTGCATTTGAGACAATATTTGGATCAATACCTAGCTAATGGTTTTATTCGCCCGTCAAAGTCCCCGGCATCCTCGGCTTTGTTCTTCGTGCCCAAAAAAGAAGGCGACCTTAGAACTTGTATCGATTACCGCGCATTGAACCAGATAACGGTTAAAAACCGTTATCCTCTGCCTCTGATCCCTGAATTCCTTGACCAGGTGAAGGACGCTTGCATATACACCAAGTTATATCTCCGGGGGGCTTATCATCTGGTACAAGTTAAAGAAGGCGATGAATGGAAAACTGCCTTCTGTACTAAATACGGATTATTCGAGTACCAGGTGATGCCTTTCGGATTGTGTAACGCGCCGGCTGCCTTCCAATACTTCATGAATGATGTCCTTCGGGAACTCATCGATGTTTGTGTTGTCGTATATATCGATGACATTCTGGTGTACTCCTCTTTGGAATCTGATCACAGAAAACACGTCAGGGCAGCACTGGAAAAACTGCGCCAACACAAACTATTTGCTAAATTGGAGAAATGTGTTTTCCATACCACAGAAGTCGAGTTTCTAGGTTTCATCCTGACACCCAAAGGAGTCCGAATGGACTCAAGAAAAGTGGATGCCATCCTCAAATGGCCATCACCTAGCTCTGTAAAAGGGGTTCAAAGCATGCTCGGCTTTGCCAATTTCTATCGCAGGTTTATCCCGGAATTTTCACGCGTGGTACAACCCATTACTGCACTCTTGAGGAAAAATAAACGTTTTGAATGGTCTGAAGAAGCCGAGCAGGCCTTTCAGGTTTTAAAAGCTAAGTTTACCTCTGCACCTATATTGAAACACCCGCGTCCAGATCTCCCTTATGTCGTCGAGACTGATGCATCCAGCCTAGCCATGGGAGATGTCCTGTCCCAAAGAGATCCCGAAACCAACCAACTGCATCCCGTAGCATTTTGGTCCAGAAAATTCTCGGCACCTGAGGTTAATTATGCAATCACGGACAAAGAACTGTTAGCCATTAAGTCCGCTTTTAAAGCCTGGCGGCATTATCTGCTTGGCGCTCGACATACCATCACAGTGATCACTGATCACCGGAATTTACAGTATTTGAAAACCGCCAAGGCTCAGTCATCACGGCAGCTCCGATGGGCTTTGTTTTTCGATGAATTTGATTTCGTGATTACCTATCAACCTGGCTGCAAGAATGGCAAAGCAGACGCCTTATCCCGAATTGGAATGGGAGAATCTGATACAAACTCAGAACCAGTACCAATAATTCCCGAACAGAGGATTCTAGGTATGACTTTGTTACAGAAGCTTGAAGACATTCAAGCCAGAGTGAAACAACACCTGGACCCTACAACCTTACAGGAATGGATACAAAAGGGATCAGACTTTACCATAGATAATGGTTTACCTTATTTCCAAGGACGCTTATTCCTGCCACATAAGGAATTACACGAACTAGTTATTTCCGGTTATCATGATACATTAATAGAGGGACACCCCGGTATTGCCAAGACAGAGGAAAAGGTGAAACGACAATTTTGTTGGCCCTCTTGGCGAAAAGATGTTAAATCTTTTGTGATGTCCTGTGGTGTTTGCGCCCAAAATAAAAGTCAGAAGAAAAGACCAGCCGGTCTCCTTCAACCTCTAGACATACCACCAGCACCCTGGCACACCCTATCAATGGATTTTATTACGTACCTGCCTCCTTGTTCGGGGTACAATACTATTCTGGTAATTGTGGATTTGTTTTCCAAAATGGCCCACTTTATTCCTTTGAAAGATTTACCTTCAGCTTCTGTCCTAGCCAAAGAATTCCTCGAAAATATTGTTCGGCTACATGGATTCCCATCTATACAAATCTCTGACCGGGAAAGCCAATTAATTTCCCACTTCTGGCGCAAATGTTGTCAAATGGCGCAGATCGACGTAAGATTATCGACCGAGAGGACAAATCAGACCCTTGAACAGTAATTACGGTGTATGTTACAGCAATCTGAAAGCAACTGGAAAGACATTCTTTGGATAGCCGAATACGCATATAATAATTCGGTACACTCTGGAACTGGCCACAGTCCTTTTTATACTTTGTTTGGGCATCACCCTCGAACCTCAAACCTTGACTCACCTCAGAACCTCGAAATGTCTGCAGTAGTACATCTGCATTCTACAATTACCCAAGCCTTCAAAGAGGCAACTACGCATTTACAACAAGCCAAGAGAAAATACAAGCAGAATGCTGATCTACATCGGAGTGAAGCACCTCCGTATCAGATTGGGGATCAAGTGTGGTTAGCTACCAGACATTTACCACTCAAAGGGCCTCGAACTTTTAACCCAAAATATCTAGGACCTTATTCTATTACGGCAATAATTAACCCAGTGGCTGTTAAACTTGATTTACCAGCTAGTATGCAAATTCACCCTGTTTTTCATGTGTCACTTCTGAAACCAGTGGTACCCGGAACCCGACTACTCAAACCTCCAGAACCTATTCTAATAGATGGGGAGCCCGAATTCGAAGTGAAGAACATTTTAGACTCAAAAATGTTTAGGTCAAAACTGTTCTACCTAATTGATTGGAAGGGGTACGGACCTCAGGAGAGGTCGTGGGAACCCAGCGACCATGTGCATGCACCTCGATTAGTCAGGAAATTCCACCGACTCTTCCCAGACAAACCAAAACCCCTGGAGGGAACAACCTTGGGAGGGGCCTTGGGGGGGAGTGCTGTCATGATGCCCGCTCCCGGGGAGCCGGTTCAAGCCCTGCGTCCCCGAAAGCGGACATCCAGTCCCCAAGGAAGGACCCAGAAGCCCCATATAGGGGCCCTTTGGACAATGTCCTGGCACCTATGGCACCAGGCTCATAAAAGACATCAGTCCTGGCGCCATAGGCACCAGGCTCATTATGGGAGTGCTTGGGTGCACTTACCTGATGCAGACCATGCTGCAGGATCCCGGCCTCCTTGAGGCTTGAAAGGAACTACTTTACCTGTGGGACTAATTTACCATCCGGGCGTGGTCAGGGAAGGATACATACCTGATTGGAGGAAGGATACATACCTGGAACTTCTTCCAAGGCTATTTAAACCCCACCCGAACAGCCACACTGCTAAATCCACATCCCAGAGACATCTCGCCGACAGCCTGAAAAGGAAGACTTTAATTTAAAAGCTCATTGCGTCGATCGCTGCAGCGCCGCATTCCACTCACCTTTACAGGGCGCCTCCATGTTCAGCAGAGATCATCCGGATTCGCAGTCACGCCCCAGCGCCTAGGGAGAAAAAGACCAGAACAGAAGGTGAGAGAGAGAAGGGAATAAGGAAAGCTAAATCTCCATGTTAAGACTTACCTGTTGATTCATTCCCTCTTCATTTTGGGTCCCCACCGCATCCTGGCATTTCCGGACCCCAGCCCCTAAGGGGAAAAAAAGACATCAGCTTTAATGAGCAAATGAAAAGACATTACCAAAAAATGCTCATTAAAGACTTACCTGATTTCTACAAGGATTTCACCTCACATCTCGGGTCGGTGCCTGTTCCCGGGCATTCCGTACCCTGGCACCTATGTGGAAAAAGACACTAGCATTAGTACATTAATGCATGGACACAAGGGGAACCTCTTATCAAAAACCTTACCTGGAAGCCAAGCAAGTTTGGTTCTCACCAATCCGAAAATCCAGTGAAGTAACTGGATACCAACGCGCCACTGCATCAGAAGCAGGATGGAGAGCTCGTCCTTCCAGACCCTAAGGTGAGACACTACGAGAAATCACAGAAGGGTTTCGAGGAGGGTGAGAGGGGAAAGTGGGAGGCCGATTGCATTACCCCGCAGACAGTTAATCCCCTATTTTCGCCTACAGAAGGATACTTCTGCGAGCCAGGCAAGCCAGATTTGGGGGCCCGGTCCAGTCCGTCTTCTGAACCCTGCGCATCACCTTAGAAGAGGTCACAGCAGCGCGAACCAGGCCAGCGCCTCCGTGGGAGTCAGGTGAGCGTAACATCAAACTCCCTCAGAGTCAGTCGCTTCTCCAAGCAACAAGTTGGTGGTAGATCTCTGTCCTCAGCTGGTGCCTCCCTCTGAAACAGCCTTCCTGCCTCCCTTAAACTTGAGGAGAACCATCTCCAGTTCTGGAAGCACCTCAAAACGTTTCTCTTTGCTTCTGCCTTTTCTCCACCTCTCCTCTGCTGACCTCCTAGCTGTAACTGTAACTTGCACTGGCTATCTTGACACCCTCTGATCTCGGGATCAAGTCCCTCCCCACCAGCGTCTCACACCTGCACTGCCCACCTGGCAACCCCTGCACTTGGGGACTGTTTTCTGTATCCCTACAGTCCCCCTCCCAGCCCTTGACACCTGATGTCTGCACTTACCCATGCACTTGCCACCTGCAGGCCGCTACTTATTGTTATCATCTTTGCCTTGTACTGCACTGTCCCTGCCCCCTTCCCACGCACTTGCACGATCTGAATGATACCTGTCCTAGTAGGATCGTTGTTCGTCCTCCCTTTGTTCCCCTCCCTTGCCTCGTCGCGCCTTGAAACACTTGTGTATAGGCGCGTTATAAATGCCATATCATATCATATCATACTAAGCCATGCACCCACTGACACCCAACTAATTGTGGACAGATCAGTTACGAAGAATACCTATTAAACTAAACCAGGGGTAGACAGGGTCGGATTGGCCCCTCGGCCTTTCGGCCTGTGGCCGGGCCGAAATCGTCCCTGGGGAGTGGGGGCCGGTTTCTGGCCATGCCTGGGCAGGTTTGGAAGAAAAAAATATAGAAAAAAATGATTTATTTTTCAATGTATTATTTTTTTAAAGCCTTTCATCCTTCTTAGGTCCATAAATGAGTACCAACACAGGTTGAGTGATATTGTATGCATATTTGTTCTATAAGAAGGAGCTTAAGTGTAAGTGATATACAATAACATACCATTTGGCCTTGGAAGTCTGCTTGGATTCACAGTAATTTAGTGTTCTATTTGATGCCACTTCCTGTTTTGTCAAGGGGTGAAAGGTTGTGTTTCATTGCTTCCCGGGGTGTCACTTTGGGGTGGGGTCAAATGACATCGCTTCTGGATATGTCATCAGAGGTCAAGGGTCATCCAAGGTCAAGGGTCGTGAGGCAAGGGGTGGGCCACTTTATTGAGGCGAGGGGTGGGCCACTTTCTTTTGGGTGACCAGGCCTATTTCTTGTCCCAGTCCGACCCTGGGGGTAGAGTACATAGACTGATACTACTCACCCAAAACAAGAGGAAGATGATACTATTTACACATATTTAGAAAGCACAGCACATTTGGGTAACAACATGTGGTATCAGCACATGAAAAAGATGGGTGACAAAACCTCTTAGGAGAGCTTCTATGTTTGTGCTCTTATACCTTATGCTGTGGGGACCTCCAAGATCTTTATAGCTGCAGAAGTGTCAGACAAGAAAGGCCATTTGTCTAATGCATCTTGCACTCTGCCAGACACAAGGTCAGTTCCACTGTCAAACAGCATCCTTTATATCGGTGACTGAGAAGAAGTCTCCAAGAGAAGATAACTAAGTACAAGATTTGAAGACAAAAGGAAAGCCAGAGACACGAAATCTAGTGATAACATATGAACAGTCTGGAATAAACGGTATCAGAAGAGAAGAAAATGAGATGCTAGATTATCGAGGCACAAATCCAGAAAAATTATGGAGGTGTAAAGAAAGTGACCAATTACAAATGAAAGGAACAGTGTTGACTATGGAAAAATGGGCGGAAGGCCTGATTATGTGCAGAGCTGCAACAATAACAGGATTTTTTGAGCCAGTTATAAATACAGTACAAAATGAATGCAAGCATCTCTGGCCGAAGATTGTGAAGCTCTTGACATGGGTCAACGATAAAGGAGGACCTTTGCAGATAGTGCCTCTGGCCACTGCAGCCCTATGCTACAGAAATAATGGCACAAGGAAGGTTGGAGTAAATCATCAGTGTGGCTGATTTTTTTTACATGGCATGAAGGATGGAACAGTAGTACTAATGGACCACTACTGGGCTTGTGGGTCCAGAGCTTACATGAAGCTGTCCAAGGATTAAGGAGGGATGTGTTCCCTAGTGCTGATTCACGTTCTAGCATTCGTGATTCCGAAAAGTGATCTGAATATTGATGAATTTCCAAAGACAGATGCCCTTTTGAGGAGAAGATCACTTGAGTTCCTCAATCAAACCAGGAGAGAGAATTACCTTTCAGCAAAATCAATAGAAGCCATTCCATATGAGCACAGGTTGCTCAGCTAGACTGCAGCAGTCTTCATGACTAGTCAGTCTTACTGCTTAGTTTGAGAAGTTAACCTCTGTCTCATTCATACCTTGAGTAAAAGGGTCTATCTGGTTCACTTTTATTTTCTTGGGATTTAAAAACCTTATTTGCACCCCAAGCACCCTGCAGGGGTGCTCATTGCATTAATACCCATGTTTGTGGGTGCATGCTGCCATTAACGGCCCACAAACCTGTGTATACCTGGCTTCATTAGTTTACTTTGGCTCAGGTTGGCAGGCCTTTCATGTTCAAGTTATCCCGCAAACAATGGTGTTATCGTCACTATTACCAAAAGTCTCCACGTACATTGTTCTAGAATAGAAAGTGATTTAATCCTTACAAAAATATCCTACATGCCACAACGATACATTACCACAACAAAAGAAACCAAGTGATAAATGCATCAGCATGTAGTCATTACTTTAAAATGTTGTGCAGCTTGTTCCTGTCCATGTGACAGATATTTTAAAGTGATGGAAACAATTTAACCCATTGTTGTGGGTCTCACAAGCAGATATTAAGGAAGTAAATGACAGAGTTTTAAAAAGATAGGTGTTTTCAATTTGTTCTCTTCGAAGATTAGATTTCTGATGGTGATGGATTTTGGTTTATGAGTACATATGCATAGACATTTGTAACATATCAAATATTCATATTTACCAGAAAGATCTGCCATATACAATGAATTATATTCAATACATAACCAGGAGTACAATTAGCTTCACTTCATTTAGCGTGACTGGATGACACTGTCTAGGAGACCATGACCTAGTTGTGGACTTTTATTTCTCTGCTAGTTGTATTATTGGACATTTAGTCTTGGGACATTACATTGAATAAGATAGACTTAAGTAACACTTAAAGTAAAAGCAATGTTCCCTGTAAAATTGACTTATTTTATAACCTTACAGACAACATTTCAAATTATACATGTTAATATAATACAACTAAATGGTAATCATTTTATCAGCAGCATGCAGAAGAATGTTATCCTTGCCAGAATTCGAGCATGTTTACGTGTTCCCCTCTTTCGTACCACAGCACCACAGCATCCTGAATTTGAACATTCTTAATACTGCTAAAAATTTCACATCATGCAGACTCGTGCATATTGAGTGCATGGTTAAATATAGCACCCATATCATGTCCAATAATTCATGTTGTTTGTACTACTATACTACTAGCCTCTTTATGAGGGGTACTGACCCCACTGATAGATTAAGGGAACTGATCACCTCAATAATTGAAGAAGCTCTCAATGAGGGCTACATCAGTCATAAGGAATATACATTCTTGTGCCGAAATCACCCCTGGTAAGGAAGAGACATAGTTCTACGTCGAGGGGCAACACCATGTTAATTAATGAGTTAGTGAGTTATTAATCTTGCTGTTTCCTATAATTGTTAACTTAAACTAAACTTCTATAACTTCTGGTGCAAAATGTGAACATCTACCTATCTACCCCATTGTCGCCAACAGGTGACCGCTATGCACTCTTGTGGGGTTCAATGACCTCCTTACAATATCTGTACTGTAAAAATGTTTAAAGTGTATTGTGTAGTGTATCCGCAACCAACAAATATTGGCTATCCGGTCATACTGAAGCAATACATTTTGGAAGTTAATCATAAAGTATTTTTACTCAAATTCATAAATAAACACATACAATGGAAGCATAAGGTTCAGTTTCACCATTCAACCTTCAACAGTTTTGATTAAAAAAAACAAATTAGCAAAACGAAATTATTAGTATCCTTGTTAACCACTCAATAAACAAGTCAGGTTATTTAATGTAATGGTTTAAAGTTGAACACTAAGAGATGTGGTAGGATCACCAACAATAAAACACATATTATTATGATTTTAGGATTACATATGAATGTGAAATCAATTCAAGACATAGAACTTCAAGTTAAAAAAAGCCCTGATGATGGATAAAATGTCTGAAACTCCTTGGCTAAATGTACAATAACTTGAAATGTTGATTGACAAATTGTTACATTACTTGAGTTAGAACTTAAGTTAAATAACCTGACTTGTTTATTGAGCATTTTTACAGTACAGACATTGGACCCCACAAGAGTGCATAGGGGTTACGTGTTGGCGACAATGGGGTAGATAGGTACATATCACCCTTGGTGCCCAGCAATCTATGTCCTTCCAAAGATGAACAAAGGGATTTTTCCTCCACCAGGGCACCTCATTTTGTCGAGAATGGGATCCGTCTTGGAACCTCTCTCACAGTTAGTTGACTTTTTCTTGAAGAATGTGGTAACAAAGATGCGTTCATATATCAAAGACACAAAAGAGGTCTTACGACTGATAAAGAAAATATCTTTCTCTAGAGAGACAAAATGCCTGTTGACACTCGATACAGAGTCCCTATAGTCTACAATCCATCAGGAAGAAACACTAAAGGCTATTGAGAGATTTTTAAGAGAAAAAAAAAACCCTGATCGACATGCCTGTGGCCTTCATCATGCAGTTGGCAGAAATTGCCCTAACTAAAAACATCTTCATGTTGGAGGATGAATATTATGAACAAACATTGGGGACTGCCATGGGAGCAAATTGTGCATACAGTTTGGCAAATCACTATGGGCCTCATTGCTACAAGTATGGCGGTCTGGAAATAAGGGTGCCGGTAGCAATGTACCGGCACCCTTTCCAGAGCGCCACACTACAACTCTGCATTCCTGGGCCATTGCACCTGGCAGGTCTGACCTGCAGGGCACAACAGCCCCGTTAGGCAGTGATGTCATTTAAGCACTGGCACCTTTAAGAATGGTGCAGGTGCCTCCATTTCCCCATAGGGCATTGGGACTTACACTTGTAATTTCTTGGTGGCACCGGGATCTCAGGTGGCGGGAGCAGTGTTACAAGTCCTTATGTCTCTGAATTTGAAATAAACTATTATCTATGATCACAATAACCCTTTTATGCAAAAATTGACCAGGTGAGTTTGTTGTAATGATGACATAGAGATGGCATTTACTGGAACAGAAGAACAACAAAATGTCTTCATCTTATAGCTGAGTGAACAGAATGCTTTACTTAAATTCTCAAATGACTATAGTAAGGAAGAGGCCACCTTCCTAGATCTGAAAATCATGACAAGAGGGGAATCCTTGGAAACTACAGTATACCACAAGAGCATGGACAGGAATTCTTCTCCCTGGGTGCCCTTAACTTCATGGCCTGACCCTCCAGCCCACCTTTTGACCCTGACTTCTTGTGCCTGCCCCTCTGGATGCTGATCTTCAAACCACTCATCTGCCTCCCACTGGCTCCACGGTGCTCCTATATCCTGCCTCTACTAGGGTACAGCTCCCTTCCAGGATGCTCCAGACTTGACTCATCTTCCTTCCACTGCCTCTACAGGACTCCTCTACCCTGCTTCTACTGGTGTGCAGCCTCCTTCCTGGGCGCTCTGGACTGCGCTTGGACCCATAACACCCACTGCCTTTGACTTGCTTCTCCTTTCAACCATTGGTTGTGCCCTCCATGCACAGTGCTCCACTCTCCTGCTCCTACTGGTATACAGACCCCTCCTGAGCACTCCTTACAGCGTCTTTGGACCTGCAGCACCAACCGTCTTTCGACCAACCTACAGCGTCTTCTCCATTTTCATCCAACAGCTCTTAATTCATGCCCCTACGTGTCCCTGACTAGTGTGCCTCAGTGTTTCTAGTGTTTTTTGACTGGGCATCCTTTTCTATTCCCCATCTCTTCCTTCTGACTTCTCTTCCCTCATTACCCCTGCCTGTGGTTCCTGACCCGCCCTACTCCCGATTCTGCTTCAGCCCCACTTATCTGCCCTCTGGTCTAAATCCTACTCCATGTTATGCACTGCTCCTCCTTTCTTTTCCGCCCCTCTCCCCTTCCATCCTCTCCCCCATAATCCCCTCAAAACTCTCTATCTCATCATCATGGTCATCTCCTCTCTTTACCCCCCCACTCCCAATCCTCCCCACCTCCTAATTCCTCATCCCGGCACCACAACCTCATCTACCCACAAATATCCAATACTCCCAATACCTTTGACGTTACCCTCTGGAACACCTGATCAATCTGCAACAAAAACCACTGCTGTTCTTGACCTATTCTTATGCCTCAATCTCCAAATTCTCTATATCACTGAAACTTGGGTCCCTCCCCATAACACCTCTGATCCTGCTTCCCTTACCTCGTCTTCATCTTCTTTTGCACACGTCCCTCGCCCCTCTGGCTGGGGAGGTGGCTTAGGCCTTCTCTTTCGCCCTCATTTTACCTCCTCTCCCTCTCCTATTTCTCTACCCTCTCTTCCTTACTTTGAACTCATGTATAGAATCTTCAATTCTCCCGATGCTATATCATTCCTCATCATATATTGCCCTCCTGGCCCGCTTGGCTCATTCTATGAGGACTTTCACCATCTTCTCAGCCTCATTGCACCCAGCCCCAGCCCACTAATCGTTCTTGGTGATTTCAATCTCCATCTCTCTACTAACCTTTCCTCCTCTCCTCTCCATCCTTGATTCTTACCTTCTCTCTACTCTCCCCTCCCCTCACCAATCAGGCTCTCCCATTGATCTCATATTTATCTCCTCCTTCTCCGCATTTCCAATCTCTTCTCTACCTAACTATCTTTCTGACCACTCCTTGCTCTCCTTCTCACTCACCCCCTTCCCCCACTTATCCTTCTTCCACCCCCTTTTTGGGGTGTGACCAACGCAACTTCAACCCTTCTCTCTTCCTTTCTTCCCTCCCCTCGGTCTCACACTTCTCTTCTCTTTCAGCCACTGAAGCCTCATCCACCCTAACTTCTTCCCTCTCCTCTACTCTTGATCATCTTTACCCTCTCTCCTCATTCCGCCCATCTCACCGACCTGCTCAACCCCGGCTCATCTTTCCTCCATGCACTGCCTTCTTAGGTGCCTTGAACGTTCCTGGCACAAACACCCCACCACCTCCTGCCAACACTCTTCCTCCTCCCTGTCCTCCTCCTTTCTTTCTCTTTCCGCCTTCACAACTCCCCTTCTCTCCCCATGCCCGCAAACTTGGTCTCGACATTGACCCCCAACCTCTCTCTTTCTCATCACATTTCCCTCATTGCCAGATCTTGCCGTTTCCACCTTTACAATATCCGCAAAATTTGTCCTTTCCTAATCTTCCAAGCTACCAAACTCCTCATCTCCTCCCTCCTCTTCTCCAGACCTTTCTTCTGTTGTACTCTCCTCTCTGGCACTCCCCTCCTCTCACCTCTCCCCGTTCAAATCTTTCTACCACTCTGCCTCCTCTCACCTCACAAATCCATCTCCTCTTCTCTTAACTCACTAGGCTGGCTCCCATTTCACTCCCAGATCAAATCAAACTTCCTCTGTCTAGTCTTCAAAGCGCTCTCTGGTCTTGCCCCTCCTTGCATATCCTCCATTCTCACTTTCTATGCTCCTTCTCGCACATCGGAGGGGAAAGGGCACGTGGTGAGGCAGCCCGTACACAGCTGGTGGCTAATTACTTCACCTAAAATCACACCCCTGTGGAGTGCACACAGCCCTGGCACATACCAGCTGACAATCAATGATGATGACATAAGGGACACTCAACTGTCACAACCATACCATCCTGAGATTGGTCACCTGGAAGTGTTACATTGTGTGCATCCCCACCTACCCAAACACCACCAATGCTGTGTCATCAAAAGACATACATCTATGCTGCGAAATTCATTACCCCCTTGCTAAATACAACATGAGAACAGCGCCATGTCACCCAACCCCTCCCCAGCTCCACCAACAAACACACCATGGCATGTCATGCAATGTGAAAGCAAACAAAGCAATGCACAAGACCTGACACAAGTGTCACAAAGTACACTGTCCCTAACGGAAACTGCCCACACACAATATGCTCCTAGTAATGTATAACTAACAGCACACATTACCAAATACTTACCACCAACACAATGCTGCAACACACCATGGAAAAATGCAAAAACATGACAGTACTAAGTTCAAGTAGTGGTAGTCTTACAACCTGAATATGCCAGCACATCGACCCCTTACAACTGTAGAGTGTTGCTGCCACGCAAATGTCTCAGTGTACTGCATACAACATGAGCTGCATCTGCAAAGTAGACGGCCTTGTGAAGACATGAGGAAGGAACCTGCAGATTAGGAGGAAGACATGGATGCACAAGCACATATCAATACACCATGCAGTGTACAATACAACAATATCCACTAGGGATGTCTACACAGTATTGACTACAGACTGCCCACACAGCTCATGGGAGCCCAACGTCACTGTGTAATTCACTGTCACTTTGTCACACCCTTTGCAAGCCCATGGAAATGGGAAGCAGGAGGGGTGTGTGTCTCACGAACCCAAGCATCTAACCCAAACTCAGGACAAGCCTGCATGTGCCCAGCCGGAATACAGTGGATGCCCACGGGAGCCACACAAGGCAACACACTGTAAAAAAAAAATTAAAAACAAATTAAAATGGCCATGTGTGGGCTGGGGGGGTGTGGGGAAGGCCACCCAGGAGGTTCGAGGACAGGGTGCACACCAACACCCACCTGCGTGGATGTTGCAAAAAAGAAAATACCTCCTTGGGCTCATGGCCTGCACGGCTATGCCATTGTGGGAGAACTGCTGTTGCTCTGCTCATCCTCTGCTGCTGCATCAGGAGGCGGTGGCACTATGGGAAGAAGCCCACGCAAAGCCCTGGTATGGTCCTCCATGGCACCAAGCATGCAGGTCTGGAAGGTCTGATTGTGGAGGATTAAAGTGCGGAGATCCCTATGCAGCACATCACGGGTTGCCTGCATTTCTGCACGCATGGCCTCGCGTGATGCCCGGATCTCCTCACGTATTGGATGCAGCTCAGCTGAGAGCGAACATGTGAGCTGCTCCAGCTGCTGTTCTGCCCTAACATTTCGGGAAGCCTCAAGTTCAAGCAGACTCTGCCTGAGGTTATTGAGATCTACCCTCAGGGCTTCCCTGTGGCCCTGGGACTCTATTGATATGGATTTGCGCAGAGTCGCCAGTGCCACCCGTCTGTCCCTGTTGGATGCCAACATGTCTTCCCTGTGTGATTGGCAAATGGAGTCTGTTGCCTGCTGTTGTTGCTCCATCTGCCTTTCAGGGGGGATAATGTAAGTGGCCACCCTCTCCATTGCCTGAGCCATCATTTCTACTGATGCTGCCTGTTGGGTTGCCATACCGTAAATAGAGTTTTCCCATACAGTATTGCCTGGTGGCGCACGGCCACCGCGTCGACGGGCACCACACCTGTTTAGGGCAAGGCGTTCTGCACCTTGCTGTGCTGGCACTGCCTGAGGCTGCAGGACTGCATTCCCCCTCTGATTTGCTGGCCCAGGAACAGGATCAGATGCTGTGGAGTGTGACCCTGCATCCTTAACCGCCAAACACGGACTTACCAACACTGACATCCCCATAGAGGGTTCTACCCCTGGTGTAGGTGGGTTGGACAGAACAGAATCCCTGCCAGAAACACTTACCTACGACGGCACATAAGTCTCATCATCCGACTCAGCACCTGAATAGAGGTCTGGGGAGGTGCACGCAGAGGCACCCCTGGACAGTATGGTCTGCAGTAACATTGGGTTTTCACCCACCACCACACCACGCCCCCCACTGGTGCCCGGTCATGCCTGAGATTCCTCCTGGGTCTGCACCATCTCCTCAACCTCAACAGCACCATGTGCACATCACCTGCAAAAACATGAAAGACAACAAATGGATACAGGCATGAGCACCATAGCACACACATAGGCCGTGACAAGCCAGAGATCCAGTACTTGATTTACACATGTCCCACATGACTAAAACCCTGCCATGCATGCACTGTCAAAGAGTTAGAAGTGGAGTCAAAAAGGCAGACACTGGGGAGAGCAAGATGGAAATGCAACACATTTGCAGCATGTTGGGTAGCACTGGCATCACACATCAGGCTGTGAGTGGCATGTCCAATACACATACATGACACATGCCACCACACAGATGTCTTGTAGCATAGCCACGGTAAATTACAAAACTACAGCAATATGTCAGAGAATGAGTACTGTCACACATCCATGTCACATCGACATGATGGGGACTGATGCTGAATAGTGTTGCAAAATATGCATGTGCCACACACTGAAACACATCCAGTGTCCAATAACACAGTCACTGTGGGCTGATCAATGGTTGGTCACTTTAACATTACAGGTGACATCTGTCATCTTCCACATGCAAACAGGCCCTAATAAAAAATGTCTGCAGCCCAATACATCGGCCTGAATGGTGTAGTCATTAACATAACCAGGTAAAAGTAGTGGTCCACTGTGGGCTGTAAACAATGACCAAAGAATATCACATATGTTGCAATAGGGCAGAATAATGCATACTAAAAATGGGAGAGTGGAAACAATCAGCCTGAATGAACACTTACAAAATCTGACCAATGTAGTTGCAAGATGACAGTTCAAGGTAAAGTGCACTAATCTGGGCCTAATTGGCAACTGTGGGCAGAAGGGATACAGTAATACCCAAATCCAAGGCATGTGAATGTATGGGAGGAAGCAAATGGGTGACCTATAATACTCAGGAGTACACACCCTCACCTGGCAATCAGAACCCGTCACCCAAACAACATACACATGGATTACACACACGTGCATGGGCACTCACCAGACAATGCGTCGTAATCGGGTAGTTCTCCCACACCTTGGATCTGTTCCTCTGTGACGAAGGTCCCAGCAACAGACTCATGTTCAGTGAGTTTGTTGTCCTCTTGTGGAGACCCACTGCCAGTCACCAGAGTAGTGGCATGATTTGAGGCCAGCTTGTTCTTTGCTCTGCGTTTCAGGTCATTCCATCGCTTGTAGCAATCATCAGCTGTGCGCCTCACAAATCCAAGGGCACTTATGCAGTCCGTGATGGTCTGCCAGTGTGCCCTACGTTGACCTGGTGTGGTCTTGCACCCTGCAGTCACCAACATTTCGTGGCTATGTACCGACACATAGCTCACAAGTGCATCAAGTTCCGGGCCATTAAAGCTAGGCTTCCTTGACGTGCCGGTGTGTGTAGCCGTGTCTGGGGTCTCAGCCTGTTGTGCCAGAGCGCCCTTCTTCCTCTTGTTCAAAGGTGGAGCATAGCCTGAGTGGCTTACGCCGCTCTGGTCAGTAGGGGCAGAAGCACCGGTGGACTGGGTAGTAGGAGTGTGCGAATGCACAATGACCACAGGCCTTGGTGCAGGCATTGGCAGAAGTGTGATGTTGGCAGGGGGAACATCAGTTTGATGGACCTGGACCGACACTGTCCTGGCTGGGAGACTCAGAGCTGGGGTGGATAGAGCTGCAGCTGCCCCTGCAGCATCCCCACCCTGCCTACTTGGGGCAGCAGATGACATAGCTGCCCCAGATCCACGTGGCTTGGTGACACCAACTTGCACCGCCACACATGGCCTAGACTTGCTGACCTGGAAGTCAGCCTGGGAGTCATCATGTGCCAGGTCAGGTGCCACAATGGGCTGGTCCAACAAGGGCTGAGCTGGGATGGTGTCAGCCACGTTTCCCTCAACCATGGGATGTGGGGGGCACGGGTGTCCCTGATTGTTCCTCCACACATGGGGGTCTAGGGGCACCCTGCAAATCCCAGCCACGTCCCCTACCACACCCACCACACCCACCTTTTGAAGGTTGGCCACCTTTGCCTCCCTTTCCGCTTGGGTGCCAATCAACCATGGCACTGATGTTGTTGTGCATATGGGAGTAGCAGTAAACTATTGTCCTGGGCAATTGCGGGTGAAAGGGGTAGGGTACTAGATGGAATTCGTACCCTAGTGCTCTAACAAGGCTGTCTGTGACCCCTGGGGGAAGATGACGGGTCACGCAACGCACAGGCAGCCCAAAATCAAAAAATAACATGCATGCAACCCCTCGTAGACCACGTGCGTGAAAAAATGAACCCGCACTATGCTGTGGCACCCAGAAACACAAGAATATGCATGCACGTAATACATGCAGCCTACAATGACCTCTGAAGGGGTACGCGACACATGGGGCAAGCACAGTTGGTAAATACGTGCATGACTCACCGTCTGCCTGGAAAAAGAACATGAAAAAGACGCGTGTGTGCGCGTTGGCAACACCCCCACCAAAAGATGAATTGTACGCTGTCTTAGGAGACAGGACAAATGAAGAAGTAAACGCTGTTTGAGGAAACAGGCCTAAAAAGAATAAAGAATACTGTCAGAGGTAACAGGGAGTACAAACTTGAAACGCTGTGAAGTAATCGCGTGTGAACCGACAAGAAGTACAGAATTCACCCACTCGCTCTCCAAGAAAAGCACGTACAAGGGAATGGGGTCCTACACGTACCTTTTAAAGAAGCCCACACATACAGCTTCACTTACGTGTGTACGTACTAAGGCCCTTTCCTCCAATTACACGAGCTGACACACGGACGTGCAGTTTTTCCACGTGTGCTGCCACGTCAAGAGGGAAACACCCGCGCGAGTCACGTCACAGAAGCGCTTACGCGCTAAGGGCCTTTGGTCCAATGAAACCACGTACGTGTGCTGACGCGCTTACGCGCAAAGGGCCTTTCCTGGAATTACGTGCTAACGTGCAAGATTTTCACGTGCCAAATCACTCCGTATCAAGATGGCCACGGAACAACACATGGAAGACCACGCTCCTGCCCAGAAGGCCGAATTACTGCCCCCCAGAGCCACAAGCATGCTCCCACTTGCCATCTGCTGCTGCCTGACTGCCTGCTGCCCACGTGCCTTGCTATTTGCTGCCTGCACGTAAGCCAGGGGTGCAGTTGCTGTGATCACCCCTGCTGGAACCGAAGACTCCCGACTGGGATACCATCGCTCCACAGCCCAGCCCCAGGACGCAGTTGTCCACCCACTCCTGCCTCTGGGGTTGCCATGTCGGGCACAACACCATCTGGCACCACTGGCAACCCCCAGCCAGAGAGGCAGAGGGCCACCAGCTTCAGTGCCAGGGAAGTTGGTGTCCTGGTGGAGCAAGTCCTGGGGCAGTATGCTGCCCTCTTTGGAAGTTTGCGCGCCGACAGTGAAGGATGGACCAGGATCTGGATGGACATCGTGACTGCCATCAATGCGGAGGGGGTGGCAGTCCGCGACTTACACCATGTGAAGAAGCGCTGGGAGGACTTCAGGTCCAGGACACTCAACTAGGCCCGGCGCCTCTTGAAGGCAGCGGATGCCAAGGGGCGCTGGGGCCACCTGTCCGACCACCAGATGAGGGTCCTGGAACACATATGCGCAGCTCTCCATGTCCAGGTCCTTGAGAGGCAGACCCGTCTGGAGTCGAGCGGTAAGTGTACATGCATACTGATTGGACGCTGTGCGTGTGGTGGTGTGCCAGTAGTGTACAGGTTGCACATGTGTTTTCGTAGGGCCATGTAGGGATGTGTATGAACAGGGGCGTGAGGCTGCCACATGTGAGTCCTCTTAGGTGTGAGACACATCGATGGTGTATGTGTTGGTAAGCATGCTGTGCAAATGCAGGTGTGGTAGCACACATGCTTGAATTTCTGTGTATGTACGTTGGCAAGGTTGTGGTGTCACACATGGATGGTGGTTCCTGCTGCATGTATTGGCACTGTGTACATGTGCATATGTGTGTATTTGACAAGTGGGCAACTGTGATGCAACATGGATGCCTGTGACACTGATATCTAGAAGGCTGAATGCCAGATGTGACATGTATGACGATCGCATCACTGCGACAGTTGGAGGAGATGTAGACATGCATGTAAGTGTGGTGGCGTGTGTGCGTGTCTAGTGCACTCCCTGTGTTTCATGTGATGTCAGGCTCACATTCGGCTGTTCATGCTGTTGTATGTGTATGAATGTTGCTGCCTGGTGCAATATAACTGTGGAAATGCTCATGTGTGTGAGTTGAAATGACATGTGTGTCAATGAGTGTGATGCCATGTCTGAAGTTTGACACTGCCACTCATGTGCAACTGTCATGTGTGTATCAGTCCGTTGTACAGTGCCTGATGTCTGTGTTTTATCTCTCCCTGTCTGCAGCGTCAACTGATGAAGAGGGCTGAGAGGTTGCTGTGGAGCACAGCGGCAGGGATCGCACCACCAGCCGGAAACGCAAGGCCCGGCTCCCCTCCCAGATTGTCATCTCGTTGGGGAGTGAGGAGTCTGGTGCCGCATCCCAGGCAGCAGCTGCCAAGGGTAGGTCCAAGTGGCGGAGGTTGGAGGTGGACTCCTCGGCAGCAGAAGGGGCAGCTGAGACCCCACAGGGTCCAACGGAGGAAGATGGCACAAAGTCATCCAGGTTGGTGGGGGGTTTGGTAGAGGAGGAGGCCGTGGAAGGGACAAACACGGGGTCTGGAGGTGGGGATTCCACTGGTGCTAGTGGTGCAGTGCAGGGGCAGGGACAGGAGGCAGCACAGGCTGCCGCGGAGGTGCCTGTGTGTAATCCTGTCCCTGATCCTGTCACTGCATCATCTGGCACCAGCAGGGATGCCTACGTCCAGACCCGTTTTCAGGGAGGGGATGAGCGCACGACAACTGGCCTTCCTCTCCCTGCAGACGTGGCTATCCGGGACCGTGTTGAGCCTGTCCTGAGTGGGATAGCGTTGCGTCAATGGGGCATGCGAGGTGACCTGCAGTCTTTTTCGTAGAGAGACTGCACGCTGTCTCGCTTGCCTCTTTGACCACGTTGACTGACTGGGACGGGTCACCGGTGCTGGATTCCTTCATGTACTGGACCTTCTTGCGACCCCCTCCTCACCTGAACCCCCTACGTGCCAGTTGTCCTCCATGTCATTTTCCCACCCATGTCTCACCTGGGTACCCTGTGGAGCTGCCCCTGACCCAGCGGCCAGGCTGGTGGAGGACACATCCCTGCCACAGTCGGGAGTCGGACGTCCAGCAGGGGTGGCCACCACGACAACTGCACCCCAGCCTGAGGAGGACGTGCAGGCAGCAAGAGCCAGGGCACAGGCACAGGCACTGCAGCAGCAACATGGTGGGAGCAATGATGGCTCGGGGCCGTCAACATCAGAGGGGCATGCATCGGCCATAGGGCAGGAGGACCCCGGATTTCAAGTGTCTTCCGTGTGGCAGCGGTTGGGCCACGCCATAGATGCAGAGCAGCAGCGGGCAGAAGAGGCACGGCTCACAATGGTCAGAGCGGAAAACTCCATGCAGAGGGCCCTGAGGCGGGCCGAGTGCCTCGAGGCAATTTGCAGGGAGTTGGAGGTGAACATGTCGTCGTCCCTGTGAACCCTCGGGGCCATGGAAGAGGACCGCCTCCAGGACATTGAGCGAGAGTTTGATGATGCCCTGGCCCGGGACATCAATAAGTGAGTGAGCCGTCGGACTAGCCCGCTGCCATTGTAAATAGTTAGATAGTGTTAGGTTTCCTTTCTGTTTTTGTTTATTTTGGGGCGATTGGACAATGCACCACGTTTTTGTATATAGTTCTTTATTAGGTAGTCTTTTGTATAGGTTTCATTTCATTTTTTGGGCTCATGGACCTTGGATTGGTGATCTGTATATAGTTGAACAGTGGATTTTTTTTTTTTTTTAATTTCACCCTGGAGCAATGGATTCACTTATTTTTTTCCCTTGGATTTGCTTTGTTGGACTGAGACTTTGGACACATTTTCATTTGGATTTCTTTAGATTCTGATTTCATATTTTTGATTATTTTCTGGACATGCTGCGTTTTATTTCTTCTTCACATTATTGTGTGTTTTCTTTTCATTACATTCATTTTGGATTCAATACATTTTTGTTTCATACTTCGGTGTGTGGTATTCTCTCATTGATTTCATGCATGTCATGATGTGGGTTTTCACATTCACTTGCACCCATTGTGTGTGTGTGACAGACATGTGTTCATTTACATACTTGCCATTCGGGTTGTATCATGTAATGGGCATTTCTAGGTGGGTGGATGCAATACTTGGTTGGGTCTTTGGGCTGGGGTGGCATGGGGTGTAATGTAGCTGGCCATTAGGCCCATCATTGAGGATCCTCATGACGTGGGGGCAAGGGGACCTGAGTGGGGACCTGCTGGCAGGTGCCCCTGACTGCTGGGGGGTGGGGGTGCAGTGGGACATGAGTGGGAAATGAGTGGGAGCTTGCTGGCAGGTGACCCTGACTGCTGGGGATTGGGGGTGCAGTGGGACATGAGTGGGACATGATTGGGGGCCTGCTGGCAGGTGACCCTGACTGCTGGGGGTGGGGGTACAGGGGGACATGAGTGGGGGCCTGCTGGCAGGTGACCCTCACTGCTGGGGGGTGGGGGTGTTGGGGGACATGAGTTGGTGATCAGTAGTGCAAGGTGACATGTGGCTTGGCTGGGGGGCATGCCCATGGTGGATGGGCTGCCTGCGGGACATGACCAGGGGTGCAGGGTAGTCCCCTGTGGTGTGGGCTGCCTGCAGGGTTTGTGGAGGGTGTAGAGGGAACACCTGGGAGGACCCACACTGCCAATTCACGGGTAGGACTCCCCGCGTACCCCCGAAATTCACGTACCCCGCTCTGACAGCAAAATCGCGTGTGAAACTTCCTGTGCACCCCAGTTACACACGTACCCCACTCGCACAGGGCCAATCGTGTGTGAAACTTCCCGCGCACCCCCGAATTACACATACCCCACTCAAACAGGGCCAGTCACGTGTGAAACTTCCTGCGCACCCCCGATTTACACGTACCCTGCTCTGATCGCGTGTGAAACCTCCTGCAAACCCCAGGAATACAAGCACCTCTCTCTCGCACAGGGCCTTTCGCGTGTGAAACTTCTCGCGCACCTCAGCAATACACGTACCCCACTCGCACAGGGCCAATCACGTGTGAAACTTCCCGCGCACCCCAGTTATACACGTACCCTAACTCGGACAGGGCCAATTGCATGTGAAACTTCCTGCGCACCCCCGATTTACACGTACCCCGCTCCGATCGCGTGTGAAACCTCCCGCGCACCCCAGGAATACACATACCCCACTCGCACAGGGCCAATTGCATGTGAAACTTCCCGCGCACCCCCGATTTACATGTACCCCGCTCCGATCACGTGTGAAACCTCCCGCGCACCCCAGGAATACACACACCCCACTCGCACAGGGCCTATCGTGTGTGAAACTTCCCGAGCACCCCCGAATTACATGTACCCCACTCCGATCGTATGTGAAACTTCCCACCCACACCCAAAATACACGTACCACGCTCCGATCGCGTGTGAAACTTCCCGCGAACCCCAGTAACCCCAGTTCCCCGCTTGCCATGTGCTGTGTGGCAGCCCTGTATACCGGTCCAGGGTTAGCGCAGCCCTTTGCGCTGGATTGGGGATTTTGATGGCTTTTCCTTGCGCGAGGGGCGTTCTTGGGGGCGTAACTGGCGCTGCTGCAGGGTCGCTGTGCCACTCTGCACCACAGCTGGTTTTGGTAGCTTAAATCCATGAATACGCTGTGCGCGGAAATGGATTTGAGCGTACGCAGCTGGTGCAGAGATTTGCATGCGCACACTGTGCGCCAGCTGCGTGCGCCACTTGTGCGCTGAATTCTATGAATTACCCCCTTTGTTGTTGGCTGCACACCCTAAATAGCACTCAAGTTGTGTCTTTGAGTTTTAATACATTACTTGATCATTCACTTATGATTGACAGTATTCATCCATCAATGCTTAATAAAGATGATTCTCTTATTTTAGTTTCAAAATGAATTTATAATTGATATGCAGCTGCAAATAAACTGCCAATGCCAATGTATTTCGGACTGTTTGAAGTCCTTCATCAGGGCGTTATTGCTTCATTTGATTGACACAAAAAGAAAAAAGAAAAAGCATTTCATACAAATGATAATTCAAAATCAATTCCATGCAGGCTGACAATGATAAAAATAGTCAACCAACCTTTAAGAGAACATTCAAGCCAAGAAGATTTTTCTTGTATCCGTGTGACATGCAGCTTACCCATTCTAGAAAACTGACCTTGATATCTCGTATAGATGTGTTCTGTTTGTAAGATAGATACTGTGATGGTTTCTATTCTGTGAAAATACAAAATGCGTGTTACTTTACCACTAGAAGTGATCCTAAATATTAATCTGGCTTCAGGTCTCATATATCTGGAAGATTACCTCCTAACTGCGTATAACATGAAAGAAATATCTCTGTGTTTTAATTTGCTCCAAGTTGCGGGCTGCATGCAGCGTTCCGACTGCTATGACAGCGGTTTCTTGTGTCTTCTCCTGTGCACCGAGTTGCTATGGTAAAGGCCCAGAGTCCGTTTTAAAACTGTGCATCAATGCACGAAAAATGTTAAAGTGAAACATGAATGTAGAAATTGATGTAGTGAATAGAGCAATCGGAAGAGTGGTTGTATTGTGTATGCTGTTTGAAATGACACCACTGATGCAAGAAATAGCTTCAGCAGTATAGAAAACGCTATGTGTGGATCTTTCAATTCTTAAAGTATCAGTAGATGAAAAATCACATGAAATACATCCGGCAATGTCAAATGGAAATATAGTTGCTTCAGAGAGTCTAAGAAAACATTTTTCTGAAAATACTCAGGAAGATAGACAAGAATTTGTAATTACTATTTTATTAGGTGTTAGAGCAGGAAACAGTGTAGACAGATATGTAGGAGGGTTTTATGAGTAGAACCATTAGTGTCCAAAATGTCACAAATAGCAAATTGCTTCCTGTCCCAGATCAGACAAGGATGTATTTTCTGATCTAGTATCAAAGCCATACCATGATATGAGATGCAGTGAGTGTGGTTGCAATTTACAATAAACACTGCAAATTACCTTTGAATAATGTTTCAAAGATATATTATGGATGGTAGGAAAATTATAACTCCAATTTTAAAATTTGCAAATAATCAGGTTTCAATTTGTAAGAACATCTTTAAAACATACGCAATCATGTTTCATTATGGAGCATCCATTCATTGTATACATTTCACAACATGTGTGCATACAGAAATAGATTGTCTTGTGTGAAATGACTCTATATTAGCACACCAAGCTAGATTGCCAAAGGGTTTCAATAATGCATACTTAATGTTGCTATAATGTAATAAATTGTGAATATAAATACAATATCAACATTAAAAAGGTAAAATAGGTAATTACCCATTTCAACAAAGTAAAGGATCGCCATTGTCTAGGATGGAACATGAAATCACTGCATAACAAATTATTTATGGCAGAAAGTCAACATCCTATAAAAAATGAGCATTTAGCAATCTTCTTCTGTTTCGTAATGTAAAACACTATGCATATTTTAACAAGTAAAAGTGTTCCCTGTAAGTACTGAGTTATTTAAGTGGTTCCATATACATTTATTTGAACGCTAGTAAATATCATTCCAGATAACTGTTAACATGTGAAACAGGTAAACAGTACCAAACAGAGCAAGACCAGTATTGAAAAAGAAATGTGCGGTGACAAAGAAAACCAGACATTTTAAGGAAAGATTTTAGTATATTGTCATCTACTTCTTATGTGTGTAGGTTGCCAAAATAAGGACGCACACAGATTTTTCATGAAGTATGTAATGACAATTATGACAAAATCAGCATAATTTTAATGAAATATTTGTGTATTTTAAAGATTTAAGATATAGTTTATATCGGGGACGTCCACATGTAATAATTATGTGTGTGGCTATTGCCTGTGGGTATGCTTCCAATGTAAAGAATACATGCAAATAGTATGTTGGGGTGCATGCAAGGATCACTGTATTGCACAGTCCCTTGAGCTGCCTACTTTAACTACTAGTTGGTGGATTCTCAGAATGAACTCCGATTTAAGTGTACTTCTTTCTAGAAAACTCTGGGAATGTATTCTGTTCTTACACTCGGGACTTTGTCCAAAATAAACTGTTAATAAAGAAGATACTTCTTCAAAAATAAAACTTCAATTTTACATTATACATTATAGAAACTTGTGATTAACTTTTTATGTGAATAGGTGGCCAAAAGAAAAATGCACACAGATTTTAAAAGAAGTATTTTAATGACAATTTAGAGATAATTAGTGTACTTGTAACTACATTTCTGGCTATCAGAAAAAAGGTAATCCACACTCTATGCTGGGCCCTTAGTGTTGTAGAAACACATCTGTGTTTTTTGTTTGCATGTCTTCTTTCCATCTGAAACACCTATCTAAGTTTTAGTTCAGATTGGATGCAAAGCAGTCTTTTTTTACACAGTCCGTTGAGCTGCAACAGCCTTAAGAAAAATGTGTGGTTTAACCACGATTTGGTGGAGTTTGTGAAGTACTTCAAAATTGCAGTTTGCCATTTGGTTGATAAGTTCAGGAAGGTATTCTGCAGTTTTATTCAAGCCCCTGTGTTAATGGATGTATTAAAAAAGCACAGAATTTATGAAAAAAAGTTGGACATTTTAAGTATATATTGGAGAATAGTGTCATTAACTTTGTATATGTGTAGGAGGCCAAAACAAGGATGAACACATATTTTATAAGAAGTATGGAAATCATATTTCAGAGATAATTAGTATAGCTTGCACTAAATATTAATATATTTAATTAAAGGGTACCTTTTCACCGTCACCCTATTTTTAAAAATAATAGTATGACTATACATTCAAAAGGTTCACACTTAAGATAATTGCACAATGTTGGCATGGCTATATATTCTTTTGTAAAACTGTTGACATAGTTAGGCTATATGTTTCAGTTTCCTTATTAAGGTTGCATAAACTACTCAGCCCATTTTATATGTATTGAAAAATACAAGAATGTTTGTATAGACATGAAACATTGACATTTTGTAGATAGTTACTTATTATTTTATTTTAATATTTGTGCAATGCCCAGTTCCAGAGGTATCACAGCATTTGTACAGGGTAATAACAAAGTAATAACAGAGTAAAAACTTTACAGATCATTGCGTTAGTAGAACATAGTACGGGCAAAGTAGGAGACAGTTCATGCTTAGAGTGTTATTCAAACTCTTTGAACAGCCATGTTTTCAACAGTCGTTTCAATGCTGGGTAGGAGGGCTTATTTCTTATGTGTGGGGGTAAGGAGTTCCACAGGGCGGCTGCTCTGGTGCTAAAACTAACCCCTCCTGCTCTGGCCTATTTAAAAACAAACGTGGAACAACTAGGGTGAGCTGGTCAGAGGAGCAGAGTGAGCAACAATGCTGTTACATGGGGTCTTCATTGTAGATGCATAAGTGCAATAAAGTCAAGATTTTGTAGTCAATCTGTGCTTTTATTGGTAGCCAATTGACTTCTCATTGAGTTGCTGAAATGTGGTCAAGCTGGTGGTGGCCCAGAGAGGCTTGGAGGGCTTTGTTTTGAAGCAGCTGTAGCTCAGCTAGATTGGGTACGAATGTGCCCTTGAATAGGGCATTTCAATAGACTAGTTTGCTCAGGATAATGGCTCTGGAGAGTGTGAGACAGTTGTTGGGGCTCAGGAATTGTCTGCTTAATGAGATAAGTTTGGCGGTGTGGGAGGTTGAGGATGCCAGACCATTGACATGCCTCATCATGATTAATGCTGCATCGAGGTAAACTCCCAGGGTTTTGGCATGTTTGAGGACAGGGATGGTAGAGCAACCAATGGTGAAGGAGGTGTAGGAGGACTTGAGAGCTTTGAGGTGAGCAGGAGAGCCTACACTGAGTAACTCTTTCTTCTCATCATTGAGGCAAATGTTATGTATGGGTAGCCACCCAAGACTGAATGATGCAGAAGACTTTGTTAATGGTATTAGAGTCATTAGTGTAGTTGCCGTAAAGGGGGATGGGATTGTGCATGTCGTCTGCAAAGTTGGTGTAGGCGATGACTAGGGTGTCAAGTATGTCAAAGAGGGGTTTAGTGTAGGTGTTGTGGAGTGCCAGGGAAAGGCAACCACCTTCTGGGACACCAAGAGGGACAGGGTTGGCTGAGCGGTTGTCAATGAATTCTCTGGAGGTACAGTCATTTAGGAATTATTTGATTCATTGGACTGCATCGAGTGGGAAGTGGAAGATCTTTGGTGAGAAGTGGAAGATGCTCTGACTGCGCATATTCTCTGTAAATAAAATGTTTTTTAGCTAAATTGGGACATTAAGTAGGCATCCACCTTTTGAAAGGTGTTTCTTTAATATTACCTTTGGCTGGTGCATGCATCTATGAAATTGCTGCAAACTAATTTGGAATTTTCTGATGCAAGACCAGGTTCACAGTAACCTGAGGGCTTAGTGCATCTGCCCAACCACTGCAGTGTTGTTTTCCTTCCTTTACTGATTCTCACCCCAAAGCAGAATTTCAACACCACTCCCCATTCCCAATCTAACAATCCTAACCTTAACTGTAGTTACATTTACGGTGCATAATTTCCTCGTTCATTGCTATAAAAATAGAATTGGATCTACTATCAAATGTCTGTCTTAATTTTCATGGACACTCTAACTCGCTCCAGACAATGTTCCAAACATAGCAGCACTGGTGAAAGGTATTCACATTTTTAGAGTTTGCTTAAGGATGCTAATACCAATAATTACACATTATGTGGGCTACATTGATCTAAAACAGCAGCACCAACTGTTGTTAGAGTTCTCCTTTGCTTGGGCCTGCAATTTGTGCCCCATGTAGCAATATGATGTGGATTTATTGGAAAATGTACATCCTCAGAAGGTGTGGGATCCAGTGAGGTTCATGCAGACTCCAACAGAATCGAATTTTTCTGCACATATTTATTTTAGTAAGGAAATTCATGTATGGAAAATGGTTGTATTATCAGTAGTTTCTATATACAATACTGATGTTTTTTATGAAATGTAGAATGAAATCATAAGTATTAATATTGTTTTAGGTTATTACTATCATAAATTTGGAAAATCAGTTTTGATGTAAAAGCAAGATTTAACCACAGATTTTACTTGAGTGATTTTTTTTCTCTCCAACAATAACATTGTTTTCCTCTGCAATAACATGATTAAAGGCAAGTTCCGGGACTTTTTTTTTATTGTCCCTACGGTTCGGCCATGTGTTTTTAAGCATAAATCGGTAGATCGTAGAAAACTTTCCTATGGACCTTACCCGACTTTTCGTCCATTAACGCACTCGAAATCAGCCGCCATTTTGTGATAATCCTATCATTTCCCCCCATCGACCTGGCTCACCTGCGTTTGCGGCACTAAATCATATCCCCCGCCCCTGAAACAGACTTTATCAAAACATTCATATTCCCCGCCTCTATCCGTGACGTGACTGTGCTGCGTAGGCAAACGCGCCCAGGCGTCTTCTACGCGACTCCACACAGAACCCGGAAACCAACACAGATCAGCTCACAACACAGCGCGCCACAATTCGCAATATGAAACTGTACTTTTAAATCAAACCGCAAGATTGTAAATTTGGTAAAGTACATTTATTTGACATCAAATGTTTAGAGAATATTCAGCGATTTGCATTTTTCTTTGCTCTCGATCCAAAATAGTTCGTCTTGAGGCAAGCGATGTTCGTGTGCAGTACACAGGGTGTTGGTTTACGATAAAATAAGCTCTTCGGTCACACTGATAATCGCATGGCTGTTCCAACAACGAGGCACTAGGCCACCACAACGGTATGTATGTTGCATCTAGCCATTAGTACCGCGTAAGGGCATACTTGTACTTGGCGATCGTCCCATAAAATGGTCAGGGTGGTAACGTTGTTCATGCGGAGAAGCAACTGGCGGTTGTAAAAGCCATCCGCCGGTGTCTGGTACTCGTGACACATACAATAATGAAGGATGTACCTGTTTTAAAAACATAAAAAATGAAATTAGTCTCACCATCAGATCTTTATTAAAATTATTCATTTTATATATTAGGTCGGGAAATTATTTCATAGCTAGGACAGTGCAACTGGGTATTATATGTCATTTCCAGTAACCCACCCCCTCTCCTCCGCCTTTTTCAGAGCCGCATGAGCGCCAGTGGACCACTTCGTCCCTGATATAATATGGCATTTGCAACGCGCCTATACACAAGTGTTTCAAGGCGTGGCGAGGCAGGGAGGGGGGAACAAGGAGAAGACAGACAACGATCCTACTAGGCCAGGTGTTATTCAGATAGCGCAAGTGCAGGGGTAGGGGGAAGGTAAAAGTGCAAGGTGAAGGGGAGGGGGGAAGTGGAGTACAAGGTAAGTAGCATAAAATAATAAATACATAGGGCCAGCTGGTGGCGAGTGCAAGGTAAGTGCAGAAAAAGTGCTGGGAAGGGGGGGCTGTAGGATACTGAGACAGTCCCCCAGTGTAGGGGTTGACAGGGAGGCAGTGCAGGTGGAGAGTGGAAGGGCCCAGGACCGAGGTCGCAGACAGTGGACCAGTTGTAGCAGGGGAGAGGGAGAGAGAAAGCAGAAGCAAAGAGGAAGGTTTTGAGGTGCTTCCGTAAAAGGAGATGGTTCTCCTCAAGATAGTGCGCGGTACAAAACAATATGCCACATAGAACGAACAAGTACAACTTAACCCGTCTTTAAAGCTACTGTATAGTAATTAAATTGCGGTATAAACTCATCTAAAGAGTTACTTACATTATATTTGCATTTTCCATTGTGTCTGTGCGTAGGGCAGCCCCGAAATACCACTCCTTCTATGCCGACGTTATTTCTTCTAATGAACGAACATTAAATGGCTTTCGTTTCTGAAATTATATTCATTATCGTTTACGTTATTGCACCACACCCCCAAAAAGAAGTCTTTCGGGATGGTCCCGGCCTGTCAAGGTCAAATAACAATAGAACCTTATACTGAGTCGTGGGCCATTCCGGCACCCGAGCAAAAAATCAAAGCAGCTGACCTTCACTTTGAACGAGCACACATTCCTAGTTAGCTACATTCAGTGTAAGGACATCTCACAGGACTTGAAATTTACACTCCATCTTTGCATTTTGTCTGCGTGCATTTGCAGCCCCAGAGAACCATAAATACGGAGACATTCTATATTTTTTGAAAAATTATTTATATTACTGTTTGGTTTAATTTAATGCGCAAATGAACAAGGTTGGATAGACACATTGCATGTACACTGAGCAATCACTTTTATTTACACAATACATAGCTACACATATTCAATGGGCCTGCGACATGAGGAGACTCCAGAGCAAAGTCACAGGTGACACCCGGGTGGTTCGCACAACTGCACGGTGAAGGGAGGGGCAACGGTGGAGAGACACATTGCATGTACATTGAGCAATCACTTTTATTTACACATTACATAGATACACATATTCAATGGGCCTGCAACATGAGGAGACTCGAGAGAACAGACAATCAAATTACAATCATTTAAACCGTGATGTCTATTTCTTAATGAGCTCTGCTTTAGGTGGACATGGAACAGGGGCAATGTTGGGTGGCAATGCAGTTGTCCCCTGCACAGGTTCGTTCACAACTCCATGTATGTGCCTATCTAGGACATCAACAATAAGTCTCTCAATAAACTCATATTGCATATCCTGAAACACTGGTTTGATCACCCATTGTTTACTTCTTTTAGTGAAGGCCTTATTGTAGCGAAGCGTCCCTAAAGTTCCGGTCGTCCTAATTTGTTGACGGCCAACATTATGGTTATGTGCCAAGACCGCTAGAAGAGTCCGATTTATCATGCCCTCCATGCCAAAATGCAATCGTTTTGGCCTGTACTTTAGGCACATATTGTGGAACACCTCCAAATCTCCTGTGTTGCAGAATTCCGTGAGTCCCCTCAAATCTCTTGTTATAGTTTTATCAAATACAATCTTTTCAATGGCTTTGTGAGTGGGTGATGAAGGAATCAACCACTTCTTCTTCCATGCCTCCTCTGTGGACAAATGGCCATGTTCACAATTGTGGAAATGTTGGTTTGTGGTCCAGCGGTGAACGCTGCTACAGTGTAGCATTACTGACCGCCATTTTTCCAGTAGAATTTCCAACGACCCTCCACATGTTTTTGAGCTCCACCAAAGATGGTTGCTGATTGACTTGGACCACTGTGAAATACCTTGCATATCTTTTTTTTTACCTGCAGCCGACATTTTTTTATTGATTGTTTTTGCAAGATGCCATATGTCAAATTGGTGATTTATATTTTTGTACTCTTCTCTCATTGTCTTGGCAATTGAAACGTGTCTGTCCGTGGCTATCAGGTCGATCACCATTCCCCGCGATTGTAGTTCTTGCAATGATGCTACAAAGCCAACTTTCTCCATGGCCACTGAGGATGTACTTTGTGACACCTGCACGACCACCGAACTCACAATTTTCTTACTTTCCATGTCCTGAAAGTGGTAGGTGCAGTACTTGGCTGAAAATCCTGGGCTGTCGCACTGTCCATCACCGGCTAGCCTGAACCGTTTGCCCGCGAATGTACTATCAATAGACATTTTTTCCATTCTCCAAGCTTCGGTAATGGCTGGAAATAGATAGTCGATTTGGTATTTGTAGAACTGAGTTTTCGCAATGAAATGGATTCCCACAAACTGAAAGAAATACTCTAACTTTTTAAAACTTGAACCACTAAAAAGTGCGGCCGCTGCACAAAGTAGATTGCCTGCTGGCAGTTGCCCCAGCATGGGTTGTGCAGACCATGAGAAAGGATGATATTTTGTACAGGTGGCAAGTATTTTAAGGTTAGTGCCTCGAATTGCACGAGTCACATTAATCAATGGCTCCCCACATACTTCCCCACCAACCGAATGCCCACATTTCATCCTAATAATAATATCAATCAAACAACTATCGAATACAATGAATTTGGCCTCTTTCCTTATACTGTCACTCTGCATCCCAGCTGGTTCGGCCTGTAACGTTGAGGACATGTCACTCACATGAAAGGTAGAATCTCTGATATCGTCTTCCGCTATGTTCAGTGATATTGATGGTGTTTCATTGTCGTCCACTTCATTCTCTTCCATTGCAACATCTGTTCCTTCTCCGGCGATGGGTGAATAAAACAATTTCTTCAACTTTCTCGCGGTCTTAGTTTTTGCGGGTGCGGATTCTGTGAATTGATCTCCGACTGCATCCGAACTACCAGGAGGACATTCACAATCAATGGCTGGTGGTGGTATAGCTCCGTTGTCAATCACTTCATATTCTTCCCATTGGCACGATGCATCTCCAGTCTCAAGTCCCTGCCAAAAGGTTTGACAAGCAACATCTCTCGTTCGCTTCACTGTCTGTGTAGATCTAGTTCGTACACCCACTCGCAACTAGAGGACAGATTGGAAAAGGGATGTTCAGTTTAAACACAACTTACAGTATTGAACTATTAACAGTGAAAAACAACATAATATAGTGACCAGGACACTAACCTTCTTTTGCTTTCTTTTCTTTGAAACTTTCTTGCCTCGAACTTCAACATCAGGACGCTGTTGCTCCGACTCGTGTGTGCATGTCTCCACTTCCTCTTGCGCTGCAACGACTATATTTTCATGATTAGCACATCCATCACGCACTGATGCTCCATCGACTCCCTGAAACATAGAACTTTCATTAGTATGTATAATAATATTGAAAACACAAAATGTACTTGGGGACCAATACCCACGTACATCTCAATAGCAAAACACGAATGAACGCATTGTGTAGAACATTCAAACGATAATTATTCACGCATTGTTGATCTAGTTAGATGGAACTGTCAAGATCCATACCTCGGGCTCCGCATAGACTTCCATTGATGATATTATTGAAGATGACGCTTCAGCAACTCCCTGAAACACAGTAATTGCATTAGTATGGTTTTCTATTTTGTTAAAAAGAACATAAACTTTGTGCAGGCGTCAACGGCTCATCTAAATAGACCTGCACAAATGATCAGTTGTCTAAAATAAGTAATGGATATATAAATATGATTCGATTTGCTCGATCGTTGGAAGTGTCACCACCCAGAGATCTGCATCAACTACTAGGGGTGATGTTCTTGTAGAACATTGCGCCGACCCGTAACTGCATGCTCCCCCTTCTTCTTGGACTAATGCTCCATCGACTACCTGAAACATAGGACTTTCATTAGTAATGAACACAATATTGAAAAAAGAAGACACATAGGAGGGCGACGACAGAAGGACATATCAATGGCTAAAAACGAAAGAAACATTGTGTGTAACAATCACGCTACAAGAATGCAAGATCTGATGATCTCCATCGATGGAACTGTCCGGAAACGTACCTCGAGCATCTGCGTGACATCAACGGTTGTCGTCAATGCGTTGGACTCCTCAGCATCTCCCTGAAAGACAGTACTTGCATTATTTTGGATAACAATAATTATAACTGAAAACAAAGACTAGAGGACAAGTACTAGGGTGTACCATTAGGTAAAATAATTACACGATAATTTAAAACTATTGATTTACATGCCTAAAACAAGTCAGTGGCAGAATAGCTAAGTAAGATTACCCGATAGGCGCTTGAAGTGGCTGATGACTGCAATAACGACACAGATGGAGAATCTTCCGCCTTCATATTGAGTGGATACATAAATGGGGAAATTATTGTTAGCTAATGCTACACACTACCGCAAGGCCGAGAGCTAAATCCGTAAACTTGACTCACCAGTGGAGGGATGTGGACGAATAGAGTGGGAATAGCGGTTGAGAGCAATTTTCGCTTCGCTCGCGGTGTGTTCTTCTTTATTAGCAATGATGTGGAGTACATGTCTGAGCTAAAGTGCCTGCTGCAGATGCGGTATCGATCACCCCTCTTGTCCGCAAAGACTTCTAGTACTCTACTTTCAAGCTCAGACGGTGGATATCCGCAATATCGGACCCATTCTCTTATCTGACCTATTGTCTTAGGGAAAATATGCATTATAGTACCTTCAGATTTTTTATGGGTCTTCAAAGGGCAACCGCCAATGGAACAGGCAGGCATTGTGGAAAGTTCTGAAAAGTAAAGATCAACAATTCTCTATGAATACCAATGTGTTAAAAAAATAAATGACACATAAAAGGTTCAATGCAAGGTTTGTTTTCGTTCTTGGAACTATACACGTTATTCACATGCGGATAAGTATTTGAATAACTTTAAAAAAATAGAAAAATAATTTGACTAAACTCAGAACATGTGACTAGTTCCTTGCATGTACTGTCTTGAACGAAAAGAAAACATGGATGCAATTTGATGACTACTAGCAAATAGATATAAATTAAAAAATTGGACGCAAAATGATTATGGTACATGGCCTTACCTTGACGAACAAACAGTTAGATGCATGGATCACAGTAGTTTCTTGTCGTAGAACAGGGAGCAGTTCACAGGTTGCAAACTGACGAGTTTGCTCGAAGTGGTCACGGAAGTTCACAGAGACGAAGAGCAGATAACCAGCACCTTCACGGGTTGACTAGCAAAGCGCAAAGAAGTTCTCATTAGAAATATGAAGTGGGTTATAAAGAATTCGAAACAGGGGTGTTTTTGTGAATGAATGACGTGAATATGTCGTGTCATTATGCGGTTTGCAGGGGGGCGTCCAGCGTGAGGGGGGATGCTTGGCAGGAGACACGGGGTCTGGAGGTAGACATGGGAACAACAACCCATGCCCTATAGACCACTTTGAAGTGTACATGGTCTTTGGCCTTTATCGCTCCCTGACAGCTCCACTTGCCAGCGCAAGTACCCCGGTGCAAACTGCCTTTGATAGGGCGGGGGGTGGATTGGGGCGGTGGTCGTGCAGACAAGACTCATTTGCCGCAGGGCCTCACCAAGGAGAGGCCATCTAACTGCATGTAAGAGGCAGGCTGCAGGATCTAGTACATGGAAGGCAGGGGGGTGAGTTTATAAATACCTCACCCTCCCAGGAGAATATATGGGTGCAGTTCACCCTGGAGACCCTGGATGCCTAGGCAGTTAGTCAGCAGCAGGCTGGCCTGTGGTGGCAAGGCGGCACGGGCCAGAGGGGGTCATCTCTGTACCCGGTGCCCAAAAGGATGATTTATTATGATCAACCATATTGATTATTTACCTATAACCATGTTTTGTATCAATAAAATCCAACGGCCTTTTATTGCCAATGCTTGAACAAAGTGGTGTGGTAAGTGTTTTTGGGGGAGGAGGCAAGGCCGGGAGGCTTGATGCCAATCCGCAAAATAACATATGTATGTCTGCTGCATATGGGTTCAACGGTTATGTGGATTGAAGGTGGGCGGCCAGCGTGAGGGAGGATGCTGGCCGGAGACATGTGGTGTGACAAGACAAGGCACAGGAAGACTATTCAATGGAGACACACTAGATTCATTTAAAAAATCAAAACAACTATTGTTAAAATATATGTTGGGTTTTATTTTAGATCTTAATTTCAATTGAACATAAATAATAAACATTACACATTGTAAAGTTCCGGTTGCAGCACATCCAGGGAAAATCCGCGGTATTGTCCACTGTCGCTGGGGAAATGTTGTCTAATGGCAAGTACCGCACAGGCAGGTATTACTCTCCGAACACGGTGTCCGAGCCTCCCGTGAAGCCACCAAGTGAAGCAACGATAGGCCACCAGCCTGTACCACCTGTGAAAAAGAAAGATGCAAACTGTATTAAAATGACAAAACTTTCTTATCAATGTCGATTCAGGTAAAAAATGTCATTCTGCTTTGAAAAAAATTCTATCTAGAAAATGCACAATATGGAACCAATTTACATGCGTTCGAATGATATGTAGATGTAATTTTATATGTGGGAGACGACCATGAAATAGTAGTGACATCACTGACATCACAACCAGAGTATACTTACTCGTTACTCGGATTACGCGGACGAACAGTGCCGCGAAGTTCGTGCATAAGCACCATCATCATCCTCAACACGGTCCGTGAGAGGCAGGCTTCCCTGAACTCTGGCAGCTCGGTGATGCATTGCGGACTTGGCTCGCCTTCCGAAATGTAGGCCAAGCACCCGGAATTTTCACGGCAGCAGCAGTTCTCCTCCTCAGTTGGCATTAGCTCGCACCGATTGCACGTGCACCAGGTGGAGACGCCGTCCATGCGACATGGTCCAGGCTCTTCATCCGTTGACTGGTCCTCCCAACTGCCGTCCGAATCCCCATCATTTTCGCGTGCTTGCCTTTCCAGTAGTTCCTCCTCGGTGTACTCGGGCTCGTACATATACGGCATTATTGTAGCCATTGTGTGGTAAAGAAAGTAAAATAATTTACAGAGATGGTACAGGTGTTCACAAGGCCTAGAAGCGGCGAAGGTAGCTGACCAGAGCACAGAAACGAGTCACAGAATACTCAAAGTAACACAGAGAGAGTAATGGAATCGAAAATCTGCTGCTGTGTGTTGTGAAACGGTGTGTTTATACTTATTGAGGAAAGAGGCGTCCTGCCATTTCCATGGCGACACTTCATTAGCTGAGGCGCAGCGATTGTTGACACAAAACGTGCTTTGGCGTTGGGAAATGTGCGGTACGCGTCTGCTGATGTCAGGCTCAGGAGCGGGGGATTTGATTTAGTGCCGCAAACGCAGGTGAGCCAGGTCGATGGGGGGAAATGATAGGATTATCACAAAATGGCGGCTGATTTTGAGTGCGTTAATGGACGAAAAGTCGGGTAAGGTCCATAGGAAAGTTTTCTTCGATCTACCGATTTATGCTTAAAAACACATGGCCGAACCGTAGGAACAATAAAAAAAAAGTCCCGGAACTATCCTTTAATAGTCACAACCATAATTGGTTGAGTACTAAGAATACATTCAGTATTCATACAGTAATATTATATTTACGAAAAAACATAACTACTGTTTTTTTTTATGGATCCATTATGACATATATTCCATTTTCATGTTTGTATGTCTTGGTGAATAAGCTTAAAAAATAGAGGTTGGAGGAAAAAATGTAGAACTTAGTTAAGAAATATTGAAAACAGAGTTTGGTTTGTCTACTGTTTTTAATAAATTGTTTTGCATATTAAGTGTTTCAGTTTTTCAAAGTATTTTTAAAAATATGTAACAAAAGACATATTTGCATTGGCATAACAAAAGTCTTGAAATTCAGTGAAACAACATTTGTTGCAGGGGTGTTAAGGTGAGAAACTTAAAGCAGCAAATTTAGCTAAAGCCACCTTAACTTTGCGCCTCCTGTTGCTACACATATGTCCACAATGAGGACATTAAAGATGACATAATTGATGGCATCACTATGGAAATCATCTATGACATTGCTGATCAGGGCTAAAAGAAATTACCTCATATCAATGGAAAAGAAACACAATTTTGGTCCTCCAATTGAGAGGTGATAATTCATTGTTGTCTGATTCATTAAAATTACTTTTTTTTTTTTTTGATTATTGTGTTTACCCATCTTTCTGGATTTTAACAAATGCTTGATTTTGCTTTGATTAGACGGTGACTTTGGCAGACGCCCCGTGTAAGCACTGCGCTAAGGCGACTTGTAAGATTTTTGCCGCTGCAATAGACCAGTTTGTCTTCTGGCCGCTGATTAGACGAGCCCACCATATTTCCTCTTCACTCACAACGTGGGTTTCCAGGAGAGGGAGTAGATAGGCTTGACGAGCGTGTTCAGTCCCAGGGCATTGGAGTAGCAGATGTCTAATTGTTTCTGTGTCAGCTTTGCATAGGCGGCAGGTTTTGGAGGGAGACTGACCTCTCAAGAACAGGATTTCGTTGGTGTGTAGCAAGTTTAAGCGGGCTCTTAAGAGGAATTGCCGTAATGGTTTGCTTGGGAATCTTCTGAGTAGTTGTGTTGTTTGATTTAGCTTCTTTGGGAAATGAGGAAAAAGAGCCAGTGTTTTGTTTCCTTTGGCACGCTCTTGGGTGTCAATCCAGTCTGCTTCTTCCAATTTATTTTTTATTTTATTGGGGTTCTTGATAAGGTCTTCGTTGGAGCAGCCAATTTCGGTCAACTGCGATTGTATCTGCTCGGCCCATTTGACAATCAGCCTACAGGTGCCTGCTTTGATCTCCAGATCTATTAGGTTGTAGAGGCGGGGCGCGATAGGAAGGATTGTTTTCCTATATAGGAATATGCTCGCTAGGTTCACTTTGGCACTCAGTGAAGAGAGGCCCAGTTCACGCCTGATTGCTTCGATCTGGGTGGAGTTCGGGAGATTCAGGACTGCTTTCCAAAAGAAGCCTTCGAGTTTTTTCCATATTGTCATTGGTATGGCTGGCATCGCCTCCGCTCCATACGTCAAGGCAGGTATCACCTTGGCTTTGTAGAACCTTATCATAGGTATCAGTGAGAAGCGACCAAACTTTTTATCAAGAAGACGGGCTTGGGAGGTCAGTAGTCTGGCTTTCCTCCAAAGGTCTTTTTGCATGGCTGAGTCTGTAGGAGTGCTGTCTATTATTATTCCCAGGTATCTGAAGTTTTGCACTGTTTCGACGTTGACTTTTTCCAGGCTCCAGTTGAAGCGCTTCAGTCTTCGGGTTTTTTTTTCCAGTATGAGGACTTTTGTTTTTGCTTTGTTTATAAGAAGGTTTGCCTGCTTGATGTAGTCAGCCAGGTCCATCATTTGTCTCTGAGACCGATTTATGTTCTGTCCAGTAAGGTGATGTCATCGGCATATAGCAAACGTGCTGTTGGTACGTTGCCTATTTTGGGGGGGAATGATCTGGAACTCTTGTTTATTTCTTTCAGGTCACCAATGAAGGCTATGAAGAGTTCTGGTGCCAAAGGGCACCCCTGTTTCACACCTCGATTGGTCGGAATCTCTCCGGAGAGTAGGCCCTGCTGGTTTAGCTTGACCCTCATGGTGGTGGCCTTGTGGAGGGCTTTTATTGGGGCGAGGATGCTCGGGGGGCAATCCCATGCTGTTAACTTCTCCCATAGCTTTGTTCGATCCACCAGGTCAAATGCTTGCGATAGGTCTATAAACGAGAGAAAGACTCTCGATGTGGATTGAATGGTCTTGCTTTTGATAATGCTCAGTAGCATAATGTTTACCGTGGCGGATGAGTTTTTCTTAAAGCCTGCTTGAAATGGGTCTGCACACGGAGCTGCCCTCGCCCATTTTTGGAATCGTTTTAGCAGCAGTGACCCGTATATCTTCCCGATTGTGTCCAGGAGTGCGATTGGTCGGTAGTTCTGTGGGTTTGACTTTGCTCCCTTTTTGTAGATAGGGACCACTGTGGCAGAAGTCCAGGACCTCGGGATGGTTCTAGTGGTTGAGCAGTTGCTGAACACCTGGCTGATGAAGGGGACCCAGTTTTCAGCGTGGGATTTCAAGTCGGTGTTTGTGATCCCGTCTGGGCCGGGTGCTCGCGAGGCTTTGAGTTTTCTGAGTGCGTTTTGGATGTCTTCTTTATCAGAAACGTTGACCCACTCTGATTCAGCCTCAGATTGAATTGAAGACGATGCTGACGGTGGTTCCTGAAACAGATCGGTGAAGTAAGTTTTCCAGTTTTCTTCACTTACTGCGTTGCAGGGGCTTGTTTGGTATGCAGGGCCTGCTTGGTTTAACAGTTTCCAGAATTCTCTGGCGTCTTTTCCGGCCCCCTTTTTCAACATGGCTTCTGAGTCGTTTTGATATAAGGTTATGCGGTAGTTTTTTATCCAGGCTTTGTATTTTTTCGTTTCCACTGTCAGTTCTTCGTGCATGGCTTCTGAGTAGTTAGTTTTGATCCGCCTTCTTAGTCTTCTCAATACTGCCCTTCTTTCCACCACCTGTTTGTCGAAGTTATGGGATTTGGTCACGACCGTGGATTTTGTCCCTTTCGAGGTGACTTTGAAGGGGCTTAAGAGTGGTTGGTAGTCTGGTGATGGACCGCCTGCTCTATATTTTGATGTTAAATGGGCGATGCATTCTTCCGTTAGTCTGAGGCGGGTCCCTTGGTTGTTGCTTTCGACCGAGTAGCCCGTCGAGGTGTTTTTTCCTCTGAATGAGTACCAGGAGGCTTGAAGTAAGTTGTGGTCACTCGCTTCGGTTTCAATCACGTCAAAAGAGGACATCACCATCTGAGTTTCTGGGGATATGAAGATGTAGTCTATTGTAGCAGACTTATTCATTCTTTCCCATGTCGGGAGTCTGTTTGGGTTGGGAAATAGCTGGGTTCAAATTGAGAAGCCCTCTTGACGCCATCAAGTCGTTCCATTGGGTTCCTCTGTCTTCAGATTTGCTCTTTCGGTTCGCTGCTCTTGGCCATGCCGTTCTTGGCTGGCAGGTTGCATTTAAGTCTCCGCATATTATTATGTGGGCTGTATTTTCATCCACACGGAGGGAGTCGATTGCTGTTTCGATCAGTTTGAGGAACTTTCCGTCCGAAATTACTTGAGGGTTCCAGTACACCACGATGATTCCAAGGATAACCATCAGACCCGCGTCTTTGTTTGGTTTATCTCGTGCTGGTTTATTGTCCCATGACAATGTGGCGACCAGGTGATGTTTCGAGGTTACTAGAACTTTTGATATGCTGATTCCGCTGCCCGCTCGGGCCGCCAGGAGAATTCCTGATGATGGTCTGCCAAGGCGGCTTTTCGCAGCCGGCGCGAGCACGATTTCAAAGCCATCAAGAGCTGGAACCTCCGTAAGCCAAGTTTCTTGTAGGGCCAAGATGTCAAACTGCCCTAGGTTGATTCCTCCTCTTTGCGTCAGATGTTTGAACCCACACGTGTTCCAAGATCCTAGTTTGAGGATGTTAGCTGCAGCCCCGGGGGATTCTTCTCCGTTCGCCCGGTCCGGCCTCGGGTTGCTTTTTTTTTTTCGAGGATAGTGAAAAAACATTCGGCAGCCTGGACCAGAACGAAGTCCTTGTGTTTTGATCCTCCTGTAACGGTGGGTGTTTTCTGATTCTGTCGTTGATTTGTTTTGAGGACGGTTGCACGTCCTGGGATTTGAAGTCTCGAGCTCTGACTTGGGTGTAGTGCTGCCGTTTTTGCTCTGTCGCCCTTGCTGTTACCACCCTTACTTCTTTGGCCCTGGCTTCCATGTGGGAGTTGTGATCTGAAACTCGTTCTCTCGAATCATTGTTCTCAAGGGCGTTTTGGGGTGGGTTTCTCCGAAAAGGTCCTGAGTTAGTATTCTCTTGGTTAGTTATGTGATGTTGACTTGCCAGAGAAACTGTTTTCTTTGCTCTCCATCGGGGGGTGCGTGAGTAGGAGTCTGAATGAGGTCTCCTCCGATTTGGAGTTAGTTGGCGTCTCGTTTGGGGAGTTCTGGACTTTTCTCTCCTCCGTGATACATCACCTCTGTTCTCCACCCAGTCCAGTATCCTGATTCCTTGCTTGTGTAGCTCTCTTTGGACCTCCTCAAAATCTTTTATCTGGAAGGACGATTTTAGGTGTATGTATGCTTTAGCTATTGCCTTTTTGTGGTACGGTTCTACCAGTGCCAGATCTTCTGACCTCAGGTTTTGTAGCGAGTTTGTTTTACTGGAGATTCTAAGTATGGTGTTTCTGTTCAGAGTTTGAAAATCTTTATTCCAGGCTTTCTGTTCAAGCTTGCACGTCGTTGTTTGCGGTTCTGGCCTTTGTGCTGACTGTTTGTTTAGGGGTGAGTTGTTTTCGGTCTTCTATGGACTCTTTGAATTTCCCAGGACCTCTACCGGGTTCTCTTCGCTCGGGTTCTTGATGATTCCGCCCGGGGAGCGACTGTTTTTTGTTTGGAGGGCTGTTTTGGGTGGGTCTCTTTGTTTGGTCTTGCCCGGGGGTTCGACCTGGGGTGTGGAGGTCCCGGGCTCCCGTTTCTCCCCGTCTGAGGCTGGATGGGAGAATAGACTTTATCAGATGTCAGGTCTATAAGGTCTGAGTCGGCCGTTGAGTTCAAGTGCTGGGAGATGTTCATCGCGACCTTGTCCCTCAAAAAGTCTTCGACCGATTTGGGAGATGTTGAGGGGGGCTGGTTATCAGGCGGTTTATTGCTTGAAGCAGGTGCTGTATCCGGTGGTGTTTTGTTCTTAGCCATCATCTCTTGGGGGGGCCGGTCAATTGCCAAGATTGAGCTTGGCGGGGCTCCGAGAGTTAATACAATTTGTGCAGGGTTGGACCCAGGGGTTGTGGTACTGTTCTTGATACCCGGGGAGCGAGTTGCCTTTGCCGCCGGGACCTTGCCGGCTTCCATTATGGGGATTGAGCTATCCGATGTTGGTGCCAGTGCTTTTGTTGACGTCGAAGTAGGCTTAGGGTTGATTGCAGCCGCGCTGAAAAGCGCATAGTTCCCTTCCCGCTTTTGTTTTAAAGTTGTGGACAGGTTTTCTGCCGAGCCCCTCGGTGGGCAACGGGGTTCTGTTTGAGAGGCGGTGTTTGTCCTTAAGTGGGTCTTTGGTACCTGCCTGTTCTGTCCCGTGAGCACTGAAGAGCACTCTGAGACAGGTGTGGTCTTTTCGTTTGTGCGGACCTCCAGGGCTGTTATATACCCTTCAAAGAAAAGCAATTTGGTGTGGGTCATTGCAAAGTAGGGTGGTCTGGTCTTTCAGTGAGTCGCTCAATGCGTCGTAGAGCTTGCAGAAAGGGGGCGAGAGCTATTGTTATTGCTGACATGAGAGCTAAGGAATCATGTTTCCTGCCAGGAGTTTCCAGTTTGCTTTGTGGAGCCACCTCGCTGGTTCTTCTTGCTTTAATTGGTGTTGCAAAGATCTCATCCAGCGATAGTTGTTGTGCCACTTGCTGAGGAGTGAGGGCACAATGTTTGTTCGGTTTCTGGTTTGCTGCCTCCTGGAGTTTTTTGTCAAGGGGGCCCGAGGATTTGGACTTATCCCCTCTGACTGAGATAGAGGTTCCACTGAGGTTTGGCATGATGCTACCCTCGGTAACCCAGCTGCGGACTTTCGACATTGCCTTGGTTCTGACTGGGTTGGCATCTTTGTAAGTCCGGAGATGGGCAGTGTAGATCCGGGGGCCAGCCTTTCCCGGATGCCCGGGGACTGTGGTGTTTGGTGCTGGAGGGGAGGGTCGATTTAAAATTACCTTTTTAAATCCTTGTTGATACTGTTCAAAACTGAAGAATGTTTGAATAGAAGGCCACCACCTTACTTGGAGAGTGTTTGCTTTTGCTAACAAATACCTTCTTGTCTGCTACAATAATGGATCCCAATGGGAAGTTAGGCAGCACAGTTCATGAGGTCTTCTTTCTTGGAACCAACATGTTGTTGTGTCAGTATCCCTAATTATCCAGCGTTTCTGTGTGCCTGAAGCATAAAACCTTTTCTTAAGCAGGGGTAGTAGTCCAACAACAATGTCCTCCTTACATCAGGTTGTGTCTATTAAGTCTTCATAGATGACTTTGGATCTTGGCGCAAGGACATGTGCTGTCATAGTATTCAAATGGTATAAGGGGTACATGGAGTCATCACAGTTGCTGGGGTGTCCATATCCAGTACACTGGGTCATAGTGGATGATGCTGTCAATTGGAGATTTTTCATAGGGTTTTAAGTTAATTTCAGACGATCAGGGTGTTAGAGGGAAAGGGAGGGTGTGGAATGTTCTTGGAAGACAGGTACAAGGTAAACTGCTTACCCTTACTAGTGTTTGCTTCTTTCTACCTGCCACCAGATCTGTGCATCAATTCTCCCTGTGTCCCTATTTCCTTGTTGTACAGTATCTCCTAACATGCACACCTTATTGAATAGGAGGCACAGATGTCACTTGTGGCAACACAATTCATTGAAAATACTTGTCCTTCAGGAAACGTAGAAGGCAATGGCAACCCTGGAGGCTCTGAACACTTTTGCAAACACCCAAAATTCCTTGTTCTTCGTTCAAAGACTCTTGTGATTTTTCTGCACCTCAGCTACATCACCAACATCATAGACAATTTGTTATGGCACAGATCCTTCTCCCTGCTGATGGTATCATCTGACGGAATATATTTTCCATGATGGGATCTAGCACTGGTAGATGCACCTGAGTTACCAGAGCTAAAGAAAAAGAAAATGTAGCTTTTAATTTTAAGGATGCAGTATCATGGTTGGGGTTGAATATTTCTTGAACAAAGCCTATAACCCCATTCGATAGATCTCATCCTTTTTGGGTCACTGTGTGAGGATATGTTTTATAGACTCCAAATTCCCTGCCACACACTCTACAATTGTGCTCTGTTCTAGTGACGTTTTCTGTGTTTTATTGAGGATGTTGAGGCGTTTGATCATCAGTGGCACAGACTCGACATTCAAAATCAGGTTACGTCGCATGGGGGAATGGATGGCTGATCAGCAGCTAGCCATGCATTTAGGGAGAGTATTTTTATGAAAGCAAATTGTAGCAGTTGGATTAACCATAACATAAAGTCGCTATGGAGAAGTATGTACAGAACAAAAATGTATTTTGCTTAAAGGACCCAACTGAACACTTGAAGATACTATTTTGTCTGACCGATTCCCCAAATTAAACCTGGGAAAAAGGTGTCCAAAGGTGCCGGAATGAAGACATGTATATACATTTAGACTTATAAAATAACCGCCGGCAATATAGGTCCTATTACAACCTTGATTCTACAGGAAGGATAGCACCAGGCACAATTGAAGGAATGTTCTAAACGTGTCCAGCATGTACATGGATGAAAGGGGGCAGAAGTTTGTTAAGCACAGGTTAATTCAAGTAATTTTCATTTAAGTGCTAGCAATTAAACTAAAGAAGAGTGTTAGTGATGAGGCTCATAAGCACCTGTAGTAGGAGCTTGCATGTCTTTGGAAATGTGTTTTTACCTTTGTTTTTGCCACTAAGGCTCTCACTATGGTGCCCTACTGAATATGTATAGTCTTAGCAATGGGGTCCTTTTTTACTCCAATCGCCGTTTCATGACAAGGAGACAGCCAGGGGTTAATTGATAGAAACCCTCTTGAAAAATTGTTACTTGGCATTTTTGTGACATATGAAAGAACAGTATGTCCAAATGTGTCTCTCTGTTATGTTTTTCTAGAGAACAACTATATAAAAAAGCTGTTCAACAATCCTCTGGGCAGAGTCTGCTCAGTGTACCAATAGTAACCACATTTCTGCCATTCCTTTGTGTATTCCTATCTGTAGGGAATTTGTTATGGGTTTTACTTAACCTTTCCAGTCTTTAGAAGATAAAAAAGCCAAACAGGCATCAGGACATTCTGGTTATGTTGCCAGATTCACAGGGCCCCATGTTAATGGGCCCCTCCAGTCCATGGGGTGCCTTGTGAAAGTAATAGTGATGTGCCAATGTTGACTGCCCCTAGTGTTCTGATGGAGAGTCAGTATACAGTTAATGGCACAGAGGCAAGTATTATGCAGTACTTTTTTCTTTCATTTTAAACAGCAGTAAGAAATGCACCAGCTACAAGTCAAAATAAACTCAACTCTAAATCCTATATCCATTAACTGTACGACCCACAGTCTACCTGTGTCATGTGATCCCATACACCAATCAATTTATCGGGAGGATAGCTGAGGGGCAACAAACTTGCCTTGGAAGCAAGACGACTCGGAGCAACAAAGGTTCGATCCCAGTGTTGCGCTTAGAAACCTCCGGGTATTAATAGCATTATAAAAAAAGATTCATAATCATGTGAACTCTGTCACAAAAGAACTCATTATCCTTTTAGGCGACATTGGGCCTCATTACATGTTCGGCGGTAGCCTTGCCGGTAAAACCGGCAGGCTGCCACCAAACTTGCATTATTTTCCAGCCTCTGGCAATGGGCACATATAGGCCCATTACAATCTTGGCGGACCGTGTATGTCCTCATTTCCAGGGGCCGGAATCCATTACTCCCCATTCCCATTTGAGTCCTATAGGGCTCAATGGGAATGAGGAGGTCAATGCACCGGCACCATTCAGAATAGTGCCGGTGCATCCGACATGCTGTGCTCGCAGGTGCCGCTCTACCCGCCAGGTCCCTGGCAGGCAGAAAGGCACAGCGAACACTACTCTTAGTTTGCTGGTCCGGGAACTATGGTACCTGCAAGGTTACCGGTACCATAGTTCCCGCACCGGCATACTTGTAATGAGGCCCATTGTCTTTTCTTCACAGTCCTACCAACACTCCTATCACAGAAGGAAGGATAGAAACCCCATTGCTCTCATCCAAATGTCTACCTTGTTGAAAAAGAAAGTCCACTGCCAGAAGACTGGTTGCAATGAGGATTCCTCAGATGATTAGCTTGAAACTGAAAGAAAGGAAAATCTGGATCGACAGATGGGGGATAATACTTGCTTACCTTCCATTAATAGAATTTCACTTATCCTCGATAACACTAAGAGAAATACACAATCTATGGCATGGCATAAAGGCGCTTATCATGCATGTACAAAGCCCTGACACATCTACCTGAGCAGCATGTAACAAAGGTTTGCAATAGAAGGTATTGCTAACCCTATCCTTTTGAACAATCAGTGGCTCCACTAATTTCTTCCAGCTTGGTGGCTGCCCGAAATTCCTTGAATGGCATAGCCCCTCTAACTGAATGTTCCCCAAAAGAAATGACAATACTCACATGGGACATAAGCCACCAAACCCATTTAGCCAGGGTGTGTGAAGAGACAGGATGAAAAGGTTTCCCAAAAGAAATACACCACTTATATTCAGACATTCTCAGACTTGCTGTTCTTTGTTTTAATCCCATAAACAACACATCAAAGAGAAGCAAGGTACCTGTGAGTATGCTGAAAATGCAATCAATTTGGAATGAGTCTCAGTTCTCTAAAAATATATACGAAAACAAACACTGCGCAGTGCAAATAATCTGCCCGAAATGTCTAGAGCTTGTAGACCTCCAACTCGCTAGAAATCAACAAGGCACATGAGCATCGCCAGCTTTGCCAACAACTATTGTAAAGACAAGGATTCCTTATCCAGCCTTTACCCAAATAGGGATACAACTTGTTAGCATCTGAAAGACAGGAACACCTTCATCCCGGAGGGGTAAGAAACCTAGATACACTGAGGAGCTAATTGACCATAACATGAGCCTGTTTTTGGACCGCCTCTACAGGGAAAAGAAAGGGAGAACTAGCAGAGTGAAAGTCATTAATTATATGGTAAGCCAAGGAGGATGACAAAGAAGCCAAAATGTTTACCATAGAAGCTATATCTGCATGCATGGGATACAGGTGCCTGCTACCGCTCCAGCATGCACACACACACACACACGTATTAGCCAGAAATGCACATCTGGGCTGGGTTCCCAGTACTAACATGTGAACTAAGCAAGCATGCCTTCGATCCTAATAGAATGACTGTAAAATCCCAAAACAACTATAGTGCCGGCAGCTGACCGTTCTAGCGGTCACTGCAGCTGGAGGTGGCGCTGGGAGGAGCAAGTGGTGTCTGGTGTTTAAACCATCATTCACTCACTGCAGCAGAGGGGGGACGGCAGCAGGATGTTCTTTATGTCACTGCAGCTGGAGGAGAAGCTGAGAGAAGCAAGTGGTGGCTGGTGTTTAAGCCCTCATTCCCTTGCTGCAGCGGAGTCGAGCTGTGCTTACTGTTCTTATGGCTCCTGACTACCTCCTACTCCTACTGCTGCGCTGAGATGTGAGGAGTTCCTGTCGATCAATTTTTCCACATTCCAACAATATTTTGGGATGAAGGATGATAGATATTGCATAGCGGCTTCTGGATGCAGAAAAATGTATTTATTTGGCAGCAATGGATCCCTCCTTGGCTGCCTCACTCTTGGTTCAACTCGTACTGTCCAACCCACCCGGATTGAGTGAGGCTGCCGCAGAGGCTGATGGTGACGTCAGACGGATGCCAAGACCAATTTATGAGATCAGCTGAGACTAGAAAATACCTGGTAGAAATTGAGGAATATAAGTACTTGGGCCTTATTATCAGTACCCAATATAATGAACACCTTTATTCCTCAGACCTGGATTCTAAGTTAAAAACAGGCATAGCCAAGGCGCGTATTATCCAGGGTAAATACGGTAAATTTTCATTCTCAACAGTGATAACATTTTTTAAACAAAAGGTAACTCCCATTCTCACCTATGGGTCTGATACAAGATGCTGCTTCATTGAGTCCTTTTGGTTGAAATTTGAAGCGTGTTTCTGGGGAGCGATTTTAGGTTTGCCTCAGATGGTATCTATGTGCCTAATACGGCACGAATTAGGACTGGTCTCATTGTATGTGTTATACTGTTGAAAGGTTATCTCGCTTTATAGAAAATAACTATTGGTGCCTGGCCCTATTACTATCGCAACGATTTTGGCCAAATGGGTTTTGACTTCTGAACATTCTAAAATTAAGGCCTGGAGAAATAGTGTTTTGAACATCCTGGACTCTACTGGGGTAACAGAAATGACTTTGCTCAATAACCCAAATAGAGCAAAAGCTAAATTATGGATGTACGATTGGATCCAAACTGGAAATGAATGCTTGCAACGCAAACTCTTTTAAACCCAGCCGTATGTTTCAAAGAAATTGTTTATTACTGAACAATATATTCTGACATTTTCGGATACAAAACACACATCTCAACATCTACGGATAAGATTCAATCTTTTCTATACTGAGGAATTGCTTTGTAGGCTGCAATTAGTAGATGATAACATCTGTCGATTCTGTGTGGATGCTGCCCTTAAGCATCTGCTAGTTGAATGCTAGTTGAATGTCCAATGTGTATACCTTTGAGAGTGCGATTGTTCAAGCATTTGTTCTTACGTTTGATAATAGTGGATCCAGATAAGCTATGGAATATCTTGTATAATAGTCAGACATCCACACTGAATATAGCAATGGTAACTTTTATGCAGGTTCTGAATTTGTTGCAACACTTATGAGATATGAATACCACTGTATAAAGGTTGCTTTTAAAGAAGATATCTAATTTTATGTGATTTGGCGAAATTTTGAGGAACAATTGTGGTGATGTGTTTATTGGCCTATTAGCTTGATGTAGTTGATGCTGTATATTGGATTACTGTTTAGGTGAATCTGAAAATTTGTAATTTTGCTGATAAAGGGGAATTATTAAAATGTGATCTCTAAGTAATAAGGGCCAATAATGTGAATAGGCCATTATAGAAACCAATGGACTGAATTCTCTTAGTTTGTATTTTTTAGGTTTTTCTTCCTTTATATTGACAACATTTCTTTCCTTTTTTTGTATCATAAATACTGTTTAATCTCAATCTGTTAAATCTGTAAAGTATAATGTTTATTTTATGAATGTTGTGAATATGTTGTACATTTTTGGTTTTTGAAAGGCTGATTTTTTTCAGCTAAATCAAAGTTTAAAAAAAAGAAGAAAATCCTGGTAGAAAATAGGCATGCAGTGTGCTGTTAGCTGAGTAAGATGTGGAATTCTGGTTGCTTGAAGGACTTAATTCCAGGTGGTGCAGGGTCAGTCACATATAGATGAAGTATTAAAAAACTACTCAGAAGGATTTTCTGGATAGTCTACTGCTGAGGCTAAGGTGGCATATCATAGGCACACCTCTAAAGTACTGTGTCGGGCAGCACTGCCTATAAGGGAGGGGTTGGTATTGTTTGTCTTGCCCGTAGTGGAGACTTAACACTGTGCCTTAGTGGTTGGTAGTGGAGTTGCATCACTTGTCCTAGTGAAAGGAAGGACAGACATTTTTTTAAAAAATGGTTAAGAGAAAAGCCTCAAAAAGCTGCCTTGCCTTGCCTGGGAAAAATACTCACTGATCCCTCCATCTGATCCTCACCCCCGTAGATGGCAGGTCCTAAATGATGATGCAATTGCTCAACAGGGCAGTATGGCACAATTGAGCTCTATTCTGCTGGATCACAAATTGGCAAATAAAGATGTTATGTCTCAAGTACAGTCCCTGTCAGATTTTATGTCTAATTCATACCTAGGTGGCGAGTAGTCATACTAACGTTATAGAGGATAGAGTGCTGTCTGTGGAAGCATTGCCTATCAAGGAAAAAGAGTTTGCGAGAGTTGATGTCCATATACCGCATGTATCCAATTGGGCATAGGAATGGTGTCAGACTATGACAGCTACTAAATTGGTTCTGTGGATTAATCCTGATACGTTGCAACTCTGGCTAGAAGCAATGCCCTTAGTTGCTGTGATAGTAAAAGTACCAGCATTGAGGAGGGTGCAGGGGGGGTTAAGTGAAGATTGTAAGACTTTAATTAACAAAACATCTCATTGGATAAACACAAACATTCACAAACTTAACCCGCATCATACTCTCATGGCCAGATGGGCATCCTGGATGGGTGTGTCAAACAAGTTTAATTATGGTGATTGTATGGTGGTGCCCTTCGTAAATTCAAAGATTATAGAGTATGTTGTCAACTCAAATCTTGGGAAAAATTCAAATAGATCCAGTGCCTGGCTTGCACCGCTGAATTATTTCTACCCGGCAGAGGGCATGGAAAACGTCTGTGGGAATCTGGGCATAAATCGGTGGCCAATTGTCTGCTAGCCCTAAAAGCTCAGGGGACTGCAAACACAGAACTGGCAAAGACTGCCCATGGGGGAAATAGTGTACAGTTTTAAACCCTAGTGGGAGTGGCCCAGCATGAATTACCTCTGCCACTCAGGAACCGTCTTGAGTGCATAACTGAGATGGAATCCCTAGACGGGTGAATGATAACTGTTTATGTCTCACACCCTGTAACGATACTGTCATAGCTTAGTTGTCTGTGTTCATTTTGTGGGATGTTGCTGGCACGAAAACAAAGTTGGCTAGAACTGATGATCTGGCTTTCCTCTAGCAGACGGATGCTATCCTGCTGCCTTAAGCATGGTCACTAGATCGTGTGGCAATTGATGGTTTTGTTGCACATTGAACTCCAGCACAGAAAAACGCTTGTGTTGATTTTTTTGATGGTATGGATATATTGCTAAAAATTAATCTCCTTAGTGATCTAATATCCCTGGAGCCCTTGATTTCCTTTCTTTAAATGTCCAGGATCAAAATGACACAGGCAAATGATATTGTGTTGGTCCATTTTTATTACAGCCTCCATTCACATATACAAGTGGTTGTCTGTCAGAACTGATTAGAATGTTAGATGGAAAGTTAAATACAGTGGAAATGCAACATGTGGTTTTAATAATAGGTAGGGTTTTTAAAGTAAAGATGGAGGAGGGCCCAGGCTAGAATTTATTTGAACAAAACAGTACATTATCTGGCAGGGATCCCCAAATCGGTTATGCTTGACTCTCAAATTTGTTCAGAGGGGCTGAGGTTATTGCAGAGCCTTTATAATTGGTGTATGCGAGCAGTGAATGGGTGTTTCCCCAGAAATATATTGGGTGAAGGAGTGGCTTGATGCTGAGGCTGATGGCTACCTGATTTCGCACCTCACGCTCGCAATCCCTTTCCTCAAACGTCCATGTCACTATATTAACTATTTTAATATCTTATATCGTAGCAGGACATTGGGCCTCATCACAAGTCACCTGGTATGGAAATAACGGTGGCGTTAAACTCGCCGCCACTGTTGTTTCCATACCGGGTGATCTCGAGTCCTGCAGGTGGAGATGTCGTTCCTGCCAGGTCTGACCTGGCAGGATTAACACCGCCCGCAGGCAGACGTGGAAACACCGGCAACATCACGAGATGGTGCCGGTGTTTCCATGGTCCCCATTCCGATTGAGTCCTATGGGACTCAATGGGAATGGGGATTTATCTAATTCCGCCTCCGGAATTCCCGGGTCACCGGGGTTGTAATGCGCCAGGAATTCTGGGAATCATGGAGGCGAAATGGTAATACGAGTCCGGCGGTAACCGAGCCGGAAAAACAGGCAGGTTACCGCCGGACTCGTAATGAGGCCCATTATATTTCCTCTGGGGCTTCAAGAGATACCAATCTCTTCTGTTTTACTGGTGCTTTTGCTGAATTTTTTTTCTCCAGAGCTCTGGACATGACTTCAAGATGACAGGAGCCGACACAGCTAATGAGATTCTCGGCAACCTCTTCAGGAAACACTGCTGCTTTCCAAGGCAGGCCTCTCGCACACACCACCTGCTGGACAAACAATATTTAGTACCAAATAAAGTGAAAAGAAAAGAAATAAGACGGAGAAAGAAGCTAATATTTGCTTCACTAAAACGGTACCATTCTGCAGTGAGAACTTTCATTTTAATTTCTATTTTATCATGTTGACACAGCTGGTCACCGTTCTTCCTGCTTCATTGTGATGCAAATCATTTTTTTATTTTTTTAATTATGGCCTTGCTGGACCCAGTAAATGCCCATTCCTGGCCGCCAGAAAAAAATCTTCCCCATTCCCATTTGAGCCCCATAGGGCTCAATTAGAATGGGGAAGCCGGATGTATAGGTGCATTCAACATGCATTCAACGGTGCCGGTGCATTCAACATGCTCTGCTCGCGGGTGCCAGTGCGGCCGCCAGGTCAGACATGGCGGCCCAATGGCACCCGTGAGCATAACTCATAGTTTGCCGGTCCAGGAAATACGGTACTGGCAAGCTTACCGGTACGATAGTTCCCGGACTGGCAAACTTATAATGAGGCCCAATCTCTTTTCATTATGTTCACAGGTTTGGTTGTTGTGATGCAGGTACCTTACATCCTGCAGGACTCTTTTAGAAGTCGGTCCAGGTGTCACCTTGCTCTCAACTTCGCTATGTTCACTTTTCTGTATTTTCCTGACATCTATTTTATCTCCTAACTTTTGCCACTTTTACTCTTCTCATCATTCTCTAAATTTCTTATTTCTCTAGTATGTTATACACATCTCAGGTCTGTTTGTCTCCCCAGCTTCCTTGTGTATCCTCCTCATATGTCAAGTTGCCTCTTGTGCAGCATTTTATATTGGGTATCAATTCTGTTCAATTGCTACATTTTACATGTATGGTTCATATTTTTCTGTACCATTTAATGAAAGGATTTAAATGCATTTCCTGGAATGTGAAAGGGATCAATAACCCCATTAAGCTTTGCAAGGTTCTCTCACACCTTAAAATATATGGTCCCTCTGTTGTTTGCAACCCACCTGTCCCTGATCGAATCAATAAAACTGAAATCCCTTTGGGTTCAAGATGTTATCGCCAGCCCTGCCCCTGCAAAGAAAATGGTGTCACCATACTCATCAATAAGAACTTTCCCTACAAGATCATTGATCGAATGTCTGATAACGACAGACGGTTGGTAGGGGGTGAGCTGCAGATTGGGACCAATGTTATTTCTATCATGAATATATTCCGTCCCACCGGACCAGATCCTAATTTCTGGGATTTGGTGAAAGAAAAGGAATTAAAATCTAACCACTCTAATGTTGTTGTGTGTGGTTACTTCAACAATGTTCTTGAGCCATTCATTGATAGAAGATCGAAATGTGTCTTCCGACGCTCCAAATTCCATGACTCAGTCATTCGTTGCATCTCAGAGACAGGTTTGGTCGACACATGGAGACTTTCACACCCCACAGACATTGACTACACTTTTCACTCACTGCCCCCTGACTCCTTCTCATGGTTAGACTACATCTCTGCTACTAAATCACTGTCACACACTATTCTCGACTCTTGTGTTGCTACTTAGTCATATCTGATCATGCGCCTGTTGTTACCACCTTTGAGTTTCCTAATATCCACAAACACTCCAGCAGATGGCTCTTTAACAACATATTGTTACAAGATGATCGATTTATTAAGTCATTCAACAGCTTTCATCAGCAATTCTTTGCAGATAACAAGGATGAAGACACCTGGATGGGTAATAACTGTGATGCTTTTAAAGCAGCACTCAGAGGCCATGCAATTCAGTGTGTTAGTAGAAAAAAGAAAGAATACAAGAAGGAATTAGATGATTTATTTATTGAACTCACTCATAGAGAGAAAGTATACTATCAATCCCTCTCTCAGTCTAAACGGTGTCATGTCGTATCATTACGTACGCAATCAACAGGAAACGTACAGAGCAGGCATCCATTATCATATATATTAAGATTCAAATCCAAAATATATCAAACCTCTAATAAAGTTGGGAAAGCACTTGCCTCTTACCTCAAATCACGGAAAGAGTAAACCTTCATCTCACACAAGAAAATAAATATGGGCACTACGGTTACTAAATCCACTGACACTACTACCACTCTTGACAGCCTGCTCTCTTTCCTTCAAAATTTAAAAGAGGCTCCTATCCCCAAGTAGATCTTAGCAGCCTTGATTGCCAAATATCCACCCAAGAAATCACTCAATCCATCAAGGAACTCAAAAAAGGCAAAGCACCTGACCGAATGGCCTATCTCCTGAATTGTTCCATTGCTTTTCCAAAATCCTATCCCCAAACTCAAATCACTCTTCATCTACTTTTCTAACAAATAGTCTTCCTCTGGGTCTTTTACTGAGGCTAGCTTAGTTCTCTTTCCTAAAGCCTTTAAAGACTCTGATCTCCCTAAAAACTATAGGCCTATCTCCCTAATAAATGTTGAATGCAAAATATTTGCAAGTATCGTGCTAACAGAATCAAATGTTTCCTCCCCAAATTAATTAAAGCTGATCAGGTACACTATGTAATAGGGTGAAATATTTCTTCAAATGCTACCATTGTGTTTGATGCCCAGGAGGCCTTTGTCCGGGTGGGTTGGGAATTCCTATTTCAATACTTATGCTGGCATGGTTGTGGGGAAGGTTTCATCTTGCTGGTCATACTTCTTTACTCAAATCCTAGATCTTCTATCTTCATTAATGAGCAATCTTCGCCATACTTCCCCCTCAAACGGGGCAGCAGACAAGGCTGCCCACTTTCACCTATTTTATATATCCTATCAATTGAGCCTTTATTACAATGTATTAGAAATGACACTAGATCCCGGGAGTAACTTGTCAACACAAATTCAAAATAGTGGCATACGGCAATGATATACTTATTCTTTAAAAAAAAAAAACATATTCCAGGTTTACTGTCAGTCCTGAATGATTTTCATTTAGCCTCGGGATATAAATTAAATAAAGATAAATCAGAGATCTTGCCTCTTAACACATTCTGCCTCAAGCATGAAATTGATTAGTTTGACTTCAAATGCTGTGACAACTCACTTAAGTGTGTTGGCCTTCTTTATACCTCTTCCACTAAGCTCACCATTACGCTGAATTCTTCATCTCTCCTTCTTAGACTCAAGTAACTCACCTCTCTCTGATCTCCCTGATATCTTTCATGGTGGGGGCGTCTTGAAACTTTCACAATGCTGCTGTCTCTCATCATTCTTTATCACTTTCTTTTCTGCAATCAACTCTATCCTAATTCATTTTTTAAGGGACATCAGCAAACACAACAGAATTGCCATCAGTAAGCTCAGAGTCCCCTTTGAGCATGGTGGTGTCACATTTCCAGACTTTCAATCCTACCATGACACTTTCCTAATTAAACAATCATGCATTTGGCTCACCTCCTCTGAAGCAGTTGACCTCCCCTCCTGGTTTCTTCTTGGTATGGAAATAATTACACCTGCCAACACTCAAGATCTGGTATATATATATATATATATATATATATATATATATATATATATATATATATATGTGGTGAAAAAAAGAGGAGAGGGGCGCACTCCAGTTCCCTGCACAGTAAACCTTCTCAGCCACAGGTGTTCTCCTCCGACCGGTTTCTGTGCCAATACACGTCATCAGGGAGGCTGTCTTAACTTGCAGCTCACAGCAAGTGCAGGTGTTACCACTTAGTGAGGATTCTGCTGCAAGGACTTCTGGTAGCTGTAGTCATCAGGTTTGCAAGGAAAAGACTCACACCCAATCCCACAGTGGGGAAAGGGGGGGAGTAGCCTACAGTGAGGCACTCCAAAGTTGGGCATAAATTACCCCGGTGCAGCACCCTATTAGATTTCTGAAGATTCCACCCTTCAGAAAACTTACAAATGTGGTGAAAAAAAGAGGAGAGGGGCGCACTCCAGTTCCCTGCACAGTAAACCTTCTCAGCCACAGGTGTTCTCCTCCGACCGGTTTCTGTGCCAATACACGTCATCAGGGAGGCTGTCTTAACTTGCAGCTCACAGCAAGTGCAGGTGTTACCACTTAGTGAGGATTCTGCTGCAAGGACTTCTGGTAGCTGTAGTCATCAGGTTTGCAAGGAAAAGACTCACACCCAATCCCACAGTGGGGAAAGGGGGGGAGTAGCCTACAGTGAGGCACTCCAAAGTTGGGCATAAATTACCCCGGTGCAGCACCCTATTAGATTTCTGAAGATTCCACCCTTCAGAAAACTTACAAATGTGGTGAAAAAAAGAGGAGAGGGGCGCACTCCAGTTCCCTGCACAGTAAACCTTCTCAGCCACAGGTGTTCTCCTCCGACCGGTTTCTGTGCCAATACACGTCATCAGGGAGGCTGTCTTAACTTGCAGCTCACAGCAAGTGCAGGTGTTACCACTTAGTGAGGATTCTGCTGCAAGGACTTCTGGTAGCTGTAGTCATCAGGTTTGCAAGGAAAAGACTCACACCCAATCCCACAGTGGGGAAAGGGGGGGAGTAGCCTACAGTGAGGCACTCCAAAGTTGGGCATAAATTACCCCGGTGCAGCACCCTATTAGATTTCTGAAGATTCCACCCTTCAGAAAACTTACAAATGTGGTGAAAAAAAGAGGAGAGGGGCGCACTCCAGTTCCCTGCACAGTAAACCTTCTCAGCCACAGGTGTTCTCCTCCGACCGGTTTCTGTGCCAATACACGTCATCAGGGAGGCTGTCTTAACTTGCAGCTCACAGCAAGTGCAGGTGTTACCACTTAGTGAGGATTCTGCTGCAAGGACTTCTGGTAGCTGTAGTCATCAGGTTTGCAAGGAAAAGACTCACACCCAATCCCACAGTGGGGAAAGGGGGGGAGTAGCCTACAGTGAGGCACTCCAAAGTTGGGCATAAATTACCCCGGTGCAGCACCCTATTAGATTTCTGAAGATTCCACCCTTCAGAAAACTTACAAATGTGGTGAAAAAAAGAGGAGAGGGGCGCACTCCAGTTCCCTGCACAGTAAACCTTCTCAGCCACAGGTGTTCTCCTCCGACCGGTTTCTGTGCCAATACACGTCATCAGGGAGGCTGTCTTAACTTGCAGCTCACAGCAAGTGCAGGTGTTACCACTTAGTGAGGATTCTGCTGCAAGGACTTCTGGTAGCTGTAGTCATCAGGTTTGCAAGGAAAAGACTCACACCCAATCCCACAGTGGGGAAAGGGGGGGAGTAGCCTACAGTGAGGCACTCCAAAGTTGGGCATAAATTACCCCGGTGCAGCACCCTATTAGATTTCTGAAGATTCCACCCTTCAGAAAACTTACAAATGTGGTGAAAAAAAGAGGAGAGGGGCGCACTCCAGTTCCCTGCACAGTAAACCTTCTCAGCCACAGGTGTTCTCCTCCGACCGGTTTCTGTGCCAATACACGTCATCAGGGAGGCTGTCTTAACTTGCAGCTCACAGCAAGTGCAGGTGTTACCACTTAGTGAGGATTCTGCTGCAAAGACTTCTGGTAGCTGTAGTCATCAGGTTTGCAAGGAAAAGACTCACACCCAATCCCACAGTGGGGAAAGGGGGGGAGTAGCCTACAGTGAGGCACTCCAAAGTTGGGCATAAATTACCCCGGTGCAGCACCCTATTAGATTTCTGAAGATTCCACCCTTCAGAAAACTTACAAATGTGGTGAAAAAAAGAGGAGAGGGGCGCACTCCAGTTCCCTGCACAGTAAACCTTCTCAGCCACAGGTGTTCTCCTCCGACCGGTTTCTGTGCCAATACACGTCATCAGGGAGGCTGTCTTAACTTGCAGCTCACAGCAAGTGCAGGTGTTACCACTTATGCCCAACTTTGGAGTGCCTCACTGTAGGCTACTCCCCCCCTTTCCCCATTTATGGGATTGGGTGTGAGTTTGTTCCTCGCAAACCTGATGACTACAGCTACCAGAAGTCCTTGCAGCAGAATCCTCACTAAGTGTTAACACCTGCACTTGCTGTGAGCTGCAAGTTAAGACAGCCTCCCTGATGACGTTTATTGGCACAGAAACCGGTCGGAGGAGAACACCTGCAGCTGAGAAGGTTTACTGTGCAGGGAACTGGAGTGCGCCCCTCTCCTCTTTTTTATCACATTTGCAAGTTTTCTGAAGGGTGGAATCTTCAGAAATCTTATAGGGTGCTGCACCGGGGTAACATATGCCCAACTTTGGAGTGCCTCACTGTAGGCTACTCCCCCCCTTTCCCCATTTATGGGATTGGGTGTGAGTTTGTTCCTTGCAAACCTGATGACTACAGCTACCAGAAGTCCTTGCAGCAGAATCCTCACTAAGTGTTAACACCTGCACTTGCTGTGAGCTGCAAGTTAAGACAGCCTCCCTGATGACGTGTATTGGCACAGAAACCGGTCGGAGGAGAACACCTGCAGCTGAGAAGGTTTACTGTGCAGGGAACTGGAGTGCGCCCCTCTCCTCTTTTTTATCACATTTGCAAGTTTTCTGAAGGGTGGAATCTTCAGAAATCTTATAGGGTGCTGCACCGGGGTAACATATGCCCAACTTTGGAGTGCCTCACTGTAGGCTACTCCCCCCCTTTCCCCATTTATGGGATTGGGTGTGAGTTTGTTCCTTGCAAACCTGATGACTACAGCTACCAGAAGTCCTTGCAGCAGAATCCTCACTAAGTGTTAACACCTGCACTTGCTGTGAGCTGCAAGTTAAGACAGCCTCCCTGATGACGTGTATTGGCACAGAAACCGGTCGGAGGAGAACACCTGCAGCTGAGAAGGTTTACTGTGCAGGGAACTGGAGTGCGCCCCTCTCCTCTTTTTTATCATATATATATATATATATATATATATATATATATATATATATATATATATAAATTCAGTGAAAAAACTTTGTTAAAGGGACGTTATGGTTAAGTTGCGCTACTAAAAACCTATGAAATTCAGTGAAAAAACTTTGTCAAAGGGACGTTATGGTTCCAAGTAAAATCGAAAAACCCTTGAAATTCGCCAGTTATGGTAAGCTAAGCAACCATAACTCTCGCCACCGCCGTGCACCGCTAAGACTGACACCCAGGACATCAAAGATGACATCACAAATGTCATTGATGACATCACTGATGACATCACATGTTTATATACTTTTCATGAAATATGTGTTCAAGGGATTCTTATTATAATGTTGTGAAACAAGTGTCAAGGATCATTGCAATAAATATCATACCCTAATTAGTGCATTGAACGATGCATTGATATAAATAGCATTCTATTACGGGGTTCTATCTGGTATACTAAGCTACTCATACAGAAACATAACATTGTGTGCAGCGTACAAGATGAAGGTATAATATTCGTAATGTTAATATGTTGAATAATGAAATGATAATTGTTTTCTTAATAGATTTTTGTGTACTGTGAAATATGTAATACGTAGCTAATAAAACACATGTATTACATAATTGCATTACTATAGACAAAACACAAAGACACAAGAACACATACCAATATGGGTATATACAGGGAAAGTGAAGTTAGCAAAAAAGCACAAGTAGTAGCAGAAACAATTCATAACTTAAATGATAATTTTCATGCAAATAAATGATTGCTCTGTTTCAAGGCTGCTATTTACCCTACGTATATGTATCACTTGATGTGATTGGACCCACAGGGAAAGTACAGCCATAAGAAAAAAAACAACAGAACTATCAGGAAGTGCTCATAAGTCTATTGATTATCTATATGCACAAAAAGGATTGCTGTCTTTGAAGCTTGTGTCTTCCCGTATGTATATGTTTCATATGATGTGACTGGACTCTAAGGGAATTACTGTAAGAACCTACTTGAAGGATATGTCCACAAATACAATAACATTTTTAGTTTCTGACTGTTACTGAAGAAAACCATGTGGCCTAGACAGGTCAGCAAAAGAAAAAAGAGTGAGCCAGACATGTGATGTCATCAGTGATGTCATCAATGACATTTGTGATGTCATCTTTGATGTCCTGGGTGTTGGTCTTAGCAGTGCACGGTGGTGGCGCGAGTTATGGTTGCTTAGCTTACCATAACTGGCGAATTTCAAGGGTTTTTCGGTTTTACTTGGAACCATAACGTCCCTTTGACAAAGTTTTTTCACTGAATTTCATAGGTTTTTAGTAGCGCAACTTAACCATAACGTCCCTTTAACAAAGTTTTTTCACTTAATTTCATAGGATTTTAGTAGCGCAACTTAACCATAACGTCCCTTTAACAAAGTTTTTTCACTGAATTTCATATGTTTTTAGTAGCGCAACTTAACCACAACGTCCCTTTAACAAAGTTTTTTCATTGAATTTCGTAGGTTTTTAGTAGTGCAACTTAACCATAACGTCCCTTTAACAAAGTTTTTTCATTGAATTTCGTAGGTTTTTAGTAGTGCAACTTAACAATAATGACTTTCACTTTATATACATATCATATGGAACTGACTGAAACTCTTCTACTGTACTTGATGTCCGCGAACTAATTTAATGTTCGCGGACATGTTCGAAGAACAGTACCACTACCTAAAAAACTCTGGGGGGTTATGTTTGATTGTTATATCATAACATAGGAACATTTAACAAATTCAAAAAAAAGCACACAAACACATTATATGTACTAATACATAAGAAATGTAACCCATATATACAACACACTAACCATTCATTTAAATGCACTATGTTCTAAAATGGAATATACCACAAGAAAATAAATTGGCTTCCAACATAATTACCTCACAAACACAACAGAACTGAGAACAAGAGCAGACCCACTGAGTACATAGGACATATTTTACCTGAAATAGTAAGTGTACTTAATTTTATTAATATATTTCTAAACTTTCTGTATTAGATAAAAAAATATATTATCTTTTTTTTTTCTCTCACAGAAATGTCTAGTACTCTGGAATGGCAGGAGGAACATTTCCCACATGAAGAAATGTCACAAGATAGTGAAACTAATGGTAAACCATTTATAATATAATATAAACCATTTAATTATTATTATTTTGTATACATTTAACATATATATATATTTTTGTACAGACCATAACAAAATAGAAACTACCTCTGAAGAAGCTGTTAGGAAAACACGCTTGACAGCATAAAAGAAAAAATTGATTTATTGTTGACCAATTTTAATAATTTGAAAACTTTTGTTGAAGATCATTTTAAAACAAAACGTCATACCATTGCCCCACATGTACTTGTCCCCCCTCACCATTTCCCAGTCAATTATCCCCAAACCCTCTCCATAACCCAAAATGTTTTGAGAGACTTCCATCCCTTCTTCACCTAATAACAATCATGATGAAACCCCTAATTCTCCTGTTTTTGTTTCTGTTTCTGCCTCACCTTCTCTGTCATAAATTATTAATATATGTTAAATAAAGTTTAATTTTTATATTGTGTTGTAAATAGTTTCATTTTTTTTTTAAACAATGTAGGTGTCCGCGGACAGTGCAGGTGTTCTAAAATGTTCATAAATAAACGAAACTGTTCAAAGAGCACACGCGGTGTCCTGAAATGTTTGTAAAAAAAAAATTAAAGTGTCCTAAAGAACACTATATCTGTCCGTAGTGTTCGCTAGCAAGGTCAAACTGTTCTAAGAACACATGCAGTGTCCTGAATTGTTCGTAATTAAACGAAAATGGAGGTGTCTTAAAGAACACTATACCTGTCCGTACTGTTCGCTAGCAACTTGAAAATGTTCTAAGAACACAATTGGTGTCCTGAAATGTTCGTACATAAACTAAATTGAACGTGTCCTGAAGAACAGTATATGTGTCCTTACTGTTCGCTAGCAAATTTAAACTGTTCTAAGAATACACGCAGTGTCCTGAAATGTTTGTTTCACGTGTGACGCAATTTTAATTAGTTCAGGACCCGAACAGTGTCCGTAGAACATCAACGCGCATGCGCTAGCCAATCTCCGTGCAGTTGGTGTCCTGCGGACATGCGCTTCCTTCGCGGACTTGTTCGCGAACGGATCATAAAACTGCGCCCACACTGATCGCGTGTTCTGAATGAGGACACTGTTCGGGTCCCCGAACAAATTAAAAGTACATTTTTAATTAATCCATAATATTTTTCAATAAAATCTCACCATGGCACAAGTCCCACATAGTAATCCTGAGTTTCTACATACCTTTTGAAACTTTTCAAACGTTTTTTGTGTTCGATCTGTCTGCGGACAGCGCGCATGTCCGCGAACCGCGCACAAGCACCCCTATAAAAGACCACGCCCTAGAGCTTATTCTAATTGTGTTTCTGGCTATTCTTCAGAGCACAGCTATTTCTCCAGCAACTTGCTGATTACACCATTGAGATGGCATCCCTAGCTGCAGAACTGCCACCTGGTGCTGCACCTGCTTCAGCACCACCCCCACCCCCTCCACCACCACCACCTCGCCAAGGGCCTGAAGAGGGGAACAGGAGTGAGGATGCGGAGGAGGAAGAAGAGGATGATGAGAATGAGGTAGAGGAAAACCCTACTACCCGCACTAGGTGTGAGTCTTGGGTGTGGCGGTTATTTACCATTCATGGTAATGTTCCTAAGGCTCGTGTGAACCGTGTTACCTGCAATGAGTGCAAAATGATACTCAGTCGTGGGAAGCACGGTAAGTACAGCTTTGGGACTACTACTATGAAGCGACAGCTGAGGTCATTTCACTCTGGGGCTATTCGCAGGGTTGTACCTTGAGAAGAACGTAGCAGGTTGATTTCCTCTACTTCATCCTCTGTTTCTGATCCTGTCACCACAAGGACCACCTCTGTTGGACAGCGTCTTGCTCAAGCTGCCTCACAGGCCATATAGAATGCTGATGACCCTTACCTTTCGAGGGTCACAGTTGTATGTATGTACTGTGACACAGTACTCTGCAGGGGGGAGCGACTTCGTAGTGCTTTTGAGACTATCGTCTCAGAGCACGAGAAGATCTGCTCACTACCCAAATAAAACCCACTCTACATCTTCCTCTCTCAGCTCGCCCTTTCTTATCCCTGTGGTTGGTGTCCCCCCCTTTACCTTCCTTTCCCCTCCTCTCCTAGTGTGTCGTGTATAAAAAACCAAAAAAAATACAAAATATCAAAAATCAAAAAAAAAATAAGGCTCTTTTCAGAGCCGCCTTTCACAGTTAAAAAATAGAAGTGAAAATAAATGAATCAGGGCCCTTTGTATTTTTTAGAAGTCCGCGGACAGTTCGCAAACATTTAAATTGGGTTGCTACCCCATCACAAACATTGCAATTTTCTCTGTGAAGAAGTGGTGGCTCTGAAAAGAGCCTTTGGGTGGTGTTTGTAAGTCAAAAATTATAAATGCTTAACACTTACTTCAAAATGGTTGTTGTAACTCCAAAAAAGGTTGCAATGCATTTTGTACATTTCTCAGAAAAATCTGATTGCCAGCATAAGTAAGATGGACTCCATCTCTGCGAAAAATGTATGTACTACGAAACATAATATTTTCATTGTGAAAAGAGGACGTGCCAAAATCTCTTAGAAAGGCACAAACAGCCTTATTAACATTGCGCCTTGCTTTTTCCATGTGTGGACCAAATGAAGAAGAACAAAGCCACATTTGTCTCTGCGCAATCCGTGAAAATATCACTTGAGAATTAGGAAACATGTCCATAACCTTCCCAAGTCCTTCTTTCATAGCAAATTGCAAAAAAATTCCAGTCACATGTCCTAAACTGTTCCCTCCACAATGAATTACAGTTCTGTCTGGATGTTGCTCTGTCTCCAAAGTAGCACAGAGAGGTAGCAAGTCCAACCACTTCATTCCACGTACTCCATGCCAGTGTACTTCCACATGTGGGAATCCAAGATCTACAGCTACTCCACAGCTTTCTGCATGCACCTTCAACCAATGTATCCACGAATCTCCCAAAATCCAAACAATCTGTTTTCTGAAACACACAGCCATAGCTATCTTTTGTTCTCTCGCCTGGCACAACATAGCCACTAAACTTTCCTGACCAATCCCTTTCAGTGCTTATTCTCATTTGCATGACTTCTGAACCCAAAAATCCCCGGATGTAACTCCCGATGTCCGCGAACTACCGCCATGTCCGCGGACATATCGTAATATGAATAGCCCTTCTACCATTTCCACTTCACTCTCTCTGCCATTCCCTCATTGGATGTAGCTCAAAAATCACATGACCATGCACCAATCACATTCAAGACCTCTAGATCTAACTGCATCATCATAGATCAGCACTGCAAATGTACTGTGAATCTCTCTGAGTACAAGTGTCATATCATTGGCAAGCACCATCTACCAGAAATACTGTACAAGTCTCCAAGATTTCTACTTGCAGTTCCATGCATATCCATATGCATGAACACAAACCTCAGGTATGCATATTTTCTGTACAGTAGATGAATACATTTTCAAACATACTTTTAGCTTGTGTAATCTGTTAAATGAATGTAATGTATTTTTTCAATATCCCTAAATCAACTATCACTTATAAACCTTTATACTATTTACTTTCTTTATACACACACACTCAAATCATGTTAAACTAACATTTTTTAAATGAAATATATAGACTACATATATTCAAACAAAATTGCATGCAAGCACAATCTATGTTTAAATCTTTAAAAAAATACTTATACAATTTAATATTTTTTGTTTTTATTTATTTATTTACTTAATTACTTTAATTTAGACATGACATTGGGGCGCTATTACCTAGAACAGCTTACTAACAGAAATATTAGTATTCACTGGTATATTATACATTTCACAAGACATAGTAAAGATATCTTTTGCTACAGTTAGTCATTCAATACAATTTGTTCATTAAGAACATATCATATGTACTGAACTGATGCAATGTATCTTATGTAAATAAATTAGTTTAATGGTTTTAAAGAAGGCACTGAGGATTTCAATTAAAAGAAATCAATATCTAAATTAAAAACAGCGCTATATACAAACAAAGTTACTAATTTGAAGCTTTTACAATTGCAGTGAAGACCAGTCCACTGAAAAGAAGCAGCCGAATTCGAAGAACAAAGAAGAACTAAGAAGTTACCTGTTAATTTAAGAAAAAAAGTAAGTAGAATATCACCATAATATTTGTATTATTAATCAAACATACTATATCATTAATACAAGCTATTTTGGTGCCTAAAAATAGAGATTGTGTACCATTTTGTCCAAAAATCTCCATGTCTTAAACAGCGATTTACAGCCAGAATGGCCCACAAATTTCTATTTTTGGACACAGAAATTACCCAACTGAACCGCTACAATTTTCATATTATAGAACAAACAACTGTTTTAATTGTATACATTAGATTTACTATTTGTACTTTTCCATACCACTAACTTACTTTTTTTTTGTCATCTGAACCCCAGTTTAGTAACACATAAATTCAAGAATAACAATACCTACTAGTTGTAGTTCCCAATGCACAATCACACACCGTTACATACATCTTTATCATCTTACTCAAACACTCATGCACACAGCACACATACATTCCAGAACACCCCAACCCATATTTTCTTTATTATTTTCAACAGACCCTAGAGAATGCCTACCAAAAGTCAAGTCCGTAGAAAGCAACGCAAAAGTAGAGCAAATGAAAATAAAAGTGTCCATCATAAGCATCCATCTCTAGCAGAATTTGTAAAAAAAAAGTTGAAACAAAACAGCTAATACAGTCCTTTAGTGAAACACAATAAGTTTCAAGTACAAAAACTTTGCCTGCTCTATCAAAATGTAAAACAAACCAAAAAACAATTAACAGAAAATCAGCTATCACTACAGATAAAACGACTTCTTCAAATTTTAATATAGTGCAAAGTAAGCATACCAAGAAAAGTATTTTAGCCAAAATGTACCGTCACAAAGTCCTTCAAAATCTTATAAAAACAGGAGAGAAATCAGGTTCAATGCTTAAAACCTATCGTAGGAAATTAATCTTAGAAGCGTTGATGGACAGTGCAATTCTTCTGAAAAGAAAGTTATTTATTTTACTGTTAAACAAAATGAAACCACTAACAAAACTAATAACTAAATTACAAAAAAAACTTCTCAATAAGCGAAATGTCAACAGAAAGAACTTCTTAAGTATCTGCGGAGGTGAATGGAATCACACTACGAGCACAGAACCATATTTGAATGAAGAAGCGTACAAACAAAAGCAAACAATTACAATTGCCATACATAGCAGTGGTCGAGGTTATGAAAAAGTGAATAATACCATAATGGAACAAGAAGTACTCCTTACAGAAATATGCCCTGAAAACTTAGAGTTACCCCTCCATTCAACTGAATGAGAACGTCTAGTGTACAAATGGCCATGCACGTCAATGTGTAACATTCCCAAACAATGTTTCAAATCTTTACGCCAATTCCTCAATAAATATGTAAAAAGCAAAGACAAAATCAAAATTAAATTACTGCAAAATTTGGATACCTGTCCAGTGCGCAAGTACACAGGACTACAAGGACATTCATTGGCCTGCATTACAGGACCTACTTGTAAAACCACTTTCCATGATATCAAAAGGATATCAACACATCATTCAACTATAAGAAATCTAGTCTATAAACTGTACTATGCTAAAAGTCCTGCTTTAGCACTAGCAAAGTTGAATAACATCCTTCTACATGGTACAGCAAAAGACCTACTTGAAGAAATTCACTATATCCAGAAAATATTTTGGAAGTGAAAGCCATTTACAGAATGAAATAGCTTTAAACCAATTAAGCAACAATTCTACACATGGCAACTTTTTGCTAAACACATACAAAAAAGAAATACTAAAATTTAAAAGTACATCAGCTGAAGTACCAAACCATGTATGTGTATGTTGCCGTAGAACATTTTATAAAAGTAACACAAAAACTGTAGACCTATCATACAAAATAGAAGACAATGAAGATTCTAAACGATTTGAATTAGCTCTCTACCTTGTAGCAGAAAACAAATACGAAATAACTGAGCCCTAAATACTTTGCAGTTACTGCACTACAAAACTTGACAACAACCAAACTCCTTCACTTGCTATCATAAATAATTTGGAATTATACCCAGTACCAAAACCCCTACAACAACTTGATTTATATGAGAGCATTATAATTCAAACAGTACACCCATTTCAAGCAATAATACGCCTTCAACCAAAAACAGCAAAATTACCTCCTTCTGAATTGGTAAAATGCATTCGTGGAAAAGTAGTTTATTTACCATTAGATCTAAAAGAAAATATGCATACTCTAGGAGTGCAACGTCCAATGCAGCAATCTTTAATTATCTTAGTAAATGGAGTACCTACAAAAGACAAAAAAAATATGGCAACAGCTGGTAGATTTATATAAAGTTAGACAAGCCTTCCAATATCTTAAAGAGAATAATGAATATTACAAAGAAATTAATATTAAAGAAAACTTGAAAGATACAACTGAAATAATTCAAGAAACACAAGAAGCTGGTCAATTTGAGCTACTAGATCCTGCTACAATATCAAATACTTTAGACCATTATACAATTCATCCTTTGCACTGTAATGACACCGTAGAAGATGCACTGGAAACTTACCAAATGCGTCAAACAAAAGGATCGCCAATCAGCATATGGGAAAAAAGTATAGAAGCACGTGCTTTTCCTCTACTCTTTCCTACTGGCAAAGGAGGAAGGTATGATGATAGACCTATTCAAATATCAGCTTCAGAATACCGCTCATTACGGATGTATTCTGAAGATCCCAGATTTAGACAAAATGTGGAATATATATTCCACCTACTCTTTGAAAGTGAACTAGCAACTTTATGTTACAGAGTTGCACACATATTAAAATCAGGATCACACTTTCAAAATATGACAGCTACACAATTATTAGAAAAAGTGCAACAAAAGGATGAGGTTTTACAATCAAATATTACAAATCTATTGGCAAATATGCGTGGTACTAAAGAGTACTGGTTTCAACGTCATGGAGATGTACGTTGTATGATCAGAAACCTTGGCGCACCCACTTGGATTGTTACATTAAGTTGTGCAGAATATGCATGGGAAGATTTACATGATTTCCTATGCATATCAAATACAAACAAAACAAACATAGATATACTAACACCTGGAGAACTTTGTTCTTTGGATCCTGTTAATGTTTCAAGATATTTTCACCATCGCTTCATTGCTATGCTACATTTTATTTGTAATACAACTGTTCCTCCCCTTGGAGAAGTGCAACACTTCTTTTGGAGAAAAGAATACCAAGCCAGAGGAGCACCACATATCCACATGCTTTTATGGATTAAAGATGCTCCTAAATTTGGTCAAGATAGTGATGCCACTGTTTTACAGTTTATTGTAAAATATGTCACTTGTGAAATTCCATCAGAAGCCACAAATAGTGATCTTCATGCACAAATTTTACAATTTCAAAGACACAAATGTGGAAAATATTGTCGTCGCAAATACAAAAACAAAGGGAAATACTACACCAAATGCCGAATTGGTTTCCCTAGACCAGTTACAAATGCAGGTCAAGTGAACAACCTCATGTCTTCAGTTAGACATAGTGTTAAAGGTAAGTCACCTAAAAATACATATTACATAAAAAGAAAAGAAGAAGAAAAATATATCAATGATTATAATGCAATCATTGCCCACTTATGGAATGCAAACATAGATGTGCAGTACATTGCAGACAATTCTACTGCAGTTGCACGATATGTCACAGCATACTCAACTAAAGCAGAAAAGACAGAGCTCCAAGACCTCTGGAATGACCTGTCATCAGATAAAACAGTATCTCAGAAATTATACAGCTTGGACATAAAAATGCTCACCCATAGAGAATGTGGATCAGTTGAAGCAGCTGATCGTTTCACTAGTACTGCATTGTATGGTAAATCTGAAAATATAGTATGGCTAAGTCTTGGTCCAGCTAAATCTAGAAAAAGAGTTCTAAAATCCTATGAATATATAGAAACAATAGCCAAACATGATCCCAACAGCCAAGACATTTTAAAAAACAGTTTATTGGACACATACTACCCAAACAGAAGTAATACTTTGGAAAACATGTGTCTATACCACATAGCCCAAACCTACACATACAAAAATAATATGAAGCCTGATGAAAAAAAAAGGTAAATATAGAGTAACAAACTGTGAAGGCAGCTTAGTTAAACTTACTAAACCAAATTTAATTAATCATATCAAATTGTCATTAAAGGCTCCTCAACATAAAGAAGTATATTACATGTCCCTGCTACAACTCTTCAAACCATGGAGAAAAGAAGAACAATTACTAGATAAGTATGACTCATATGAGGATGTTTTCAAAGCAAATGAAAGCACTATAACTGATGTAAACTTTACACAGTACAAAACAATGTTGCACAATGAACAGCAATACGAAGAAGAACTCCAATCCCAACTAGATAAGGACACTCCTGACAGTAGTCAACCTTCTGTAACAGTAAGCCAAGAACCACTGGGAGAACCACTAATAATAAATGAGGCAGAATTAGCTATGATATAAGTAGAAAACACCATGTGTCAGTATGAAGATAAGGAAGACTTAACTATACTACAATCAAAACTAAACAATGAGCAAAGTAGCATTTTTCAAGAAGTAACAAAACAAATTGCACATGGTGTAAAACATGAAAATAAAGAATGTTCCTGTCATAATTATAAACCTATACTACTGTACGTCAGTGGTGAAGCTGGTTCTGGCAAAACATTCCTAATCAAAATCATTAGTAAGTTCTTTCAACAATTGACAAACAACAAACTGTCAGCTGTTGTCACTGCCCCCACAGGTTTAGCTGCCTACAACATAGGTGGTGTTACATTACACCGATTACTACTATTACCAGTAGAACACCAGAACAAATTAGACTATTACAAAATTTCTGCAGAAGCTGCAATGGAATTACGCAGAGTATTGAAACAAATGAAAATGCTACTAATAGTTGAAGTGAGCATGGTCTCCAACCTGATGTTAGCTTTGATTCACCTCAAATTACAAGAAGTACTCAAAACATACTTTGAAGAGCTCTTTGCAGGAAAACACATTATTGTTTTTGGAGATCTGCTTCAATTAACACCAGTAAAAGGTGAGCCTATTTTTAAAACATTAGGACACAAACTCTGCCGTAAAACTGTTGGCAGCATTGGAAATGTCAACCTTTGGCAACATTTCCAATACAGAGAATTAACAGAAAACATGCAGCAATCTGCAGATCTCACTTATGCCAACATTTTAAAAAGTATCAGAGTTGGTATACTTTCTAAAGAAGCAGAAGCAATATTGAAAACCCGGCATATTAATGCTCTTTATGGTGATAATGCATGTGCTACAGATGTTATGGAACAATTAGCCCACAAAAATGTCAATTGTATGGCCTTAATGCCAACTCTTGCAAGCTGTTTCAAATTCAATGAAATCATGCTAAGTAAAGAAATGCAACCAATCATGGAAATTAGCGCCACAGACAAACTAGATGTACATGGTATGACACTACCCATGTGTGACCAAGCCACAACAAGACTAAATAGTTTAGAAAAATCAATCTCAAACACAGCAGGCTTAGAAAATATATTAAAATTATCCTTAAATTGCAGAGTAATGCTTAAACGTAACCTTGATGTGGACCAAGGACTAGTTAATGGAGCACTGGGTAAAGTTGTTGGCTTCCAAACATACCCACGCGACAACAAAATTCAGTTTGTCAATATACTCTTTGACAAACTTTCAGAAGTAAAAAGGATAGGACGCTCAACAGCTAGATTCCTTCTCTTCAAAGATATGTATGTACGCAGAGAACAATTTTCTCTAACTCTTGCATACGCAGTCACGATTCATAAATCACAAGGTCTTACCCTATACAAAGCAATGATAGATATTGGTAACACAGTGTTTAAAGAAGGCATGAGCTATGTAGCACTATCACGCTTACGTGCACTTGACGGTCTATTTCTAATCAACTTTGATGCAAGTAAAATAAACGCTGATATTCCTTGCATTTTAGAATACAATAGACTTTGCTCACTATACACCCCCCACCTAAACACATATTCTGTTCCACAAAAAGTAAAACGTTATAAAAGAAAAATAAATCAAACATAAATGCAACAGGATGTCACTGCAAATCCTCCAAAGAGAGTAAAAGAAACTAATACTTCATCAAGTACCACAAGCAAAAAAGAATCAATTAGGGAAAGTAAACCAAGTGCTTCTTTAAAGAAGGAAGACAAACTCCAAAAAAAAGCAGTTAGATACAGAACTACCTGGACCATTTATATTCTCAAATATAGTTGGTGTAAGTTGCTACGCAAATGTAGCAATGAATATTCTATTTCAATTACCACCAATTGTTGACAACATTTACTTACACAGTACAGACCCATTGTGTTTGCAAATGTTAGTACTTCACAGAAATGCAGCAAACAATCCTGACAACACGTATAGTGTTTTTGGAATAAGACAACAATTGGACTACCGTGCTGGAATGGTGAAATTCACTATACATTCACAGGAAGATCCACAAGAATTTCTAATGTACTTACTACAAGTACTGGAAAACAAAAACATACCTATGAATGAAATCTTTCAGATTTCATACATGTGGAAACATACATGCACTCTCTGCAACAATGTGACACAAGAAGAGATCCCCAATGAACGCTTCATATATATATCAATACCAAATTGTGAATCCATTCCATTTCAGCGACTTGTACAAAATGCAAACTATGGTAGATTATGCTCTACCTGCAATTCAGATAATCGCTCCACGTTAGTAATACAAACACATAGTAAATACATAATACTAATGCTTCTACGTTACAATGCAGATGGTACCAAAAACAACTGCAAGCTGACTGGATTCACACATGGTCAAATATCACTTGGTAAGAAAACCTTCACAACAATAGGTATAATCTACCACGCAGGAGCCACAACCAATTCAGAGCACTACACTGCATATATAAAAAAGAAATGTGGATGGTTTGAATGTAATGATAGTACCATTACTCTAAAGCAGAGATTACCAGGAAATCTTACAAACGCTTATTTGATGTTCTTAAAACCAAAATTTGATAACTAAACTGTATTTAAACACTAAGTAAACTTGTGTTAAAACATTATAAACTGTTGGAATACTCCAAAAGCTATCTAACTGCTCAAAGATTCTACAACAACTAATCAGATAAATGAATACCACTAAATTAGACCAAAAAATACACAGTTAGAATACGCCAATTGGTATCTAACTGTCTCAAAATTTAACAATATCCAAATAGATAAATCAATACCACTAAAATATATCAAAAAAATAGACAATTAGAATAGGCCAATTGGTATCTAACTGCTCCAAAATTTTATAATATCAAAACAAATAAATAATATGTTACTGCTCCAAAAAAATACAACAAGCCAAAGTATTAAGCATAAGCCAGAAACAACAAGTGAACACTGAAAACAAACAAACAAATAAACTGTAGCATAACAGAAAAAGTTTTTTTTTTAATCCAACATGGATTTTTTTTCTCCCACAGACTCAATGATTTTAGCAACAAATACAGAAACTGGGCAAATTGCACAGTACTCTGATTTGTAATCTACTAAATATGAGGGTCCAAAAAAAAAAAGTATATTGATTATACAATGTAATAAGTCATTACAAAATACTAATACTAACATGCTATTTTCTTTTATCACAGAAATTAACAAGAAAAACATGGACTCCCATTACTAGACCAAACAGTAAGTATACAATAATAAGGAGAACCATAGCAGCATATCACATCCATAGTATCTAATACCTTTGTTCCTTATACATTTGTTTTTCACCCAAAGTTATAAGCAAATATGAATGTGATATGCTGCGGTGGTTGTTGCCAGGGCATATAGTCTTGGGTGCATTGCCAAATGGCCATGCACCTAAGACTCTATGCCCTAGCAACAACCACCGCAGCATATCACATCCATAGAGTCGAACATTTCAACTATGGTCTATGGAAACTTTTAATGTCCGCGGACATTATGAGTGTTCTTAGAACACTTTCAACTTGCCAGCGAACAGTACGCACAGCGTTTTCAGGACACCCCCTACCAACATTTCAGAAAAACGCGATAGTTCTTAGAACACTTTCAACTTGAGAACGAACAATACGGACAGTGTCCTCAGGACACCCCCATTTTGTTTATTTGCGAACATTTCAGGACACTGCGAGTGTTCTTAGAACACATTCAACTTGCCAGCGAACAATACGTACTACGCCTTCAGGACACCCCCTACGAACATTCCAGGACACTGCGAGTGTTCTTAGAAACGTCTTCAGAACACCCCCATTTTGTTTATTTGCGAACATTTCTTGACACCACAAGTGTTCTTAGAACACATTCAACTTGACAGAGAACAATACGGACAGCGTCCTCAGGACACCCCCATTTTGTTTATTTGCGAACATTTCAGGTCACCGCGAGTGTTCTTAGAACACATTCAACTTGTCAGCCACAACCCCATTCATATTTGCGAACATTTCAGGACATATGGGGGGTGTTCGACAACGTCTTCAGAGCACCCCCATTTTGTGTATTTGTGAACAATTCAGGACACCGCGAGTGTTCTTAGAACATATTCAACTTGACAACGAACAATATGGACAGCGTCCTCAGGACACCCCCATCTTGTTTATTTGCGAACATTTCAGGACACTGCGAGTGTTCTTAGAACAGTTTCAGTTTGCTTGCGAACAAAACGGACACATATTGAGTCCTCGAACACCCCCCATTCAGTTTATTTAGAACATTTCAGAACACCCGTGATGTCCGCAGACAAATCGAACACAAAAAGAACGTCTAACACATAAAAAACTTTCATCCTATGCCATACACTCCCACCCTCTCCAAACACTCCTACACACCAACACACTCTACTAAATACAAATTTTGAACAAAGTTTCACCGCGCTGTCCGCGGACGACCGCAAATCCAAGATGGCAGGCGCTACCGAAAATGTGACGCGCTTCACGCTCCCTGCTGTCCAATCAGCGAACACGTTGCATGTCCGCGAACATCACGCAAGCCGATTGGCCAATCAGGACACTGTCCGCGGAGTGAACAGGGAAGTCCGTCCGCGGACCGAACACAGATATCACTAATTTTTTTTACCTACTTTTTGGTCATTTTAAAAAAAACTCCTGGACGGATTTTGACCAAATTTGCAAAAGCACGTTTTCGGGACCAAGCCGCTGCTCCTGGTCCAAATTTGGTGAAAATCCGTCCAGCGGTTTGGGCTGTAGACGCGAGCAAAATATTTTTCCCATTCAGTCTATTCAGAGTGACCCAAATACTTTTTTCGCAAAGTTTGGTGACGATCCGTCCAGGGAGAGCGAAGTTATAAGCCGCCCAAAAAGTACTCTTCCTATTGAAACATCAACTTAACCATAACTAAATGGCCACTACCGTGGCATGTAATATATATATATATGTATTTAGATCTCTATCTTCTAAGCTCACCAAACCGATCAATGCATATGTATGTGCCCTCCAAACCTTCCTATTCCATCTTGCTTGCTGTCTCTCGAATGTTTGCCTTTTTTATGGAATAACAAACATATCACACACAATAATAAAACACTTTATAGAAAGTCCTGGATCATAAAGGGTATTAGATTTATTCATCAAATTTACCATACCACAGGTTGGGAATCCTTCCAAAATCTCCAAAAAGAATTTTCCTTACCTCCATCAGACTTTTCCTTCTATAAGAAATGAGTTAACGTTTGCCTCAACAGCTTTGATCATTTCACCCAGAATGAGCTCACATCCAACCCTGAAAGAATCCTGTTCATTACCTCTTCTCCCAAGGTCACAGTGGCCCAGTTTTAGAACGTATTGGGTGCGAAGAACATGGGTGTAATTTTAGGGGGGGACAGTGGTGTTTGTCCCCCCCAACTTTCATGGCACATGGTTTTGTCCCCATTCATTTGAATGGGGCATTTGTTTTTTTGAGATGACGTGTTCCCACCAACATTTTCAGCAACGTTACTTCACTGGCCAAGAACTCTCAGACTGATAGATGATCTATCCAAGTTCAGTGGGAAACAAATGGTGGGAGGAGGTTTGATGACAATACCTGGGAATCACTCTGGTCTAGGGTCAAAACTATCTCCAGTGCAACCAATATATCGCAACGTTTATTTTTCTTTCTCCATAGGGCATTCATAACCCCATTGCATCTGTTTGAAACTAAGTTTGGATCAGATGGCAGCTGCTGGTCTTTTGGTGACACCTAGGGATCCTACCATCATACGTTTTTTAAATGTCCCTTTGTTCAATCATTCTGGCGAGATGTATGATCTCTAATGAACATAATCTTTTAGGTCAATCTCCCCATATCATTATCAAACATACTCTTAGGGAGTATTGCCCTCAAAAATGGGAGGAGAACGCATCCTGCCTATAATCTCTACGATCTATGTATTGCTGTCACCATTAATTACAGCCAACTGGAAAGATTCCAAAAATGTATCAGTAAAGGGTTGGTGGAACAATATATGTCAGATACACAGAGTAGAACACTGTCTGGCCGCGCGTCTTAATGTGAAATTCAAACATGATGTTAAACGGTCCCTCTTTACTGAATATCTCCCCCTTCATAATATGTCAATGCATGGTTTGTGAATATATTTTGCTTTAATGCTCCAGATATGTGATTACATGTATGCTCCTATTACCTATATCCAATTTTGTATGCTTTGAACATCTCCCCCTTCCCTTCTCCCTTTGTTCCCTGTTCATGCTTGTATGTCCTCCCCGTGTTCGTCCATTCAAAATTATGATATGCTGATTAGACCATCCTTCTCATTTACCACTATATTTGTGTTATTGGGCCTCATTACGACCCTGGCGGAGTGGGATACCGCCAGCGGTAATCGCGGCGGACCCGTCCGCCCTACTACGAGTTCCCTTAGCGCCATGGAGGTTTTCTCCGCCTGGTTTTACCGGGCGGAGAAAACCATGGCGCTAAGGGACCTCGTTGTTAATTACGCCGCCGTACTTTACGGCGGCGTAATTAACTCCTTCCCCACTCCCATTATACCCTATGGGGCAAGAATGGGAATGGGGAAGGGTAAAATGGGGATTGGGGATTTACCGCTCCGCCAAGGTCGGCATGGGGTGGTAAATCCGCCAACCCCCATGGCGCTATCGGCGGCTTTCCGCCATGCTCCGCGGTGCATTTTGCACCGCGAATTCCGCCAGGGTCGTAATGAGGCCCATTGTGTTGCAATACCATAATCATTGGTAATTTCACATTTAAAAAAAAAAGGTGGAATATTGAACATTTTAAAAAAAAAGGAATATACGTAAGGCCACATTTTCCACAGCCCAAGGTAGTTTGTCTATTGACTATTGCTGTGTTCCACTAAAATTCTGGGAATTGGTGGTAGTGTTTCAGGTTGCTGGTGATATAGCCAGCGACCACTCACGATCATGTTAGAGCTTAAAAGATATCTGAGAGAAATGTCTATCTACAAACCGCTCCTGTCCAATGTTTCATTAGATAACAAAAAGAGAAGGCTGAAATGGTCAACTGATTGACCTTGGGGCAATAATATGGAAATAGTAACCACAAATCGTCAAGAGATTGATATCCTCTTAGAGTGGAAGTGTGATCAGAATGGCAACCTGGCCAAGGTTTCCACTCTTTTGTCTAATGTTTCATACTCATGCACCACCAGTTGCAGTGTTAGGGAACAGATGGACTGATTTAATGTGTACAGTACAAAAGCAAAACAAGGTTGTTACTATTGTTAAAGAACCCTTCTTCCTCTAGATGTGAAATCATTGCTGCAAGGGCATGCTATAAACAAATCATCCCTAGTAAGAAAGAGGAAGTAGAATATATAGCATGATCTTACCTTGTCATTGCCTCTGAAAATAATGATACAAGGTTTTGGGGGAAATTGTGAATTATGGTACATTTTATAAATATAAGTCCCAAGGTTTGGATATGTAGAGAGACATGACCCAAAACCTGTATGATAAAAATAATCCAAAAAGGCCAAACTACCACTGCACTGCTTTGCAGGGGAAAACAAGGTTTATTATATGCAAAATCCTCAGACGGTCCCGTAGAACTGAACTGACACAGAGCTTATCACACCCCAAGAAGTTACTGGTTATATAGCAGAGAAAAGCACATTATATTTTGTATTTCTATTTGTATTTGTATTTTGTATTTTATTTATTTATATAGCCCAAGGGCGTCCGGGCACATCACTTAGGTTACAACAAAGTATAAACATAGCAGAGCAGGATAAAAGCAGTACAAGAATCAAGAGAACATTTCCAAAGTTATATACAGATTCAAATTATAAGGACAACTACATTACATATTTACAAACAGAGTTAAGCCGTAGACAAGAGCATGAGCGGTAGCTAGCGAGTGGTCTGAATCAGGGGCAGGTCTTGGGCAGACAGCCAGGCTAAGCGTTACACTAGAATCCTGAGAAGGAGGGTTCCGCTCTAAGTGGGTTAGGTAGCGAGTTCCAGAGTTTCACTGCCATGACTGGGAAACTAATCCCACCAGATCTCTGAAGGTTGAAGTGGGGTATGGAGAGGCAATTAGTCTGGGCACTTCTGAGGGGTCTGTTGGTTGTATGGACAGAGGATCTAATGGCCAGATAGCTGGGCGCTTGATTGGCAAGGCATTTATGAGTTAGAGCAAGTGTTTTTAGAGTGTTTTTAGTGAGATTTTTTGTGCAACTGAGAGCCATCGGATGCTCCGTCTGGTGTCAGAGATGTGATGGTTCCTGAGAATGTTTAGTGCCGCTCTATTGGCATTGTTTTGGCATTGTTTTGGATGATCTGTAACTTATTGATATTGCGAAGGTTGGTGCCAAGATAGAGGGTGTTGCAATAGTCAATTTTGGATATAAACAGGGGCCTGGCTAGTGTGGTACAGTTGGCTGGTGATAAGAAAGGGTGGCATGCTGTAATGAGCTTACATGTAATACGCTGAAGCAGAGGATACTGCGTTAATTTGTCTGGCAAGAGAGAGGGTGGAATCAAAATAGATGCCTAATGTTTTAGTATCCTTTGTGAGCTTAATGATATTACCATCAATGACGAAAGATTTAAACATGAGGTCTAGTTTGTTAAGCCTTTGGTGACAGCCTAGGATGAGAAGCTCTGTCTTTTCGTCATTCAGACATAGTTCATGTTGCGCCATCCAGCCTTGGATGACTTGGTAGATGTAATTAACGGTAAGGGTGTTGGTTATATGATCACCTGTAATGGGGATGAGTATGGGTGTCATCTACATAATTGGTGTAGGTGACACCCAGATAATCCAGGATATTGAATAGTGGCTTTGTAAACACGTTGTAAAGTGTAGGGGAAACACACAATCCTTGTGGTACCCTGCAGGTGACTGGTGAGGGTTCAGCGGCTGCAGAAGGAGAGAAAACCCTCATGGATCTGTTATCCAAGAATGAACTGATCCAGGCTGTTGCTTTGTCAGAAAAGTGGGCAGCTAGTTTGATGTGTCGACAATGGATTTGGTGATTTACAAGGTCAAACGCTGCAGATCATACATAGGTTACAGCGTCATCTCACCACCCTCATTGGCTACCACCTCTATGACATGTTAATAACCCCTATAGTCCATCGAATGATTGGTCACACCTTATCTAAGGCCATTCCCCTATGCATGTGGTCCACTACATCATTACTATTGAATCCTAGTACATGATTGGCTACCAGGTACATTAAGACACTAATAAATCTTGACCATCACGTGATGTGCACCCCGCCGACCCATGCTCATTCAAAGTAAGACTGGTGAGACCAACTCTGCTTTGATAAGACAATGGGCCTTGTCATTACACCAGATGTTGTGGCACACACAAGCAGCACCCCCAACCTTCTGCCAATTGTACTGGCATCACCTGTGCTCCTCCTATCCCAAATCTTGGTATGTTCCATACAGAGCTCACCCCTTATCTCCTTCAGTCCCTAGATGCCCAGTAATGACGTGACCAGGGCAACACTCTTGAGTCTGAATTTCAGGGATTTATTTTCTTTGGTTATGTGTCTACTTGTAATTCAAAAAAGGATGACCGATTCATGGGTGGGGCCGTAGTGCTCTAAATCTTCGCCTGGCCAGTTGGCATCACAAAACCTCATGCCCTGTTTGCATGAGTTAGTCCTTCAAAGGGCCATTCTTAGCTACCCTGCCTACATCTAATATTCCATTCCCAATGCCTTTGAGTTCTGCAGATGGATACAGTTAACCTGGTTCCTCTCTTGTGGGAATGGAAAGGGGATTTGTATTGGGACTGAGCTGAACAGAGTCGCAGCTCCTCATCAGGGCCTTCATTATGTGTATTTTGTGCAAGGCCTTGAAATCCAATATGGTGGCACTCTTGCCATATGGACCCGCTGACTTCACTTTTATCACAATACTTTTCTGACTCCATCTTCTCTCTCCACCTACTTCAGCTCCCTTCTTGCATGCCACTCAAAACAACCTTGAATACTATTTCTAAACACAGGGCCTATAACACACTGCCCTATCTATAACCTCTGCAACATTAATACATGTGCTGTTCATTCTGTGGTGCTATATGATGTATCTATTAGGTGTCCAAACTAACTACAAGTGATGCATGCATCTTCTGCTGCGCAAATCTCAACCTGCGGTTTTTCTCACCGTATACCTTTTTTGCCTGGATTGGACAGTGTATGTGCATCCCAACAGATACTAGGGTCCCAGACCAGGCTTTGCTTGACCATTTTACTTGTTTTTATAGTGTAGGATCCCTTTGTGATTTATTTGATTTGTCTCTATCATTGGCCCCTCCAGGTGATTCACCAGACCATGGGTGTAGATAAAGGCACAGAGTTAAAGTTGACTGTGCCCGAAATATCTATAGTGATAAATTGGCAACATTCAAACAGGTCAGGACAATGTACCGCTGATCTCTTCTTCGTTGTTATAGATTGGTGGGCACCCATCCTGACAATAGGTTTTAATGCAATCATCTTTCAGGGCCTGATACCTTCTTCCTGGTGTCGTGCCATAATTCAACCCAATTTTCAGAAAGGACAGCAGGAAAAGCCAGGTTCAAACGGACTGATCTTCTGTATTCCCTTTTTAAATTGTAATTGTTTATTTATAGCGCAAGTATACACAAGTGAAGTGCTTCAAAGTGCTTCATGGCGGAAAGGGAACATGGGAGTACAGTTGTCATTCTTAGGCCTTGAAGATTCTGAAAGATTAACAAGAATAGCTAGCATGCTAGGCCACAGGCATATATACTAGTGAAGTGCTTGACACGGAATGAGGAGGGAGCAGGTGGCGGTGGGGAGAGGCGCATACAGGTTAATAGAACAGTGCTGACCTGCCCAGCATTTTGGGATTGCTTGGTAGTTGGTGATCAATGAACCTATGAGTGAGTATTTTAAGCATGGCCCAGCCAGGGAGGGGAGACAGAGGGAGAACCAGACAGAAAGACTTGCAAGGTCTAGAACATTCAAGGTCAAGGAACATGCAAGTGTGCAAAACAGGAAGTGCGAGGGAGGGAAGGGGGAAAAGTGTGCCCCATCTAGCAGGGGCCCGGGTTAAGTGTAGAGCGGGTGCCCCTCTCATGGAGCATATTGCCGTAGTTCCTGGCTAGGTGCGGGGACCAGAAGCAAGTGCAGGACTGGCGGGGGAACCTGGGACCTGTGAGGCTCAGGAGGTGCACCAGGAAACCAGTCAGCTAACCGAGCAGGTTTTGGAAGAGGAGGAGGGAGGGAAGGAAGTGGGGAGAAAGGAGGTTAGCAGGGCAGAGGGAGAGAGAAGGAGGAGGGGAAGAGGTAAATCTTGAGGAGTTTCCAGAACTTGAGGAGGTCAGGCTCAATATGGAGAGAGGTAGGTAGGCTGTTCCAGGGGTGGGGGCACCTGCAGAGGATAATGATCTACCCCCAAATCTCTGTTTGGAAAAACGGCTCATCAGCAGAGAGTTGGAGGAGGCCGAGTGGAGGGCTCTGGTAGGAGAGTATTTTGAAAGAGAGTGTTGTAGATAGTAAGGCCCCGGCCCGAGAAAGCCTTGTGGAATATGCATAGAGACTTGAACTTGATCCTTGCACCCAAGGGGAGGCAGTGCAGTGATTTCAGCACCAGAGAGATGCAGTCTCTGGGCTTGAGGCCAAGGCTACATCTTGTGGTTCTGTTCTGGATAAGTAGCAGAGGTCGGAGAGTAGCAGTAGGAAGATTGAAAAAGAGACTATTGCAGTAGTCCAGTCTGGAGAGAACCATGCCTCTAGAGACAGTGAGCCTCTGGGTAAGTGAGAAAAGGTAGAATTCCTCTGAGGATGTGCAGTTGGTAGTGAGACTTTTTGGAGATAGCCGAGATGTGAGAAGAGAATAAGAGAGTAGAGTCAAAGGTGACCCCCAGCGTTTTTGCCTCGCAGGTGGGAGGGGCGCAGGACCAAGGGAGGCCGGCCAGAGTGAGCGTGGGAACGTGGGACCAGGGGTCCCAATGAGGAAGATTTCTGTCTTGCTGGCATTAAGGCAGAGATCATTAGCAGCACACCAGGACTGATTTGAGGACAGACAGTCAGGAATGAGTGAGGAGGAGGAAGAGGCCAAGTGTGGCCTCAAAACACTGAAAGTTGGAAGTGAAGGTGGAGATTATGTGGGTCAAAGGGGCCATGTAAACATTGAAAAACCAGAGGGATAGCTTAGATCCCCGGGGGACACCACAAGTAGAGATGGAGTGATGATGGAGAGAAAGGACTCAAGTTCCACCTGGGAAGGACGGTCAGAGAGATAAAACGCAAGCCATGCCAGGGCTTGATCTGTGATGCCCAGAGTATACCAGAGGCAGGTTATCCGGATGTTGTGGTTTACTTTATCAAAAGCAGAGGAGAAGTCAAGGAGAATGATGACAGAGGGAGAGTTAGAGTCAAGGTTTGAGAGAAAGTATTTGCAGGTGTACAGAAGAGCAGTTTCAGTGTCTGTGGATGCTCTAAAGTCAGACTGATGGTCGTGGAGGCAACCAACAGATTCAGTGTGGAGGGTAAGCTGAGAGATAGCCAGCTTCTCCAGGAGTTTGTCCAGGAAAGGAGTGATGGAGATAGGGCGATAGCTGGATTAGAGGGGTCGGCAGAGGATTTTCTCAGCAGAGGGAGCACAAGAGAATGTTTGAGGGAAGTGGGGAAATCTGCATTAGTGAAGGAGAGGTTGCAAAGATCTGCCAAGCCTGGAGCAAGAGAGTCAATGTTGTCCATGATGATTTTGGAGGGGCAAGGGTCACCCTGTTTGGAGGAGGCTCCTCAGGTATGACAGGGGAGAGGGAGGAGAGAAGGTGGGCATGGTGGGGGTGCGTGAGGGGTAACCAGGTGATGATAGTGTATGAATGGGTGAGGAGGAGAGAGCGGAGAGGATGTCTTGCGTTTTTGGCTGTGAAGTGTGCAGCCAGGGCACATCAAATGGCCTGTGTGGGTGCAATAGAGGACGAGGTCTAAGTAGGGTTGGCCAGCTCCTTACAGACTTTGAAAAATGTATCCGTGTCGTTGGCTGCCGCATAGATGCAGGCTTGAATATGGGCTCTTTTCTTGAGCCGGATACTGCATCTATGTTGCCTTTGCAGAAGGCGGCAGGCCAGCTTGTCAGAGGGTGCACCTGAAGATCCCTATTTCCGTTCTGCTGCCCTGCACCTGCATTTAAGGTCAGCCAGATGAGAGTATTGGAGATGGAAAGGTGTAAATTAGAGAGGGTTTGTGTCAGGATGGGGTCAGCCACTAGAGTGGGAGGAGGGGATTATGCCGAGGCAAAGGCAGCCACTGACAGTTTTTTCATGGTTCGGAAGAACTTGTAGGTGGGAGGCGGTGCTGGGTGTGACAGTGCTGAAGGAGGAGAGAGCTTCAAGTGAGAGGAGAGAAGAGAATAGTCGGTCCATGAGAGTGAAGTAGTGAGAGGGGTAGAGAGAGGGACGTCTGTGGAGATGCGAGCATTCAAGGTGAGGCCGGAAGTGTGTGTCGGACTAGAGGGTAGAATGGAGAGAGAGAGAGAGTGAGTCGCATAGGTTGCAGAAAGCTCTTGAAGAGTCAAGAAAGTCAAGATGGATCTTAAGATCCCCAAGCAGGAGGAGTTGCGAGATGGAGGAAAGGAAAGAAGATGCCAGGTCAGCCCATTTTGAGAGGAAGAGGGTGGACAGGCCAGGCGGATAATGGCATGTGGACTGCTTAAGAGAGGAGACATGAGAGAGAGAGATCCTGCAGACCAGGCATTCAAAAGAGGAATAGTCCTCAGTTGGAATAGTAGAAACAGGGATCCACTCTGGAATATTCATAGCAACACTCCCTCCTGGTCTATTGGGCCTCGGTTCAGCGAGGATCTTGTAGCCTTCAGGGAGAAGTGTGTCAAAACTCGTGACAGAGCTGTCCTTAACCTGGGTTTCAGTGAGAGCAAGAACATCAGGGTCCAAGTGTTCAAGGAGGTGTCAGACTCTGGGGAGTGCTTGACTGTGAAACAAGAGTTAAGTGTGGCAAAATGGAGAAAATTTGCATTTCTGAGAGACTTATGTGGGGGGCTCAAGGGACAGAGGTCCCCACCATATGCAGCGGGTGTGCCAAGGAGATAGGGGCAAGAGTAGGCAGAGGGGCCAAAGGGAGTTCAGGCAAGGGTACCCGTGAGGCTATAGCAGTAATTGGCAAGGGAGCCAGGTGAGGAAGGTGGGAAGTTCATAAGGTGAGGGATCAGCCTATCAAGAGAAAGAAGTTGGGTAGAGGCCCTTGTACCAAGATGGGAGCATTTCGATAGACATTAATGATGACCCTGGAGGATGAGGAGGAGGCAAGAAAGACCTCCTAGTGGGTGCCACCATTGATGTGTGAGGAAGAGTAGGTAGAGAGCAGAGCAACCATATGAGGAGTCCACAGGTCAGGAGACCGAATGACGAAGAGGATGTCGGTAAGACTCTTGCTGGCAGAAGCACTGACATAGGTGTCAGCTATAGGGAAGCTTGGGTTGTAGCCAAGTTTGTCCTTCTTGAGTTTCTTCCTGCCAGGCGTGTTGAGGGGTGAAAGGTAGGAGACAGAGAAACAATTTGAGAAGATAGGAGAGATGGAGATTGCCATGAGGGGTCAGAGAGTGTGTTTAAACCGGATGAGCAAGTGAGGCACACAGGAGTGGGTTGCCAGGAGGGCACAAGCAAGCAAGGAAACACAATAGGAATGGGCAGAAACAGTGGGAGCTAAAGGTGAGGGGGTACAAGGGAGCAACAGGCTAAAACAAACAAAGAGCTTTGGCAGTAAGAAGAATATTTAGCTAGCAGAACAAACAAATGCAGGAAGTGAGCACATTTAAATTTGATTTTTAACAAACAGTGACAATTGAAGCAAGTGGCAGGCACACTTAAATTTGATTTTTCAAACAGTGACAATTTTAGCAGGTTGAAAGAACACCTGCATTGATTTTTCCAAAGCTTGACAAGTAAAGCAAGTGGAAAGCACAAAAAGAATTTGATGCAGACGTACTGCCACTTCCACATGCAGAAAAAAAGAGAGAACTCAAAAAGGAAATATAAGCAAATCCGGTTTAATCCAAATTTTACATTTTGAGATCACAAACGGGTTACCTTCATTGAATTGATTTCATTCAATTATTGTTCTTATGTTTGTGCTCTTATTGTGGTCAAACAGTATGCAAACACAACACCGAGAATGGCAATCGCACCTCAGAAATAATGAGCATACAAACTTGTTCAATACGAACGTTAAATATATCAAGACCAAAGAAACGCTTTTTGAGATACTGTGAAACAAGCTGTGAATTTGAAAAACTTTAAAGAAAACAGAAACAAAATACAGTGTTTCAATGAACTTCATGTTGAAAAATCTAGCCGTCACACCTCTGAAGAACCGTTAAATTGAATTAACGGGGAAACGTGTCGGGATCAGGCTAGTCGCTGTATAAATGGGATTAGGCTAGTCGCTGCATAAATGAATTAGCATACCGTTTGACCACAATAAGAGCACAAACATAAGAACAATAATTGAATGAAATCAATTCAATGAAGGTAACCCGTTTGTGATCTCAAAATTAAAAATGTGTATTAAACCGGATTTGCTTAGATTTCCTTTTTGAGTTCTTTCTTTTTTTCTGCATGTGGAAGCGCGTAGTACGTCTGGATCAAATTCTCTTTTTGTGTATTTATTGTGCCCTTTGCAGTCTTTTGGGCAGCGATCCAGAAACCACAGCCACCACTAAAATAATACACAATCTGACTGAGAGAAGCGCGTGTAACAGTACATAAGACTGTACGAAAAGTATTTGCAAGTGGAAAGCACCCCTTAGTTTGAATTTTCGGAACATTGACAATTAAAGCAAGTGGAAAGCACACCTAAATTCAATTTTTAACAAAGAGTGACAATTAGAGCAAGTGGAAAGCACACCTAAATTTGATTTTTCAAACAGTGACAATTAGAACAAGTGGAAAGCACACCCAAGGATTTTATTAGCACAGGTATTCCAGTACAGCAGTGCAAAAGTGTTGGCAATGTGGTGGGAGGTCCGGAAGGGAAGGAGTCAGGGCAGTGAGAATGCTTGGAAGGCAGACGGTAGAGGAGAAGTCAGGGAAAGATGAGGCAAGCCATCCGGCAATAGTCAGTACTCACTTAAAGGCAGGAGGGATGCCAAAGTTCAGGGGCGCTAGCTTGCAATGCTAAGCATTGTCCACATCTTTGCCTGCTTTAATAGAGAGTGGGCCACTTGCCCAAAAAGGCCCAGACAGGCTCAGGCAGGAGCCTTAGGAGTGGGGCCTTGGAATGCGGGCCAACATTCCCCTGCCAGCCAGTCCTGATTGGGCCTTGTCATGGGGCCTGATCAGAGTGAGTCCTTCCTGATGACGCAGGCCCACAGGATAAGGGGGCCATGATGGAGATGGGGCCAAATGCAGCCTCACTATGGGGATCCCAGATCACACGGCACTTGAAAATGTGGTGCTAGCATTTTTCAAATTAAAACAATTGTCTTTTTTTCTTTTTTCTTGTACACAATGGGAAATGATGCAGCTGGAAAAGCACTTTGAGTGCCGTTGATGGAGGGGGATGATAGTCTTCCAAAAAAGCCCCAAAATGCCTTACCTTTGAGTCCGGTCCGGTGAGAGTGTGCCCCTGCCTTGTGGAAGCAGGAGAGGTCTCTGCTGGCCAGTTGCCTAAATGAGCTGCAGGCAAAGAAAAGAGTTCTTCTGTGTGGGCCCAGGGAGGCAGGCAGGCAGGCAAATGTGTGATGTGCTGTTTTGATCATGTTGGAAAGCTGGACAGCTCAGAATGACATCTTGGCCCCTTTTCAGTTGGAATTTAGATAAGGGGGTCATTATATGTTTGGCGGTCCAGAATTAATGTGCTCGGAATTATGTTTACCTGCACGTTTCAGGACTGCCAAACTACAAGTTTGCCTGTGGGGGTTACCTGATTTACCTCCAGCCATAAGCTGAAGGTAAATCAGATTCTCATTTTCAAAAAACTGCCTGAATTTACAGCATTGGCATTACGGTGCCCAAAAGTCTGGCAATCCCCTTCAAGGAGTCCTATGGAATGGGGATTTAGTGCCGGCGTGGTACCTGAAATATCCTGGAATTACCAGTATATCAGGCGCCAGTAATGGTAGGTCCATTTGCCAGTATCCCACTGGTAATTCCAGGCAGAATACCAGCTCTTGTAATGACCCTGTAATGACCCTCAATGTCCAGACATTGTATGAGTGGTGCATGAGTACCTCAGAGAAATCTTTAAATCTCATGGACCTGAGCACTGCCTTTGACAACCTCAAACGGGTAAGGCTGGGGTGGTGCTCTGCTACTTCTATTGTCTAGCAGGGATAATTAATCTTTTAATTAGACTTCATCAGTCGATTCAAGCCTGTGTTAGGAGTGGAAAAATGGGTGATGTATGGATTTTATTTCCAGTGGAGGTAGAACTGTGTGAGAGATGTGTCCTGGCGCCCCTTCTGTTCAGTTTGTACATAAACAACCTTTATGACTGCCTGCTAAATTGTACCCTGTATGTACAAAGGATGGGAAATAGAGTGTCACCGATATTGTCATAGGCAGATGACACTATTTTGATGGCGCATATGCCACGAGCATTACAGAACTCATCCTTGATTACTCCGTGTTCATGGGTGATCTGGTAAAAACTCAGATATAAGAAGTCATGGTCTGCCACAAAGGGAGATATTGGGCCTCATTATAAGTTTGCCGGTCTGGTAACAACACTACCGATAAGCTTGCCGGTACCGTTGTTACCGGACCGGCAAACTATGAATTCTGCTCACGGGTGCCTTCACGTCTGCCATGTCTGACCTGGTGGGCATACCGGCAGCCACGAGCAGAGCATGACTGATGCACTGACCCCATTTTGAATGGTGCCGGTGCATCCAACCTCCCCATTCCCATTGAGCCTAAATGGGAATGGGGAGCATTTTAGTCCGGCACTCTTGAATGGTCAATTACCGGGTCCGTCAGGGCTGTAATGACCCAGTAATTGTCCATTTGGGGGCGCCGGAAAAAAAATGATACTGGCGGCAGCCATGCCGGTTTTACTGGCACAGCTACCGCCAGTCTCATAATGAGGCCCTTTCACTTAAATGTCCATCCATGTGCAGTAAGGGTATTACCATACACACTGTTAATAATTTTGAGTATCTGCAGGTCAGTTTCACATCTTTGTTTTCCTACGTGTCACAAAACAAACTATTAAGTTTAGAGCTATGGGAGGGGGGTGAGATCTATGCAAATGTCCAAGGCCAAACCTGTAGACATGATTTTAAAAGTTTATAACAGCAAGGCGGTATTGGTAGTGAGGTAAGGGATGGAGCGTTGGAATACAAAAATATATCCTCGATCCAGACAGTTGAAAATGTTTTTCTTAAACAATTACTCGGTCTTGCCAACTTGGCCTCTTACTATGGTGTACATCTAGATTTGGGTTTTGAATGTAATAGTGATATTTTGTCAGCGCAGTTCTTATTCTATTGGCTTTGTTTATGGAGCAATGCTAAAGCTGGCATGGCGCACAACCTAATAAGGGTCTTGGTTCTAAAGGATCTAAATGTCAGGATTTTCTGGTTGAAGACCAAGTTTGTGGAAATTAATGCTGCATCATATTTCAACACAATAGATATTATAACTCTTAAAATGGCCGCCACACTACAGAGCTTTTTTGTTGATTTTGGTTGCCTAGCAACCAACCCTGTTCTGTGCTTACAGGCCACAAAGCGAGCCGGAGGCAAAAGCCGGCCCACCGCACCTAAGGCCCACAGAGCCCAATGCCCTCTTCCTGTCTGCACCTTCAGCCCACTGCATACCTCTCCAGGGCAGGACCTGCAATAACAGCACCAGCAGTGCTGCCTGACCGCAAGGCCTGCGCACTGCAGGGGCAGCTAGATGCCACCTCCTTCACCAAGCCACGTTTGGGAGACCAGCTGATGCCGATGCGGTCACCCGCCGTATGACCTGAGATACTTAGTGGCACCACAAGAATGCCAGATCCCATGAGGCGCAACCCACCCCTACCTGCTAACACCACGAGGAGCCGTTACTTTGGCCCTCCGAACACCTAAGATGGCTGCCGCACTACAGGGCTTTTTTTGTTGATTTTGGTTGCCTAGCAACCAACCCTGTTCTGTGCTTACAGGCCACAAGGCGAGCCGGAAGTGGAAGCTGGCCCACCGCACCTAAGGCCCACAGAGCCCAAGGCCCTCTTCCTGTCTGCACCTTCAGCCCACTGCATACCTCTCCAAGGCAGGGGCCCTACAACAACAACACCAGCAGTGTTAGACATTAGACTATAGACTTACTCTTTTGTCTACATTGGGACTTATTACCTGTGTAATTATCATCTGTGAAAGTGACTTTGAAAGTATATGTGGAAAGCACAGTCTCATAACAACATTATGCTCACATCTCAGCAATTTCCTCTGTCTCTAATTATGAAAGAATTGTGACTAAACCATTTTTTACATGATGTACACAAGAAAATATACTGTTATAACTATATAGAAATGTGTCAAGATTGTTTTTTTCTGCAGTTAAAACAACCACTACTTTCCATTTACTTTGGCATCGTATAATCTGCACTCACTGCAGTTAAGACAAGCATTACTCTCTATCTTTTATGGAGACAGGACTCACATCAAAGGGTTGTCCGTTTCTTGAGGGCTATGAACCCATTTTTGAATGATACTGACAGCATATGTCGGAAACCCTACTCGCTTGTAGGTAATTGGTAAAATGACGCGGTGCAGGATGCGCACTGCGTGATGACGTCAGATGTTTACATTTGACGTGATCACGCTGACGCGCGCTGGGACCGCATTTGAACATTAAAAAACGGGCCACCCGCGTTGCACTCCATCCGCGGATACCGGCCATTTAAATCCTCGAGCTAAGAAGCTTTTAAGAACGCTCTAGCCTAAGGTTTATTCTTTGTCCAGTTGGACACAATTTAATCCATGCACCTTGTGGACATGACAAGGGTTGACATTATCACCCTTTGTACTTGTAGGTGACGATTTAATCCTTCACCGCTCTGCGCCAATCTATCAAGCACTGGCTTCTCCGAACACGCGGGTCATTGACTGACTACTGGACACTCAGACTTCCTATTCTTTAAGGGGTGAGTGAAACAACAGTTTTAAATTTAAAAAAAAAAAGTTACACATTTTTTTCAAATGCTTGAACTTATAAACCCAACACATATAGAGAAATAACTGAGAATTTCTCGCTTCTTGTTTTTTAAGACATCCATCTCGAACTTTTTCTCTTTAGTTTAAAGTGGTTTAATGGAATCACGCTACTTTCAGCATATATATCCCCATTTTTCTAGTATTCCCCAGCTCCTGTTACCATTTGGGACCATATTATCGGATTCCATGGGACTCCCATTCTGAATATTGAACACTCCTGCCAGAAATATACAAAAGGGGCTCCGATGAGATGTAGAGACATTTATGGTTAAAATATATTACTATGTTGATGGAAATGGGTGTATAGTGCACTAAAAGCATCCCTATTTTTTCTATTTTAAGGGAAACAGTTTGTCCGGAAGAAAATGAAATATGAAATTATGAGAAACTAAAATTTGACATTTGATAACGTAGAATATTCTGCTCCTGAAGAAGGGATATTATATCCTGAAACGCGATCTTTCTGAAATCAATAACTAAGTGACTTTATGACCCTTATAGCAAATCCCATTTTGTGACGAATTAGCCAGCTACTCCAATCACATTTTATATGTTTAGTTTTATCAATATTTTCTCGTTGCTTTGCAAGCAATTTATGTTATAAGTAGAGCATTGAAGTAGATTCCTAAGAACGTGTTCTAGACCTTGTGAATTATTGATTGCCATTGGCAAAAACTTGAGTGTGCAGGGGATGCAAGTGTTCCACAGCCCGTGGACACTTTCCTTTTCTTCTCCGATTGGTGGCAGTACTGGATTGATTTACATATGGCTGGACCACGTTTGCAATGGCGTCAATGACGATCTAAAGATGGTGGGGTGGACGGTTGCCCAGAACAGTGGCAGTTGTTCGGATTTATATAAAACATTCAGCACATAACTTTTTTTGTGATTTAAAAAGCTTCATAACACTGTGCACCTAGCAAGCCCTACCTGCGACCCCATCACTGACAACTGGCCTGCCCCTGACTGCAGGAATGAGATGCCCTGCCTAAGAGGTCCAAAAAAGAAAAACTGTAATGTGATTTTGTTCCTACACTGTACCTGTAACGCTCACCTGATTCCCGCAGAGGCGCCGGTCTTGACTGGGTGAATGCCGTATCTTCAAAGGTGATGTGTAACACACGGTTGGCTCTTTGGGCTGGACCTCTGTGCACTGTATGTCTGACTCGAAGAGTAAGATGTCTGCAGATAGAAAATATGGGATTAATGAACTGGGGTTATTGGGTGCCTCTCTCCTCTTCCCTTTCTCTTCTCCTGTAGAACCCCAAAGGTTAACGCCCTCACCTTAGGTAATGAACGCCGAGCTCTCCATCTGCCTCGGGGCAGGGTGCCGTAACCAGTTTCTTCACTGGATAAGGGTGCAGGCCTCTTGACCTCAGAGGACTGCTGTCCGTCGTTAACTGCACGAACGGTAAATTCTGGGCACTTCAAATGTCTTAAAAGTCTTTTGTAATGATATCTCTTGTTTTGCAGGGTTCCGGCGATGGAGGATGGCGGGCTGATGAGAGTTGAGGATCGAACCCGCATGAGGAATAGAAGCGCCTGGAAGCACGTAAGTAAGCGCTTGTAGCCTGCTTCACGATGCGCACTAACTGTCCCTTTTATCTTGCAGGTACAAGTTTGGAGCTTTAGAGAAGCTGAAGGGTGCTGGAATACCCACTGGATTCGGCGTGGGAAGCAGGAATGGCACGTGAGTAATAAAGTTGCCCAATGTCTTTAAACGCACCTTCTTTTGTCTTTCAGATGCGGGATGCAGCGCCGAAGGCCTCCGGAGCGTGCGAAGAGCTGGTAAGCTTTTGTCTTTCAGATGCCGGAATGCAGTGCGAAGACCTCCGGAGCATGCGAAGAGTAGGTAAGCCTTTGTCTTTCAGATGCCGGAATGCAGCGCGAGGCGTTGGTGACAGCCGATGGACCAGGTAAGAGATGTGCTGCCACTGAAGACCGTAGTGCTAACCTGTTCTTTCTTTGTCTTTACATGTGCTGCTGAAGACTGGATTCCAGGATGGTAAGCCTTTGTTCCCTTAGGCCCAGGATCAGAAGCAGAAGACACGATGAGCGTTCTGCTGCAGAGAATGCAGAATAGCACAAAGCAAGATTCATCCATCGGGTGTGGTTTAAATAGCCTCCTGTAGTGCTTAGGTGTCTCCTTCCACAGCCACGCCTAGGTAAGAAAAGAGTTCCTGCTTTCCAGAAGAGTTCCAGTGTTCTGAACCTAGGGAGTGGCTCCTGCCCCACCCAACAGGAAAAGTAGTCCCAAACAGAAGAGGATCAGGGGTTCAACTGGCAGGTAAGTAAGCAGCATGGTCTGCTGCAGGTAAGTCCACCCAAGCATTATGAGCCCGGCGCTTCCAGCGCTGGGACTGGGCATCTTTATGAGCCTGGTGCCACTGGCGCCAGGACAGGGTCCAAAAGGTCCCAATTGGGACTGGCTGGCACTCGGAACCGGGGTTATGGGTCTGCTTCCAAGGGATTCGGGCAAGTCCTGATCTTTTGGAAGCAGAGATCATGACAGCACCCCCCCTCAAGGCCCCTCCCAAACCGGGCTTCTTCGGGGGTTTGGGCTTGTTAGGAAATGTTCGATGAAATCTTTTGATTAGACGAGGCGCGTGGACATATTCTGCAGGTTCCCAGGATCTTTCTTGGGGACCGTAGCCTTTCCAGTCAATCAGGTAAAATAGTTTAGATTTGGAGATCTTGGAATCCAGGATGGTTTTGACTTCAAACTCGAGTTCTCCATCAACTAGAATGGGTTTTGGAGATGTAGTTAGTCGGGTTTGAGGTTGCACGGGTTTTAATAGAGAGACGTGGAAGACCAGATGTATCTTCATGTGAGGGGGCAAGTCCAACTTGACCGCTACTGGATTCACTATGGTAGTGATGGAATAGGGACCAAGGTATCTTGGGTTGAATGTGCGTGGTCCTTTTAGAGGTAGATATTTGGTGGATAACCAGACTTGATCTCCTACTTGATATTGGGGGGCTTCCTTCCGATGTTGGTCTGCTCCTTTCTTGTATTGTTCTTTAGCCCTTTGAAGGTGAGAAACGGCTTCCTTAAAGGCTTGGGTGATTGTAGAATGCAGGTGGTCTACTGCTGGTGTTCCAAGATCTTGGAGTGGATCCAACTCCGAGGTTCGAGGGTGACTACCGTATAAAAGAAAAAACGGGGTTTTCCCAGTTCCCGAGTGGACAGAGATATTGTAGGCATATTCGGCTATCCAAAGGATATCTTTCCAAGTTTTTTCAGTTTGTTGTAGCATGCAGCGCAAATACTGTTCCAGAGTTTGATTGGTCCTCTCGGTTTGTCCGTCGGTTTGAGGGTGGTGGCTGGTCGAAAGTCTCACATCAATTTGAGCCGACCGACAGCAACTTCGCCAAAAATGAGAAATAAATTGACTACCTCGATCCGAAATTAGAACTGAAGGAAAACCGTGCAGTCGGACGATGTTTTCGAGAAATTCTCGAGCCAGAGTTGCTGCTGTTGGTAAGCCTTTGAGTGGAATGAAATGCGCCATCTTGGAGAATAGGTCCACGATTACTAGGATCGTATTGTATCCGGAGCATGGAGGTAGATCGGTGATGAAGTCCATAGAAAGCGTATGCCAAGGGCGAGGCGGGATGTCAATAGGGCGTAAGAGGCCGGCTGGTTTTTCCTTTTGACTCTTGTTTTGGGCGCATACTCCACAGGACATTATAAAGTCTCTGATATCTTTTTTCCAAGACGGCCACCAGAAGTAGCGCTTGATCTTTTCCGAGGTCTTGGTCATACCGGGATGTCCTTCCATTAAAGAATCGTGATAACAAGAGATTACCTTTTTCTGTAAATCTGTGCTGGGCAGGTATAACCGTTCTTGGAAATATAATAGGTTGTCCTTCACCCTAAAGTCCTTTCCCTGCAGATGCCAATTCTGTATGTCTGCTGGAGTTACCAGTAGCCTGGCTTTATCCTTAACTTCCTCTATGGATTGTGTGGTGATTACACCTAGAATTCTTTGTTCGGGAATGATAGGTACAGGTTTAGGATTGATCAAATGTTCTTCCACTCCCATCCGAGAAAGGGCATCAGCTTTACCGTTTTTTGTACCAGGTCGATAGGTAATTATGAAGTCAAACTCGGCAAAGAATAGTGCCCAACGGAGTTGCCTAGAGGATTGAGCTTTTGCGGTTTTCAAATATTGCAGGTTTCGGTGATCTGTAATCACAGTAACGGTGTGTCGGGCCCCCAGAAGATAATGCCGCCAAGCCTTAAAGGCGGACTTGATAGCTAGAAGTTCCTTATCAGTAATAGTGTAATTGATTTCAGGAGGCGAGAATTTGCGGGACCAAAATGCCACGGGATGCAACTGATTGGTTACTGGGTCCTTTTTTGATAGAACTGCCCCCATGGCACGGCTCGAAGGATCAGTTTCAACGATGTAGGGGAGTTCTGGGCGAGGATGTTTTAAGATCGGTGCAGAGATAAATCTAGTCTTCAAATTCTGGAAAGCTTGTTCCGCCTCGGTAGACCATTCAAAACGTTTGTTTTTCTTTAACAAGGCGGTGATGGGCTGGACTATTCGAGAGAATTCGGGGATAAACCTGCGGTAAAAGTTAGCGAAGCCTAACATGCTTTGAACACCTTTTACGGAGGATGGCGATGGCCATTTGAGAATTGCATCGACCTTCTTTGAATCCATACGCACTCCGTTAGGTGATAATATGAATCCCAAGAATTCAACTTCAGTCACGTTGAAAACACATTTTTCCAACTTAGCGAAAAGTTTGTGTTGACGCAATCTCTCGAGGACCATTTTCACGTGTTTCCGATGTTCAGTTTCCGATGAAGAATAAACGAGGATGTCTTCAATGTAAACAACAACACACACATCTATGAGCTCTCTGAGGACATCGTTCATAAAATATTGAAAGGCGGCCGGGGCATTGAAAAGTCCGAAGGGCATGACCTGATATTCAAATAGCCCATACTTGGTGCGGAAGGCCGTCTTCCATTCATCGCCCTCTTTTACTCGTACCAAGTGGTAGGCTCCTCTAAGATCCAGCTTTGTATATATGCATGCTTTTCTGACTTGGTCCAGGAGTTCAGGGATCAAAGGTAATGGATATCTATTCTTAACGGTGATCTGGTTCAGGGCGCGATAATCTATACAAGTTCTAAGGTCCCCTTCTTTTTTTGGAACGAAGAACAAAGCTGAGGAAGCAGGGGACTTGGAAGGACGAATAAACCCATTCGCTAGGTATTGATCCAGGTATTGTCGGAGGTGAAGATTCTCAGGCTCGGTGAGGGCATACATTCTACTACAAGGAGGAGTAGATCCAGGTATCAGGTCTATCTGGCAGTCATAAGACCTATGAGGAGGTAGAGAGTTAGCCTGATCCTTCCGGAAAACATCTTGGAATTCTAAGTATTCAGGAGGTAACTGGGGAGCCTCCGAGGAAATTGCTGCCAGTGCAACACCAGGTCGAGGGTGACAAGTAGAGACACATTCTGGAAACTGAACCGTTCTTGCTCGCCAATCGATCTGAGGATTGTGCTTCTCTAACCAAGGAATTCCAAGAATAATCTGGAACTGAGGGGCCTTGATCACATCAAACACAATCTTCTCATGGTGTCCATCTTGACTTACTAGCGTCACTTCTTGGGTGGTATGCGTTACTGGTCCGGAGGCTATCTCCGTACCATCCACCGTAGTAATGACGTCCTTTACAGCCTTTGGACAAAGAGTCAGATTCATCCTCAAAACCATTTCATGATCCACATAATTGCCGATGGCACCACTGTCGACGTAAGCTTCAATCACATGTAATCGATCCGGATGTTCAGGGCTAATGAGGACCATAGGTATCACGAAATGCGAGGTCACGGAACTGGTTTTAACGCTCGGCAAGAGGACCTCTATTCTTGTCGGGCGAGGTCGTTTCCCTGCTCGGAGTTTGTGACCCTGGTAACTGCAGCTCCTACTGCCTTCTTGGCTGGTTTCACCGGACAGTCTCGAAGAAAGTGTCCCGAGTTTCCGCAATAGAGGCATAATTGCAGCTGTTTTCTCCTTTCCCGCTCCTTTTGTGTTAGTGGTCCTTTCAGGCCCCCTATTTGCATGGGTTCCCCGGAGTCTACTCCTTTGGTAGGAGTTGGTGGTTTGGAAAATACTCGAGCATCAAACTTGGAACGATCGGCCTTCCTGTTCTGCAGTCTGTGGTCAATTTGAACGACTAAGTCAATATAGTCCGAACAGTCTTGCGGGGGATTCACTACTTGGGCTAACACATCTTTGAGCTCTCCACGTAGACCTCTATAAAACAGCGTAATCCTTTTGTCCTCAGGCCATCGAGTTTCCACTATCAGTCTGTTGAAAGATGCAATATAAGCCAAAAGGTCTTGATTACCCTGTCGCAATGAAAGGAGCTCATTGTCCAAGGCCTGCCCCTGTGAATGTCTTGCAAACAGTTTTTCCATACTGAGCTGAAAAGCTTGAAAATCATGGAGAACCGGATCATCTTGATTAACTAGAGGGATCGACCAGTCTGCCGCATTGCCACTAAGGTACGAAAGCACGAAAGCTACCTTAGCTTGATCAGTTGGAAAGGCTGCTGGCCGGCATAAGAAGTGCAACCGGCACTGATTAATAAATACTGCAAACCTCTTTGGGTCACCAGAAAATCGTTCGGGCGGAGCCAGAGGTACATTCCCAGGTAGGTTTATCTGCACTGGGTTCGTAGAGGATGTTGAAGGAAGATTTGCCCCTGATGCAGGTAACAGAGTTTGTCCGGCTTGTGACTGTAGCAATTGTCTAGCGAGATCGTCTGTTCGCTCCTTGGAAATAATCAGTTCCCTTCTTAGAGCATTTGTTTCCTGACGGGCTGCATGCACTTCTGCTCTTAGTTCCCCAAGTAACTGGGCTAGCTGGTCGGTATCCGAGGTTTCCATAGCGCCTGGGTGGGAGTTTTGCGGTAGGCTTTGTGTTCTGTAACGCTCACCTGATTCCCGCAGAGGCGCCGGTCTTGACTGGGTGAATGCCGTATCTTCAAAGGTGATGTGTAACACACGGTTGGCTCTTTGGGCTGGACCTCTGTGCACTGTATGTCTGACTCGAAGAGTAAGATGTCTGCAGATAGAAAATATGGGATTAATGAACTGGGGTTATTGGGTGCCTCTCTCCTCTTCCCTTTCTCTTCTCCTGTAGAACCCCAAAGGTTAACGCCCTCACCTTAGGTAAGTGAACGCCAAGCTCTCCATCTGCCTCGGGGCAGGGTGCCGTAACCAGTTTCTTCACTGGATAAGGGTGCAGGCCTCTTGACCTCAGAGGACTGCTGTCCGTCGTTAACTACACGAACGGTAAGTTCTGGGCACTTCAAATGTCTTAAAAGTCTTTTGTAATGATATCTCTTGTTTTGCAGGGTTCCGGCGATGGAGGATGGCGGGCTGATGAGAGTTGAGGATCGAACCCGCGTGAGGAATAGAAGCGCCTGGAAGCACGTAAGTAAGCGCTTGTAGCCTGCTTCACGATGCGCACTAACTGTCCCTTTTATCTTGCAGGTACAAGTTCGGAGCTTTAGAGAAGCTGAAGGGTGCTGGAATACCCACTGGATTCGGCGTGGGAAGGAGGAATGGCACGTGAGTAATAAAGTTGCCCAATGTCTTTAAACGCACCTTCTTTTGTCTTTCAGATGCGGGATGCAGCGCCGAAGGCCTCCGGAGCGTGCGAAGAGCTGGTAAGCTTTTGTCTTTCAGATGCCGGAATGCAGTGCGAAGACCTCCGGAGCATGCGAAGAGTAGGTAAGCCTTTGTCTTTCAGATGCCGGAATGCAGCGCGAGGCGTTGGTGACAGCCGATGGACCAGGTAAGAGATGTGCTGCCACTGAAGACCGTAGTGCTAACCTGTTCTTTCTTTGTCTTTACAGGTGCTGCTGAAGACTGGATTCCAGGATGGTAAGCCTTTGTTCCCTTAGGCCCAGGATCAGAAGCAGAAGACACAATGAGCGTTCTGCTGCAGAGAATGCAGAATAACACAAAGCAAGATTCATCCATTGGGTGTGGTTTAAATAGCCTCTTGTAGTGCTTAGGTGTCTCCTTCCACAGCCACGCCTAGGTAAGAAAAGAGTTCCTGCTTTCCAGAAGAGTTCCAGTGTTCTGAACCTAGGGAGTGGCTCCTGCCCCACCCAACAGGAAAAGTAGTCCCAAACAGAAGAGGATCAGGGGTTCAACTGGCAGGTAAGTAAGCAGCATGGTCTGCTGCAGGTAAGTCCACCCAAGCATTATGAGCCCGGCGCTTCCAGCGCTGGGACTGGGCATCTTTATGAGCCTGGTGCCACTGGCGCCAGGACAGGGTCCAAAAGGTCCCAATTGGGACTGGCTGGCACTCGGAACCGGGGTTATGGGTCTGCTTCCAAGGGAGTCGGGCAAGTCCTGATCTTTTGGAAGCAGAGATCATGACAGTATCACTATCAGTGTTTTAAAGAACCACATAGTTTAACTGTTTATAATCCCAAGTAAGGAACCCTTAGTGGACAATTATGCAACCAACGGCATGATAATAGCATCAGATATGTATGTATTATTGTGTGAGGTGCAGGAAAGGCTTGTCTCAGCGGGTGGCAGAAGCGATTGCTTAACTCCAGAGCTATTCGGCCATACGATCTTACATTTTATTATGAATTGTAATTCTCTGCTAAGCACTGTATGTGACTGAAAATGTCTTTTAAATTAGAACACATCAATGCCACTGTCTCTTGTAATTCATGGAAAGTCTGTCTGGACAACGAAAGAGTTTCCAAACTTGTGGGCATGTGCTTTGTCTCCTGATTGATACAGTGCATTATGAGTCATTGGTACCCGGCGTGCCACAAACATCAAATACCTTTACAGCAATTGGCCATTTTCCAAACCTTACCTCACTGTAATCCAATTCACACAACAGCATCCATCTCACACCAGAGCCGACCCGAATTTCCAGTTCCAGAATTCACCCCCATTTTCTTCCTTCCCAACTTTTCTTTTTCTTTCCATTTATCAATCCATTAATATGGAACAACAGGAAGCTAAAATGGCACCCTGCTGCTCCATATCAATGAATCACAATGCGCAGTCTAGTCTTTTTGTGACTAGCGCGTCCTGCATCTGCCGCGTTCAAAACCGCGAAGGCAGACACCAAAGACAAATGCGATACCAGGGCTTTTATCCCTGGAATACTAATGGCAATAAGCCCCTCGCCTTCGTTAAGGTCCTTGCTGCGGTCAGGCCTGTAACTATGAGCCCCAGGGGCATTACCTGACACGGTAATGCGCCCGCGGCAAGGGGCTTATTGCCTAATTCATTTGTAGACCCCGAGTTCTAATTACAGCTAGCTGTCTTTGCCATAAGGTGTGTGACATGGACATAAACACCCTGCATTAAACATCCACACATAAAATGTGATTCAACAAGCCTCATAACACTGCCACAGCTGCACCCCTGTCGGGCTCTCTAATCTAGCAGGCCCTATCTTCGACCCCCTCAGTGACCTTCCCCCTGCCACCAGGGAGGAGATGCTCTGAGGGATCATCCAAGACAGCACATGGATTTGAGAAAATGGCATGATAAAAGTATCAGCTGTGTATGCATTATGGTGGAAAGTGCAAACTCATCCCATGGCAGAGGAGATTGTGTAACTCCATAGCTATTCACCCGTAACATCTCACTCGGGTATGCATTCCCTTTATTTTGCTGGCTGGCATTGATTTTCTGGGGTGGGGACGGAGGAGGAGGAGGGGGCCCAAGAAGGTGTGTGCACAAGTCCCTGAGAATATTCCAGTTGCAGCATGTCAACAATACAAATTAATCTTCACCATAAATCGCATTAACGCTCATTCTTTCGCTCATCCAGAAAATATGTATAATTGTGAAATAACTCGTTGGAACCAGTACCAACTGTTACAAAGCGGGCAATCGAACATATTCTAATTACAGCATGACTGCATGCAAACTAAAATATATGTTTGCAACAGGCTTTTAAAATGCCTCGTTAAATGTAATTATCTTCACCTTATTCCTTCCTGTGTTTTTTTTGTGCACCTCCACCGCTAGCAACGCATGTCACATATTAGTACAGCATCTCATAAGCTAAATATCACTGAACAATGTTCATTTTCAATTCATTTTAAATAGAATAATTGACGTGCCATGAATTAAAAAGGCAAATCCCACCTTCCAATGCCGCGTGAGTTAATTATTATTTATACAGCTTTCTATGCTATGTTCAACACACTTCGACAAGCTGAAACGAACAACTGGGCCTACGTGTTTCATTAATTGTCAGTAAATGCACTGTAACTAATATTTAGCTGACATGCAGCTGCAATTGTTTAAATCCATTACACACACTTCACAACATCTTTAAAGGTTATGATTAATTGAGTTCTCATGGAAAAAGATGCGTACTGTTAACTATAGATTGTCACACAACATTTGCCAACCAAATCGGGTAATTGCAATGTTAAGAGTTTTTAGCCGGCCACCTGGAACCCACATTTTCGGATTGGACCAGCGTGAGGAAAATCAAAATCTGTTACGCCTTTTGCCGTGGTCATCACACAATTATTGGTCATTAAGAAAGAAATGGCATGCAATCAAAGTCTCAATTATCAGATTGTTCATGGCCAACGTTATTGCATTTTTAATGTGTGGAAGTTATTATAACAATACAGAGAGCCTATCAGTCTTGGAGATAGAAAGCTAGACGTGTCGAACAGCGAGCCCTTTCCCACCACACTTTGGAGGATGCAGCAGTCATATTTGGAATATTATATGAAAGAAACATATCATAACGTGCTATGCGAGTATTTTTTTTCATTGAAGTTAAAAATAAGAATTTATTGTACTGAAACTCAAAGTTTTTCACCGCACTTAAAACGTCTACTGCAAATACGGTTTTGATTGTTTTGGTAGTATATCAAATGAAAGCGGTCCTAGTGTGTTTTATATTGTTATTTGCAAGTGGAGTGATGAATTGAAAAAAAAAATATGTATGCTCTGATGTTGAGAATGGTGTACTTTCATAAGAGTGTGCTTGCCACAAGACCCCCGTTTCTTTCCTTTAACTCTGTGCAACGTATACATCAAAGCTTTCCGGTATGCATATTTAATTCCTTACTTCAAAGGCAAACACAACATATGCAAAGACATGGCCTATTTAATCTTACACGATGCCACAGGCCAGCGTGTGGCCGCTTAACACAAAGCACTCCAGTTATAAGTGAAACATAAATACATAATACAGGAAGCGTTGGTGGTGTGGGGACGCCGGTCTGCCGCCCTACCCGCAAAATAGGAGCAAATGGTGAAAGCAACAGATAACAGAGATTACCAATCTATCACATGACATTGCGGGTGGCATTGCCATGCTTAAGACCTGTGCACGTGCTATGTGGTCAGCACTTAGATGCCAGGGTGGACTGGGGCGAGTATGCTAGCCGAGCAGCTGATACAAAGGCATACTTTTCAGAGTCATGTCACCCTTTTTGGATTTAATTCGCAACTATATGTTCTCTTTCAGGGCAGGTACCTACCCCTTTCGTTTTAGAAATGCTACTTTGGTCAAGTTAATCAAATGCTAAGAGAGGACAATGCGTGATTTTCTATACTCTGGCCTGATGGACAGATGTATAGATCACCAACCTATATTGCCGCAACTCTGTCAACAGGGCATAACAGTCTTATTATGATCGTGGTTACAAGTTCTACTGGCTTAAATGAATAGGTTACGAGAAAAAAAAAACTGATTAGGGATTGAGATAACAGGTAATGCAAGTCCAGGTAAAGCATACTGAGTGTATGGTTACAAGGTAACACTACATAGATGATGTGGCCTAGGCGTTGCCTTACCCCTTGCGGCACTTTATGAGTATGGTTACAGGTCTTAAGGTGGCTTGCAAGTGGTGTATGTCATGTCAGTTACTTGCCAGATAGAGAGGTGCGGGTCAAGCCCAATTACTTGCAAGAGGGAGAGAGTAACTTGGTATCCTGAGTAAAGAGCTCGGTTTTTAGTTTTTAGCGAAACGAAAGTAGGGCAGGGTCCAATTTTATCTCCAGTGGGAGGGAATTCCGGTAGTTAGTTGCCATCACGGGGAAGCTTTCGCACCCTGCTCTTTGGCTTTTATATCTAGGCACAGTTAATTGCCTGAGGTAGGCAGAACAAGTAGGTCTGGAGGGTTGGTTTCTAGATATCATGCTAGAAAGATAGCATGGTGCAGTGTTTGAAAAGTATTTGGGAGTCAACGTGAGCATTTTGAATTTGATGCAGTACTTCAGTGAAAGCCAATGAATGTCTCTTCTGGTGGAGGATATATGTTCTGATTTATGGATATTTAGTGCTGCTCTTATGGCATTGTCCTGCACTATTTGAAGTTTCTGGATGTTTTGGTAAGAGGACCCTGCAAAGATAGCATTGCAGTAGTCGATTCTGGAAAGGATGTGTGCTTTTGCCAGGGTGATACGGTTATCTACTCTGAGATATGGTCTGCAAGCCATGATAAATTTGGCTACGTAGGCAGACGGTGATGTGATAGCTTTGACTTGTCGTGTCAGGGTAAGTGAGGAGTCGAGATAGACTGCTAATGTCTTAACTTCTTTGGCAGTATAGATGATGTTTCCATCTATGTTAAAGGATTGGTACAATGGTGAGATATTTTTGAGTCTGGCTTGGCTGCCCAGGATGAGAATCTCAGTCTTATCGTCATTAAGACATAACTCATTCTGGGCCATCCATGATTGGATTGTGTGGTAGAATGTATTGAAGGCATTCAAGTTGGTGATGTAGTCTCCTGTGATTGGGATAAGTATTTGGGTATCGTCCGCATAGTTTGTATACGTGACACCAAATAGTCCAGTTTATCGTAGAGAGGTTTTGTGAATGCGTTGTACATAGTGGGAGAAACGCATGAACCTTTTGGCACACCACTGGTGACAGGCGTAGGACTAGCAGCTAACGACAAAGAGAAGACTCTCATTGTTCTATTGGATAGGAATGATTTAACCCATGCTATAGCATTTTTTGGAGAAGTGGGCATCACATGCTAGGTGGCAGCATAACATTTTGTGATTTACCAGATCAAAAGCTGCCAACAGATCTAGGAGGAGAAGGATGGCTAAGTCGCATTTATCTCTGATCAGATCTATTTGAGCTTTGAGGTCCACAAGGGCCGTTTCATTTCCATGACCAGGATAGAAGACTGATTGATGGAGGCCCCATAGATGGTGTGTTTCTAAGTATTTTTGAATCTGGACATATGCTACCCTATCCAGAATTTTTAGCAAGAATGGTACCATCGTGATAGGCTAGTAATTAGTGGGTACGTTTGGGTTGAGGGTTTTTCTTTTCAAAAGGGGCATTACTCAGGCTTCCTTGAGGTTATCTGGAACTTTATTGGATGCAAATGAATTGTTTATAAGTGATGAAGGGCGCCAGGTTATCTGTGCAGTCTTTGATTAGGGTCAGAGGGCAAATGTTGCATTGACACTGTCAAGGTTTGAGGCCTTTTATGATTTTCGTAGTTTCCTTTATTGTAATAGTGAAGAATTCAAATTACAGGAAGGATTTGGGGGTGGCGAGTTTAGCTGTGGATTGCTGGGGTGAGTTGAGTTTCAGCTTTTTGAGTTGGAGAGATGTGATTTTGTCCATAAGGGCCTTTTGTTTATCTTGACACCAAGCTTGATCTTTAATATAGAGGCCAGGAGTTTGCAAAGGGGTTTCTAATTCTCTTAGAACTGAAAAGAGCTCTTTAGGGATAGAGTTGGGATTTTCGATGCGTGAGTTGTAAGCATTACTTTTGGCTTGCTGGGAAGCTTTTCTGTATTCATAAGCTATGGAGGTGAAATGCTCTTTGTGATTGATGGGTTTTTCCTCCAATTAGATAAGTCAACAGGCAGCCAAAGTCCTCTTACAATCAGGCAACATTGAAAATATTTGTTAGCACACTACGGACCGGAAAGTCTCCCTTAATTTGGTGAGCTTTGCATGTGCAAAGCATGCAAATAGCAATGGTACATTGTGTAGAAACGGCTGAGCCGTTGAGAGTTAATTATTTCGACGGCAAGGCAACTTGTCTGATATGCAATATGGCTCAGTAGGGATCTTCTACAGGTACGTTTGCGGGCATAGAGGTGATGGCGTGTTTACAAATTGTGCACACAGAGGTAATACATTATACAGGAGCAGATAAATAGCAAAGCATTGTTTGTGTAAAATCGGCACAAGTTTGCAAATATGCAATATTGCGCAGTCAGAATTCGGCCAACAGATTTAGAAGCATGGCAATGTCAATGATATGCTTGGTCAGTAAGGCAGGATAACTTCAACAAAGAGTTCTAACGATGTGGGTAGTGACCCAATGTAAGTGGTATTCATAAATATCATATTAAGCAGGCGGCGGGCAGCATCACAAGAGAATTGATATAAAAACCTTATGATGCAGGTAGTCTGAGATGGAACCAACCATAGGGACATTACGGCGGTTGAAGGCTTACAGTGCGGAGGCCACAAACATTTGGAAATGTGGTCGATAAGCATGGGTTGAGCAGGGGAGTACAGTTATGGTTGGGAGACCATAGCAAGATGGCACTATGGTGGCACAAGGGGGTCTCACCATGTGAGGTCTGGCGTGATCAGGATAGTTCTTTGATGCAAAGTCAAAGGTGGGATGTGGAACCTCCTTGTTCCCGGTTGGGTTATAGTGAGATACCACAGGTTTTTGGTAAAGCAGGAAATCAGCATGGCATGAAAAGCGGGATGAGTGCTCAGAGCTTGGTCAAGAGCCTTAGTTTGGTGCTTTTGTTGCAGGCCAGCATTCCCGCCTCCCGGCGTGAGTGATTGGATTAAAGAGGAAACTTTAGCCAATCTGAAAGCCATCTGTTACAACCAGGCAACACCAGGTCGGCTGGCACGTTGGGGGAAAAAAGGCAGCAATTTTAGCAATGGTAATTGCTTCCACAAATGAATGAGACGCCTGATGCATGTGTACAGAGCATATATGAAATGTAATACTTATTTGTATGTGCAATGTTCTCAATTTGATATTCATACTTATTAATTGTAAATTAGCTTGTTTTTTATTTCTATGTGCAATATCTTAATGTCCATTTTACTGTAATTATTGTACATTACTTTGTTCATATTTTGCAAAAGGCTTGTAATAACCACATGCAAAAATAATAACTCAATAAGAGGTCCATAATGGAATGGGGGACCTCATGAAACAGACCAAGAAGAAGCTCAGAAGCAATAATGTGGCCTCTGCCCATGGTACTGGTGGTGGATAACCACATGTTGATGAGCTGACTCAATTTGAAGAGGTCACCAGTAGACTAATCAGCAGTGAAAAGGTGGTTGGCGTGGGAGGCATGGACACCTATACAGCCACCTCAGGTGAGTGCCATGCATGCATGTCATATGCTTGCATCTACACATGATCTGCTGCAAAATGTTGTGGTACAGTTGTCCGAGGTCCTTCTCACCCATCCATGCTCGAGTTATGCTTCCATGGTTACCTCCATTACATGCTGTGCATCCAATAAGGTGGATGCTTGAACTCTATGTGCGGTTAAAATTGCAAGACACATGCATTGGAAACACCCACAGTGTCATGTTTGTGGATAGTGCATTTTGATCAAAAACAATGACTCATATGAAATGACACCAAGAAGAGGTTGACGTCTGAGTTATCCATTCACTGGCCATGGCAGCCAGTGGACTTGGCTTGTTGACAATTTGATTTGATTTGATTTGTTCACTCATAATACATCGGTGTCCATAGGCATTGTGGCGCATAAAAAAAGAAGCAAAAGAAAGGAGAAAGGAGGATATCATGGAGAAAAATTGGATGGCAGTCATCTGACTTTAATTACTTAAAAATTATAGTTTTCATATCTTATCTAAATCTCATCAGACTTTTTTCTATGCGCATGGCTTTTGGAAGATTCTTCCACAACATATCGGCTTGGATGGTAAACGACCTGCCCATACCTCTGGCTCGCTTACTCCAAGGCACAAATATGCAAATACTATTACTTCATCTGATAGTTCTAACCAAGTGATGGGCCTTAACACAGTCTTTTAGAATACCTGTGGCTTGGCCATATGTGCATTTTTGGACTACTGTCATGGACTTGAACCGAATACGTGCTTCTACAGGGAGAAAATGCAAGCTACGTCTGAGGGAGGAGATGGGTTCATACCTGGCTACGTTTTTAACCATGCATACTGTGTTGTTTTGCAGTACCTGCAGGCTCTTTAGGCTGTTCTTACTAGCCCCAGTCATCAAAGCATTACAATAATCGGTTGTAGGCATTATTAATGCCCGGACAAGTGTAATACAATTAGCCTCTGCGACGTATGGTTTAACAAGTTTTAGGGGCCTGAGAAGATATTGGGCTTTATTTACAACGTTTTCAGCGTGGGCCTCTGAGCTCACGGATGATACAATGGTAACACCCAGTGTTTTGACCTTGCCAACAACTTTAATTAGATGTTTATCAATGGTAAACCCGTCATACTGTCTATTGAGTTTAGCTCTAGTATGGGATGAGCCAAATAACATTAGCTCAGTCTTAGAGGCATTCAGACACATCCCATTATTGACCATACAGTTCTGTATTATAGACTTTGTTGAGTCACTCCGCATCCTCTGTATACTTGCCGCTCAGCTCAAAGAAGAGCTGGGTGTCATCCACGTAATTAGTAAAATGCACATCCAGATTGTCCAAGAGATCACTAAGTGGTTGACAGTAAACACTGAAGAGAGAGGGGAATAAGCAAGCACCCTGCAGGAAGCCACATTTCAACAGTTTGTCAGGTGAGCGTGCATTACCCCACACAATCCTAGACATTCAACCAACCAAAAATGATTCAATCCAAGCTATGGCTTCAGTAGCGTGGCTGCCAGCCTTTGTCAGACCACATAACAGTTTGTCATGATCGACAAGGTCAAGGTTGCTGACAGATCTAACAGCATCAGCAGCCCCACCTTGCCATTATCCATAATCTGCTGCATTTCTGTTTGCATGTTCAATAAGGCACTCTGTGTGCCATAACATGCTCTAAAGCCCGACTCTCTCAGGTGTAAAGCTACGGGTGCTTCTAGGCAGTCCTGAAAGTGGGTGGTATCTCCTTTGTCCAAAATCTTTTACAAGCAAGGGGCACTGGGGGATGGTTCTAAAGTAAGAGTAAACCTTTTGATCTAAACCTGTTTTTTTTTAGCAAGGGGGTCACAGATACCTTCTTCAAAGCCTCAGGGACACAAGCATCCCTAAAACTTACATTAGTGAGTTGAACGAGGAAAGGGAGAAATAATTCTGTATTTGCGAGAATGATACTAGAAGGGAGAACTTCCGCCAAAAAAGTTAGTAGGTCTCATTTTTCGCATAATGCTGGCGAGTCTCTTTCGAGATGCTATTAAAGCAAAATATTGGTTTATCTCGCTGACCCAGCACTTTATCCGTTGGATCAGTGACTGTATGCTTGACTCTGCCTAGATTGTCCATGACATGAGATTGAGCTGCAGCTATCTTTTGGATGAATGCCTTTTGAATTTCATTACAATCAAAAATTGGAGGGGATGAACTGGTGCAGCATCACCTTCGGTTTTGAAAGGTCCCGAAGGATCTGAAAGAGTTTCTTGGAATCATTCTCACCCTGAGTAATTTAGTTGTCAAAGTAAGTTTCTTTAGCACGTAAAATCTCACTTCGATACAACTTTTCCAATGTTTTCAATTTGTACCTATTGGCCAATGATCAGTCTTTCAGCCAGGCTCTTTCTGCCTTTCTATTTTCTGTTTTGCGATCCGACAAAGCCCCAGAATACCGTTTCTGGTCATTGGACTTCTCCCTGACATTCATTGATGTCACTGGTGCTATGCGATTGAATAGTTCAGTAAAGGATCTCTCGAATTCTGAAACCAGATAGTTTGGGGAATCATGATCAGAGGCGGATTCCATGAGTATTGAAAGGCCAGATTTCAAGTCTCCATGCAGGACTTCTTACCAGAGACAGTGTGAGGGGGATTATTTTTTCCGAACTATAAGAGAAGGCAATGCAAATTGGAAAGTGACGAAGAAGTGGTCAGACCAGATGCAAGGTTGAATAGTCTTGGAACTAAACAGTAGATTTTTGCTGACTACGCAGACTAGCACTTTTCCAAACTTGTGTGCAAGATCATTGCTGCCATTAATGACAAATGTATTGAGTTTAAACAGTTCAACCAGTGGGGTGTCTTCTGCATCTAGTGAGTTTCCAAGCCACCTATTGAAGTCCGCCAACATGACCATAGAGGTATTTGGCTTATGTAGCAATGATAAAATGTCTGCCAGTTCCTCGTGAAATGTGGGGGTCTCATGAAGGGGCCGATATATCAACATAATACATAGGCAGTTATTCAGTGTCGGGGTAGTTTTAATTAACAGAATTTAACACCCATTACAAGTAATAGGTGCTTGAAAGATCTTGAGGTGTGAGCAAACTAAAATGGCACCCCGGCCCCTGCAATCCTCTCTATTTTGCCCAAAGACAGTGTAGCAAAGGAGGTGTGGCTAAATCAATATTGAGCCCACTTGATTCCAGCGGCCAGGTTTCTGTAGGTCCCATAATATCAATTTGCTGATCAACTACACAGTCTCTTACAACTAATGATCTGTTGTTTAAACGGGACATTCTAGTGTGCAAAACATCATTTTCCATCAGGAATCCCTCCCTCTCCGGCTCTCGCAGTGTAGCAGATTCCAGCTTCTGTAGTGTGTGAGCATGAGGTATGGAGTACCTCTGCTCCTGCATAGTCAATGCAATCAGAGATAAGAATGCTCCTTACCTCAGTAAGTATGCAAACCCGGGGGAACAGGTGCCTAACAGGGGTCAGCGTCGGCATGTCCTGCGTGGACTTGCACTGTCCCCTGCAAAAGAGTAAATGGTTGTTAATTGCATGTACTGTCATTTCTTGTGTTTCGTTGTGTTATGTGACTGCTTGTGTGTGCATGATACTTGAAACTCTCCCACATGCCAGCTATTGCCAAAGGTTCCTGATGCAAGGGCCTGGTATATGGGGGAATGCCGGACAATGTAGCTATCATGCGTGCAGTCCGAGTAATTTGCACTGACATGCATGATGTGCCCCTTAGAATCAGAGATCCATCAATGTCAATGCCAATGTTTCAATAAATGTGCTTTTTGTCTCGGGGGTGGGGGTGGTGGTGTTGCAGCACTTCATGGGTGCAGTCGAGGGCTCCCAGTACCTGGGGAATCTGTGCAAATATAAAGAATTCCTGGCACACTCTATGTCTTGCCTGCAGTGTGTTTGGCATGTGAATGGGACTATGCACACCTGCTATGATGCAGCACAAGTCCTGGTGAAGGCACCTTGATTATGTGGTCTGCAAATATTACACCCCACAATTGCTGTAGTATGCTGGAAGTCTGTGAGCACATGGTGGGTGATACCAGGACATTCTCCCACTCCCTGATCAGGTCTAGGATGACATGGGTGGAACGGTATCTTCCACGGACCTCCTCATTTGGCATCACAAATAATGTTGTTTGTGAAAGGAATATTCTGGTACTCCTCCTCATCCTCTGCCTCCTCCTTCAATCTAATAATATCAGTGCTAACAATGCAGGATATTGCATTGTGGCAATTGTATGTTCATTGGGGTTGCTTTGTGCTTTCTTGCGTGGTCTTTAATTGCGCTTTGTGCTTTGCTGCAGGGAACATATGGTGGAACGATCATGGGATGCTCTTTCTGCTTTGGAATCAATTTGATTGTGTGATATTTTCTGTGAATAGGGTTTGCTTAGTGCTTGTAGGGGTGTGTTTGTTGTGTGCACGGTGCCTACACCCCCTGCCCATGTTTTTCCTCATTTTCCTTGTTTATTGATGATATTGCATGCTATGACCCCCTTCTATTCTTTGTGCTGGCCCTTCCCAGGCCTTCTGTGCAAAGCACTTGCGCTGAGCGTTAAGTGGTAAGGGACAGTGTAAAGTAGGATCTGTGAATCAGAAACTGTTTTTAGCAAGCTGCAAAGTGTATTTTTATGTTGCAAAGAGACTTTGCACCGCAATAAACATTTTGTAAATATCAATTAGCCTAAATGTCTTCATGTCTAAACATGTTACTTAATCCAATCTGACCTAATACTAATCTTATTAATAAAAGAGAAAATAAATCTCATATTTAATTTGTGAGAGCTAAATCATACAGAGATTTTCATTTATAATACAGTGAAGACTTGATAATTGAGTTTGTATTATCCAATCAATGCATCCTCTTTAGAATTCCATTACCTCTGCATCTTTTCACAGACTTTTGGATATTTATGGCTATCCTCTGGCTTATTTTCTTGACTCTAAAAATTGTGTCGGTATACTCTTTTATTATAACCTCTTGTCTTCCCCATGGTCAATCTATTTCCTTGTAAGTAATTGTATTGTCCTCTTTTTTGCAGTTATTGTCACCCTTTGACCAGTTCATCCATTACTGACAATGTGTCCTTTCTAATATCATCTAAAGATGCAAACATTTTAAAAGAGACAGCCATTAACACCTCTGGGAAAAAACTATACATATTGGAGAATAATTGTCTGTGTACTAGTTACTTTTGACTGCATTTTCATGGGAACTTTAATGTCAGTGCCATTGTATCTTTGAAACTTCAAAAAGCACTTGAGGCTAGCTTGAAGCTGGTTGCACAAACCAACAAGAAATACGTTTAAGGAACAATTACCAGTCACATTAATTTATTACATATCAATTTCACCTGGAAAGCTGCACCTTGCAAATTCTACAAAGTAAAAGGTTCACATTTATAAATATGTCTTCGTTTAAGGATATGTTATCTACTACACAACAAGAAAGTTGTTTGATATTCAAAGAACATTAATATCCAGAAACAGTTTTTAAAGGACATGAAAATACTCTCAAGCTACTAGCAACAGAAATCTGTTTAAAAAAAAGATATCAAATGAAGTTAACATCAAAATGCAGGCTATCATGCTTCCTATATGTTTTAAAATAAGAAGGGTCTAAAGAGTTCTCTTCAAATATTGTTCTATCAGAATAGAAAACATTTTTAACGTTCACAATTATTACTACAAGATGTTCATTTATAAATCCCAGAAATAAAGAACATGACAATACCGCCAACTGGAACAAACATGACACACGATATATTTGATTAGTCCGAAGCATCAGGCTGAAATATTTGCTTCATAACTGAGTACATTTAAATTTAACACAGTAGTTTACAAATTTGAATGCGTGTATACATGGCTAGACAAGTCAGCATACCATGGATGATCACACTACTTTCAAGAATTTGCAAAACAATCTTTGGCTAACACTGATCAATCCACATCCCACATCATTTGGGGTATAATCATTGAAGCGACCTTCATTACAACCTTCACACAAAATGGTCCTGGTGTGTTATCATCCAAAGGGGATCATTTTTTGGACAAATGTTAAAGTCACCCACGTGAAGGAGAAAAAAACAACTAGAGACATTGGGGCTGATTCATGGAAGTTGTGCGCTAAAAAACGTGGATTTGTGCGCCATTCTGCCCGCAAATCCCTGTTTAACAAATGGGGATTTGCGGGCAGAATTGGCGCACAAATCCCCGTCTTTCGGCGCACAACTTCTTTGAATTAGCCTGATTATATCATAAAATCAGAAATATTAGCAGTGGATATTTGCTGTTGACCATTATCTAAATAAAAGATTTGTTTCTTTGAAAAGGGGCTACACTTCATTACAACTAATTCTAATTCCTAATTCTAAACTCAATTTGAGTTAATACAATTTGTTTTGTTAATAAACGTTGCAATATAATTATGCAAAGAATATGACATCAAACTTCATCACCAGCCAACACGAGGAATTTACCTGTCAAAGTGACTTTAAACCTACAGTCACAAACCCAACACTACACATGTATATCAATACACCATTTATTTATGTATTTATTTATTGGGTGTTTATAATGTGCCCAAACAGAAAATGGTATTTCAAGTTGCAACATAGGAGGGCATAAACCCATTTATAGCAAGAAAACAACAGTTCAAGAACAATCCAAGAGCACACAGCATTCCATACTTCAAAAAATCACAAATCATTCATGATAGTATAAGACTAAAAGGGTGGCCCATGCTTTTCCACGAAGAATATAGACAGGAACAGATTGCTTTTGCATTTCAGTCATAACCCTTGGGCTCTTAAGGAAAACCCACCTAAAGGCAATTTTTACTAGAATTTCTGATTATTAACTTGAAGCAAAAGAACTATCTACCCGTGTAATAGCTACAGGTTACCCAAAGAAAATTGTGAGAACATCAGCTAAACGTGTTAGATTTAGAGACAGAACGTTGCTCCTTTGTCAAGACACACAAAAATAGAAAGAAAGACCTGTTTGTTTGACAAGCTTTTGCCACCTCTGCACACACATTCGTAAAATAGTCTTGATACATTTGAATATTAGTTAAGACTCATCTGGCATGCAACATCATTCCTTGTTTGCCTTCAAACGGGAAAATAACGTTATGGACCAGTTAATACTTGCTGATATATATAAACAGCCATGTCATACCACTCTCTGGACTACAATACGACCACATGGCCATTCCCCTTGCGATAACTACAGTGCATGCCATTTCACCAAAAAGTCGGGTTTTTTTCAAATTCTAATTGGAGAAAGCAGGTCAATTTTATGTCTAACTGCAGAACCTGCAATGTTATTTATGTCATTGAATGTTAGTGCTGTAGGTTATATGTTGGCAAAAAGTCATGATCCATTAGGATCAATGAACACAGGTCAGGGAGCCACATTAGGATACATAGGGGCCGATTCATGGAACAAACGTGCGCCGAAAATCTACGCGCAAGCAGGCGCAAAAAAACAGGCGCACGTGCGCGATTCATGGAAGTCCCTGTGCGTGTTTTCCTCGGGATGTGCGCCAAACCTGTGCATGGCGCACACGTCACTGCAACATCCCGAAAGACGTGCGCGACGCGCACATTGAAAACGCACAACCTCGGTGCATACACTAGAAAGTGGGCGGAACACAGGGCGTAACGCCCGGAATGGGGAACAACTCGTGAAAATAAGGGCGTAACTGGGGAAGTACTGCAGGGAAGCAGACGGAACGCCCACACGCACCCGAACCACACGTATTCATGGAATCGAATAGGGCAAAGCCACGCACAGCGAAAGACACGCACAAGCCGAAACACGTCCGCCACACGAAGGCAGGCGGTAGCGTCCCTGCGCATTACAAAAGTGGCAACATACAGCAAATGTGCCTGTGCGAGCGGGGCACGTGTATTTCGGGGTTGCGCGGGAAGTTACACACGCGATTGAGCGGGGTATGTGTATTCCGGGGGTGCGCGGGAAGTCACACACGCGATCGGGCCTGGGGGAGCGGGCTACGTGTATTTCAGCGGTTCGCGTGAATTTTTACACGCGATCGGGCCTGGGGGAGCGGGCTACGTGTATCTCTGGGGTTCGAGTGAACTTTTACACGCGATCGGGCCTGGGGGAGCGGGCTACGTGTATCTCGGGGGTTCGCGTGAACTTTTTCACGCGATCGGGCCTGGGGGAGCGGGCTACGTGTATCTCAGGGGTTCGCGTGGGAGCGGGGTACCACTCACCGTCTGCCTTGCGTGTAGAAGAACGCGTAGCCAACACCCGCTGTGAAGTAATAGCGTGTGAACCCCAACAGATGGAAAACACACGCACCGCATGAAAAGCACGTACAGAACAGTGTAAAGGCACGCGGGATCTCCAAGCCCTGCCAGGGCAACGCCCGTGCGCAAAACGTCACAGACGCGCTTACGCTGTAAGGGCCTTTGGTCCAATGAAATCGCGTACGCGTGCTGACGCGCTTACGCGCTAAGGGCCTTTCCTCGATTTTCACGCTGACATGCAGGATTTTCACGTGCCAAATCACTCCGTATCAAGCTGCCCACGCGAAAACACACAGAAGACCACGCTCCTGCCCAGAAGGCCGAATTACTGCCCCTCAGTGCCCCGAGCAGCCTCCCACGTGCCATCTGCTGCTGCCTGCCTGCTGCCATCGTGCCCTGCCATTTGGTGCCTGCACATCAGCCATCTGCAGGGGTCCAGTTGCTGTGTCCACCCCTGCTGGAACAGAAGACTCCCGACTCAGATAACATCACTCCACAGCCCAGCCCCAGGACCCAGTTGCCCACCTACTCCTGCCCCTGGGGTTGCCATGTCGGGCACATCCACATCTGGCACCAGTGGCAACCTCCGGCCAGAGGGGCAGAGGGGCACCAGCTTCACTGCCACCGAAGTTGGTGTCTTGGTGGAGCAAGTCCTGGGGCAGTATGATGCCCTCTTCGGATCGTCCCGCGCCAACAAGGAAGGGCGGGAGAGGATCTGGGCCGACTGTGTGGTTGCCATCAACGCGGAGGGGGTGGCAACCCGCACCATCCAGAAGGTCAAGAAGCGCTGGGAAGACTTGAGGTCCAGGACCCTCATAAATGCCCGGCGCCTCGTGGAGGGGGGCCGGGGCCGCATGAGTTCCATCCAGATGAGGGTGCTGGAACGTGTACACCCAGCGCTCCACGCCCAGGTCCTTGAGAGGGAGACCCGTCTGGAGTTGAGCGGTAAGTGGCCAAGCATTGCTGTGTGAGACAGGGCATGTTGCAGTGTGCTGGTTGTCTGATACTTGCCTGTATGTGTGACATAGGCCATGTACGCATGTATGTGTGCAGGGACATCATGGTAATGCATGTGCGACCAGTAATGTGTGAACCGCACGGTTGTTGCATGTGTTTAAATGCGACATGGGTAGCCCTATGCAGATTGTACACATGAGAGCATGGCAGTCTCTGTTCCTGGACATGGGTGGGGGTGAGGGATGGGTGCTGATGCCAGGTACATATATGGTGTCTGTGTCTGTGACTTGTGAATGCCATGGATGCATGACACATGTCTGTGACAATGTACAGATTCACTGATGCAGCCTAGTCATCCTTGTATCCACTGTGATTGGGGTGTAAGGGGCCAAATGGATGTGACTGAGGTGAAGTGTGTGCATGTATGTGATAGGCATGACCCATGATGCATGTGAGTCCCACTACATTGTATGTTTCGAGAGTCCATTGGACATGTATGGAAATGTCCATGGCATGCACCATGACTGTCACTGTGTGTGTGTTTTGCCTGGATTGACACATGTGTTGTGGAGGGACATGATGGAAGTGTACTTTGACAGTGGCACTCATCTGCTATTGCTTCCTGTCTAGGGGACCATTGTACAGTACCCTGATGCTTGTGTTCTATGTCTCCCTCTACGCAGCGGCTAGTGAAGAAGAGGGCGGAGACGGCGCTGTGGAGCAAGGCGGCGGGGATGCCCCCACTGCTGCAGCGGAAGGGGTGGGTGAGCCCCCACAGGGGCCTGCTACGGCGGAAGACGGTGAGGAGCCATCCAGGTTGGTGGTTTCCACAGAGGAGGAGGAGGCCGCCACTGAGGCGCACATGGGGCCTGGTGGGGGCATCCCTGCTGGTGCAAGTGGTGCAGTCCAGGGGCAGGGGCAGGGGCAGGAGGCAGCACAGGTCACCGTGGAGGGGCCTGTGCATGTCGCTGTCCCTGACCCTGTGGGTGCACCACCATGCACCAGCAGGGGTGCCCCGTCCCAGGCCCGTCCGCAGGTAGAGGGGATGTCCATGTCATCTGACTTCCCTCCACCTGCGGACGAGGGGACCCCTGGCCGTATGGAGAAGGTCCTGATTGGGGTCGTGATGCGCACGGCTGCGATTCGTGATGCCGTGCGTGCTTCCCAGGAGGAGCACGCACATCATCACGAAGAGCACCGTGCCGACGTGGCCCAATTGGGATCGTCCATGTTCGGGGGTTTCCTGCATGTGTCGGCCAATCTGACGGCCCACTCCTCCTCTGTGGAGACTATACGCCAGTCGTTCTCCTTGCCGTCTTCCGGCCCAGATGCCACCAGGGCCCCCTGTGGACCTGCCCTGACCAATGCAGCCAGCTCGGTGGGGATCCCATCCCTGCCACAGTCGGGAGTCAGAGGTCCAGCAGGGGTGGACACCACAGCAACTGTACCCCAGCAGATGGAGGATGTGCCGGCATCATCAGGCAGGGCACGTGCACGACGGCATCGGTGGATTCCATCAGACTGGATGCCGTCGTGCTGGCAGAGGCAGAGGCAGTGGCGTCGGAGGCAGCAGCGGAGTCAACGTGGGAGGCATCATGGCTCGGGGCCATCAACATCGGAGGGGCAGGCATCGGCCGGAGGGCAGGAGGACCCAGGACGGGAAGTGTCTTCCGTGTGGCAGCGGTTGGGCCAGCAGATAGGTGCGGAGCGGCGGCGGGCGGAAGAGCCACGGCTCACAATGGTCAGGGCGGAGAACTCCATGCGGAGGGCCCTGAGGCGGGCCGAGTGCCTCGAGGCAATCCGCAGGGGGTTGGAGGAGGAGACGGCGTCGTCCCTGCGGACCCTCGGGGCCATGGAACAGGACCGCCTCCGGGACATGGAACAGGAGTTCGATGATGCCCTGGCCCGGAACACCACGGAGTGAGCCGCTGGACTTGCCCGCCGCCTTTGTATATAGTTATATAGTTAGTGTTAGGTTTCCTTTATTTATTTTTTTATTTGGTTGCGATTGGACAATGCGCCACATTTTTGTATGTAGTTCAGTTTTTAGTTAGTTGTCATAGTTAGGTTTCATTTGGTTGGGCTCATTGACCCGGGATTATCTTGTAAATAGTTCTTCAATGGATTTTTCTATTTTTTGGATTTTTTTCATGGACATTCTTCTTTTGGTTGTTTTGCTTTGTGGTTTTTCTCATTTCATTTCCATTCAAGTTGATTTTAAATACATTTTTATTTTCATCCTTCAATGTGTCGTATCATCTCATTGCTTTCATGCATGTCATGTTGGGTGTTTTAACATTCACTTGCAGCCATTGTGTGTGACAGACATGTGTTCATTTGCATTATTTACATTGGGTGTGTAACAAGTCATTGCCTTTGATATGTGGGTGGATGTGATAGTTGTTTGGGCCTTTTGGCAGGGGAGGATGGCCATTACGGACATGATTGGGGATTGGTGGGACCCAGGTGCAGGGGGGCATGGATGGGACATGGGTGGGGGCCTGGTGGTGGGTGCCCCACAGTGCTGGGGGGTGGGGGTGGTGGGGAACATGCGTTGGACATGGGTGGGGGCCTGCTGGCAGGTGCCCCACAGTGCTGGGGGGTGGGGGTGGTGGGGAACATGAGTTGGACATGGGTGGGGCCTGCTGGCAGGTGCCCCACAGTGCTGGGGGGTGGGGGGTGGGAGACATGAGTTGGACATGGGTGGGGGCCTGGTGGAGGCTGCCCCTGGTGACTGGCGGGTGGGGGTGCTGGGAGACCTGGGTGGGGGCCTGGTGGTGGGTGCCCCTGGTGGCTGGGGGGTGGGGGTTGTGGGAGACATCGGTGGGGGCCTGGTGTTGGGTGCCCCTGCACTGCTGGGGGGTGGGGGTGGTGGGTGACATGGGTGGGGGCCTGGTGGTGGGTGCCCCTGGTGGCCGGGGGGTGGGGGTGCTGGGAGTCATGGGTGGGGGCCTGGTAGTGGGTGCCCCTGGTGACTGGGGGGGGGTGGGGGTGCTGGGAGACATGGGTGGGGGCCTGGTGGGTGCCCCTGGTGACTGGGGGGGTCGGGGTGCTGGGAGACATGGGTGGGGGCCTGGTAGTGGGTGCCCCTGGTGACTGGGGGGGGTGGGGGTGCTGGGAGACATGGGTGGGGGCCTGGTAGTGGGTGCCCCTGGTGACTGGGGGGGTGGGGGTGCTGGGAGACATGGGTAGGGGCCTGGTGGAGGCTGCCCCTGTGGCTGGGGGGTGGGGGTGCTGGGAGACATGGGTGGGGGCCTGGTAGTGGGTGCCCCTGGTGGCTGGGGGGTGGGGGTGGTGGGAGACATGGGTGGGGGCCTGGTGGTGGGTGCCCCTGGTGGCTGGGGGTGGTGGGAGACATGGGTGGGAGCCTGGTGGTGGGTGCCCCTGCACTGCTGGGGGGTGGGGGTGGTGGGTGACATGGGTGGGGGCCTGGTAGTGGGTGCCCCTGGTGACTGGGGGGGGTGGGGGATGCTGGGAGACATGGCTGGCGGCGTGGTGGAGGTCGCCCCTGGTGACTGGGGGTGGGGGTGCTGGGAGACATGGGTGGGGGCCTGGTAGTGGGTGCCCCTGGTGGCTGGGGGGTGGGGTGGTGGGAGACATGGGTGGGGGCCTGGTGGTGGGTGCCCCTGGGGGGTGGGGGCGGTGGGAGACATGGGTGGGGGCCTGGTGGTGGGTGCCCCTGCACTGCTGGGGGGTGGGGGTGGTGGGTGACATGGGTGGGGGCCTGGTGGTGGGTGCCCCTGGTGGCTGGGGGGTGGGGGTGGTGGGAGACATGGGTGGGGGCCTGGTGGAGGCTGCCCCTGGTGACTGGGGGGGTGGGGGTGCTGGGAGACATGGGTGGGGGCCTGGTAGTGGGTGCCCCTGGTGGCTGGGGGGTGGGGGTGGTAGGAGACATGGGTGGGGGCCTGGTGGTGGGTGCCCCTGGTGGCTGGGGCGTGGGGGTGGTGGGAGACCTGGGTGGGGGCCTGGTGGTGGGTACCCCTGCACTGCTGGGGGGTGGGGGTGCTGGGAGACATGGGTGGGGGCCTGGTGGAGGCTGCCCCTGGTGGCTGGGGGTTGGGGGTGGTGGGAGACATGGGTGGGGGCCTGGTGGAGGGTGCCCCTGCACTGCTGGGGGGTGGTGGGAGACATGGGTGGGGGCCTGTGGAGGTTGCCCCTGGTGGCTGGGGGGTGCAGGGGGACATGCGTTGGTGGGCAGTAGTGCAAGTTGACATGTGGGTTGGCTGGTGGATGGGGTGCCTGCAGGACATGTGCAGGGTAGGCCCCTGTGGTGTGAGCCACCTGCAGGGGCCGTGGAGGGTGTAGAGGGAACACCTGGGAGGACCCACACGTGCAATTCACGTGTGGTGCTCCCCGCGCACCCCTGAAATACACGTACCCTGATGGAATCGCGTGTGTAACTTCCCCTGCACCCTGAAATACACGTACCCTGCTGATATCGCGTGTGGAACTTCACGCGCACCCCTGAAATACACGTACCCTGCGGAAATCGCGTGTGTAACTTCCCCTGCACCCTGAAATACACGTACCCTGCTGATATCGCGTGTGGAACTTCACGTGCACCCCGAAATACACGTACCCTGATGGAATCGCGTGTGGGACTTCCCGCGCACCCCTGAGATACGCGTACCCTGCTCGCACGGCCCAATCGCGTGTGGAACTTCCCGCGCACCCCAGTGATACACATAGCCCGCTTGCTGTGCTGGTACATGGTTAGCGCAGCCCTTTGCGCTGGATTGGGTATATTGATGGCTTTTCCCTGCGCGAAAGGCGTTCTTGGGGGCGTAACTGGCGCTGCTGCAGGGTCGCTGCGCCACTGTGCGCCACAGCTGGTTTTGGTGGCTGGAATCCATGAATACGCTGTGCGCGGAAATGGATTTTAGCGCACGCGGCTGGCGCAGGGATTCGCACGCGCACACTGTGCGCCAGCCGCGTGCGCCACTTGTGCGCTGAATTCTATGAATTACCCCCTTAATGCTCCACTGGTATCACATTTCCTAGAATTAGGCCATACAGAAGATGATTTTCTCTAGTGGGTGCCGGATGTGATGAGATGTACAGGAAATGTGAACAACACAGAGAAAACAGTATACAAAAAAGAGATATTCTGGACTTTGCAATTGTGCCCCCAGGCGACTGGATTAAGTGAAGTCCTACAGATTTAAGAAGTTCTTTTGTCATCTTGGAGCAGTGGTGCGCTCCGGATAGATTTTGACTCCTTTGCTCAGATGATACGATTGGCATATGCCTTTCCTTTAATTTAAATGGTATCAATACATTTTCTTGTATATCATATTTGTCTCTGACATGTAAAACTGACAATTAATTACAAAGTATCATGTAAAACGTAAATAATACCAAAAATTGTATAGCTAGCAACAGGGGTTTTAGGTCTAGAATTTTAAAGGATAAATTATGGAAAGTTTTTATTGAATTGAAATAACTGTAATGTATATGTTTAAATGTTTGTGCATACGTACTTGTGATAGAGGTTCTCTTAATTTCTGTATATGGTGCTTAAAGCTTGTTCAATAGCTAAATGCACAAGAAAGAAAGAAAAAAAAAACGTTTGTCTCTGACCTTATATTGCTGCAGAAATGTCCATGAAATGACATGCGTTTGAAGATCATAATGTTATTCTATGGCACAACACCTTTTAAAGAAGACTGACTTAACAGAACATATGATAGGCCAAAGCCATTTTTAATTATTTAAGAAGTGGTTTTTCATCATGGAGAAGCTGAGCCCTCAGGATAGATTTTAATATTTCTGTGAGTGGCATATTTTTTTTATTTTATATTTTCTTTGGTATGTTATTTTTGCCTCTGATTTTACAATGCTGCAGATATTTCCTTCAAAAGACATATGTTTGAAGACCATAATGTTATTCTTTGATACCGGTAAAATTTAAAGATGGTTGACCTATGTGACGTCACATCACATGTGATGTGCAGATGCCATTTTGAGTTTAGAAGTATAAATAACGTTTAGACATAGATGAAGCCACATGTAATTGGTATTCTCAGCCTCTGACAGAAATAGTTTTGCCGCAGGTAAAACAACAAACATATTCCAGGCACCTCACTGGTCTTCAAATCAGTAGACCATTTGTGCATACACTTATTGTTTTTTCATTTTATTTTCATCTGTAACTTTGAAAACAGTAATAAGTGAGCACAGCCAAAATGAACTGAAGGTAACTAATTACAATGTTTCACTTTATTTATTAATAATTGGCATAAGGCGTTCTGTGTACATTTGTTACTAAAAATAATACCCCCTCAATTTACAAGGTCACTTACAAACAAAAGATTGCAGAACCACGTTCCCAGGTACTCCCTTGAGAAACTATAAGAGTCAGATCTGCCAGTATTGATAAGAAGCACTCTGGAAATGGTGTTTTGTTCTTCTTCCCACATTGACTTACAAATGAAGTGTAGTCGCTGAACTGCTTGCACCCCCAAAGAAGACTGGCCTAATGTGCATGGTATTGAAACGCTGGGTTTTATAAAAGCGAATATGCGTTTAAACTATGAAAAACTGTTAAGAACTAAAGAAAACTAGTTTGTGAGAGACTTTGTATCCACCATTCAATGGCCTGATTGGTTATTGTTATATAACCCCTCCATATGGTAGATTCAACTAGGGGTGTATCACATTTGAACCATTGGATTCAAAACCTTGAATAGTTATTTGAAATGTATATGATGTTATGTTTGTGTCCTTGTGTGTTACATATGTGTTCTCATTGGTAGTTAGTTAAGGTAAGACTTTGTATTCACTTTAGTTAATATATGTAAATTCAATAAAAAATTAGTTGCAGTAAATATGTACTATTTTTCTGAATCTTTATGCGCATTTTGTAGGGACGCTTTGTTGTTTGTATCTATTTTGATGCCTTTTATGTCCCCCTCCTGTAGATGCCTGGCTGTTGTGTAGGCCTACTCTTTTAATGGACACATTCATGTAGGTAAAGAAGACTAGAAGACTGCATCTGGTGAATTGTAGAAAGCAGTGCAAGTCACACCTAAACCACCTTTGAATGTGAGTGAATGAAAACCGCAGAATGATCGCCCGGAGCAGGGCCTCATTGTGGAGACGGTTGAAAAAAAGAACCATTTTTTTTTTTTTACTTGTTTTCAACGCAACATGAGACCGTACAACTATTTTGTTTCAACTGATGCCCTTGTGCTAATTCAAACTATACCCTGTTGAAACGTTCAGTTTTGTCAGTGTGTCTTATTGATCTCCACTCAACTTCACAACAACTGTTTGATCTGCAGTTTAGGGCTGAAGAACCAGGCAACTGCCCTTGATCTCAGCTTGCCTGGGGTTTCCTTCAATAAATATTGTATTGAACTTTTATTTCTATAGCAAACAAAGGCCAGGAAACAGATAGAATTGAGAAGGAGGTTTGCTTTAAAATGAGATTGCCAGAGGGATGTTTAGAAATGGCAGAAGTGTAGTGATTGTAATCCATCCTTTACATTTCCTTTTTTTTTTCTAAGTAGCAGCACTTCCAGTTAAATAACATAACCAAAAGAACATGTGATGTAGAAAGTGAAACAAGATGAAAAACTCCTCCATCTTTATCTCTAGGTTACCACCTCCCTATCTGTAGTAGAAAGACATTAAATCAAAACAGTTATTTATGCAGTCCCAAAGGAGGACTGGAATAAACTCACATTAGTGATAGAGAAATGCAAAGTCTCTATTTGACTCAGAGCATCAATAGCTGCTGATTCCAACAGATATTTGGGATATTTTGAGTCAGTTATTAGGCCACAAATTGATAAGTCATAATGAAAAGAACACATTAGACTGGTGCGGGAAAGCAATAACTATCACCTGAACAGTACAGGGACTAAAGAAAATGCAGTTCAGAGCCAAATCTGAATGAAGCAATAGAACCCGATGAGGGGGGCATTACCAGTGTGGTAATGGCCCCAAGGCCTCAGTTACAACCCCAAGCAAAGCAAGGGCTTCAATGTATCCTTGGGGCATTACCAGACCTGTAATGCCCCCCTCCGAGGGTTCTATTGCTATTAGTACCCCGGCACGTCATACCAGGGTACTAATAGTTTTTTTTTCTCAAGCTGAGAAATGGCATACACAGACAAAAAAGCAAAAAAAATGCCACCAGGATTGTGGGAGAAGGCACTACACGTAGTCCCTTCTCCCTTTCCATGGCGGCCATTAAATCATGGAAAAAAATATAAACAAACAAAATGGCTGCCATGGAAATGGGAGAGAGGATGCCATGGTAAGTGGAGAATAGACTACATGTAGTCCCTTCTTCCTTTCCATGGCGGCTACTCACACAACAGAGATGCGCAGGGAACAGTACTGCTCCCAGCACAAGCAATGGACGTAGGGGCCCAGGTAAGTGGGCTTTGGGTAGGGAGGGGATGGGATATGTGGATAAGAGCAGTGGAGGAAAGTGCAGGGGAAGCGGGGAGAGCATTTACCTTAGATCCCGGTGAGGGATGATGGTGCCTTCCCCCTTTGAGGAGGCTTGGAACAGGGTCTTTCCCTGTGTTGTTATGACCCTGTTACAAGCCTCCACATTGGCTCGGAGCCTGCCCTACCCTCCTCACCGGCCAATGAGGAATAGCATACACCCTGGGAAAAAGGTTTGATACGCAACATTCCTTCTCTCCCAGTTGAAAAATATATTGAGAGGAACAGTTTTACAGTAAAAGAGTAATGGTCATACTGTTTCAACCAAATCATTAAGAAGACTTAATTATGAGCTGTATCGTCTTTTACTGAACTATTGTAAAACAGTTTGTGCATGCCAGCTTAAGAAATATATTGAACAATTTCAAATAACACAATTCACAGAACAAACATTATATTGGCCCTAGTTAATGGTACCAAATGTCTTCTACCTGAAAAGCCTTCGATTTGTTTCAAATTATGAATATTATCACCTTAAAATTCTGTTCAGCATACATAAGGCATTTTGAGAAAAGGCTCCATCTGTCTACGGAAACTGTTAGGCCACTGTACATCAGTCCAGGCCCTGTTATCTGAACATTTTGCCCAAATCTTTGACCAGAAGTGGAGACAAATCTGGCACAGTGAATCAGCATGAATACCCTATGAGTGGAGCTTTCTAACACCCCATTCGAGGCACAAACACAATATCAGCGTTTCTGTAAAGTGCTAAAGACTAGACTGTGGCCCTCACTACAACACCAGCGCTAAACCATGCCGCTATTAGCACCATGGTTGGTGCCGGTGTTGTAACGAGTCCGCCATGGTTCAATGGGGAATTACCACCCCATTCCAAGGGTGGCGGGGGGGGTAATTCCCCATTTAACCATGGCCCTTCCCCATTCTCGCCCCATAGGGCTTTATGGGAATGGGGAAGGCGCTAAGTACGGTACCGCAAATTGCGGTACCGTACTTAGCACCAAGGTCCCTTTGCGAGTCCCTACTTTAACGGCTGGTGTAGACCAGCTGTTAAGGTCGGGTCCCGCAAAGGGACCTCGTAGTAAGGCGCTAAGTGTTTAACGGCGCCGCAGCCTTTTACGGCACTGTTAAACACTTAGCGCCAGGGTCGTAATGAGGCCCTCTGTGTCTTATGGGAGAAAATAGGCAAGCACCTCCTTTATTACTAGTTGACTGACAGATGTATGATCACCACTAGCAGTGTCAATGGAGGGATCAATTCAAGTAAAACATCATCTCAATGGAATGTAGACCATACATGTTAGTCCTTTCACCGTGTCTAATAAAGTAATTGCCACACATTATGCAATAACAACTTGTGCAGGCCATGAGAATGCCTAAACAACTAGTTTGAGGTTCAATTAAAAAAGTCTTAATGTTCAAAAGCAACAGCAAATAAAATACTTTTTTTTAGATTAAATCGTCATGCTGATGGGGTCCATTTTCACCCAAAAATGTAAAGGTTTTGGCTATCATCTACCATATCATATTGAAGTCCTTTTCACTATTACCTCTGGGCTTCTAACACCTCATCCCACTGCCCCTCTATTCTCTCCTTCAATACCCACACCCGGTCCCTCATGGCTGGCAAACTAGGTATGCTTGTTGACATTGACAAGAAACTACACCATTAACTACTTCTACTTCTATAGCTGACAGACTTACAGGGTAATTCATAGAATTTCGCACAAAAGTGGCGCATGCGGCTGGCGCACAGTGTGAGCGTGCGAATGTCTGCGCCAGCTGCGTGCGCTAAAATCGATTTCCGTGCACAGCGTATTCATGGATTCTAGCCTCCAAAACCAGCCGTGGCGCAGAGTTGCGCAGCGACCCTGCAGCAGCGCCAGTTACGTCCCCAAGAACGCCCTCGTGCAAGGAAAAGCCATCAAAATTCCCAATTCAGCGCAAAGGGCTGCGCTAACCCTGGACCAGTTTACAGGGCTGCCAAACCGCAAACGCCAAGCGGGGAATGTGTATTACTGGGGTTCGCGGGAAGTTTCACACACGATTGGGCTGGTTACGTGTATTTCAGGGGTGCGCAGGAAGTTTCACATGTGAAAGGGCCTATGCGAGTGGGGTACGTGTATTACGGGGGTGCGGGGTAAGTTTCACATGCGATTGGCCTGGGTACGTGTATTTCAAGGGTGCACGGGAAGTTTCACACGCGATTGGGCTGGTTACGTGTATTTCAGGGGTGCGTGGGAAGTTTCACACGCGATTGGCCTGGGTACGTGTATTTCAGGGGTGCGCGGGAAGTTTCACATGTGATTTGGCTGGTTACGTGTATTTCAGGGGTGCGCAGGAGGTTTCACACGCGATTGGCCTGGGTACGTGTATTTCAGGGGTGCGTGGGAATTTTCAGCGCACATTAATTCCATGAATCGGGCTGCTTACCTCCTCAATATCAGGAAAAGCTGCCCCGTTCTAACCTTTAATCTACTAAGATTCTCATCTACGCCCTTGTCGTCAATATGCACGGTTACGCCTCCGTAATCTTTTACCTCACTTGATTCCACCTCAAACACCATCTTGAAATTCTCATCATCCTCACCCAAATATAAGAATCTTTTATGTGTTGAAGAGCTGTCAATTTCGCCTTGTTAAATGTATTATATACCACCAATTGATACATAGACGGTGCTCCATAATCTGGCAAACTCAATCTGTCACTACTTACCCACCACATTTTGCCATGTATAGCTCTCTTCATACTCTTGCTTTGCAAAACTCACTGTGCTGCCTCTATTTTACATTCCGTCACCGTACTTATCCTGCATGGCCAGAACTCCCTTCCACTTGAAATTGCGTACATCTCTGCAGTTCCAAGTTGCAAAAGGTCCCTAAAATTATACCTCCTCCTCTCACTTGGATGACCACTGAAGAACAACATTGTTATTCCCCATCCAGTCTGCTCTTTTCCCATCTCCTTAAAAAGATGTATATACTTTGTATGATAATGATGTATTCTATGGCATTAACGCATACTGTACATAGTGTACTTTTTATGGTGTATATTGTTTTGTAGGTGGCTTTCTCTCTCAATGCCCGTAATAGACAAACCACACACCCATCTTTCAATCCACCTCTGAACCTTGTGTCTACTTACCAACTACCAAATAACCTTATACTTTCCGCGTACAAAATAAAATTACTTTGCAGATAAAATGAAAGACCCTCTGAAGCCACAGAAATTCGCCTGATAAACCGCTCTGACCTAGTGTGACATTATTCAAAGGCCTTTCCATCCCTTCCCAAATAGCCCGCCTTCCCATTGTATCCATAGAACGACACAACGTTGCCTGTGGGGCGCACCCTACTATACATTTCCACCTCTAACTAAGCCACTTACAGCATAAGTAGAGCTCCCCTGTAGCTTAGACTACAAAGCACAGACTGCTCAACATTTAATTATGCCATGTATAACCCGACAAAACACACGCACACTTTACTGTTGTATTTTAAATGCGTTATTCTTTAAAGTATACAAATAAGTGTGTATATATTTTAAAATATATTTTCATATTTTTTTAAATGTGAATAAACCATTTTAAGTTTTAGCTGCGTTTGAGCCTTTTTTTAATCTCTTGAGGCATCAATGATTTTATTTTCAAAACGTGATTTTCAACATGTTGATTTCAATCTTTTCGTTTTCACATTAGAAAATGATGTCAGTTGTATTGCCACGCAGTAAACGGGCAACACTATTTAGTGCCCCACATGTTTTTTTTTTTTTTGTTTAAGGATGCTGAGATATGGTTATTGGTAAAGGTCGCGACTCAGTTATTTATGTTTTTATTTGAGGTTTAATTTCATATGAAACATTATTTGTGAAACTAAATGTATGCAGAGTTTCAACTATAAACGAACACATGAATCCTACAAAGTTGTGCTCGGTGGTGAAAGAGATTTATGCTTTAGGGGTGTCAATTTCTTGAGTTATTTGTAAAGCATTCAATTAATTTCTGGTATTATTACGTGACTGTCTTTCGAAATAAAATTCACTGGATTATGTATGCCTTATTTTATTTATTTGTCCTAGTCTCTTCGTAAGAATTGAAAAGAAAATCTTAAAGGCATATGCAGAAAGCTTTGAACAGATGAATGTTTAACGTGTTCCTGGAAAGAGTAGCATCTTACATATTAGTATGTTATTCTAAATTCACAAAAAAACTTGAATGATTCGTAAAATATTTCGAGACATAAATGCTGGATGTGAGGTTTGAAAAGGAATTACAATGTATGGATAGAAGGGGATGTGTGTAGTACGAATATGAAAGGCCACATTACTGTAACAATAATTTGAAGTGAGACTAGGGGCACAATTCATATAAAAAGCGAAAAGTCTCTGCAAATGACTTTGCACATAAAACAACGTTGTGCCTAATTGCGTGCAAATGTTTTCTTGCACGTTCCACAAATTCATGTATTTCTAATACATTCTTTTACATAAACAACTAAAACAAGAAATTGTTTCTTTTTCAATTCACTCTGCCTTCATAAAGAAATTCACATAAAACATTTCTTTATGAAGGCAGAGTGACTACAAAAAGAAAGTCTTTATGAAGTCTGAGGGCTCCCCCCACCCCATGACATGGAAACCTCCAGGTCCTTTAATGGTAATAATTTAATAGGGCTCCGCTCCACCCCATGACATGCAAGTCTCCCGATCCTTGGTAGATGACGAGAATAGGCGTCCCTGGCTGCTTTAGGGAGCTGAATGCTCTCTCCTGTCCCCTCTCTACCCTTCCAATCACTCCACTGGCATTCAAGTACTAAACCCAAATCACGATTTCAATTACCTTAACAATGATGCATTTGAATGCAGGTACTAACAGTGAAATGCTTTACGTTAGTGTTCGCGGGCCCTTCCTTAACAGCGAAACCCAGGTGTAACATCTTTGTCCTGTTTTGTCCAGCAACGGTTCTGTTGGTCTGCCAGGACGAATCACAATTGCCCAAAATTTGGGTGGGGTCGGGGGGGGGGGGTGAAGCCCAGTCGGATCAATGGTGTTGCACCCCTTCTTGTGTTTGATGCCATGGTTACTAATTTGTAATATCCATTACTCCTAGCCCTATTCTTCCTCGTCCCAGTACATGTTTATGAGGCATACGCAAGTGCTGGGATGAGGTAGCAGGACATGGAGGCAATGCTTAGCTTAGTTACCTGTAATCTTCCTTACTCATAGTCCCACTCATCATCATCCCAATTCTCACCTATGAGGCAAGGTGCATCATATGTAAGCACTGGGACAAGGAAGAGGGACGTGGTGGTAATTCTGGGCCAAGGAGCTGATTTCTGGGGTTGGGGCAGGGGGTGGGAGAGATATGGGATGTGAGGGGGATGTGGTGGGGAGGGATTGTGTGATAAATTATAATGGTCATCCATGTCCAGGCTAAGCAGGCATGATATGTTGCATTAGTGGCCAGAGAGGCATTTTTGGTGCAGCCAGTCCAGTAATTTCTTAGTTTGGCTTGACTTTTTTAACTGGTCATCTCTGATAAGGCAGTCCTGCTAAGTGTAATTCCCTGGCTAGGCGGGTATTTGGGTGCTGCCAGTGTAGCCATTTCTGACTAAGGCATGGTATTTTATTTTGGGCATCTGTGATAAAACAACCATGATAAGTGTTATTGCTTTGACTGGCATTTTGGTGCAACAAGTCTAGGTATGTCTAAATGTGGCCTGGCATGTTTTACTGTAATATGTTAATACAGGTCTAGACTGGTTTATATTGTGAAGCCAGTTGCACATGTCTTCATTGTGGCATGGCCTTTTTAACAGCAAATAATTGCATTTATTAAAACATTAATGTTCCTGTCTACTGATGGTAACTTGCATGTATTGGATTTTTAGATTGTTTCCCTACAAAACATTTGCAAACGCTCTGGCTTTTTAGCCAATGTTTCTCAAAAAGTGTGATGTATAATGCATTAAAACACATATATACATATATTTCTCCTAGTGCAGTGTGTGGCGTACCCCTGCAGCAGCATGTTTGTGCATATTGCGCAAGCGTGCTAATCTAGGCTGGCCCAGAGTGTGGTGCAACCTGTGATTTGTTGCCGAGCTGGGGGGCCCTCAGCATGGCTCACAAGGGTGCCCACAAATGTTGTGATATGCGACTGGTTGCGCCCGGACTCAACATGCCCCCACGCAAACAAAACCCATTGACAAATACCAATCTTTGCACCTACCTTTGCGCTTACCTTAGACCCATCATTCAGCAGCCCGGTGAAACTGCATGCCTACCCCTGTAACTCAAGTCATCACCCCAACTGCCTGCCGTCCCCGTGCAACTCAAGGCTGCTCCCCGGCAAAAATGCGGACCGCCAAACCATTATTCAAGGCTGCACCCTGGCCAAACTGCATACCATCCCCCGTAACTCAAGGCAGCACCCCAGAAAAACTGCATGCAGTCCCCCCATAATTCAATGCAGCACCCTGGCAAAACTGCAGACCAACAACCCGTTATTCAAGGCTGCACCCCAGCGATTGCATGCCGACCCCATAAATCAAGGTATCACCCCAGTGAAACTTTAGACCCTCAACCTGCTATTCAAGGCTGCACTCTGGTGAAACTGCGTGTTGCCGCCCCGTAACACAATGCAGCACCCAGTGCAAAACTCTGTGACTCAAGGAAGTACCCCAGCGAAATTGTGGACCGTCAACCCGTAATTCAAGGCTGGACTCTGTCAAAATTAACTGTCTCCCTGCAACTCAAGGCATCACCCCAACTGTGTGCTGCCCCCTGCCACCCAAGGCTGCACCTTGTCACCCCTAGTTTCAAGGCACCAAAACGGTTGGCCTAGACCCCTAAGTAATAGCAGACCTCTCAATTCCTGACACCACCCCCAGAGACCTCTGCCACAACCCCCAGGCATTCCTCAAGTACTGTCACCACCCACCACACCCACTGGCCTCTGCCAAAACCCTCAGGAAGCACCCTCAAGTCCTGCCACCACACACCACCCCCACTGACCTCTACCACAACACCCAGGAAGCACCCTCAAGTCCTGATGCCACCCACCACCCCCATTGACCTCCACCAAAACACCCAGGCAGCCCCCTTAAGTCTTGACACCACCCACCACCCTTACTGACCTCTCCCACAATCCCCAGGCTGCCCCTCAAGTCCTGACAACACCCACCACCACAACTGACCTCTGCCACAACCCCCAGACAGCCCCCTCAAATATTGACACCACACACCACCCCCACTGACCTCTGCCACAACCCCCAGGCAGCCCCATCAAGCCCTGATACCACCCACGGCTCCCAATGACTGCAGACACAACCCCCATGTAGCCCCCTCAAGTCCTGACACCACCCCCACTGACCTCAACCTCCAGGGAGCCCCCTCAAGTCTTGACATCACCCACCACCCCCAGTGACCTCCGTCACAACTTCCAGGCAGCCCCCTTATGTCCTGACATCTGTCACCGCCTCCACTGACCTTTGCCACAACCCCCAGGCAGCTCCTGCAAGTCCTGACACCACCCACCACCCCTACTGACCTCTCCTACAACCCCCAGACAGCCTGCCCAAGTCCTGACATCACCCCCACCCCCACGGACCTCCACCACAAACAGCAGGCAGCCCCCACAAGTCCTGACACCACCTACCTCGCCTGCCGACCTCTGTCACAACCCCCAGGCACCCCCCTCAAGTCCTGACACCACCCACCTCCCCTGTTGACCTCTGTCACAACCTTCAGGTATATCCTCCTCAGAACCTGACACCGCCCACCACCCCCACTGACCTCCTCCACAACACCCAGGCAGTCCCATCAAGCCCTGACCTCACCCATCACACCACTGACCTCCACCACAACCCGCAGGCAGTCCCCTTTAGTCCTGACACCACCCACACTGACCTCTGCCACAGCCCTCATGCAGACCCTCATGTCCTAGCACCACCCACCACGCTGACTGACCTCTGCCACAACCCCCAGGAAGCGCCCTCAAGCCCTGTCACCATCCACCACCCCCACTGTCCTCTGCCAGAGCCCCCAGACAGTCCCCTGCCAATACACCCCCTCCCCATACCTCCTGACCACTGCCACAACCACCAGACAGCCAGCCACCTGCTAGTCTGCCCCTTCACAGTCCAATGTGGATCTTCCACTTACCTCAGCTCATCTGGCCTGCCTCCAACATGAAGAATACCTGCCACATATCATTCTCCAACATAATCAACTGAGAGCACTGTTGTTGAATCCCGCCCCTCTTGCCCATACCATTACTCCCTGGTGACCCACACTTATCTGCACATTAACAGGATAGCACACCATTGCACCGCCTACGCTGTGACCTCCCAAAGTACATTTGACATCGTACTGCAATGCAAAGTGGCATATGCATAGTGTCTTTGTGCTGTTTCAATGGCCTCAAAGCACTGCAAGCGAATGCCCTTGGGGGATAGAAGACTGACCAATCACGGAAGGTGCCTAATCATAAAGAATGGCTGGCTGCATTCCAGCCTCTGCAAAGGAAGACAGGTTGGTAGGGGTGGCAAAGTCCAGGCCTGTGACCAAAGCAAAACAGGCATATTTCAGGGTGATGTGAAGCATGCCAGAGTGTGCAACTCAGGGAGAAGAAAAAGAGTTGCAGCAAGACTGAACCATCAATCATGGGACTCAGCTGCATTCTATTAGCGGAAGTGATTCATGATATGGGATCAGGTATTGGTTGGTTGCAAATGTGGGTGGGTGATCGTACCTTGTGAGGGATTCAGCAATCTCCCATTGAGTGCACATGTGATGAGTGTAGCCCAATAATACATAGTGAACACCCATGATGTAAAATACCCACAACAGTGAAAGAAGAGTCTGCACGTCCACATTGACCAGCAAGTGCCAAAGAAACACCACATCATTAGTGGACCTGAAATTCATGCAACATACAATGTATTTATTTATTTTATTTATAATGCGCTGGGACATGGACCCATAGGGATGGCAGCATGGACAGAGGTACACCAAATAATATAGAAGCGAGTCAGACACAAGTGTTCATGTTGTAGATCATATCAAGGAAGAGGGCAGAATGAATTTAAACAGAAATGTTTTTAGTCGACTTTTAAACAGCCATTTCGATGCGCAAGACCTTAAGTCCAAAGGAAGGGTATTCCATAGGCGTGGAGCTATCATCAGGAAACACCTTTTCAGTACCAAGGAGAGTTTAGCCTTGGGAGTTAGCAAAAATCTGGCGTCATTGGCTCTCAAAACTTGTTTGACTGGCAGCCAGCTAAACAATAAAGAAAGATAAATTGGACTTTTTCCAAAGAGACAACCATGCGCAACACATAGAGTGCGAAATATGATTCTTTTCCTTATTGCCAGCCAATGCAGACATTTTCTGGCCACGCATGCTGCCACTGCATGCAACAGAAAATGCAAACTGCATTATTATGGATCATCCAGCCCGAGCCCCTGCCATAGGCTGTACAGTAGTCCAAGCGAGAACCAATTATGGCACGAGCCATAGTCGCACAGCTAATCTCGCGGAAGAAAAGACGAGTCAAGGATAGGAACCCAAGGTAATAGAAGGAGCACAAAACTAAATGGTCAACATTAACTTTTATGCTCAATTCCTGAAAAGAGATGAGCCCCCAAATGTTTTGACCTTTTTCAAAGATTTAAGTGTAAAATATGCCACCTTCAAAAATTGAAACGCAGAGTCTAACCTATGCAGCTTCTGACAAGTACCTAGAACCATAATCTCCGTTTTTGAGCTGTTCAAGGTCAGCTCGTTGTATAGCATCCATCTGTGAATGTGGTCATAGGCAGTATTGAAGGTTAAGGAATCAGCTACGTAGTTACCGGAGAGGGGAAAGAGACACTGAGTGTCATCCGCATAGTTTTCATATGTTATTCCTGCTGAGTCTAGCATCCCAAAAAGAGGAATGGTGAAGTTGTAAAACAGGGTAGACATCATCCATTAGCTCTGTGGCACCCCTCAAGGAAGTGTAAGCCCTCTGCAGTTGCCTTCTCAATGTACACCCTGGCCGTCCGATCAGAAAGGACTGACAGGACTCAGTCTGTGGCTTCCTTAGAGAAGGAAGCCGATTCCTGAAGCCTAGTGACTAGAATGCATGATTGACCAAGTCAAAAGAAGCTGTAAGGTCCACAAGCATCAGGAGAGAGGATTGGCCCTTGTCCAAAGACCTCATGATGTTAGTTTTTAAGTCTATTAAGGTAGACTCAGTGCTATGGTGACATCTAAAACCAGACTGTTTTGGACCTAAATGTTATACTGACTCAAATGATCCTGGATTTTTTTTTTGGTGCAATTTTATTTAAAGCTTTAAGCTAAACAGGTGTGTTGATTATAGGGCAGGAAATACCAGTCACTGAAGGATCAAGGGACGGCTTTATCAGCAGAGATGCAATCCAACATTATTTAATGGATGCAGAGATCAATCACACTTTCTGTAAATGAACAATTAACACATTTAGTAATGAGTGGAGCAAGTGTACTAGCAGATTTGTTATCAATGGCTGAAAGGCAGAAGTCGCCCTTAGGGAGTTTCAGTGTGCTCAATGTGTCTAGTATCACTGTTTATGTTACTTCAGAAAAGACAAAAGGTGGACAATGCATTAAAGTCCAACTCACTCCGAAGGCTGCATTCTAGATTGGATCACGGACCATAATTGCCTCGCTACTATCACCTCTAACACCTCACTGCCCTGGACCGACCACAACTGTATCGAATTCTCTGTTCCCATCACTAAAAACCACAAAACTCTGACCCCTGCTATCGTTGCACAAGTCAGAAGCTCTAAAAATCTTAGAGGATTACTTGCGCCCTTACCTCAACACCCCCGAACTAGCACCCCCTTTCGCTAATGACCCCAATATCCTAGCAGACATCTGCAAAGATGTCATCACTAAAGCTATTAATGAAATAGCACCACTCAAATGGAAAAAAGAAGCAAAATCCCTACACACCAACTCTTGGTTCACTGAAGAACTGCACTCAATGCGCTTCCGCAAAAGAGAAGCACTAGAAAACTGGCAAACCAACCCCTGCAGCAGTGCCAAAAACAAATTCAACTTAATCTCCTACTAATACAAAACAGCCATCACCGCTGCCAAAGCCAACGCCTTCAACACACGAATCTCTAATGCCAAATAGCACTCTAAAGAAATCTTCGCCATTTTTAAAGTGCTCATCTCCCCCCCCCTCCCAATACACCCGATGAAATAATCAAAGATGAAGCTTGGTGTGCTAGTATCCAAGCTGCCATGCTACAAAAAATGTACCTTCTCCAAAAGAAAATCAAAGACCATTGCAAAGCATTAACTCAACAGACAGGAACCAAGCCTACCAACTCCACACCCGCCTCGTCTAAGCCCACCATACCTGACTTCTCCTTCCGGGATGTCACTGAACCTGAAGTTATCAACTTACTAAAAAATCTCAAACCCTCCCCTTGTAAAGGCGGTATATGCCCGTCCAAGCTCATCAAAGACTGCTCAGACTGCTTTGCGCTGCGCTTTACGGCCTTCATCAATGCGTCCTTTAAATCAGGCATTATTGCAGCTAGCCTCAAAGAGGCCTGGGTCCGGCCCCTCCTAAAAAAAACCTACCCTCGACCCCCTTCAACCCAACAACTACAGACCGATAACTACAGTGCCATTCCTATTATTATTAATAAAATTATTGGACAAAGCCGCACACTGCCAAATCCAACAATTTCTGGAAACCCACTCCATCCTGGGGACCAGGCAATAAGGCTTCCGGAAAGTACATGGCACCAAAACAGCCCTGGTGGATCTAAAGAGTCAGATCACCCAAATCATAGATAAGGGCAAGCCATCCATATTGCTCCTCATAGATCTCTCAGCCGCATTCGATCTGGTTGATCACAAGACCCTCACCTCACACCTTACACACTCAGCCAATTTCTCTAAAGAATCAGCTCTCTGGATCACCTCCTTCCTCGAGGGAAGAGCCATGACAATCTTCTCTGACACTGCTAACGCCACACCCACTACAATCCATTACGGGGTCCCTCAAGGATCTTGCACTGCACCCACACTTTACAACTTGTTCACTAAGCCTCTCTTTGACAAACTTGACTCACATGGTATCACGTACACAAACTACGCGGACGAAACACAAGTACTTCTACCTCGCTAAGGATCATACCACGAAGACGCCAAGGCACTCCATACAATCTACTCCATCATCCAGGCTTGGATGGCAGTTAATTGCCTCTGCCTTAATGGAGACAAGACTGAGATCATGATACTAGGTCAACAGAGCACCCTAGACAAACTGGACAAACCGTACGCCAACTTCTCTATTGACAACTCCATCATCCCCATATCCACAGCTGTCAAGACACTGGGAGTATACCTAGACTCCTCACTATCAATGACCAGACAAGTCAGCGCAATCACTTCGTCATCTGCGCATACCACCGGACTTATAAACGCCATCATGCCATACCTCTCAAAACCTAGCTGCCTTTCAATAGCCAGAGCAACCATTGGAGCCAAACTGGACTATTGCAACGCCCTCCTAGCAGGCACATCGGCAAAAAACCTTAACAGACTACAACTCACACAGAACAATTCTCTCCGGGCCGCTCTTAGCATCCCAAGAAGAGAGCATATCTTCCAGGCCAGACACTCAGCCCAATGGCTCCCGGTCAAAGAGCGGATCACACTCAAAATCCTCACCCTCACACACAAATGCCTCTCTTTCCGCCCAGTCCTACCTATCAGAGACCATCTCCAAATCCTCCTCCTCACGTCCCACCACGACGCAATACACCAATTTACTCCATATCCCACGCATCAAAAAAGCCAAAGTCGGTGGCCTAAGCTTCCCCCACATTGCTGCCAAGTCCTGGAACGCTCTACTTGCAGACATTAGAGCGGAAAACTCACTCCCAATTTTTCGTAGGAAACTTAAGACCTCCTTCCTTGCACAATAATATGTGACACTCGCTAACCTATGTAAATATACTGCACTGTAAATTTGTACAAATGTCATACCTGCTCCTGTAAATTATGTATTACTTGTGTATATGCAACTAAGATATGTCTGTAACAAGCGCCACGATGCCCCGGGGCTGACGTGGGCTCTACAAATCCCAATAAATAAATAAATAAATGTGCATTTTTGCATTGCCGCTAGGCTGAGTTTTAGATATGAAAGATAACTTGGCTGTATTGTAAGTATTGTAATACCTTCAAATTTGCTGTGCATGGAGTTCTGAATGTGCTGAAACAATTGTTTATTTTTATTAGTCAGCGAAGATGGTGGTCATGGAGCCTCCAACTCGGGTAAGATTTTAAACAGCTCTTTGGAACTGGGAACTTCATTACTTCTTTTCTCATGGGACTGGTTTTTATCCTCAAAAATAGCCTTTTTGTGATTCTTTACCCCTTCCAGATAGCTAGCCTTGTTATCCACGGTGGGAGATTTTTGCCATTGTTTAATAGCTTTGTCTTTTATAACTTTCAGTTATGTTTCATCACAGGCTGTTCCTAATTTGGCTGCCTAATCCAGGCTATCAAGATTACATACTACATGGGAAAAGAAGGGGTGTAGTGTCTGAGGAGTTTGTGACAAAGGGTGTTTTGTGGTATACTTCTCGTTTTTAATACAGGCAATATTTTAGTTAGCTGAAAGAAGATAAACGAATGGCCAGACCATGAACAAAGATCAACTCTAATGTTGTCTACTGATAAGCGAAGGTGGCACCACCCAATCCAGGGTCCTGCCTGCAATGTGCGTAGGATGCACAAAGTTCAATCCCTTAAGTGAGGTCTGTATAGAATGAGCCAGAGGCTCATTCACATTATTAAACCATATATCCAGATCTCCCAATACCAGAAGCCTGGATAGGGGTTTAAAAGTGGAGGAGATCCAGTTATTAAATTGAATCCAAAAATCTGGCATTCTTTGGGGAGGGCAGTAAATAGGGAGAAAATTTACTGTGGTGTTAAGGCCTAGTAGCATTTTTACATGCAAGTTTTCACAACCACCAATACCCACTGAAACAATGCTATGAATGTTAAGATATTTACGAAAAATAAGTGCAACTCCTCCTCCCTTCCCCACTGGTCTGTCTGCTCTCAGAATTGTATAATCCTGGCTAGCTAGCGTCAACGCTGGCCCAGTGCCATCATGTAAACAAGATTCAGTCAGGGCACACAAATCGATTTCCTCCTCGAAAAGAAGATCTGCCACCTCAGTAGAGTGCTTTAAAGTGATCTAGTATTCAATAATACTGCTTTACGATCTGTTACCTGCATTTTTTGGTCAAGGGACTTAGTACTTCTGACAGTGTTAAAGTTCAACTCTTCAGAGATGACAGGAAGAGCTGATAGATATTGGGTCAGGATACTCAGGGTCAGATTGATTGAAGCTGCTGTGAGAGTAAGAGAGGTTTGAATGACCTAGGGGGACAAAAGCCTCCTTGAGCAGAATGCAAGCGCCCTGGAGGTCAATGAAATCCTCACAGATTTGATCATGCGCACCTATCGGAGTATGACTTGTAGAGCATTGCGCATTAATAAGTGCACAGTCAATTGATGGAGACGATGCACCGTCAACCAAGGGGGATTTATGAGGGAGAGTGCTAGGCAGTTTCTCAATGTCCCTCGACACCAATGGGTGTGCTGAAGACACAACTATGCCAATGAAGTTGCCAACAATTGCAGAAAGTGTAAGCAAAGCTTGTCCATTATATAGAATTAGAGGGGAAGCAGAACTGATCTGTCTGTGTCAAAATTGTGCTGCGTAAAGTAAGTATTTTCCACAGCAATGAAGTCATGGCAAATGGTCAGGATTTCATATTCTTGCAATATTTCAGCCACTCGACTACTCCTAGAGGGGGGTGGTAGTAGGGACTCCGGCATTGTAGAATGCATGAAGGAGTAGACAGATAATGAAGATGAAAGAGTGAGGCACAACCCTCCGCTACCTGTCGTGAACCAGCGAAAACTGGCCTCAGTTTAGGCGCCAGCCGAGGTAGCTAAATTGAAGCTAGTCGCTGGGAGATGTAGTTTTCAAGAACTACATGCAACACGCAGAAGAATGTTAAAACCTTAATTAAATAATATACAAATCTAGATGTTACAGAGAGCAATATATATTTCAACTAGCTTGTACACAGTAAATAAGCAAGCAGTGTCAAAAGCTAAACATGCACCCAATTATCAAAGACAATCAAACGGAGTGCTATGCGTTCACTAGCAGTCAAAGAAGTATCAACAATAAACTATTACTCCATTAGCCAATGTGCAGAGGTGAATGACACAAGTGGCAAATAAACAGACTGGAACATGCGACAAAACACATGAACAAGTGAGTATGCATCCAAAATGAGAGAGCACAAGAACATCACATATCTCACGCATCAATACAACTAACCCTTTATGAACACCAGTACACACACACATGAAAACACATATCACAAACAACACCAGCACAGAACACACAGAGACCCTGCACAAGGAATGGGGACAGACGTGCCACCTCAAGCTATCTGATGGATATATTCCTACATGTGAAATGCATGTGCACATGTCAATGTCAAGCCAAAGAATGCCAACATGTCAGACAATGAAAAAACACAAAAATTCCAACTAACACATATGAACACATTCACCAATGGAGTACAAACACAACCATGTCAGACCACTAAAACACACACACGCATCCACACCTTGTACCCAAAAGAACAACGTCCATGTATTTCAAAGTACAAAAGTAGGCAAGTGATACATGTTCAAGTGAACCCTGACAGAAATATGATAATGAAAAGCAGAGCACCTCCCCTCATTAACAAGAGCCCACCCATGTAAATCGAGCATGGATGCCAAATCCATCATACACTGTAGAATGCACACATGTCCTCCAGCCAACATCACAGTAACAACATGACCCACACATTGAGGACACAACCACTCTGAGAACATTGCAAAAGTAAAAGTACACATGGACAAGGAGACTGACACCAGTGTGATTTGAACGACATAAAATGTGTATTAAAACTATGAACACATAAAAAACGGGCAGGGAAAAAAGTCCAATGATGAAATCAAATGAAAGTCTAAAATGAAACCAAACACTAATGAACTATTTACAATGGCAGTGGGCTAGTCCAATGGGATGTTGGACAGGGCTCCCACCAGGGACAACTTCACCACAACTTCCCCTTCCAGTAGGTAGGCCTCCGAATTTTCCAGGAGGGTTTGCAGGGTGTCCAAAGAGTAACCCCCACCCCCTCCGCCACTCTGCAGGACTCCCCCAGGATGACTGCCTGCCCCCTTGCCCGTAATTCACCTGCCTCAGCCATGGCCTTCTGAATGGCTGCATCCCGTGCCCGCTGCCTCTCCACCTCCTCCTGTCTTGCATATAGTACGTTTGCAGACACCAGGTTCTGCTGGTTGATCCTGACCCCCTGCCTCAGTTGACGCACCTGGGTGCCACGTTGCCTCCTCCAGATGACAATGCCCTGCAGAGTGCACCTCCGCAGAGCCACCATTTGCTGCTGCCTGGGAGTGATTGCCCTAGGTCTGGACTCCCACCGACCAGATGACTGCTGTTGTCGGTGGAGTATGGCACCTGCACTGCCCTCAAGTGCTTGCTGCACTACCATTGCCTGTTCCTGGGGAGACTCCTGGGCTGCCTCAGTGAGCACCTCTGCTGCCTATGTAGGGACGTCCACCTCAACTAGGGACAAAGGCACATCCAGACAGGGTGTTGGTGGGACTGATGCACAATGGGTCATGGTGAGAGGCTGCATGGGAGCTGCAGCGGAGGGCAACTGGGCCACAGAGGTGGAAGTGGTGGAGGGAGCCACTGCATGGGCCAGCATAGAGAGACCACCCGAGAGGAGTGCAGTCGCCAATGGTGCCAGGTAGATGGATATGAAGTGTTCATACCACCTTAAGTCACAAAATACATTGGGCCCAATTCATAGAATCCAGCGCAGAAGTAGTGCAAGCACCACACGCCGAGAAGGAGGGTGCACCAGCCGGCGGCGAGAACCAGCAATTGCTCTGCATGCGAATTCATGGATTTTCCGGGGCATCAGTTTCCGTGGCGCAATGAACACCAAGCAGGGCCAGTAACGCCCTTGTGCGCAGGAAAAAGGCAGTAAAATGGCCAATACGGCACAAGGCCATGCACCATCCGTGGCCCACCACACAGCCCCCGCATTGTAATTGTGTGGAAAATCAGAGTGTACCCCAGTCGCACCAGCCAAATCGTGTGGAAGGCCCACGCAAACCCTGTCTGCACCCCAGCATAATCGCATACCCCGATCGCACCAGCCAAATCGCATGGAAAGGCCAGCGCGCACCCTGTCCGCACCCCAGCGTAACTGCCTACCCTGCTCCCACCAGCCAAATCATGTGGAAAGGCCCGCGTGAAGCCCGTCTGCACCCCAGTAAAATCACGTAGCCCGCTCGCACCAGCCAAATCATGTTGAAAGGGCCACACGAACCCTGTTCGCACCCCAGCATAATCGTGTACCCCATTGGTATCAGCCAAATCGCATGGAAAGGCCCACGCCTACCCCATCCACACCCCAGCGTAATCATGTAACCCGCTCGCACCAGCCAAATATTGTGGAAAGGCCCACGTGCACCCTGTTAGTACCCCAGCTTAATCGCATACCCCACTGGCACCAGCCAAAATAATGCAGAAAGGCCTGCACGTACCCCGTCCACACCCCAGTGTAATCGCATACCCCACTCGCACCAGCCAAATTGTGCAGAAAGGCCTACGCATACCCTGTCCGCACCCTAGCATAATCGCATACCCCGCTAGCACCAGCCAAATTGCGTGGAACGGCCTGCGTGAACCCTGTCCGCACCCCAACGTATTTGCGTACTCCGCTGGGACATGTACACAGACATCTGTACAGGAGGCATGCCAGACATAAGGACAAGGTGCACACTCCAGCCACATGTCAACATGCACCATGGTGGACAAGTATACATGGACACTTACAGTCGACTCCAGACCGAGAACCAACTCCAAGACCTAGTTGTACAGCGCTCGGTAGAAGCACTCCAGGACCCACATCCAATTGGTTGTCAACCAGCCCCAGTGCCCCCTTCAGTCATCACCAGCTCTGTGAAAGTGCCAGGCCTTGTTGTGGGTCCTGGACTTGAAGTCTTCCCAGCGCTTGTGGACATGTGTGTAGTCGCGGGGTGCCACCCTATCCGCGTTGATGGCACCCAGGATGTCTGCCAATATCTTCTTCTGTCCTGCATTGCCGACTTGCGATGGTCCAGAGAAGAGGGCATCATAATGCCACAGGACTTGTTCCACCAGGATGCCAACTTCCCTGGGTGAGAAGTTGACAGCCCTCTGCCTCTCTGACGGGGGCTTGCCACTTGCCCCAGATAGTTCTGTGTCAGACATGGCAACCCCGAGGCAGGTGTGGGTGGGCAAGATGGTCCTGGGGATGGGCTGTGAAGCAGTGGTATGGCAGTCGGGAGTCTTCAGGATCAGCAGAGGTGGTCACAATGACAGGATCACTGGCAATGGCTGAGGAGCAGGCACAAAAATGCAGAGCACATGGGCAGCAGGCACACAGAGTGGGCAGGCAGCAGCAGATGGCTCATAGGAGGCAGCTCAGGGCAGTTAGAGGCAGGTAAATTGGCTGGTAGGCAGGAGCGTGGTTATTACGTGTTACTTGCGTGGCCAGCCAGAAAAAGAGTGAATTTGCATGTGCAGAACCAGCGCGTTAGCGTGGATTTAGAGGAAAGGCCCTAAGTGCGTAACTTACGTGACACGCGCTGAACGTTGGGTGTGGCGTTCAGGATCGGGATACAGTAGTGCCTAGGAGAGCATCATACGCTTGCCGAGTTATAGCAGATGGATGTGCGGACTTCGTTTCCACGCAATCTCTTCACTGCGTGGAAGCCTCTGCTTTTTGTGGGGGATTTCCTCCGCGCACATGCGTGTGTACTTTTGAGGCTGATGGTGAGTTGAGTACGCATTTTGCAATCTGTGAGTGCCCCAGTGTGTCGCATAACCCCTTATTTAACATCACTGTAGCTTACGTGTCCTTTGCGTACGTATTTTTTGTGTTGCTGGGTGCCACAGCGTACTGCGTTAGGTTTTTTCTTTACACATGGCCTGCAGAGGGGTCTCGTGCACATTTTATTTTTCTATTTGGGGTGCCTGTGCATTATGCGGCCCATTTATTTTTTTTCCACAGGGGTTACATTGAGCCTTGAGCCTTGCTGGGGCACACTGGTACTTTTGACATCACGTACACTGCCCCCTCACTCAAATTGCAAGGAAAATTGATAGCTGCACCAATCCATCTGTCCCATGACTGGGAGGGGAACAAGTGGGAAGAGAGGCAAAGGCGCCCAAGGTGGCAGAGGCGTCCGAGATGACGAAGGTGTGTGAGGTGGTGAAGGTGCTTGAGGTGGTGGAGGTGTGCGTGGTGGCATCGGCACCCGAGGTGGTGGAGGTGTCTGGCCCTGTGCAGGGAGAGCCATGCCCCCCACCCAACACGGTCAGGAAGCTGCAGGGGCAGCTGTAGCAACCACCACCCAGCCTCCAGGTCACTCAGACATGCCTGTGGTGCTCCCCTCCCGGTCCACCGAGACGCAGGGGCAGATGCTATCCGTGCATCAAGGAGGAAGGTACCGGCACCCAGGGTCCAGATGAAGCAATGTCACCTGCTGTACGCACCGCCAGTGTCAGGTAGCTGTAGGGACAGCTGTAGCAACCACCACCGAGCCTCCAGATCACTCAGTCATGTCTGTGGTGCTCCCTGTCCCAGTCCACGGAGACGCAGGGGCAGATGCTATCTGTGCATCGAAAGGGAAGGGATATGTTGTGCAGCATCATGGTGCTGGTACCCAGATACAGCCACCTGCAAGGGCACCTACAGTCACACCATCAGTGTGTGATGCCACAGCCCAGGCCGCCAGTGCTCCAGCCCCTTCTGACCCAAGTGGCCCCAGCCACTTGGGGTGTGCACAGCCTTGTAAGAAGGCAAAGCGTGCAGTAGGCAAACAGGCTCAGTACCAAGGCACGGCACAGGAAACCTGCACATCGAGGAAGAGGAGCTTTAGTGATGAGGAGCTCCAGGTCGACGTGGACTACGTGCAGGTACACCAACGCAACATTCTTGTGCAGGCAGGGAGCACACATACGCCTGCCCAGCGTATGGCCCACTGGCAGCGTGTTGCTGACCTTATTAGCACCTTGGGCCATGAGAGGTGCTCAGCTACTGACGCAATGAAGCGTTGGTATGACCTGCAGTGCTGATCCAAAAGTAAGATGGGTGCCAACTACGCCTCTACTCTGATGACTGGAGGTGTGTTACCAAAAGAGGATGATGAACTCACTCCACAGGAGGAGATCATAGGTGCTATGATTGATTTGGAGCAAATCTAAGGCGTGGGAGACCTGCCAATCTATAAGGACCTGTAAGTGGTGATGCGTGTGTGTCCAGGCCATGTGTATGTTGCTTGGATGAAATTCTGGCTGCATTTGGCTGCATTTGCATGACTGCAATGGGTGAACCATGTCATGGTGGACTGACACATGCTCTTTGACCTGCAGACTGCATATGCAAAATGTGCTGCACGCCATGATGAACCCCATCACCACACCTGCTCACTCCTTCAAGGTCACTGTGTCCAGGCTCTCTTGAACCTCTTCCTGCTCCAACCTGTGATTGCGGATAGCCTGTGACAATCTTACACTCCACACTGGCCTTCTCTCCGCACATCTCTGATGGGTCACCCTGCCAACTGCACCTCCTCAGGGGGATTCCTCCTTTCCTCTAATTCCTCCAGTAGCTGTGTCTCCAGAAGACTTGTCATACTTATGGTGTGGTACTGCATACAGTTTCTGTGCCTCTACTCTCTTCCCTATGCAACCCATCCTGACCTGGACAGTGGTGAGTGTCCTTTTGTCTTGGTGCCAGGTATAGTGTCTCCATAGGACCGTGATGATGGCACTGGCTCCCAGTGGCTACAGCTGTTCATTGTCAATCGCTCTGCATTGCCCACAGGGCCTTATGGCTCCTGGTGCTGCAGATCCTTCAACTCCATCTTCCCAATTTGCTTCCTTCTCATGGTATTTGATCATCCCTTTCCTACTTCCTCAGGGTCAGTTACTTCTCAGAGCAATTATTTGGTAGTTAATGTCTATCTTCAGCTGGGGCCTCCCTCTGCTCAGCCTCTCTGCCTCAATGCCGCTGGAGGTGAACCTTCCCTGGGTCTGGGGTCTCTTATGATCCTTCCTCGGGTGTTCTGCTTTCTCTACCTCCTCTGCCCTGCTGGAGTCCTGGATGACTGAGAGAATGCACCAGTCACCTGCCCACACTATGATCTCTGACACGGGCCTCTGAGCCACCAGTTGTACCCATGCACTGCCTGCCTACCATACGCCACACTCGGTGTCTGATGTCTGCACATACAATTCCACCAGCACACCACATTTTCATTGATGATAATGTAGTTGTATTTATTTTGTATGCCATTCCCATGTACTGCACTGCCCACTCCCACTTCCAACCCCAGGTCTCACCTTCACCATGCCTATTCACTCGTGTAATGTCAATGTGAGCTGGCCTCATGGGATGGGTGTGTCTGGCTTCACTCCATTCCACCACCCTTGTATCATTGCACCATGTGACACCTGTGTGTATTGAGTTTGTTATTTACATGTTACATCATGTCACATCCTTTCTACATGGGTCTGGGACAGTAGTCAGCAAGTCGCATCTATTGCAGTATTACAGATCAGGCATGGCTATGGTACATGGCATATGTGTTTTTGCATCTGTGAAGTTGGTGGATGAAATATGCCAGTAAGGTGCTCATGTGTGTAGCTGGTGCTATGTACCATGCACTACAGGTTGTATTTTGCCATTCCACACAGTTCCATGGCTGCTTTCATGATAGCCTACACTTCCAATGACACTGCGTAGGCGCAGGAGCTTGTGACATGGCAGGTGGATGTGTTACATGATGACATTGTGTGATGCCTAGGTGTGTGGTCTATGGTATTTACATGGCTCTTCATTTTCTTGCTGTCCATGTGCAGGTGATGATGCACTGGATGCAGAGGAGGAGGTGGAGGAGGAACAGGATAGTGTGCCACGACCAACCACCAGTGGAGGACGTGGTGTGGTAGCCCATGAAGTTCCACTGGCGCTAAAGGCCTTCCTGGCCCAGACTCGGTCTGAATCCGCCTCTGAGGAAGCCTTAGGCTCTGGTGGTGAATCAGATATGGATACCTCTGTGGTGTTGCAGGTGAGTGCATCAACTGTGGGTGTTGTTGTATTCCAAATGTCTGGAGGGGGGTAAAGTGTCAGGACATCTGCCTGTGGTGGTTACGGTTGGAGGGTCACGCTCCACAGTATTTACTCCTGGTCCTAGGGCAGCAGATCAAGGGAAGGATGAAGTCCTGCAGGCACCGACGGCGTCTTCACATCAAGGTCCAGGTACCCTTGACCTAGGCAGGCATGGGGTGTGCCAACACGGTGGCCGTGTGTTACCTGGCAATACTGTGTGGGAGCAGTCCATGTATGCTGTTGCACAACATGCTGCTTCACATGAGATGTTGGCTCAGGTCATGGATAGGGTGGCCAATTCCATGATACCCGCAGCAGGACAGGTGGAGCACCAGCAGTAGGCATTGCGGTCCACATGCCGCTCACACAGGCTGAACATGGTGGCCAGCAACAGGAGACGATGGGCAGAACTGAGGTCTCTATGTGCATCCTTGGCTGCAGAGGTTCGGGACAAAGGTGAATCCCTGAGGTCAGAGTATAGGTCCCTCAGGACTACACTGGCTGCACTCGAGGCAGCCAGCAGTACACGGTCTGAACAGCAGATGCAACTGATGACTCGTACCATCACAGAGGAACTGATTGCATCCCGTGTTGTGTTGTATGGTGACCGCCAGGTCATCATGTTGCAGATGCAAGCATCTCACTATCGCATGGCCATTGCCATGGAGGAGCAGATCAGGGCTATGCGTGGTTATCCTCCCTTTCCACTACCACATTCTGATTTAGCACCAGAGGGTGGCGACAGCAGCAATGGGTCTCCCACTCCATTATACCCATGGAGGTTCTTTTTTGACATCCCCACATGTGGGTGTTGATGTGCACGCTGCACCTCCTCCCTCCTGGGTGGGCCCCTACCCCCTCCATCCCCGGGTCCCCGATGGGCATTTTTGATTGTTTTTTATTCGTTTTTTGTTTATTGTGCATTTATGTGACAGTGTGTTGCTTTGTGTGGCAGCCAAGGGCATCTACTGTAGGTGCCAGCTGGTGCCATAGAGGCTTGTCTCATGTTGGTGTTTGTGCCTTGGGTCCAGACACATATGCCACTCCTTCTTCCCCTTTCCATGGGCTTGTTAGGAGTGAAGCATGTGAAAGTAACTTACAGAGTGGCATTGGGCTTCCATTCTATCTGTGGGCAGTCTCAAGTCGGACCTGTGTATACACCCCTAGTGGGATTCATGATTGTTTGTCCAGTGCATGGTTGCCATCATGTTATGTTCGTACATTGAGATGCATCCTTTGTTCATGTTCCATCTTCATGTATTGCATTGACTGCCTCCATTGTTGTTAGGCTTCATACTGTATGCCCTTCCCTGGCCCTTCCCTGCCCCGAATTTAGAAGGGTGTTAGGGAGAATTCTCAAGAATGTGCTAATTTCCCTTACCTTTTGAGACCCCCAGCAACTTTGCTGGATTTCTAGGATTTTCATTTTTATGTAGAAAGAGTGTGAGCCTTTTTTCCCACTCTTTCATGTATTTTTATGTGTGTTTTACTTTTGTGTTCTTTGGATATGGAGTTTTAAAACAACTCCGGATGCATCATCTTTTTCTTATGTGTCACACAGCACCTTCAGTGCAGTGGCACAGGGGTGTCTTTCAGACTACCGAAGGTTTAAATACCTTCTCTGGGGCTAACTACTGTCGCCCAGAGCATGTAAAGTTAAATTGACTATACTAGTCTTTTTAAATGTACAGACCCAGCACACAATATCTTCCTATAGAGTGCTGAAGGGGTTGCCTAGCATCCCCTGAGTCTAAACACTCATGTAACAGTCAAATGTTACCCTTTTCTACTTGAAATGGCTGGTGGCAGTGGTTTTTAACAAACTACCATGATATTTCCCGACTGCGAACACCGGTAGCTTAAAATCGGGTCAGCCATGTTTTCCAATATGGCGCCCAAGACCTATCTGTAAAATCAGACTCCGGTCGACTTTTGTCGCCGTTTCTTTTAGAAAAGGTCCTTCTTGTATTTAACTCTGCATGCCAAACCAGGTTTGGTCCCTTTGTTCATTGGTCTTTGGCAGGCTTCAGTGCTGAAGGCATCCTCTGGTGCCTGAGTGTCTAGGGTGGACAGGATGTGACGGAGGTGCCCAAACCTTAGTCTCCTAGGAGACGAGAATGCACTCTGGTGTGATTGGCCGGCTGGCTGTTCGGCAAGGACAGCCACCCTGCAGTGTGAGTGACAGCCAGGCTGGAATGAATGAGGGAAAACTGTTTAAAAGCAGGCCTCTGGGGCTTGGAAAGCAGAGTCGACCACTGGAACGAGAGAACCGAAGACGAGCTGAAGAAAGACAACTGCTGCAACACCTGGTCCCCAGGTGAAGCCCTGCTGCAGGTCTGAATTGCCTGAAACTCCCTCGACATAGAAGCCCTCCAAGGACGACTTCTTCCGTTTAGTTTGGTGGAAACAACCAACTCACAAGTGAACTGGACACCGCCCCTATACTGGTCGAATTTTCTTCAGAGTGCTGTTGAAAACCAAAAAGCCAGTGGAAAGGATACCAGTTTGATGTCTTTAAGGCACTCACACCTTAAGCCGACATTTTGCAAAGCTTTTGAACTCTTCCCTGGGCAGTGCAGGAACCACCCGACATCCTCCTTCTTGTCCCCATGGCTGAAGCTCAGGAACAGCGAGATCTGCAGGAACTGCCAGGAACAATTGCCTCAGCTACAGCTCTTCTTCATTTTAAAGGTACTGTGCAAGTGCATTCCAGAACTCCGTTCGGCCGTGGCGAACGTTTGTGAAACTTTCCCAACTTTGAAGGCTTGTCCTTCCCTAACCAACATCTAACTTTTCGTCTGACCAACTACTTCTAAAAACCGTGACAAAGACTTAATGGTTTACTATCAGAACTGTGCTATCCTATCCAAGACTCTGAACCATTGATTTTGGCCCATGCCCATTGAATTGTATTCCTGGTTGTAGTGAACTGAATTTATTTTCCCTACCTCTGAAAGTATTTGTGCTTTTGATTCTTATAACATTGTCTTTTTACCCCTTTTTCAAGTAACTGAAGTGCCATTTTGCTCCCACTTCAGGGGAGCTGAACTTGTGCAGAAACTGATTGAATGTTTATTGTAGTATATTAGATCGTGATATTGAGCTTTTCTTGCTAGTGGACATTTTTCCAAATGACTGTGTAAGTGAATGTATATTCTTTTACCAAGAAAACCTAAGTAAGTGTTTGTTTGAATAACTGTGATTGCTAGTCATTTGTGTAACCTCTTGTACTGTTCACTTTAATGTTGAGATACGTCTGGCTGCTCAGCCACTGCTACCACATTACTGTGTAGTACGGGCTTGTGCCAAAGGCGAAATTGTACCGACACTTGTAGTCTTAATTGTGTGTAGTGTTACCAAAGGGTACTGCATGTGATTCTGCCTAACACTGGGGTACAGTGGTGAGGATAAAGTATAGTTGTTACATTGAGAGTGCTGCTCTTACCTTTGTTCAAATAACATTCCCAAGGCTAAGCACCGCTAGAGAATGAATTGTTTTATCATGTCTGATATGGATAGCTACAGACAAGAGACCCTAGTCAGTTTAAAAGTTGATCAATTGAGATAAATGTGTAAAGCTAGGAATCTCACTCTAAAAGGCAAAAAGGTTGAATTGATAGAAAAGTTGTTTGAATACCAAAGTCTGAGGAGTGGGTCTGAAACACCTACCCATGAGGCAAATGTGGAAAATGATGATGATGATGATGATGATGATGTGTCAGAGTCCAACACAAATGTTATTGATGAGATAGATGAGGCAAAAGAGTCTCACAATGAAGGCCCTGTTTTACCTCTACCTTCTCATAGGCCTCAACCTTTGACCACAGGGACCCCATAAGGTCCAACACTAAGTCCTGAATGTGTCTCTCTGGAAAGAATGAGACTTGAATTGGAATTGGAAAGAATCTAAGCCCAAACTGAAAGTAAACATCAAGAACTTAAACTGAGAGAAATGGAGTTGAGTCATGCACTTGAAATGAAAAAGTTGTCTCTTGAGAATGGTTCTCTCCCAGAGCCGTCTAGATCTTCCAGTCCTAAGAGTCCTTGCATGCCCAAAGATGCAGTAAATATGTATGAGGTTAAGCTTGATATTTTGGATTGGCTGGCAACCTTTGAATATAACAATGGGATTCATAACATTACAGGGAATCAGTTGATTCCTTGGCTCTTTTCTAGGCTACCCCCTGTTGCATCTGATGTTGTAATGGAAATGGGAGAAGTTGATAGAATGGCATATGAATGTGTGAAACTAACTTTAATTGCTAGGTTTGAGAAGATCCCTTCCCAGTATCTTAAGAGGTTTAGAACCCTCAAAAAGCATGATGGTACCCCTTGGGTTACCTGGGTGTGTGACTGTTTGAGAAACTTAGATGGGTGGGTTAAGGGTTACAAAGTTAACACCTATGGAGGTATGAGAAATCTGTTTATGTTGGAGTCTATTTATGATGCCTGCTCTCCTGAGCTGAGACAGCACTTGGCTGACTCTAAGGAAATTGATCCCAAGAAATTGGCAAGGGCTGCTGACTTGTGGGTTGCCAACAGGGCTACTCACAAGGATTCAGGGGCAACTCAGAAGAAGGATGAGGGAAAGCAGCACCAGAAAGATAACAAAGAGAATTCCAATACCTCCACTCCAAAAGAGGGCCCCAAACATAACAAGGGTAAACCACAAAGGAAACTGAATCAATCTAGTGTACCCCCTGGTACTAAACCAGAAGGAGGTCAGAACAAACCCCCATTCATAAAAACATTTGGAAAATGTTATGCTTGTGGGTCAACTGACCACATGAAAGGGGATCCCAGATTTAAGGGTAAACCTTCAGGGATCCACGCTGTCTCCTTAGCCTCCTCCCCAGGGGATGAAGTACCAATGGCAAGTGTAAACCTTCTCTTACTGGCTGAGGAGCCCATGAAAGTCTCAGCCAGCATTTCTTCAGGATCCCTGGGTCTGTGGGAACAGCAGTATTTAGATGTCTACAATTCCATTCCAGACAATACTAAAGAGTCTTATAAAGACAGTGTTCTTGTGAATGGTCAGGAGACCCCTTCCATCAGAGACACTGGGGCCAGCATTACTGTAGTTGATGAATCATTTTGCAAGGTAGAAGATGTTGATAAGGCACCCACATACCTCACTAAGCTTGCTGGAGGCCCTGTTCAAATGCTTCCACAGTTACCAGCTCTCATCCAGTGCAATGACTTGACTGTCAAGATACCTGTAAGTGTGCAGAGTGAAGTATCTGGGAGAGTCCTGTTGGGGAATGACTTAAAAACTCTTGGAGTTGTATCAAGCACCCCCCAGGCCTCTCAGCAAAAGGAAACGGGAGCAGACTCAGAAGGCCATAGAGAGTACCTTAAATGGCTCTCCAGGGGAGATTATAGAGGAAACTATAACCCCCAGTCCACAGGACTTACTGACTGCAATCTCCAAGAGAACGGAGAAAAGGGGAAACCTAAAACCTCCAGGAAGAAAACAGCCAGCACTCCTGTGCTACCAACAAGGACATCTGAGTGTACTGTCCAAAATCACACCTGTGACTCCTCCACCAGCTGAGGCTGAGTGTGTGGAACAACATAATGTGGTTGAATCAGCTGCTGAGAAATCAGAGATGGAAGAGTACCTTGCTCCTGTTGGAGACCTGGATCCTGCAGACCATCCTGAGTTGCAGTCTTTACTGGCAGAAGGAGGACCCTGTAGGGCAGACTTCAGCAGAGGTCAAAGAGAGTGTCCTACTCTTGAAGGTCTTCACCAACTGGCCGCTTCCCAGCAGGATGTGCAAGAGCCAGTGAAGCATAGGTTGTACTGGGAAGATGACCTCTTCTACAGTGAACCAAGTGAGTCTATCCCAGGGGACTACAGAAGACCTGCAGTGCCTCTATAAAGCAGACTCCAGTTCCTACAGTTAGCCAATGAGATACCTTTGGCTGGTCCTTGAGTTTCAAGAAGACCAAGGAAAGGCTCTCTTTATATTTCTACTGGCCTAATTTGGGGTTTGATGTAGATACGTTCTGTAGGAGCTGTCACACTTGCCAAACCTCTGTCAAGAGTGGAGCCAAGAATGTGGCGCCCTTAGTGCCTCTCCCAGTGGTGGAAGTCCCTTTTGAGAGGGTAGGAATGGATATTGTTGGTCCCTTACACCCACTGACCTCTTCAGGAAACAGCTGGTTGTAGTAGACCATGCTACTAGGTATCCTGAAGCAATACCTATTCGGCAGGAGAGTTTGGCAGTCTACGGCAGTCTGCCCTCTGAATTTACCTCTTTGCTGCTGAGGTCTGTTTTTGCTGTTTTTCCCTGAAAGGTGGAGCCAAGCTTTAAAACCTGCCTGCCACTGCGGAGCGGCCGCAGTGTATGGCAGTCCACGGCAGGAGATGGCATCAGGACGAAACCACGAGGAAGAAGGTAGACATCTCCGCAGCCAGCAGCATCATGTGGAAGAAAACGGATTTGAACATCGTAGTCCATTGAAACAAACGCACTCCGGGGGGAGCGCCATGAAAAGAGGTAAGACCTCTACAGAGGATCATTCCACGTCTGATCGACCCATCCAGCGACTCCCTTGGCCCCCCCCCCTCTACCCCAAGATTCGATCCAATGACCTCTAACTGTCTCGCATATTGTAAACTCTAACTTTGACAGTCAAGCGTGCCCACTGTCCGCCTCCCCACTGTCGCCAATGGCCGAGCAAGACCTTGACACACTCCAAAAGACATACGCACACATCCAGGCCTGGATGGCAGCCAATGGTCTCTGCTTAAATGGGGAAAAACAGAAATCCTACTCGTAGGTCCCCAAGAATCCCTAAATAAACTAAATGATAAATACAGATCCTTCATTATTGAGAACACGGTCATCACTGCTTCTACTGCAGTCAAATCCCTTGCAGTATACCTGGACTACACCTTATCAATGGACAGGGAATTCAGTGCCATCTCTTCCTCAGCTGCACTAACAACAAAAATCATAAACGCAGTAAAGCCCCATCTGTCACCAATGAACTGCATTAACATTTTCAGCACCTCTATTGACGCAAAACTCAATTACTGCAACATTCTACTCCTTGGTACCTCCAATAATAACATTAACAGACTACAAACTGCACAGAATAGCGCACTAAGAGCCGCCCTCAGCATCCCTAGGAGAGAGCACATCTCTCGGGCAAGAAAAGACGCCCACTGGCTCCCAATCAAGGAACGCCTAACATTTAAGGCCCTCACGATCACACACAAATGCCTCACCCAGACCGCTCCAGCCTACCTATCAGATAGAATACACCAGGCTCTAACTAACAGACCAAAACGTGAACAATACTCCCACCTACTTTCAGTCCCAGCTTTCCACAGAGCCAAAGTGGGCGGCACAAGTTTTGAAGTACTATCCCCAAAAGCCTGGAATGCACTCCCACTCAACCTAAGAAACGTAGACTCCCTCACAGTATTCAGAAAGGTGCTAAAAACAAAAATATTCAACTAGACTACTCCTCAACACAGTACAGTCCCTGACACTGTTCTTCTGTAACCTTGGAATACCCGTCTAATAATGTCATCTAACACTGTCCGTGTACTTGTATCAATGCCTAAGAAACTAACTATACTAAACTGTATTCACTTCCTCTGAAATGTCTGTCATGACCTGTATAACCTGTAAGAAGCAACACTCTGTAACAGCGCCACAATGCCTCTGGGCCACTGCCACTTTATAAATCCAAATAAATAAATAAATACATACATACATACATACATACATAAATAAATAAGAGTCTGGCTGTGGAGAGACTGAGAAGGGGGGGAGGACAGGTGAAAGGAGGCCATGGGAAATTTGCTGCGGGATGGGCCCTGGTGGTCTTGGATTCTCACGAGATGGACCCAGAGCTGGACATAGAGCTGTGGCAGCAAAGTGAACCTGCGTCTCAGCAACACCAATGTACAAACTTGTGGGTGTTGGGAGGCAACTCTGACAAATTAAAACAGACCCCCCAACTAATGAAAAATGTGTCCTAACCCCTAAAGTGTCAACGGATCGGAAAGCTCTAGTGCCACCTGTACTGGAATTAGAACCTGAATGTTCTAGGGGGAACAATTTGATAATTGAAATTGACATTCACCAAAGGCCAGACTGTGAAAATCTTCAAAGCCCGCCTTTACGGGTTAACACGAACATTTCTCAAAACGAAGAAATACCGGGGCCGCCACAGACCCACATGGAAGCATTAAATGTGACAGACAGTATCTTGGACACCGAAGATGAACTGGAGCAAATGAAAGAAAGAGAAAATCCGTTAAATTCGACGGACCTGGATGAACAACACAGTAACAAAAAAGAGCTTAAAACCAAAGCCACTACCCTAAAGAAAATGAAATCAAAGGAAAGGAAGACCATGAAACTTACGAAAAAGAACGGCTTGACGCAACCTTTGATACTTCCAAAGAAAAAAGGGGCTCTTCAGAAATTAAACGATAAGGATGAGAACAAAAAATCGAAAATATATAAAGATAAATTCAATGACTAAAATTGGTACACCAAACCAATCTATTTTCTCACAATTCTTCTCTAAAAAGTGTCACGGAAAGAACTCCACTCACTAGGTGAGCTGTTGGATGCCAAAATCCTGCAAGGGGCGGACATAGCCCCAGGGATACAGCTCCCAGGGCTTCAAGTGTTTTCGTGGGCTGGCTTGTCATTAGAAGCAAACTAACAACGTGCTGACCAGGATCCTTGCCTTCAGAATGAACATACGGATCTTCAAGAAACGGGTGCGTCATTACCTTGCCTGGATGGTGGCTACAAGAATACACAACCGGAGTGTGAGTCGCCTCTCACACCAACAACTCCAATGGTGGGAGCCCACAACTCCCTAAGTGACAACACAAATATAGCTCAGGGGAAGGTAGAGTCCATGAGTCTTTACCTGAAACCCAACCATAAAAATCATGCTAGCCCCCTTCTCTAAACTTTGAGGTGCTAAATGATACATTGAAGGAACATACCTCTTTGCTGGCTATGATGTACACCAAGATGACTTTTCTGGAGGGTTTCATCAGTGCTGCACCTAAATTGGGAGTGTCACTGGGATCCAGCCCTCTCCAAAACAAAAATAATTACAAAGTACTTTCAAAGGATCAAAGTATGCAAACAACAAAACTGGAAACTTCAAACTACAGTTCTCAAACATCTCTGCTGAAAGGACGGCAAATGAAAGTACTAAGACTCTGAATAGACCATCGGTAGAAGAAGATGCCCCAACAAAGAAAGGACAAACAGAGCTGGAAAAAATCACTGCTAACTGAGGTCAAACTCAACCTTGCCGAGTAGAGAACCAGGCCCAAGATAAAAGCAAAGGGAGGGCGACGGGTAAGACCTCCAAGCAGCAGGTGATAGCAGAGAAATCCTCAAATGGTTGCGTCATCTTGGAATTACACATGGCAATTGAAAAAAAGTCTCTTCAAGAAATAACACCCCTGAAACATCAAACCTCTCTAAACTTGAAGGAAGACTTGTACCCAGTGTTTTCACAACCACCGGGTAGGAACTATAACCAGAGAAGGCGGGTAATATTTGTAGATGAAGAACCTCAGCCAGAGATAAATCTAGGGTCTGAAGAAGAGACGGACGAGGAAGAAGCCCTTTCTGTGGTAGCTCAAAGGGTATCTTCAAAGCATCCCACTCAAGAACTGACACCAAGAGCTGAAGTTCTTAATCCCCCTAATCCATCGACAAGCAAGAGAATTATGATTGTTGAGTCAGGAGAAAAGACTGACTTGATGGACCTATCACAATACTCTATAGAGGAGGTAGACTCAGAGGTCTACTGCATTGAAGAGAATAACCAACAGTCGCAAAATACTTCCATTAGCAACATTAATGGTAGCCCAAATTGTCAATCACCTCATTTTATATCACTGGCTGACAGACGAGAAAAAATCAAAACTGAAAGAAGGGGGTTTGCCGACTCCAAGAAACGACAGGGAAGTCCGCCTCAGAGAGAACTAAGAAATCTGCAATCCACTAGCGGACAACCAAGAAAGCAGGATGACAAAAAAAGAAAAACTCACTCTAGAGATAGAAAAGTCGATAGAGTAACATGGAAATAAAAAGGTGCAGAAGGGCAAAGAAAACCTGAGTTACACACAAGCCCCTGGAAACTCTGACGAGAGAGAAAAATCTAAATGAGATGAAAGAGTCACTTTCAAGGATAAGATAAAAAGCAACAAACTTTCGTCTCGAAACAATAGGAAACTCCAATGGAACAATTCTGAATAGGAAAAATGTTATGACTCTGTTTCAATGTATACCTACCCTAAGAGCAATTAAAACAGATGGCATCAAAATTGTTGAATTTGTAGTGAGAGGAAAACTAGACAGTGTCTACCTTCATATTCCTTCCCCTGTTGTGAGGGTGATGATATCACTAGCTGCTGAAAGTGTCCTAATTCTGAGCTATGAATTATCCAACTATCGCGATGCCAACACGAAGTCGGACGGAAAACTCAGAGAAAGATCTAAGGAGTAAAAATCGGGGGAACTGTCAAGGAAAGAACAAATAAAAACCCGAACAGGAGTAAGATACCAATCCAATAAAGAAGATGGAACGCGTGAAACCTCCTAAAATGGAAAGCGTGTCATATCAAACCTCAATAAGGAGACAGGCGAGGTGGGTCAAACACACGCACCAGAGAAAAATAAAAAAAATAAAAAAGACGTCTCACCTTCAATATCTCAGAAGGAAACAAGGCAAATCTTTGGGTGTGGGCCGGTTTCCTAAAGGTCCGCTATCTAAACTAAAGATAACATTCACTCCGGAAGAATGTGAGAGAGAAGAATTGACCCCACCAGCCAACAACAAAGATCAGACTCCTCTAAAAGAAGGACAAAAATGGAGATGGATCTCAAAGGCCCTGAACCAGAGCAAAAGAAGCTAGCAAATCCTGAGAGACGCAGTCAAGGATGACTCTTCTAAGGAATCCCCAGGAAACATAATCTCTCCGAAATTTGGCTCATGGAATCCAAGAGGCTTTGCACATCTTCTAAATCCAAGTGACGTCTTCCTAGGAGATTTCAATGTATTATGTCCCCAAGAAACTTAGTTAAGAGATCAACCAGCTATGGATGGCTATGAGACATATCTTGCTCCGGCAGCTAATGGTGCTTCTGGCCGTCCCTCATTGGGTTTACTGATCATGGCTCGATCAAATAAAGAACTAAGAGTAACCAAGATAATAGAGTCATCATTATACTTCCAAGTTCTACACTTAAAATGGGAAGGGAATCAGCAAAATCCAATAACAACAAAAGCAGAAGACCTGATAATAATTAACTCCTATTGGAACCCGCTGATGCTAAGTGACGATCAGGTCCTAAAGCAAGCAAATAAAATCATGAATAAAATAGTGTTAGATTATCAACTTTATCACCTGATTTCATGTGGTGATCTTAATCTGGAATACCCTAAAGTACAACAGATTATTATGAGCTCTTCTGCAAAGACCCCTGCGATAAAAAGAAGTATAAAATAGGCAAAAGTAATGAAAGCAAGAGACATACACAATCTCCACCTCTTGAAAGAGGATGATGGCAATTTCATAACGACCTGGGAAAAGAACTCCCTCTCAGCTACTCTAGACTACATGTTTGTATCACATGACTTCCTAATGTATATCAGTAAATTTCAGGTTATCCACACTAAGAACAGTGACCATAACCTGCTTGAATGTCACACCGCTCCCCACACAAGCTACGACTCTTCCTACAAAGACACGCCCCTCCACGTCCACAGCCTCTTCTCAACCAGCACCCAAACACACACGTCCCGACAGGGGTACCTTATTACCTTATCAGGTGTCACGCTATGGGGCACGGCGTGGCATGCTCGGCAGGGCTGGAGTTTATCGCCCTTCATGTTTGTGGCAAGCGAACTGGAGGCTTCATCACGGAAACGCACGGAGAACTGCGCGACCCAGCGCGGCTCGGAGCACGTGACTCGTTGCCTAGCAATTCTCAACACTTGGGTACACGTGTCACGTGATAGTGGTCATGTGTTTCCTTTCCATGGATAAAAGGAGTCCGGTTACGGAAAGCGTTGCTTCACAGCTGTTCTCTCTGGATCACGTGTTGCTTACGCTTCGTTTCAAGACTCCTTACTTCATCTGACCTCGGCTTTGTTCTACGGATCGCTCAGTGCCTAACTCTTGTCTGCTTTGGAACTTTGGACTATTTGTTGACGAACTATTTTGCCCAACGGATTGCTTGTGTCTTGCCCCTTTACTACCTTGGAATTTGGATCCACTGATGCCGACCTACGCTCTGCCCTACAGACTGCCTTGTGTTTAGCCCCTCGGACTGCTCTGGTACTCTCTACGTTTCATGTGTTACAACAGGACTCCGGTCCTATCTTAGGTGGTTACCTGCCCGTCTCTGCTGCCACGTCTGCCCGGACCCGCTGCCCCTTTTCTGAACAACTGGCTAACGCCTACTTTCGATTCTCTGAGACAACGCTCCAGTACTCACAGGTATTTAGTGCCCTGGATGTTTTCACTAAGATTACTACATTCTGTACAGTTACATAACCTTATACCTTCCTTTGCAGCGCTCCAGGGGTTCTTCCGGTTGTTCCCGAGTCCTGGCTCTACGGACTACCTTCTTTGGCCCTAAGCATCACTCTGGCGGTATTACCGTGATTGTCAGTCTGATACTTGGGAACAGAGGGATAGCCCATACTCTGCACGACCAACAGCTGCGTAACATTGAATTTGACTGGAAAACCCACCGCAAAATACGAAAAATAATGAGAACAGAGATCGAAGAATCAGGTGGAAGAATAAGACTTAGAGTTAACGCAGAAGAGGTGAAGAGGCTAACCACGACATACACCAAGAGAGTTGCAAACCAAAGTGAGACGGTGGTTGATTAGGATCAATGCTTTAACATCCATCGACATAAGATCAGTAACTCAGTGAGAAACCCAATGGAAATAAACACACCTATGATAAAATTCTAGTTGAAGAAAGTGAGAAAGGCAGTGCGAGTAGCAAACAAATCTCGTGATAAAAGGACATGGAAGCAGCACTTGGGATAAAAAAGGCATACAAGAACTGATCCTACAAGGCAAGTATGTATCAAGCAGACCCAGAAAGTATGCTAAGATTAACAAATGGACAAAACTCAAGAGAATTCTGGTCAGTGATTAAGACTCTATCTAGTACTTTGCCTAATATGCTCCACAATTATGTTGGAGAAGATAAGTGGAACAAGCACATTACAACGCTATTCAAAAACCCGAACACAGAGAGCACAAGAACACACATTGAGACTAAAGTACAATGGAATCTGCCCACTGATATAACATATATCATAATGAAAATTTAAAAAACTGAACAGTTCTAGAGACCCGGGCCTGATGGCTTGACAAACGTCTACCTAAAACAAGCTCCAGAGGAATGTGCTCTATTTATTAGCAAAGTATTTAGTACCATCACTCAAACAAAAACAATTCCTCAGTCTTGGAAAAAAGCCACTATAGTCCTGATTTATAAAAATGGACCCAGAGACTGCCCAAAGAACTACAGGCCAATAGCGCTTTTAGACATTATTGGCGAAGTTTATGGCTCAACTCTATTTGAGCTGTTTCAAAAGTGGGCTACAGACAAGGACGTAATGGACCTGTTCCAGTCTGGTTTTGTAAAAAATGTAGGAACCTTGGCTAGTATATTTTTGATTAACATCTTAAAATCAAGGACCAAGGAAGGAAGACCGGGCATATATATGGCTTTTATTGACCTGTTCCAAGCATTCGACCAGGTCAATCGGGAGCTCTTATTGAAGAAACTGGAAGCCAAAGAATGCCCTACAACTATATTGGAACAAATTCAAGCCCTACACACTGACACGTCCATGTCAGTATGTCTAAACCAGCCGGCATGTTGTCTAAGCCCATTCAAACATCAAGAGGAGTTAAGCAGGGGTGCCCTCTGGCTCCCACATTGTTTAATGCATACCTGGGGGATTTTAAGGACTCAGAGAACCTAGTCAGATCTTACCCACCTAAAATGGGTGGAGAGGTGATTTCTCACCTGCTTTATGCAGACGTTCTAATCCTATTAGTCCAAACACCTATAGGTCTACAAAGACAGCTGGACAATTTGAGCCTGTACATTAGAAAGAACAATCTAGAAATTAACACAACTAAAACACAGATAATGTCCCTCCAAAAAACCACTAGACAAAATATCAATTTTATTTGGCATTTGGAGGGCGTGAAACTCCAGACAATCTCTGAATTCAAATATCTCAGAGTCATCATGAGTAATGATCCAACTGAATTAAAGATGCAACAACATCTAAGGGACAAGGTCAAGAAGTTGACATCTCAAGCTAAGGGGCCTCCCTCTGGAACAGCCTTCCTGCCTCCCTGAAACTTGAGGAGAACCATCTCCGGTTCCGGAAGCACCTCAAAACCTTCCTCTTCACTTCTGCTTTCTCTCTCCCTCTCCCCTGCTAAATTCTTCACCTAAACTGCACTGATTCTGCAACTGGGCCACTCTCACCGACCTCGGTCCTGGGCCCAGTCACTCTTCACTTGCACTGCCTCCCTGGCAACCCCTGCACTGCGGGACTGTCTCTGTATCCCTACAGCCCCTCCCCCCCAGCACTTTTCTGCACTTACCTTGCATTTGCCACCAGCTGGCCCTATTTATTTATTATTTTATTTCTATTCTACTTATTTGTACTGCACTCCCCCCCTCCCCCTTCCCCTTGCACTTTTTCCCTTCCCCCTACCCCTGCACTTGCGCGGTCCGAATGACACCTGGCCTAGTAGGATCGTTGTCTGTCTTCCCCTTGTTCCCCCCTCCCTGCCTCGTCGCGCCTTGAAACACTTGTGTATAGGCGTGTTACAAATGCCATATCATATCACATCATATCAAGGCTATTGAGAGGAAGTTCTGTCAGTTCTCAATGAAGGCTATTTTTCAATACTATCGGACAAAGGTGATTCCATTACTAACATACTGGGCTGAGGCTTACTTAAACCTACCAGAAGCCCTGTGGCTGAAACTGGAAACTTACTTCTGGAGAGAGCTATTAAACTTACCATCATCTACCCTAATGGCTCTAATAAGAAGGGAACTATGTATTGGATCCTTGCAAGCCATCGTCGAGAGGAACAGAGTGATGCTCTATAGAAAGGTGATCGTACCAGACCGTTGACCTGTCTTCAATATCATACACAAAGAAACCTTTGGCTCAAACTCAAAAGCATTAAAGGTTTGGCGAGAGAAAATCACTTTAACTTTGAAGGAAATAGAATCATCAGAAGCTGAACTAATGAATAATCCAACAAAAGTGGCCATGAAACTGGAAACCTTGGATTGGATAAAGACATAAGACCTAGCAGGGTCATATAAGATGGCAGCGCACATAACATCAGTAAGTAGAAAAATAATGACACAAGGCAATATTTGAGAATCTCCCCGAATAAACAACATCGACTAACGTTTGAGAGCATGTCTCAATGTTCTGACAACAAATGAAATAAGGGCAATTAGAGGAACATCAAACACAAACGAATGTAAATTCTGCGAGAGATCTAACTCTAAGGAAACCTTGAGACATCTCCTTTTGAACTGTATAGGCCTTACGAAGGAAAGAACCATCCACATGATTCATCTATTCAATGATCTTCACTCCTATGAAGAAGAGATCTGGTGGAATCGTTTAATGGAGGGTGAAATGTCAAGTGAAACCATTGCAGTGACTCAATTTCTGCACCACCTTGATCTCGCTAAACCATAAACTGAGGATGGTGTAGTTACAACGATTTGCTGGGCCAATGGCAGAAGAAGGGTTTTTAGGAGCCCCCACTGGTCTTTCGGTTTTCCTGATCCTGTTTGTCAATGCCTTGTTTCCTGACCCTTGTTTTCAGTACACTTACTTGTCTTTTTCTCTTTTGTTATGTGGAGTACCGGAAGAGACTCTTTATCATGCTGTTCTTTCCATTCTTTAAATATAGCAGATCATGATGAAACAGATTTGGAATTTAGACAGAAATTGTAAAAAAATGTGTGAACATTTTTAAATCAATAAAAAAAATACCTAGGAGGACTGTTACAGCTCAGGCTGTTGCTAAGACCCTACTTGATATTTTGTACAAGGGTAGGTTTTCCTAAGGAAGTTATCTCTGACAGGGGATCCAAATGTATGTCCCACTACATGCAGGCCATGTGGAAAAACTGTGGAGTAACTTACAAGTTCTCAACTGCCTACCATCCACGGACAAATGGATTGGTAGAGAGGTTTAACTGTACAATGAAGAGCATGATAGGTGCTTTAGAGGAACCCCTTAGAAGAAAGTGGGACCTTCTACTGCCATGCCTTCTATTTGCATATAGAGAAGTCCCTTAGGAGGGAGTTGGATTTAGTCCCTTTGAGCTTCTCTATGGCCATTCAATTAGAGGCCCCTTTGCCCTGATTAAGGAGTGGTTGGAGAGTGCTCCCTCCCCCAAGCCAATGAGAGTCACTGACTAGGTGATAGGTCTCCTGAGGAGAATGTCACACATGATGGAAGAAGCATCAGATAACTTGAAAGCAGGTCAGGCTCTGGTGAAGCATTGGCATGGTTGAGTTTACTCAAGACCAGCAAGTTCTAGTTATGGTTCCTACAAGGCAGAGGGACTTACAGGTCGATAGGACCCTTCAAGGTTGTGGGCAAACTTGGAGAAGTCAACTATGTGGTGGACTTAGCAATCCTAAGGAGTCTCTCAGAGTCTTTCCCACCAACCGTCTAAAAGCATATGTCTCAAGACCAGAAGTAGGAGCTTTGCTTCTAGTTTCAGCTCAAGAAGGGAAGGAGAGTGCACCTCTACCTGACCTACTCAGAGGGCAGCATTTAAATCAGAAGTTAGAAGGAGTCAATCCCTCTTCTAATTTGACACCTGAACAACAAGAGGAGTGCAAGTTTCTGTTAAATCAGTTTGCCTCCCTGTTTTCACTATCACCAGGCTTGACCCCTTGGGGCCAGCATGATATTATCACTGGTGACTGTTTACCTGTTAAAAACAGAGGTTACAATATGTGATATCATTTAAGAACCCACATAAAGGAGGAGGGCAACACAATGCTTGATCTCAGGGTAATTGAGCCATCTACCAGTCCATGGTCTAGTCCAGTTGTACTAGTGCCAAAGGCAGGATCCAAGGAGTTGAGATTTTGTATGGACTATAGAGCTCTTAATGCAGTACACAGACGGATGCCCACCTTTTACTCAGGACAGATGAACTGGTGGACAAACTTGGTTCAGCCAAGTACCTCAGTACATTTGATCTCACATCAGGCTATTGGCAAATAGAACTGACAGACCATGCCAAGGAGTAAACTCCATTCTCAACCCCGGCAGGCCTCTACCAGTTTAAGGTAATGCCTTTTGGACTAAAGAATGCACGTGAAACATTCCTAAGTATGGTTAACCAGGTTCTCAATGGGATGGAGGACTTCTGCATGGCATACTTGGATGACATTGCAGTGTTCAGCACTACTTGGAAAGAACATGTTGACCACTTAGGATATGTTTTACAGGCTCTTGAGCAGGCCCATCTGACCATAAAGGCAAGTAAGTGTCAAATTGGTCAGAGTAAAGTAGTCTACCTTGGACATGAGGTAGGAGGAGGTGAAATCAGTCCATTGCCTAGCAAGGTACAAGCTGTACAAAACTGGGCCACCCCTTCTACTGGAACTCAAGTGAGAGCCTTCCTAGGACTCACTGGTTACTATAGGAACATCATAGAGAGCTATGGGACCATACCATCTTCCTTGAATGTGATCACCTCACCCAAATTTCCCAAAAAGGTCAGGTGGAATGAAGAGTGCACTAAACCATTTGAAGGATTTAAGAAAGCCCTTTGTCAAGCTCCACTCTTAAGAGCTCCTGACTACAACCAAACCTTCATTGTGCAAACAGCTGCTTCCAATACATGTATAGGTGCAGTTCTGAATCAGCTGGATGAGAAAGGTAGGGAGCATCCCATTTGCTTCATCAGCAGGAAGCTGAAGGATCCTGAAACAAGGTGGGCAACCAGTGAAAGAGAATGTTTTGCTATTGTGTGGTCACTGAAGAAGTTTAGGCCATACTTGTATGGATCCACTTTTGTGATTCAGACTGACTACCAACCCTTGAGATGGTTGATGCAAATGAAGGGGAAAACCATAAACTACTGAGATGGTCAATCAGCCTTTAAGGATTTGATTTTTCCTTTGAACACAGGTGTGGGTGTCACCACCAAAATGCTGATGGTCTCTCTAGGATGTTTGACCGACTGGAGTAAGTAGATTAATCAAGGAGTGGATTAAATCCTCATGTCTCTTAGTCTGGGTGGGCGGTGGGGATGGGTGTTAGGGAGATTTCTCAAGAATGTGCTAATTTCCCTTACCTTTTGAGACCCCCAGCAACTTTGCTGGATTTCTAGGATTTACATTTTTTTTTTTTAAACATATTTTTATTAAGAGAGCAGGTTTACAGCGCAACAGATCAAATAAACATCATACCGCAGTTGAATCACTTACAGCATGTGCAGGGATATACATCGGGTGCGGTAGTCGCATATGCAAACAAAGAGCAAGTCACTGAACATGATGGTGAGGATGATGGTGTTGTAGTATCAGCATCGGAGTTCAAATCACACAGGTAAATGCGTAATAATGTCCAAATGTCTTTAGGGCGGCATGGGGACGGGACCGATAGTACAAATAATTCCTCATCATCATTCACTGTACATAAAACTTTTAGAAAATCAGCTCTGGTCGGGGCGGTTGCAGACTTCCAGCATTTAAGGATACACCGCTTGGCGACAACACATGAAACATTGAACAACCGTCTTGTAGACTCCTTCACCTTGCCAATGTCACCAAACAAGTATTTCAGGGGAGCAAGCGTCGCCGGGATAGCAGTTATGTCTTCGAGCAGTTCCGCAACCTCCCCCCAGAATTTCACAACCAATGGGCATGACCAATACATATGGTAAGGGCCCGCACCCAGAGTATCACATTTGGGGCAGGCACCCGTGCAATTGTCTACGAACTTAGCCACTCTGGCAGGGGAGTAATGGAGTTGGTTCAAGATTTTAAATTGGATCAGACGGAGCCCAGAGTTCATAGAGACAGATCGGGTAAGTTGACAGTAACAGGCCCAGCGGATATCATCTATCTGGGTGCCCACATCCCGCTCCCAAATTTCTTTAATCGTGTTCCGTGAAGGGGAGTGGGCCTGCGCCAGGGAATACAGCATCGAGACCCCTTTGCCGTGGCCACTCGTGGACACTTGGACACTATCGCTCTAATGCATTCATGTGTTTGGGGTTCTAACGGGAATGTTGGCCATCTTGCCGAAAACGCAGCTCTCATTCGATGGTATTGGAAGCGTTTTAGCTGCCCCCCCTACCACCTCAATGCAATTCGCAAGGTCGCAAAATTTGCCCTCTGGGAACATATCCCCTAATGTAAAAAGTCCCCTGGGGTCCCAGGAACGCTGGAGTGCCTGATCAAATGTGGGGGAAATACCAGAGAATTTCCACAGAGGGACTTCTGGATCGTAGGGGGAATCTATACCCATTTTCTTATACAATCTAACCCAAGCATGAGTGGTCGTGTAGACCGGGTCAAATAGACAGGTGTCACCGTATCTAGGAGTAAGGAGGACTGAACGAATGTCATTGGGACGGACAGAGTGCTTCTCAATCAATACGTGTGGGGCTGTGTCGTCAGCGTTAAACCAATGTTTCGCAAATTGTGCTTGTGCACACAAATAGTATAGTTCAAAATCTGGTGCCGAGATGCCACCCTGTGCAAAGGGTTCAACCATCTTGTCCCACCCCATCCTGGCTGTCTTCCCGTTCCAAATAAACGAAGAGGCGAGTGATTTAAGCTTTGAGAAAAAGGGTCTACCAGGCCAGATCGGGATGTTATTGAAATAATACAATAGTTTAGGGAGAACGATCATCTTGAGTAGTGCCACTCTGCCATACAGGGACAATGGCAGGTTGGCCCATAATTGGAGCTTGGTCGTAAGGTTCTGCAACAGTTCCCCGTGATTATGTGTGTACAACAGTTGTTTGTCTCTAGCGACCATAATCCCTAAGTATTGAACCGTATTGGGAGCGAGCCTGAATCCCAGCCAGGTCGCCCGTATCATCGGTCAGGGGAAAATTTCAGACTTTGGGACGTTGATCTTGTATCCTGAATATTTTGAGAATTCCTGTATATCGGACATGATGGGTTGTATGTTCTCCCCAGGGTTGCGGACGTAAAGTAGAGTGTCATCAGCGTAAAACAAAATAATCTGGGGGGGCCCAGTCATTCTGAGACCTCTGTGTGAATGGTTTTGACGTATGAATTCTGCCATAGGTTCTATGGTAAGTGCAAAGAGTATTGGTGAAAAGGGACTGCCCTGCCTGGTCCCCCTGTGGAGATGGAATGTAGGGGATAGTGTGGCGTTGGTCAATACCTTGGCAGTCGGTTGTGTGTACAGTAGTCGTACACCTTTGATGAAATACTGATGGAAACCAAATCTCTCTAGTACTAGGAAGAGGTACATCCAGGATATGGAGTCGAAAGCCTTTTCGGCTTCCAACGCTACCACGGCAGCCTTAGCCTCTGGGTCTATTTGCGCCATTATATTAAATAGCCGCCGCAAGTTAAGAGCCGTTGAACGGGCAGGTATGAAGCCCACCTGGTCGGGGTGGACTAGGATCGGCATATATGGAAGGAGTCTGGTGGCCAGCACTTTAGCGAAAATTTTCGCATCGGTATTTATCAAGGAGAGGGGTCTATAGGAAGCCATATCATGTGGGGGTCTAGGGGGTTTCAAAAGGACCGTAATGATCGCCTCGCGCATCGATTCTGGCAGAATCCCTTGGTTCATCACCTCATCCCACACCTTTAACAGTAGCGGGGCCAATTCATCACAGAATTCCTTATATAGTTCCGCACCTAGGCCATCAGAGCCAGGTGAACGACCACTCGATAGGGATTTGATGGCTTCCGCGATCTCTTCGACAGAAACAGGTCTGTCCAGTACATCACGGGTTCCAGCGGTTAGTGTAGGGAGATCTAGATTATCTAAATACCGGAACGTGTCTTCTCTGTTCTTTTTGTCATGATTAGAGTATAGGGTAGAGTAGAATTCAGTGAACGCGGAGTTAATGTCCCTGTCAGTATTGACCGTTATTCCCGCTGGTGTCTGTATGCTTGGGATCGGGTTGTGGTATCTATCAGCTCTGAGCATATCGGCTAGATATTTCCCTGCCTTGTTGCTCTCCCCATACCGTCGGGCTTTGGCTGGGGCGGCCATGTACAATATTTCTCTATTCGCCAGTTCATGAAATTCTTTTAGGGCAGTGTGAATCTGTAACAGGGTTCTACTATCCCGCATGATACCATATTCGGTTTGCAATACGTTTATTTTGGCTTCGACAACGTCCAGTTCACTCCTCACCGATCTCAACATACCAGTGGACTTGCCAAGGATAGCTCCCCGGACCCAGGCCTTGAATGCATCCCACAGGGTGGCATATGTGGTGACCGAACCCTCATTCACCTCCAAAAACTCTGAAATCTCCGTGTGTAGGGATTTACAGATGTTAGGGTCACGCAGTATCGTCTGGGGCATTCTCCACCTTCGTGCTGGTGGGGAGACATTACTCGGGTTAATATCAAGTGTTACTGGTGCGTGGTCTGAAAGGGTGCGGGGATGTATTTCGCAACTGGAGACCACCCCGGCCAGGGAGTGACTAACGAGCCAATAGTCAATACGCGAGTGGGAATCGTGTACAGTCGAATAAAATGTACATTTCTTTTCACATGGGTGTAGAGCACGCCAAATGTCTATCATGCCCATCTGTTCCATTAGCTGTTTCACGGCTAGTGCAGCCCTGGAGGGGGTCCTAGGGGCGATCGAGGAGCGATCCATGGATTGATCTAATATCATGTTAAAGTCGCCACCCCAGATTATTTGTGCCTCCCCTGACGTGGACAACAAATCAAGCATTGTACAATAGAACTGTGGGTCATCAATATTGGGTCCGTATGTATTAACCAGTATTATTGGGATCCCACCATTTCCCCCCACACCAGGGCATATCTACCGTGTTGGTCTATTTTGCTAGAGTGATATTTGAAGCAAAGCTTATGATGTATGAGCGTCAACACTCCCCTGGATTGTGTAGAATATTCTGTGTAATATCTATGAGGTCCCTATTTTGGCAGGAATTTAGTGTTGACCTGCCCAAGCGCATGTGTCTCTTGTATAAATAAGATGTGGGGTTTTTGGCGTGTAATGTACGCTGCAATCTTCCTTGCCTTAACCGGGTTATTTAGTCCCCTGATATTCCATGAAAGTAGCCTTATATTTAGGCCTTTGTTAGCCTGTGTCGTACTCAAACAGTGTGGCATGCCTCTGTCTGTACCATTGCCTCCGTCGCAAGAGGCACAAACTACCTGCTGAAAAACCGCTCTCTCGTTTTAACTTAACAACAACTTGGAGTAATAGCTCCCCCAAAAGGCTCGGTATGACGCCAGGCACAACCATAACCCGCTCTTCCCCCCCAACCCCCACCCGCATCATCAACCCCAACCGGATGATGTAACCCTTGAGTCATAACCTGGAAAAACTCCTTGGGGTGTGAGTTGCACCCACATGGCCGCCAATCCTGGAAACCAACACAGCTCTACTTCAGCAATTAATGACAATCAGGGCCGCTTCACCTCTATGGTTTAAACGATGCATCAGTGCAGCCAGAACAAAAAGTGGTCAACCAGCAGGGTCATCAGGCTCTTTTGCGGCCTCAGGCGGTAGATTCCGATTTATGGCCCGATCACGGGCCGGCAAAGGGATAGAGGTTTCAACATACGACATAGCTTCAGCAGGAGTCTCAAAGAAATGGGCCCGACCTCCATGTAGTATCCTCATCTTTGCCGTAGTAGGGAACTTGAAGGAGCCTCAATTGTTTCTTAACAGGTTCGTAGGATCTTCTCAGTGTCTGTATATTATTAGAAAAATCCGGATATATGTGTATCCTGTTATTTTCGTGTAATAAAGTCCCCTTTCCCTAGACATCCGCAGGATAGCGTCTCTATCTCTATAATTGAGGAGCTGGGCTATTATCGTGTGAGGTGGCGCTCCAGGTGTAGGCAGAGGTGCCGACGTGCAGTGAGCACGTTCCACAAGGAAATGGTCCGAAAAGGAGTCTGGACCAAGGAGGTCTCTTAGGAGAGCTTCCACTTGACGTTCCATGGACCCTTTACCAAATGATTCAGCTACCCCAACCAGACGGATGTTGTTCCTTCTGGAACGAGATTCGAGGTCGTCACATTTATCAAGGGTCTTCCGGAGGTCAACCTTTATTTGAGCGATGTCGCGGCTATGCTGTATTATTGAATCTTCATTAGTGCCAATCCTATTTTCGGCCTCAGTTATGCGTGCACTTTCTTTGTCCACCCTCGCCTTCAGGGAGCTAATTGTTGCCCCAATATCGTCTAATTTAGTGTTAACCGCCAGGAAGCCATTTTGAACCATTGACATCAATCTGTCTTCTCTCTCATCTATCGGTAGCCTAGATTGGCTATCCGCCAGCTTCGGCGGAGGTGTTGCAGATCCGCTAGGCTGGGTACTGGTGTAGGAGTCCATTGGGCCCGTTGTTTTGGAGCGCACTCCCCTCTGCTCGCGGCGGCCCATGCGGCGAGACGAGTGGCCTGTGTCCTCCCACGTATCCCCACACACTTGTAGCAGACTTCAGGGTTCCTTTATGCGGGGCTAGTAACGTGAAAGGGTCCCACTGGCAAATGTTTCTATGGCCCAGCAGAGGAGTGTAAAGCAGACTCCAGGAGCGCCTGAGAGCGTCTGGATCAGGCAATACGTGGTGTGAGCACAGGGGTTGTGTAGATGTACACATTCAGCGGTATTTTCGGAGGTCACCGCAGTATCGGACATTGGATTCTGAGTATCTGGGGTCTTGCGTGGATCCGGCTCGCACGGCCCCCAATAGTGTGCCAGGAGAGGGGTCACAGCTCACACTGCCGGGCGTCCACACGGGTTCGTGCAGTAGCCCGGGGTCCCGCCATCTGTCCAAGGAGAACCCTCCACTTCGTGTTCCAGGAACACGTTGCCGCGTGTAGTCACCGGCAGACTGCGCCACTAAAACGCGCTAAAAAAAGTTAAGGGCCGTGGCACTAGCCGGCAAGTTTCCTGTGTTGGGAATCCGCCTGTGCCGCAGCTGTGTCCTGGGGGTATTAGTGTGGGATTACCACCTTTGCACGGTGCCCTCAGTCGCCTCACCCAGTTACCGTGATTGAATTGGCCAACAGCTATGGCACCAACTGAGGTCCTCCCTAGTGCGGGCAACTCCTGTTCATGTCTCCCCCACCGCAAGCATCACCATCCGTGTGCTCACCTGTCCTCCGCGTAGCCGCCAGTGGCCAAAACGCATGGCAAGGCCAGGGGTCGCAGCGTGCGTCGGCTGCCGCTCGCGGGCTGGGGGCCCGCCTCTACTCCAACCAACAGCGGACGGGACCGCCGCAGGCATGCCGCACCTGAAAGTGCCTCCACACACGGGGCGAACTGTCTTGTGTCTCCACCGCTCACCGAGGTCTCACGGGGCTCAAGCACGCCAGCAGGTCGAGGGCGGGAGCGCCCAGTCCCCTCCGCAAGAATCGGGCGAGCCGCGGCTCACAGCGTGTCGCAGCCCCTCCCCCAGCGACTCAGAGGGGAATCCTCCGGAGCTCGCAGGCGGCTCGCCACAAAGCCGCATGCCCGCTGGATCTTCTGGGCAGCTTTGCTCGGGTATGTTCTGTCGCAGCAGCCTCAGATTTGCACAGCCTGTGCCTGTTATCCGGCGCCACTTAGTGCTGCCTTTTCCTCACTCCATAAGCGGCCCTGAAGGAGGATATTGGTAACAAGGATTCATACGAGCCGGAGCTCCTGGATTAGGCGGCCATCTTAGTCGTGCACAACAGCGCCCCCCCCCGGATTTACATTTTTGCATGGAAAGAGTGTGAGCCTTTTTTCCCCCTCTTTCATGTATTTTCATATGTGTTTTACTCTTGTGTTCTGTGGATATGAAGTTTTTAGACAAGCTCCATAGGCATCATCTTTTTCTTGTGCGTCACACAGCACCTTCAGTGCAGTGGCACAGGGATGTCTTTCAGACTTCCCAAGGTTTAAATACGTTCACTGGGACTGACTACTGTCTCCCACTGCATGTAAATTTAAATTGACTTTGCTAGTCTTTTAAAATTCATAGACCCAGCACACACTATCTTCCTATAGAGTTCTGGAGGGGTTGCCTTGCATCCCTTATGTCTAAACACTCATATAACAGTTGATTGTTACCCCTTCCTCTTGAAATGGCTGGTGGCAGTGGTTTTAGAACAAACTACCATGTTTTTCCCAACCGCGAACACCGGTAGCTAAAAATCGGGTGAGCCTGTTTTTCAATATGGCGCCCAAGACCCCTCTGTAAAAACCGTCTCGGTCATCTTTTTTCACCGTTTCTTTTAGGAAAGGTCCTTCTTGTGTTTAACTCTGCGTGCCAACCAGGTGTGGTCCCTTTGTTTGATGAACCGTGGCGTGCATCAATGCTGAAGCCCTCCTCTGGTGCTTGAATGTCTGGGGTGGACAGGATTTGAGGGGGGTGTCCGAAACTCCCAGTGCTTAGTCTCCTAGGAGACCTGAATGCACTCTGGCGTGATTGGCTGGCTGACTGTCCGGCAAGGACAGCCACCCTGCTGTGTGAGTGACAGCTAGGCTGGAATGAATGGGAGAGAATTGTTTAAAAGCAGGTCTCTGGGACTTGGAAGGCAGAGGCGACCACTGGAATGAAAGAACCAAAGACGAGCTGAAGGAAGACAACTGCTGCAACTCCTGGTCCGTTGGTTTGCCCGGTGAAACCCTGCTGCAGGTCCAAATTGCCTGAAACTCCATCAACAGAGAAGCTCCTTCAAGGACGACTTCTTCCCTTGAGCTGGTGGGAACAACCAATTCGTAAGCCACCTGGACACTGTCTCCATACTGGTCATATTTTCATCAGAGTGCTGTTTAAAACTGGATAGCTAGTGAGAAGGATACCAGTTGTGGACTTTAAGGCACTCACACCTTAAAACTGATGTTTTGCCAAGCTTGTGGCCTCTTCCCTAGGCAGTGCAGTAACCACCCAACGTCCTCCTTCTTGTCCCCACGACTGAACCTCAGGAACAGCAAGAACTGCAGGAACTGCCAGGGACAACTGCCTCAGCTACAGCTTTTCTTCATACGTAAGGTACTGCGCAAACGTGGTGTGGAAATCCTTTCTGCTGCAGTGAATGTTTGTGAAACTTTCACAACTTTGGAGTCTTGTTCGCTCCTAAACTGACATATAACTCTTTTTCTGGCAAACTACTTCTAAGAATATTGGCAAAGACTTAACCGTTTACTACCAGAACTGTGCTATCCTATCTGAGACACTGAACCATTGACTTTGGCACAAAACTATTGAATTGAATTGCCTCTTGTAGTGAACTGAACCTATTTGCCCTGCCTCTGAAAGTAATTGTGCTTTAATTCTGCCTAACATGAGCAAGTCCACTGAGCACCTTTAAGCGTGGCCACATACACATGGAACAAAACCAACACACGTCTCTACACCAAGGCAAAACTGACCCAATTTGGAAATGCAGGCATGTCCATGGGAAATTCACCTGAACAGCTGTCTCAGTTCCACCATAGCATGTCTCAAAAGAACACCTTGTCTGCTCTCATAGGCATGGTGTGAAGGAAAGGACACAAACAGGACGGCCAAGTGGAATCACGCATGGGACAGGGAAACTTAACAGCCATGGATTGAACATGCACATCATAGTCATGCGAGTGAGTGAAGATGTCACATGACACTTGCTTGGGCACTTCTACATCCTATTACATGTTGCAACATGCTCAAAGGTCAGTTTGAGCAGAAAGCATGCAACACGCACAGGCATCCATTGGTGAGGTCCAAGCACCTATGGTGTTGCCTCCTACACAAACAAATGCCATGATCACACGTCATCTCTGATTATTCATGCATTGTCTAACAGAACACACAGCAGTCCCTGAGCAGTCGATGCTCCCACATGTAATTTCCAGACAGACATCAACATTTGTCAGTCTCAGCTGCTGAGTGTGGATGAACCAATGATCAATAGATAATGTGTGACCCATAGAATGTATGTGCGTCTATGCCACTCACATGCACCCTCTAAACCCATATGGTCACATTTAGTCATCAACTAAATGTGTATGTGCACTAGTATACCAAATCACAAAAACGGTCAGTGTACATACCCACATCCAGCCACATTACCAGATGTTGGGCATCACATATACAAAGCTACATACTGGTGTAGAGCAGTGGAACACACATGCTGTGTACATGAGGGGAAGTGCATGCAATCATACATACCCATGAACAACACTGACACAATGTCAAGCAGTGTAGTCTTAATTGTGTGTGGTGTTCCCAAAGGTTACTGCATAGGATTCTGCCTAACAGCTACCACACGTGTCAACGGATGGACACACCATCATAATCTGAGCACAGATGTACAGGCACATGCAATACACTACAGGTACCAGAATGCATCACTGCCATGTCACAATACCCAGCATGTCTTGACACAACCCCACCCACATCCCTTGTTGACAGACCCTACACAAAGCATGTCCAGTACTGCCTCTCACTGGTTGCAGCAGTGTGAATGAGGGCCTGCCAGTTCACAGACCCAGATGCATGTGTCACACACAAACACACACAAACATCCCTAGACATAAGCACTATCCAGTCACTTGAATGTAATGGCCCTCCTTGTGTAGCATATCTTGCAGGCGATTCCGGTTGTCCATTACTACAATGGCTGATGACCCCTGTGAGAGATCCCCAGACAAGAAATTGCCTACAATCATGCTTACATCCAAACCCGGATGACAATCTAGCAAACCTTTGCACTGTTGAAGGCACATTTCCGGTGCCTGCACCGTCCAGGGGGAGTGGGGGTATTCATGCACAGTCCAGTGAAGTTTGGGAAGATAGTTCTGGCCTCTGCAATGTTGCACAATATGGGCATCAGTGGAACATATCCCTGCCCCTGAATATGGATATGCCTCCAGCGGATGCTGATGAGGATGAGGATGGAGATGGTGATGCAGCTGTAGTAATGCAGCAACACCAAAACAGGGATGCCAGGGATTAGCGTACAGCCCACCAGGATTTCATGTATGTATTTATTTATTAGACATTTAGAAGACTTGTATACATCAGGACATTGTTTCAAAGTTCCACATTGAGAATTATCTTTGAACACCCATCCACTGCACACAACCCCTGGCACTCACTGCATGTGACACAAATCAAAAATAAAGCAGACCACTTCAAAATATGAATGTCCAGACAAATACGCATTTGCTCAACTATATGTGTTAGATGGAAAAATATCATGACGCAATGTGTGATCCACCACCCCCTCCCTACCACTCCCTTACCAACACACCATCCCCACTATACCCTCCCCAACACACCCTCCACACCACCCCTTCCCCACCAATCCATCCCCAAAACACCCCCTATGATGCAGTTGTGTCAATGATAGTTGTTCTGAGTCACTTCCGTGGCTTCTTCTCTTGTCTTGGTGACTGTCACAGCTGCAGGGAGCGGCGCCTTGGGCTGCTCTGTTGGGAGCTGGCAGGCATGGTGATGGTGGAGGGGCAGGGGGTCAGAACCAGGATAATCCCTGCATTCTAGGGCTGCCTGATTTGAAACGGTGAGGAACCGTGCAAGTGTGGAGACAGCTTTGTAACCCTCCTGGAACCTCTGTACCAGCGGGACAGTGGTGCAGGTAGAGGGGCCCAAGGCACAGGTACAGTGCCGGCCGGGAACCAGTACAATTTCACGCATCATGCGTTTCTCATGCAACTGCTGCCTCACAAGGCCAGCCATCTCCTTGTGCCATTGTTCAATCCTACGCATGCATGTATCCATGTCCCACATGATGGGGAACAGTGGTGGAGGTGGGCTGTGTAGGTCAGAGGGGCTAAAGGCAGGACAATGGTAGGGCGTGTAGTCTGGTGATCCCTCAGTGCTGTCCCGCCCTCATGCACAGCTTCTTCATCCGTGCTTATGGAAATGTATTTATTTATTGTGCATTTGTAAGGCAGTAATACAAGAAGTAAATTGTGTTTCAAAGCTCCCACAGGCCAACAGAGAGGGAATGTGGGAGTAAAATTAGATATAGCACTGTAAGTTAGAAATTGGCCTACTAGGCAACGTATCTGGGTGGCTCTTGTGGGGTGGCCAGTGTCCGTATTGGTGGGCCAGAGAGTTCTGTTACAGAGGCAGCTGGCTGTGCCTCTGTGTGTGCTGGCAGGGTTGCAGGGGCAGCTGGCTTTGCCTCTGTGGGTGTTGGCAGGGCTGCAGGGGCAGCTGGCTTGGTCACAGGGCTTGTAGGTTGCTTGTGGGGCTGGTGTGGTCTTGGCTCGGGTGGCGCAGGTGTGATTTCCCTTCTCTGCATAGGCAGCAGCTATGTGGATGGTCCAACATGCTCGCTGTCAGAGGAGTTGCCTGTAGGGGTGAGATGGCCATGCCATTATTCACCCTGTGTGTCATCCTACGGACTTACAACATACAGTTACGTCATTGCGTGACATTATGCTTGTACATGGTGTCATTATATCAGGATGGCTTTGATGCGTGCTTGCATGTGTGTGTGGTATGGGACACATTGCACATAGTGCATGCATGCCACCTTGGTCAGGTGCGTGCAGGCCCGGCTCTAGCAGGGGGGCCAGGCCCCCACCCCAAGGCCACTCCCTGGCCCCCCTCTAGAAAAGGGGCAATGCCAGTGGTGGTAAGCAGCACTGGAATCCAAGGGAGTATGGGCCTGGGGGGTGGATTTCACTCTACATATGCAGCAGCAACCAGGGTCGAACTGGGGCATAACATTGTCTTGGGCATCAATTAAAAAAGTGTCCCACAGTGGAAAATGGGAATTCATTCCTTTTGTGACACTGTTTTGAGTAGTACCCAAGGGGGAGTTTTTTGATAAGATGTGATGCAAATTGTGCATTTAATAGAATATTTATTCAGCAACACTGGTCAAATCTACTAACCGCATAGTGAAGTAACTCATCAAACTGGTCCACAATGGCCAAAAATCGAGCCCACTTTAACCCAAAAAAATGGCTCACCCAAGCATTTTGCGTTTTTGATTCGCCCATTGGCCTATTGCCCTATAGGTCAGTCCGAACCTGAGAGCAACCTCAGAGACATCATTCTGAGAGGCTGAACTGCAGGAGGCCCGGCCAGGATTTTGCATGCCCTAGACAATGATTTATGCCCCACAACATGAAAGCACAAATGACCAGGGAGATGGAGGGCCATTCACATCTTTAAGTGGGGCAGCACACTTATTCAAGCATGCTGCCTACTACTATTTTCTGAAAACTAAAATCACAATTTCAGTTTCTGTAATTTAAAGTAAGTTTCTCTTTTGTGGGTATATAGCATCTTTTCACATCATGCTTAATAAAATGGTTAACTATATTAAACAATCAATAACAGGTGAAGGTGCCTAAACACAGATTTCTGTAGAAGGTGCATCATCTAACTGGGGGCCCTTACAAATTACAGTATTTTAAGTAAGTATATGTTCTGCTGCATTAACTACTTGCGTATAAGTGAAAAGATAAAGTTGGTAGTAATACAAATGTAATTCAGGAGGGGAGAGTGTAGTAAAATCAAACAGTGATAGATGCAAGGCTTTGAATTCAAAATGACCACTACCGCTCTGCGCAACATTCCATTCCATTATTCTGTAGTATTTCTGTGCCATTACAGAAGGGGACAAGCCATTAGCAAAAGACTCTTGGCGCTGCCACCAAAAGGTTCAGGTCATGCTCAATTGCTAGGCCATGTCCCCCCTGCACTGGAACACAAGCCACATGCATGTTTAGGCCTTGTGGTCTAGCAGTTTGGGATTATTGACATGGCCAAGGCTGATTTGAAAACAATGGTATGGATAGCTGGCCAGAGCAATGCCAGTGGTTATAATTGAATCTGAGATATTTGCCTATTAGGTACAAGCCAGAACTCAGTGGAACAAATATATGATGGAGATAAAATGTGTGGAGAAACACGCATCATATGAGTGAGTTTGGTCACTAACCCACCCAATGACTAGACAGGTCTATGTTATTACCACCAACTGCCTGCCCCTCACCACCAAAACGTACCCTTTCTGGAACTTGTTGAGCAAGCTCGGTGTTGCTGAATAGTGCCGTCCACTGTTCTAGCAAAGCATTCTTTTGAGTGTTTTAATTACTTAATTGCCTCTGAAAATGAGCTCCTGGTGTAATAAAAATCGATTCATGTGTGTCTTCAGCCAGTTGATTCTATAAGCAATATCTTTGTCAATGATTCTGTTCCTTGCACTGAAGTCCTGTCTAAAGCAAGTAATCACAAAGAAAACGGTGTTGGCTTGCATATAGGTATTATACCGACATTTGCCAAGCTATGCCATTATATGCCCTCGTACTCGCAGTTTTCCAGCTTTTCCCATCCTATGGTCAGGCAGTACTTGTGATGATTCACTGGTTCTCATCACATCTCCCTACAGGATAGCCCTCCCCTATGAGGGTAGGGAGGTGAGGCCCCTACCCACTGGTCCCTCTAGGGGTGGTAAAAAGTGGGAGGACCTCAAATGGAGGGACTCCGCTCATGGGGATGAGGATTCCCATCCCGTAAAAGACCACCCTCCACCCTTGTTCCCTGGAGCCATGGCCCTATTACCTCCTTCTTCCCCCCAACCTGAAGCTATTAATGTGTGTTATTATGAAGTCTCTACTCTTGCATCTGTAAGGCCAGACAGGACTGAGACGAGGAAGTGCCAAAGAAGCATTCAGAACAACAGTAAAAGAAATTAACAAAGAACCGTGATGAGGTGACCACTGTTAGGCCTGAAGGTAACTTCAAAGGCATTTACAACAAACAGGCCCAGCAATATAAAGGGAAGACCAAGGAAGGACGAAGTGTGTTAGGGAGCAGGAAGAACAGTAAAGAACCCTGGTGTCCATAGTGCAGGGTCTGGGAAATTCAAACCCGCGCTGCCCGAAGCGCTGAGAGACAGTTGGTCTCCGAAGAAGAAGCTGAAAGGAATTACATGAGCCAGAGCAAACCCAACTTGCTGCTGAAGCAGGAAGAATCCAGCAATGGTGTGGCCTCTTGGACATGGACTGTGTGGTCCGTAAAACACATAGACAATGCCACAGTAACAGCTCGGTGGAGCCACACAGACCAAAGAGGAGCAAAGCAGGAAGACGCGCTGAACACGTGCTAAACTGACAGTGACCTGAGACCCTGTGAAGAACCGGTTGCGCTCCTCAGTGAAGATACAGGTAACAGGAGTTGTGAGAAAGCTGGGTGGGGGCCATGGAGCCCGAAGAATCAGGTATTCCTCAGGAGTGATCTCCATCACAGTAGTGATACCGAACGAACCAAGAGACAAGTATTCCTCTGGAGTGATCTCCTTTGTCACAGTGGTGACCTCAGACAGCATAAATCTCAAGAGTGCCTCAGGAGTGAATTCCCACTCCCTCACCACAGTGGGCAACTCAACATATGTGAAAGGTAGCAAAAGGATCAAGAACTCGCAGGGAGTAATCTCCCCAATAGTCAAGATATACAAAGTCATGACAAAATGCCAGCAATAATAAGAAGAGTTGATAAAGTCTTAACTCTGTTGTTTACCAATTATTGGGAGTAAGTAAATAGACTTCTAAAGACTTGTAAACATAACTATCAAGGAACAGTCTCCAAAACTCTTCCAGATAGAGCAGGAAAAAGGAGTCATTTTCCTGATCTAGGTATATTTGGTAATTCAGACCTTGATATATGAGACTGTGGTTAAGTCAACCTAAGTTGATTGAACCCTTTTCTTCTTGGTTTATTTGTTATTGTCGGGGATAATCTAGGTGGTTTGGACAGAGGACAGTATATTGGTTTCTTTTGCCTTACATCCCGACGAGCACTCAAGTTATTTTGTGTTTGAGGTAGGGAAAACCCCTCTTGAAATAGGGAGAGACAGGTTCTTTTCTTTATTTGAATACAAGTCTACAGCCAAAATGATAACACCTTGTCCATCTTCATACTCCATCACGCCACATACCCTTATGGCAGTGCCTGGCAAATGCCTATCCATGCCTAATCAAACCAGAAAAGCTGTTGGCTTCACCAATGCAGGTTGTATTCAGTTTGTCTCCCTAAATGAACGTGTATATGCCCAGATGCGGGTGCCTTGCTTGCTACGCCTAGGAAATCAAGCTGCACCTTACTGAGTTGGTCCAACAAGGCCCTGCCTGAAAATGATAAGTCTAGCATGGCAAGTATGGACCAGTTTCAGATCTTCTCATGATTACTTTTCAATGCGGGTCTGACCTAAATAGAATGTATCTTGGTCTGTGTGGAAGCCTACTCTACTTTGCCGAAATGTTTCATGATTCAAACTGGCTTGATAACCTCATACTGTTTTAGTATCTTAAGAGTTTGTATTCAAACAGCCAAGGGTGCACCAGCACTCCCAGTGAGGTGTTCTTATTAACGTGCCTCAGAGGCAGATTATTTACAACAGGAACTGATTAGAGATGACAAAAGGTGAAAGTGAGTGGCCATTGCTGTGGCAGTTTTTTCTTTAAATTATATAGGGGGTCATAATGGAAAAACGATGCCGGTAAGGGATTACCGGCACCGCATACCTCTCCGGGCTATTACGAACCAACAACCCGGTATCAGCGCCACCGCTGATACCATGCACCCCCATAACCGGCATGCGCGCGGGCATGCACCCATTCGGTCCGGCAATACCCGGATGGCGCTAACAGAAGGACATCACAAGTAATGCGGACATGCAAATACCGGCATCATGAAGGCGGTAATAAGTGATACCGGGATGCCAGCATCACCGGCATTCCAGAACACCCAAAAACAGCCATGTGCAGTGTTCCCAACTGCCACAGGTGAACACAATCAGCACAGGTGGAGGCAATGGAGTCTGGCCCAGCACAAAAGGAGCACACCCACACCCCTCACCGCACCAAAATGATTCCACTTGCAGTAGCAATAATGGTGCTGGAGGACATGCTTGCATTGCTACAATAGCAACAACAACAACAGAGGAGTTGCAGGAGGAGACCGGCCCAGCAATCCCCACCAGTGCAGCCAGTGGTACGACGCAGGCAGCCCCCCATCCCTCGCATCAGAACCAGTCCATTCAACCTAACCCCTGAGCAGATCCACACCATGTACCGTCTGGAGCGGGACACCATCACCACCATTGTGGACATGATACACAATGACATAGTCAGCCTCATTAAAATACGCACCGCCATCCCCCTCTACTGATGGTAGTGTATGTGCTCCACTTTCTGGCCACAGGCACCTACCAGCACACAGTGGGGCACATGCATGGCATATCACAAACCTTATTTTCTTGCATGCTGAACCAAGTGCTGGATGCCCTCCTGAATCACTCAAGGAACTACATATCCCTACCAAGGACTGTCCAGGAGATCTTTGACACGAAAGTTGGCTTCCATGCACTGGCAGGCATGCCAAATTGTATTGGTGCACTTGACTGCACCCATGTAGAATTGGTGGTCCTGCATGCCACGGAGGCGGTGTACTGCAATCGTAAGCTATATCACTATCAATGTACAGATGGTATGTGACTTATCATCACACATTGTTGTGCCCGATTTCTCGGATCAACTCATGACTCAATGGTCCTGCAGAACTCCACGCTACATGGAGTGACATGCAGGACGACGTGCCTGGCTGTTTGGTAAGTTTCATGACAGGCACATGGCAGTGTAATGGGGGGGAGAGATGCACACACCACCATGGCATCATTGTTGTGGTGACGGCACAAAGTCCACATCACAAAACACTGTGCCTCAAAGCATCCCAAACTGAACATGACAACCAATCCCCATAGCAATGATGGAAGCTGCACACAAATTACAGTATACCTACCTTTCAACAAGCCTACATCCCACAACACATCCACCACCCATCGTCAGACCTCACCCTCAGTAACACAATCCAGCAACAAGCTGTGAGTATGCACAATGTAAATGTCTACAGCAATTCACAACACGGGACAAGCATCCATGAGAGTGCACAAATCTATTCCACCAAGGGTATAATCTGCTTGTCACAGGGCCACCAGCACAGTAGCGCTGCATGTCACCATGGGAATAATAAGCACTGAATGACAAATAATGCTGAGACTCCTGCCAACGCTGCCAGTAACAAAATTATACTAATCACTACACATCACATAATGATAACAAACACAGCGGAAGGCATCCACAGTGCATGAAGAACATCAAGGGAGTGTACACCCTGTATCAACTGGAAGATGCAACCCACACCATAAGACCATGACACAGCACATATTGTGGAAAAGGTCAAATGTGTGCATACAACCAGGGACATGTGCATGTGAACAACACAAATCTGCAGGCATGCATGATAAGTACAGGTGTCCATCAGGAATTGACTTACACATGCCTTATTATGCACCCATGCAGGTGAAAGTGGCTATCCCTTGAAGACGTGGCTCCTCATCCCTGTCCGGAACCCGCAGAAAAGGCATGAAGAGGACTACAATCGTTCCCAAACCCGTACCCGTGTGGTCATCGAGCAGACATTTGGCCTGTTGAAGGCACGTTTTCGCTGTCTTAGCCCGTCAGGTAGGGCACTCATGTACAGGCATGAGAAGGTGGCCAAGATCATCATGGCATGTGTCATGCTGCACAACATGTACATCCGATGGAACGTGCCTCTGCCCCCTGACATTGAACAGCAACCACCAGGTGAGAATGAAGAAGATGAAAAAGATGGGGTTGTACATCATCCTGGTGGCGATGCACACGAGGGACATGATGTGCGCCAGTCAGTGATAGGCCAATACTTCTAAGACACATGGGTGCAGAGGGTGCCATGAATGTGGGACTGAGGGCACTGCGTGTGGGGGTACATGGACACTATGCACTGTAAAACAATAAATGAGACATGTCCAGTCAAGTATTTTTTCAGGTACACAATGGGTGTATTTAAGAGGAAAAAGTTGAAAGTGCTCTTACCCTCAACCCCACACCCCCATCCCACTCCACCCACACACCCCCTCCCTTTCCCCCTCCCGCCACAACTCCCCCACACACCCCCACCCCTCTCCCCCACAACTCTCTCACACATGGCGTGCAATGTTATGCCACTCCAGTCTGCATAGGTGTGCACATGCAGGCTGAGCCTGCAACTAATGTCCTGTGTCTGACTCCGGTGTTGGCATGTTGGAGCGGCACATGGTGCGCACAGACCTGCGCAGGGGGCTTGTCTGTGATGAGCTTGATGAAGACCCAGTGGGCGCATGCTCAACTGTCGCAGCAGGACGCGGAGCCTCCATGGCATCCGAAATCCTGTCAAGGACCTGCCACACTGCCGACAGCTCCTCACAGATCTTCTGTGTGCTCGCCTCTATGGACCCTTTCATGGTCGCAGTGTTGTCTCTGGCCTCCCTCCTCGTCACATCGCCGTCAGTGACATATTGCTTCATTAGGCTGGTCAACTCCTGCTGGCGCGCTTCCATCTGTGACATCCTGAACTCCCCGTCCCGGACCCCTGTGGAGGTGGATGGCTGGTGCGGCAAGGGGCCCAAATCCGGTGTGTCCTGTGTGGGGCTCCAGGCCTCTGCATCAGCCTCTCCTCCAGACTGGACATGAGACGTGCCATCGGGTGTGCTGATGGGTGTGTACTGGTGTTCTTGAGTGGGGCTGGGTGTGCCAAGGAATTCCATGGAACGTGTGTCCTCCTCAGGGACACAGACCTTCCCTTGGGAAAGGACCTCATTGCCACTCTGTGGCGCAGTGACAGCTGCCTCCCCAACCAAACTGGTAGCTGCAGACAGGGTCCCATCTGCCACCAGCTCTACAGCTGCGGATACCACAGGTGTTGGAATTTGTTGAGTAGTGGATGAGCTATGATGCCCCTGTTCCCTGCCAGCCAGTGGTGCCTTTCTCCTCGGTTGCTGATCTGCATTGCCAGTGCCCTTGGAGGTGGAAGGCCTGTTGGTTTCTTCCCTGGACTTGGCCCTCATGGTAGGTGTGGTGGCCCGTGCTGCAGAGTCCTCTGCATCGCTGACAGCATCTCGGCCTGTGGGGGACCATAAGAGGGACGCATCAGTGATGGTTGTACATGCATCATGCATACAATGGTATTAGTGCAGTTGTACACATTTGATGATTTTCTGTCCTACTCTTGTGGCATGCAGGTTATCTGCCATTTGGTGGGGTTGCTCAGGCATACGTTAGGTTCACACGTGTGAGGTGGTGTCTGCTGTGAGACATGCCTTTGTGTTGTGGACTGCGTGCAGTATGACACATGCCATTTCCCTGTCTGTTTTTTGTGTCAGGTATGCCATAGGCATGCTACATGCATGTGGATGTTTAAGTGCTGGGGACGGTATCTAGGCAGGGATGTGTCCATGTGTGTGTAATGGGTCATGCATTGCCTCATGGCACGGTCACATTGGTGAACTGTCATCATACATTGCAATACAGTGTTTTCTTAGGACACTCACCTCCATCTGCCGATGACGTGGCTCCATGTTCCATTTCTCCCACACCTTCTATGGACTCCATACTGATTGTCCTTGTGCAGGTTTCTTCCGCGGCTCAGTTGGATTGGTGAGTTTGAGCCACCGACAGTAGCCAGGCTCTGGCTCCGGTTGGCTGAGAAGATATTGCGCACTCTGAGGCGCAGGTCGTCCCAAAGGTTTCTGACGTCTTTTACTGTGCAGGGGGTGGTGCCAACCGCACTGACTTTCTGGGCCACTAGCTCCCATAACTCCTTCCCATAACAGATCCGAGGCAAAGACCACCTCTGCATTCTCAGCAAGAGTGTCCGCGAGCATGTTGAGTTCATCCTCAGAGAACCACTCCTTCTGCTGCAAGGATGCCCCATTCTTAATCGCCTTTGGCATGGTACTGGTGGTGTGGTTGATGTTCTGGTGTTGGATTGAGGCTCGAGGTCCTGTGTATCGAGGATGGGAATGGATTGTGTTTTTCAAGATGGTCGCCGTGCCATTTCCCGTTCCGGTGCGATGACGCTACTTCTCCGTTCCTGTATTAGCGGGCCAACTAATGCTGGACCCGTTAGTGCCACGCCCGTTATTTAGAGGCGGACGTAGGCGGAAGGGCTGTCAATGCTTTCAATGATGCCGCTAAGGGATGTTTTAGGGACTTTTGCAGCAAGCCAGTAATGTTGTTACCGGCATGCCGCTACACGTGTGCACACATACTTGTAATTATCTGCTGTTAGCAGCGTCATTACTACCCAGACCAGGTATTGCCTCAATGCCGGTAAAAAATGATTTCTACCGCCTAACTTGTAATACCCCCATAGGGTTTTAACAAGCTATTTAAGTGTGATTGCTGGGTGATTTGAAACTAAGGGGATACAGAACAAGCTGTGTGAAACAATGGCCTTGTCATGCATTTAATTTCATTGTATCTGTATGAGATGTTTTGTATGTTCTCATTAATTTCTATGCTGCAGCTTGTAGGCTTCCATTCACGTTAGGGAAAATAAAGCTACAATCATAGGGGGTCAAGCGGAGTGGAAGAAATTTTGCTCAGTGCATTTATCGCCACTTTTTATGAGCTTCAGGATTTTGTATGATTTTGCAGGCAAGGTTGGAGAGCAGATGGGAGTTAACAAGGTCCCCCTACCAAATCCGACTGGCTTTCCACCAGCATGTATTTTTAAGTTGGCGGAAAACCAATGGATTCCTATGTGATCTGCCTGACTTTTACAACTGGTAAAAGCAGGCATATTCCAAAGGAATTCATTGTGGATGACTCCCACAACCGTTAATTGTGGAAGAAATTTACACTTTTCCAGACACATGGTGGAAAGGTGAAGAGCATAGGCGATTTTCACTTGTGTTTTACTCTTTACTTTTCTAGTACTTGGTGGAAACGTTAACATTAATCAATGGTCCCTTTTGAAAAAGTGCCAACAGGAGTGGTACCTTCCTGTACAATTTAAGATTCAAAATAAAATGCCCCTGTCCTCTTCATTAACACGTTTCTACAATGATTAATACATTGCTAGGTTGATTTATCAGGTGACTTGTGCATGTGTAAAGTAATCTGTATCAAATGGAGTATTATTTTAGGCATTCAAAACCAAACTTCAACACATATTTGTACCAACTTGAGCTTGGGAGATGTATGGTTAAGAATCTAAATTTCACGCTGCGCTCACATTCTGGCTTTACCATTTAACCAAAGTGTGTGATCCTGGACACATTATTTAATTTTCCTATGCCTTCCCTGCTAAAAATAGGTGGCCCTAGAAGTGATTCAGTTTGCATTATAAGCTATTCCAAAAGGTCTCCCTCAAGGTTTAATAGATGGGCAGCACAGGCATTAGGACCCACCAAGAACACACATCCACATCTTTCTTTGAAAATATCAGGCCACATTTATTGAACAAAATGGTGTAATTCAATAACAAATCAAAGTAAATGCATCAAACAAAAGGTAATCATGGAATATTGCATATTATAAACAGTATTTATATAGTATGTATCAGACAATGATGTACAGGGGCATGTTAGGTGAGCAAGGCAGTCTCCTCCCTGCCACACCCCACCAGGATAAATACCAAGAGGCGGGAAACACCTCAACCTGAACCTACTGCCTCCTGATGCAGCTCTCCCAGCCTTGGCATTGTATCCTACATGCTATCTCTCCCTCGCACCCTCAACTTAATTAAAATGTGCAGCAAAAATGCAACAACACATAAAATGTTATGTTTAAAATGTAATTTTGTAAGAAACAAAATCTCCTATTCCTTGCTTTAGTATTCTGGAAGGGGAGGGTCAATGTTTCACAACCCGATGGAGGTAGCACAAGCACTCCTCCTGAGCCTGCTTGGAGTAGCCACAGTGTTCAGAAAAGCCTTGTTGAGTGAACACCATCTGAGATGGTGCAAAGAGCCCTCTCGTGGGAGGAGGAGGAGGCGGCATCATCCTCGATTTTCCCCAGCCAGGCCAATAAAGGCATGCTGGGGGCTGGTGGGAATAGGGGGGGGGAGTGGAGGTAAATGGGAATGGTGGTTAGAGCAACGGAAGGAAGGTGACTTGGAGTGAAAGGTGAAGGGGGATTGGATATAATAGAAAGGGAAGGGCAGATGTGAAGGGACGATAGGTAGCTTGATGTTGCAACACTATTTTCCTTGCTGCTCTTTTTGCTCTGTACTGTTTTTTATAGAGGGGTGCAAATGTATTTTTCCAGACTTGGGAAGACATTTTTTGCTGGATCACGGATATGGGAAATCTGGTTCAATGCCAGCACTTTATTTACTCCTAGACCCACACTCAATGGAATTTGGGCCGTCCGGTCACAAACCTGGCCCACCCAGTTGAAAATTCCTGGAGCCAGCCCTTGGTGCATGCCTCATTTATGTGCTGCTTCTCATGTTGTCACTTTGTGCACATGACCAGTAACCATGTGGCAATATATCTGTTTGAATGTTTTTGGGGGCAATGCTTCAGTAACCTTGTACTACAGCCATGGTATTTTGGCCATTGCCAGCCCACCGCCAGTTGACAAGCATTCCCTCCTGTGGGCCGAGAGCAGGTTGCAGACTCTTAGACAGAGTTCATCCCACCGCTTGTGGCAATCTCTTTGGATGCAGGGAAGTGCCCACAGCCAAAACGTTCTGGGCCACCTCCTCCCATATTGTATGGATTTGGCTAGTCTGCCCATGGTCGGTGGAGAACAGTTCCCCTGCATTTTCTACAATTGTGTCAGTTAGTTCTGACAATTCCTGCTCTGTGAAGCGTGGCTTCCTCTGGCAGACATCAGGTACCATGGACATAATAGCTGTAGTCAAGATGCCAGTGTTACAATGTCTGGATGGCAACAGTGATTTTATGTAGATTGTGTTTTTCGAAATGGCTGCCGGCAAGTTTCTGCAGTGATGGTTCCTGTGCCGGTGTTTCTGTTGGTGGTGTTTCCGTTGACTGCACGCTGGTAACAGTGCTACTGTTATTTTTACTGGGGGTAACACCAGCATTAGTGGTCAATGACGGTGTTTCCGTCATGACGGTCGCATCATTTCCAACATGGCGATTTGCATGCTCCCACAGTGTTGTGATGTGCAGGTAATTTTGTGTTTGCAGTTTCCTGGAATAAGGGGCTACCAGATTAAAGGAATAACCAGCACATTACTGGGAAAATCGTAATGAGACCTACTGTCATGTGAAGTGTGCTGCCAGATCACACAATGTAAAGTGACACCACTGTGTCATGAATTGCACTAGGCAAACAACAAGGGGCTCACGCCCATGTGAAATCTCACTCAATGTGACACATGAGACAATAACAAGCATATGTGTCATTTGAGGCAGCACATGGAGGCATTGACAAACAGGGTGTTGATTTGTGCAGCGCATTAATCATTGTGGCACACATATCACAGAATTGATTGAACATGGACTACGGTCTGCACAGTGACACAATGGACACTTCTACCCAAGTCAAGGTGCAAAGTCACATTGATGAGACATATGGCAGTTGTTGACATGTTGAGAGGATGTAGAATATATTGCTTACGAGGGAATGAATGTACACCATGTCCAAATGCATCCACTAGAGCACTTTGGCAAGGATACCACAGCCAACCTTCTCAGGCCTGCGCCATATGTAGCAATGAAGTGATATTTATGAACAGTTTCCACGCATGAATTGACAAGACATGGAAATTAAGTACATTGTTTATTTTGTTTCATCTGTGTCATGTGGGAGAATGTGTAGATTTGCTCAGCTATCTGATGCTTTGTGATGGCCTTCAGAATTACAATGCCCCATGTGCAGTACCTTTCACTGGGTTTTGCAAGCAAAACTCTTTGCATGAGTCATCAGTCATGGGTAATCCACAGTTTTATGGCTCTGTCTACAATAAGGGCATGATCTTGACTTGTGGGGACATGTCAGAGGGTATGTGTCTGTAGAGCATCTCAGTGGCTCTGTTCTGAATGTGCACTCCATTATTGGATAGATGAGTATTCATGTTCTTTCACCAGTGGTGTACTCAGAGTCACATGTCTGGGTCTGAACCTACATGTGTCCACCTCTGTATGCCTTAAGCTTAAGTTCCTCAGGGAGTCGCTACCTTTGCATGGACCATGAAATGGTGCAGCTTCTACGTGTGGAAATTGCCTGTAAAAAACATCTGACTGTACACATTCACAGTGTCTTGCATGTGTAGCATCCAGTGGGTGAGAAAATCATGACTCAAGTAGTGTCACAAAATTATGTGCAAGTTTACACAGTCTTCGTTACCTTGCACTTGTGGCTGGTAGACATGAATGAGCAGTGAAGAGAAGCCCCTAAACGCTCACACCAGAAACAAATGCAACCCATAAGGGAAAAAGGCTCAGCACACCACATGCAAGGAGAACAAAGTTCTATTTCAACTGCTGCCATGGACGTTCTGGAAAAATCAGTATGAGCAGTACTTTATAAAGGCACACAGCATCGTCAGTGATGTACATTACATAATCTACACATCCAAATGGCTGATTGGTGCAAGCCTATTCATAGGGTACCTGCTCCATAAGGGATGCCAGGTCTTTGATGCCAGACCTTTCTGTACATCTTCTTCCACGTGGGTACCTCCTTGGGTGTCATCAGGCATGAAGGTGCAATTAATTGGTGATTATGTGAAGAAAATGAATACAGGCTCTCTCTGACCTGATGTGCACCTGGTACTGAAGACAAGGGCTAAGAGGATACTTTGAGGTCAATGCTTAGCACACACTAACTTGTTTCCAGACACATCGGTACCCATCCAAAGCATCCCACCCTTGTTTTGGCTATGTTGTTTATCCCTCCAGCACCTCATAGGACAAATCACGTGACCTATGGTGGAGGCAACTAATCCCGGTTTTCAGATATTTTCTGATCGATTGGGGGTTTAACAGCTTTATGACCGAGGGTCTGGGACTGACCGGCACTGTGGAATGCTGGGGGTCTTGAGATGGGGGCATCTGGGAGCTGTTACTTAGAACTGGGACGTGGAATGTCAGATGCTTGTGGCCTCCTTCTCGTGGGATGGCTTTTCGCAGCGAGTGCTCAACCCCTCAAGGCATGCAGGGTGCATTCCTCATGAGATACGAATGATGGAAATATGAGACAATAAAGGGTCTATGTAACTCTGTATCTCTGGCCTTTCTCACTGGTGCCCATGCTACAACCTATTCCCTTATTCCTGCATGCATATACTTATTTCCATGTGCATGTGGCTTGAGCCGTGGCCCAAAAGAAGTGGGAACCTCAACAATCACTGGTACCTTGAGGTAAGAACATACAATAATACACGAAAGGTGGTACCAGGAGGGGAGGAGACTCTAAAAAGAAGGGCGAATGGATGCAAATTCAAATAATCATTTTCATTTTATTTTGAATTGTATAATACATAGTACTTAGAAAATATTTATTTTACTACTCATACATTCAAACACATTCATTCAAGTGATAGACTTTATCAAGATTACTACTGCTAAGAAAATGGAGAAATTAATTAAAGATGTTAAGAATTTCTCCAAAGAGACGGCTTATCCTTACTTACATGCAGACTATCAGGGTCCAGCGAACTGGAATGATCCAGATAGTAATGTAGGTGTACCGGCTCGAAAAAAAGTCATTTTCTCAGACACTTCGTCTGATGAAGGAGATGGATATCACAGAGGAAGGAGAGGTAACCAACAAAGGCAAAAGAACAGAGGCTTCCAAAGAGGAGGGAGGAGAGGAAGACAGAATATGTTTTTCCAATATCCTCCCTATTTTTACCCACAAGGGTTTACTCCCCCGGGGCCCATGCAACCATATCCATCTCAGGAACTTCCTTTTCCTCCACCTCAGGCAGGCCCACCCCCATTAGGAAACGTGTTCGAAACAAGAAGGCGAGCATACAGAAGATAAACGCTCCATCAGCGGTATACAATCTGTCCAACAGGAGCTTGACTACTAAAGAAATTTCCATATTGGAAAAAGGATTCTCTTTTATTCCTATGAAGAATCCGAGTAAAATGGACATTGAAACAGAATTGAGGGTTTTTCTTCGGAAAATTAGATTAAAAGATTTTTTCAGTGGGCAATCCAAAGACTTGGGTGAGAATATGGCGAACACCCCATTTAAACCTCCATCTAGATTTACTCCTTCTCTCAACAGGATCTCTAAAGAGACTGCCATTTTTGAAAAGGTAGTGCTCCGAGACTTTAGTGTCATTTATGACAATATAGAGAAAAAGAATGCAGGAACCAAATGTTACAACTTCTCTAAAGAGGACTGGGCAGGTCTCAAAAATTTATATTCTGACAGATCTGTGGTAATCAAAAAAGCAGATAAGGGAGGAGGAGTGGTAGTGTGGGACGCGATTAAGTATGACCTTGAGGTTATGAGACAACTAGATAACCGAGAGGTGTACGTTAAATTGCAGAGAGATCCCTCCCCCAGTATATTAAGAGAAATTGAAAATCTGGGGAAGGATGCTCTAGAAAGGGAAATTATCACCCAGAAAGAATTCAATTTTCTTGTCCCCAAGAACACTAGGACTCCTCTCATTTATATGCTACCTAAAATTCATAAGAGCATGTCAGCCCCTCCAGGAAGACCCATTGTTTCCCTCAGTGGGTCCATTTTGGAACCAGTTGGGCAGTATTTAGACTATTTTTTTAAACCATTGGCTAATAACACCCCTACGTATTTATCCGACTCCTGTGATGTTATTAGAATTGTAGAGGCTTTTCCATTCAATAGTGACCACGACTTATTGATAACTCTAGATGTAGAGTCGCTTTATTCGAACATTCCCCAGGAGGATTCACTGGGGATTATTAAGAGGTTTCTCCAGACTAGGATTGATACCATCTCAGTTCCGAGTGAATTCTTGGTGGAATTATTGGAAATTGCGCTCACCAAACATTTCTTCAGATTTAAAAACTCCTACTACATGCAAATTAAGGGAACGGCCATGGGTGCATCTTTTGCACCAAATTATGCCACCCTTTACATGTGGGATTTTGAAGAAACCAACATAATGACAGATTCTAACCCTTTTAGATCAGCTCTAAAAATGTACAAGCGGTACATTGATGATATTTTCATCATTTGGGATAGTTCTAAAGGCGACCATAAGGCCTTTTTCAATTGGATTAATAATTTAAATTCCAATCTAAAGTTTACCATTGAGACTAGCAATAAGGAGATCCCGTTCCTTGATCTTCTGATCAAAGTTGACAAAAAAGTATTGGTCGTAGATTTGTATAGGAAAGACACAGACAGAAATACTATATTGCATTATAAGAGCTTTCATGCCCAGTCATTGAAATCCAATATTCCATATGGGCAGTTTTTGAGGGCGAGGAGAAACTGCACTAAAGTTGAAGATTTCCTTAAACAATCCTCGATAATTGAAGATAGATTGTCTGAAAGAGGGTACCCTAAGCGATTGCTTAGACAATCGAAAAAACGCGCAAGATACCAACATAGGGACAGTTTATTGAAAAAGGACTCGAAAGAGAGAAAGTTGGGTGAGGACCAACTAGTTTGTGCCCTCACGTTTAATACCCAACACAATTAAATCAAGAAGATTATTTCCACGCACTGGCACCTATTACAACTTAATATGCCGGATTTAGCAAAACCCATCTATGCTTTCAAGAAAGGCAAAAATATTAAGAATTGGGTGTCTAAGGCAGACAGAATCTCGATCCATGATAGTCAACCTACCATCACTGCCACGTGGGGTATGCCACCGATTAAGGGGCATTACCCATGTGGGAACTGTTCGAACTGCTCTAGTACTACAGCCACTACGGCGGTGGAGATCCACAAAAGAAGCTGGGAACTGAGGCAGCATTCCACCTGCCTTAGTGTTAACGTGATTTACGTCATTATATGTCCCTGTAAGAAAGCTTACATAGGGAAGACCTCTACGGCGGTGAAATTACGGATTGGTGAGCATAAATCCAAGATTAGAACGGGCCAGCGGAATGCTCCCCTAACGTTACATTTTTTAGAACTCAACCACAAGCCAGAAGATATGAGATGGTGGGTAGTATAAAGGTTCTAGGTACTGATGAAGCTAATACTGCTGCACGATTAGCGCAAAGGGAACAATGGTGGATATATCATACTAACAGCTTAAACATAGGGCTCAATCAACAAGAGGAATGGAATTGATTCCCATCCCCTTGTTCCCTTGAAAGAAGGAAGAAATATTGTTGGTTCCCTCCATAGCCTAGCTCATTGAGATGGAAGATTTTGTCCATATATTTATTGAGACTCTTAGAGTCCTTTTTCTAGCTTGTGTATTAGGGCCGGAGTCACAGTCTTTCTTCTGTGTTAGTGACTCTGTTTCGAAATAAAAGAGGGACTTCCGCGCTGTATTAGATTCGGACTACTGTGGATAAATGGCGGACGTAAACACCCTCGGTGCTAGATGACCTTAAGGTAAGCCAGTATGAGATTTGTTCGTTCAGTTTGGACAGTCGTATAGGTATTGCTGAATTAGATCAGAACGGTCGCTCTTATATTGTTTTCCATATTGTGTTTAGATCACCGGTGTGGGAAAGAGACGCGGCTAGTTGTGGAACCGGCGTACCGTTCTTACTGATATCCAGGACAGAGCCGTTGGCTCTAGTAGAGTAGCTCTGGGGCTTTATAGGTAAGCGAGAGGCTTAGTAGGCCCCCATTATTATTATTTTTGAGTTATTTCAGTATGTAGCAACTTTAGTTTGTTTATCTTGCTACTTCCTTATGAAATAGCACAGAGGTGTAACTATATCGATGCTCTCTAACCCATGTTAGCCGGCCGTTTTTTGAATGCAAGAAGAGAATCGGCATTTACGGCAAATTGATATTATTCAAAGGACTAGTGTGGAAGATTTTCCTTGGGAAAGAAGGTATTTAACATTTGCCTTCTCCATACAGTAATATTTTTGCGGTTTATGTTTGTTATCGGTATTTTCTAAAAATATTTTTCATTTTTTATGTTTTCTTTAGGATATCCAGCACTTAGCTCTTTACCAGAGGCTGCTTGAACTCAAGCCATTGGGCGAACCAAATGGGGTTTGCAGGTAGGAAGGATTTTGCCTATTTTTTGAAACTGCGATCTGATGCGGACGATAGTGGGGTGTTTGAGTGTGACGAGAAGGGTTTTTTCAGCACTAACTAAGAAGTGCATATTACGGAGATTATAGGAACGTGTTTTCGTTCTAGTTTTCTCTGATATCCTTTAGCCTTTTATAAATCTAAGATGCTAGAGATGAAACCAGATTGATTAAGTCAATTAAGAGGTTCTGTTATAACAGGTTAGGTTGATTTGATGTTTAATAACAC